>NC_138134.1:79511539-80111539 GCF_964188305.1 Podarcis bocagei
GAAAACCCGGAAGTACATGCTTCCATTTTCGAACGTGCCTCAGAAGCTAAGCAGCTTCCGCTGTGGTACCATTGTATTTTTCTTAATTTTCTCTGTAAATTTGCAGACTGCCCTTGGTTTTCGAACATTTCAGAAATCGAACGGTCTTCCGGGATGGATTACGTTCGAAAATCAAGGTTCCACTGTACATAGAGTAATTGAATTGCAGGGTTGGGTGACTTGAGGCTACCTGCATTTATTTGATAGAATCATAGAACTGTAGACTTGGCAGGGACCCAAGGGTCATCTAGTCCAACCCCCTGCAATGCTGGAATCCCAGCTAAAAAAATCCCTGACAGATGGCCATCCAGCCTCTGCTTAAAACCCTCCAAGGAAGAAGAGTCCACCATGTTCTGAGAGAATCAAGTCATTGCCCATTAGAAGAAGCCCACAAGGAGGACCCAAGCACAAAGATACTCTCCCCACTCGTATTTCCCAGCATTCCCAGAACGAAACTGGGGACAGAGCACAGCCAACATGGCTGGTAGCCACCGACCAATTTCACCTCCAAGAGTCCTTTTTCAAAGCCTTCCCAGTGGAGTACAGTCGTACCTCTGGTTACAGACGCTTCAGGTTGCGTTTTTTTGGGTTACGGACCTGCTGAAACCTGGAAGTACCGGGATGGGTTACTTCTGGGTTTCAGCGTTCGCGCATGTGCAGAAGCACTAAATTGCACTTTGCACATGCGCAGAAGCACCGATTCACAACCCGCGCATGTGCAGATGCGCTGCTGCAGGTTGTGAACGCTGCAGGTTGCAAACGTGTGCACAACCCAAGTGTTCACTGTATCTGCTTGGCCAATGTGAGAACAGGATACCGGACTAGGCAGGCCACTGCCCTAATTCAGCAGGCGGTAAGAGCCGTTTGGCAGAGTCACTTGAGAAGTTGTGGGTTCTCTTTCTCTGGGGGTTTTGAAACAGAGGTTGGGTGGCCAGCAGTCAGCTCTTTAGCTGAGATCCCTGCATTGCAGGGGGTTGGACTAGATGACCCTGAGGGGTCCCTTCCAACTCCACAATTTTATGATTCTAACAACAACAACAACAACAACATGGTGGTGGCAGAACAGGGCCTCCTTCAGCTCCCGTCTGGAAGAACCAGTGGGAGTCTTTCCTTGCTGCTTGGAGAGGCCTGCCACTTCCCTCTCTCCAAACCTTGGCCAGAGCCAAGCCCCTCTGCCTTTTATTTATTTTCTCCGCTTGCCATTTCTTTCTGCTCTCGATTCCTTTCTGCCTCTGGAGTGCAGCAGGGCTGTTTGGTCAGGCCTGGCGGCTGCAACCCATTCCTCCGGCAGCCTGCAGCTCTGCTTTCCATCACCTCCCTTACCACACACCGCTGGCTGCTCGGCCACGCTTAATTCGGCAAAGCTCTCCGGGACGCGGCTGGTGGGGGGAAGAGGCGCTCCTCGCCAAAAAGCTCGCCTGCCTCGTGCCCTCGGCAGCCGATGCCCCCGTGGCTTCGACTCGAATCAGAAGCCACCTCCGTTAAGCCGGGGAGGGACCCTCGCTTTCTCCCAGCCAAGAGGCTGCTTAGCCTCACCCTGACAGCCAAGTCCGGACACCTGCGGAGTCCAGCTGCAGGCTCGGCGGCACCAGCGGCAGCCGCACCTGGAAAGCATAAAGTATTTACAGTTCGGAACGAGAACAAACTCCCTCCGTGAAAATACTTGCAGGGGGATCTGCACTCTCTCAAAGGCTTGATGCAGAAAACATTTCTCTTCTGACAGCTCCGTTTGCCAGGGGGAGCAAACAGAGGGAAACAGGCTAGATCAGCCAGCGATTCTGGAGCCGTGATTCCTGCGTCGCAGGGGGCTGGACTAGATGGCTCTCGGGGTCCCTTTCCAACTCTACTGTCCTGTGAGATTTTGCTGCTAACGTCGCTGGCAAAGGAAGGCTCCCTCGGTTTCAGAGGGATGGGTAGAGTGGTCCCTGATGGATCAGCCATGCAGGAGACTAGAAGAGTTACTCCAAGGCAGAATGAGCCCTGAAATAGGATGGGCTGGGCCCAGGGGTTAACCCGATCAACGCGGTCCAGGTCCAGTCCCAAATCCAAGGGTTCTGCGAGGAGTCAGTCCAACAGGGCCAAGGCAGGACACAAAGGCAGGAAACCAGGCAAGGACAGGTACAGGATCTCAGGCAGGTTCCAGCAAGCAGCAATGTTGCTCTCACAACCTGGGTCGGGGTCTGACAGCCTTTTATCTTTGTCCGGGTAGCGGCCGGTCCTGATCCCCTGGTGACTCATCTCCCTGTTTCGCCCGAAGGTGAGCACTCCTCCTGCAAGTACTCAGGTCTCTCCTTCTCTCAGACCTTAGTCTCTGCAGCTCGGGAGATGTCGGTGGGTTACTAGACCTAGAGGCCGCCTCCCCTGACCCAACCGGTAGTGGAGCAGCTGTAAGTGATGGCCCAGCTGGAGGCAACGAGGTCATCCCCACATCTGGAGCCAGGGCAGGCTCAGGCCCCTGACTCGGCCCAGGTGGTGCTTGTTGCAGGGGAACCTGTGCAGACTGGGGCCCTTCAGAATCAGGCCCCAGACTTGGTTCAGATGCCACCTGAGGCAAAGGATTTGGTGCGGACTGAGACTCCTCTGGTTCTGAGTCCAAGCCCGAGTCCCAGGCCATCACATAGGGGACAAAGGTCCACCAATGATAAGCCCACTCCCAAAGAGCACCTTCTTTTCCACAACGGGTTGAGATCCTCCAAGGGGCACCAAATGCTGTTGGCACTGAGATGTGCCCCTCTGTCCCCTCTTCAAATAAGTGTAGTGACAGTTGTTCCCTCTTACCTGGCCTCTGCTGCCTGAGATGGCCGCTCCAGTCAACCTAAGGATATTTAGCTCTTGGTTCATTTATTTATACCCACATTCATGGGTGCCAGCTCCTAGGAGCCGAGGTCCCTTCGTTGCCCCCAATAAAATATTTGAGGGGGCCATGGAAGATAGGGCTCTTGAAGGTCACTAGCCAGGGTGGTTGCCCTCTGCCTCCACAGTGAGAATGAGCAAGGCTCCTGAATCCCAGTTGCTGGAATCCTCAGGAGGAGAGATTTGTGCTTTTGCTCAGATCCTGCTCAGATCCTCAGGCATCTGGCTGACCACTGTGAGAACAGGAGGCTGGACCAGGTGGACGATTGGCCTGATCCACCAAGGTCTTTAGACGTTTTCATGTTCTTATAATTTTAACATCTTTATCCTATCTCCTCTATCTCACCTTTTCTCTAAACCAGGGGGTGGCCAACTTCCAAGAGACTGTGATCCTACTCACAGAGTTAAAAACTGGCAGTGATCTACCCCCTTTTTGGGGGTTCAGGTCAAAGTTGTTGAGCATCTTTAGGGAAGAGGAAAGCAACGTTGATCTTTTTTAAGGAAGAAAAGCCCTGTTTTTGGTGGTTCAGGTCATTTTAGGGGTGCAGAGCAAAGATGTTGAGCTTTTTTTTAGGGGAGCCAAACTTGTTGAGCTTCTTTGGGGGGAGCCACTGATCTATCGGTGATCTACCACAGACGTCCAGTGATCTACCGATAGATCACGACCTACCTGTTGGACATGCCTGCGCTGAACAAACAAGCCCCAATTCTCGAAACCAGTGTTTCCCAAACCTGGGTCTCCAGCTGGTTTTGGGCTCCAATTCCCATCACCTCCTGCTAGCCAAGGATGATGGGAGTTGTAGTCCAAAAACAGCCAGAGACCCAAGTTTGGGAAACCCTGTCTAAACTAAGAAACCTCACCTGTTGTAGCTTTTCCTCAAAGGGCGGCTCTCTCCATCTCCTGGAGCTGATTTCATACAGCCAAACAGACAGGACTTGAAACACGCATCTGTGCAGAACTGGAACGGCACAGCATGGCCCTGGAAATGAGACGCGGACGCTGTTGATTTCTTTCTGATACAACCTTCTGAGGACAAGAAAACCTCATGTCCTCTGAGCTTTGCTGTCATCGCCTCCCACCAGCTTCACCCCATTGCACTTAAGGGATTCTTGCCTTGTCAAAGCACCACGGTGACAGGCGGGTGAGTCAGCGATGGGGTGTTTTCTTTGGTGCCCTCCGCCGATGAATCAGAAAGCAAAGAGGGAAAGCCAAGGCGGCTTCCTGCGGGGCTGCCCACCCTGGGACCTGATAAATCTGCCAGACAATTTATTTGATCTCTGAACTCATGGGTCCCTCGGAGGCTGGCTATGAAGTCTGCAAAAGCAATCAGATAATTAAAGAAGAAAAAAAACAGTCTCTAATAAGACATAGGCTTGGTCCTTCTCCAGGCAAGATTTATAGCACTGGGTGGAAAATCACTAGGGTTTAAAATGTTCTGCATAATCTTAGAGATGTGTGTGTGTGTGTGTGTGTGTGTGTGTGTGTGTGTGTGTACACACAGTTGGCATAAATATCTTTTTAAAAAGATAAACCCATTAGGAGATGGAGATAGGCTTGGGCTGCATTGAACGTTCACTCATATTTTGGTTGGGGGATTAATGCTTTTTGAATGGAATATTTCATGGGAAATCTCTATGGAAATAGATGCCTTTTCCAACCCTTTTTGAAGACCATTTGTTTCCCGTTCCTTCCCAGAGTGGCCCTAGCTAATCAGAGAGCAGTGCACAGTTAATCTGTGGAACTCCCTCCCACAGGAGGCAGTGAGGGCGGCCAACTTGGATGGCTTTAAAAGAGGACGAGACAAATTCATGGAGGAAGAGAGGGCTATCGATGGCTACTAGCAGAGGTCGATTTAGAGCAGCACAACCGGTTCCCCTGCACTGGGTGTTGAGCCAAGGAGTGTCCCACTGGACATAGCTGCTATGACATAGTGCACATGCAAAACGGAAGGCAAGAGGTACCAAATTTTGGCCTTGCACAGGGTGCTGCTGAACTATGAAAAACCCAAGTAGGCCGCTGCTAATAGCCACAATGTGCTGGGCCCAGGGGGTAACCCGAGTAACGCGGTCCAGGTCCGGTCCCGAATCCAAGGGTTCCACGAGGAGTCAGTCTGACAGGGCCAAGGCAGGACATGAGGCAGGAAACCGGGCAAGGACAGGTACAGGGTGACAGACAGGATCTAGCATACAGCAATGTTGCTCCCACAACCTGGGGTGGGGTCCGACAGCCTTTTATCTTTGTCGGGGTAGCGGCCGGTCCTGATCCCCTGGTGTCTCATCTCCCTGTCTCGCCTGAAGGCGAGCACTCCTCCTGCGAGTACTCAGGTCTCTCCTTCTCTCAGACCTCAGTCTCTGAAGCTCGGGAGATGTCAGTGGGTTACTAGACCCAGAGGCCGCCTCAGCCTCCCCTGACCCAACCGGTAGTGGAGCAGCTGTAAGTGATGGCCCAGCTGGAGGCAACAAGGTAATCCCCGCATCTGGAGCCAGGGCAGGATCAGGCCCCTGACTCAGCCCAGCTGGTGCTTGTTGCAGGGGAACCTGTGCAGACTGGGGCCCTTCAGAATCAGGCCTCCGACTTGGTTCAGATGCCGCCTGAAGCAAAGGATCTGGTGTGGACTGAGACTCCTCTGGTTCCGAGTCCGAGCCTGAGTCCCAGGCCATCACACACAATGGCTATGCTTTTCTCCATGCTCAGAGGCAGCAGTGCTGGTAACCCAAGGAAGGGAGAGTTGCTCTTGTGGTCAGATCCTGCCTGTGGGTTTCCCTTTGGGGGCCTCTGGTCGGCCACAGTGAGACAGGAGGCTGGACTGGACGGGCCATTGGCCTCATCCAGAAGGCTCTTCCTATGTTCTTAAGAGGAAGCATGGTAGGAACGCACACACAATTGTGTTAGGGGCTAGTGTGCACCAAGAGCCGCCTGCTAGCGGAAGGGTGGAGAAACTGGTGACATGGCAGCCTTGTTCCCTCTCATAGCAACGAGCCTCTGGAGCATGGAAGCATTTTGAAAGCAGTTTGTCATACAGCTGGGTCTCAGGAGGGAATGGGGAGGTAGGCAGTGCCTGCTTGCCCTTGGCAAAAAGTCCTGTTGGCAGCCCTTGGATGTGTCTAAGTAGCTTCCTTGAGCTCTCTGCTAGGGTATGGTTACCAGATTTTTTCCAGTGAATCCGGGGACACTTCCTCCTCCTCCTCCTCCTCCTCCTCCTTCTTCTTCAAGCTAAGTAGCAACAGGGAGTCAGTAGTGGGATGGCGAGGGCCCAAGCACATATGCGTATTGTATAAAGGTGCAAAGGCCTTCTTTCGCACCCTGTGAAACATAAATGTGCAGAGTTTTTTTTTTTAAAAAAACTGGGCAACAGTGCGCTGCCCACCCGTGACTCCGCAGCCTTCCCCGATCTCCCGTCCCTTTTCCCCTCTGTTTGGGGGAGGCTCGGGAGTCATGGGCAGGTGGCTGTTGCCCAGGAGGGGTGCAAGGCGCACGGTTTCTCTGCCAGTCAAGGTGCAAAGCCCTTCTTTTGCACCCTGTGAAACATAAATGCAGAGTTTTTTTTAAAAACTGGGCAACAGCCAGCCGGCTGCAACTCCCAAGCCTCCCCCGATCAGTCAAAACAAAGGGGGAAGGGGGCAGGAGATCTGTACCACTGGATGTCCCCGGTTCCCCTTAGGCAGTGGCAGTGACTCACAATACACATCATATGGGGACTTCCGGAGAAGAAAAACGGCTGGTGTCATGGCAGTGAGCAGCTCCTGAAGCCAGCCAGAGCCAACTGCGCTACCAGGCTGGCTCCGGGCTGCTGAGGCTGCCACTGCCACGCTTTCCGGGGACAGATTTGCAAATCTGGGGACTGTCCCCGGGAACTGGGGACGTCTGGTAACCCTATGCTATGGCGCTTGTTGCTGCGTTAAAGAGCATCATGCTTAAACCTTGTCCCTGCCTGCACTCCTGCAAATAAAGGCATCTCACATCATCTAGGAGACTTGCTGGACCTCTGGGGAGATGCCACCTTTCCCATCCCTGACACACAGAGGCCATAGGAGGAGCTGGAGAGAGCTAGTTCAGCCTCTGGAGCCTCATCTGATCCTGGGCTTTTATGGCCCCTGAGCTTCTGCCAATCATAGATTTACACCTCTTCCTTGAAATAATGTGAGTGGAAACACCAATTCCCAGAAATACCAGGAGCCTTGTTGGAAGGTCTCCACATCCTTCAACTCATGTTTTCACTCTTTTCTTTTCATTCCAGAAGATCATTTGGGAAGACTGGCTTTTGTTATGCCTTTTCAAGGTGAGAGACAGGAGAGCACTGAAGATGCTTCACTTAAGAGAGTCTCTTTTTTCCCCCCAGGAAGAAAGAGGGGCAGCTCCCTTCAGACACTGTGGTTGGACACTGTGGTGGCCACCGACAGATCTTGCTCTTGGACATCAGAAGTGTTGAAACAACTGGAAAGGAAGGCTCCATCCTTCAAGTGATCTCCAAATATCACTGAAGAAGCTCTTGAATGGGGCTGGGCAATATCTGTGCCTCTGCAGATGTTGTTGAGCTCTGTCACTCATCCAGCATGGATGATGGTCAAGAATGAAGGCTCACAGGTTCCTCCTATATGCTCTGGAAAGAGGGTTAAAGAATCATAAAACTGTAGAGTTGGAAGGGACCCAAAGGGTCATTCGGCCCACTTCTCAAAATATCAATTTCAGAAGAACTGAACACTGAAGCAGAAGAGTATTTACTGTAATGTATGTCCAAAGCAAAACACTTGCAATGATACTTTTTTTGTGGGGGGGGGGGGGGAAGGAAGAGAGAATGGAAGAACCTTCCGCTCACGAAACACGTGTTTGAATATACGTGTCATCTATTGGTCCTGAAACATGAAAGATCTTGGTGTGCCAGGAACAGAGAGAAGCAGGTGGCCTGTCAGTGGTGCAGAATTTCTGTCCAACTCATTATCAGGGAGGCCAGTGTCATTCACGCAAAAGTGGAGCCTGACCTCAAGACTGGTAAGAACCAGTTTAGGAGGAAGCTAAGGGCACAACAACTCCAGATTAGGTGCAAGGAGGGCTCTCCATGTACAGTAAATAAATTGGATTAAGTAAGTGTTTTCAAGGACTGTCGTTGGATGAGAGGGGGTGGAGCGAGGGGGTGGCAGATGGTGGTTGGCCAGAGGATGGAACAGCCAAGTTCTCGCAGACTCCTAGGTCTCTGTTCAAGAGTGCATTACTGAATAAAATCTGGCTAATTGGGAATTTCTTGAGAACCTCCCTACCTGACCCCCCAAGAGGAATTTCTTCCACATCAGGCGTGGAAGCACATCATATTGGCATCCCTGGGGTGGTTAGGGGTGGGTGGAAGGAGTCTAGTTTTTAAATGCTGTGGGCAATATTATCAATTCACTTTCAGTCTTTTGCATACCACCCTTTAGAGGTCTGGTTGTGCGGTTGGTGTGAATCAGCGCCGGGAACCGTGTAGAATGACAGCTCTGGGAGGATTTGGTGCTGGATGATGGAGGGTGTGACATGGCCGCAAATGCTTGCCAAGTCAGGGTTCAGGTGGCACAAGTAGGCTGAAATAAACCATGTTGTTTAGTCGTTTAGTCGTGCCCGGCTCTTTGTGACCCCCTGGACCAGAGCACGCCAGGCCCTCCTGTCTTCCACTGCCTCCCGCAGTTTGGTCAAACTCATGTTTGTAGCTTCGAGAACACTGTCCAACCATCTCGTCCTCTGACGTCCCCTTCTCCTTGTGCCCTCCATCTTTCCCAGCATCAGGGTCTTTTCCAGGGAGTCTTCTCTTCTCATGAGGTGGCCAAAGTCTTGGAGCCTCAGCATCAGGATCTGTCCTTCCAGGGAGCACTCAGGGCTGATTTCCTTCAGAATGGATCGGTTTGATCTTCTTGGGACTCTCCAGAGTCTCCTCCAGCACCAGAATTCAAAAGCATCCATTCTTTGGTGATCAGCCTTCTTTATGGTCCAGCTCTCACTTCCATACATCACTACTGGGAAAACCATAGCTTTAACTATATGGACCTTTGTTGGCAAGATGATGTCTCTGCTTTGAAATAAACCAAGGGGGTGTTTAAAGGCATCGAGCAGGAAATCTATTTAGACCAGGGATCCTGATCACAAGGGAAGTGAGCAAGGAACTCTACAATTCTATTATTCTATGCAATTTTAACGTTTTCTCATGGCTGCTTTGGCCTGGCTGGGTTGTTCCTTCCTTAAGTCTTGCCCCATAGTGCATGGGAAAATGTGTGTGTAGCCCTGGGCTCCTGGTTTGGGAGGTCAGTGCAAAGTTGTTGCTGTTTCTTGCATTGCAGACTATTTCGGGTTTTGCAGACTATTTCAGACTGGGTGCTGGCTGCTCCCCTTACTCCTTAGCTCTCCATGGACATGTCAACAGTTTTTTTTTTGGGGGGGCATAAGTTGGCCAAAGCCCCCAAACAATCCCTGCATCAGATTCAGTTGGGAGAAATCCTCTGCTCCTACAGAAGCTCTTTCCTCAAGATTCTGCACATGTTTTGCATCCAAGCAAAAATCTCCGAATCCATATTGAATTTCCCTGTAGGCAAAACTCAGTTGAGACATCTCAGGCGGTGTGTGTGTGTGTGAACTCTGTTGTGGGGAAAATGTTTTCTGATTCCTATTACAAGTCATTTTTGGTTCCTTGGAAATTTCAAGCCAGGACCTCCAAATTAGACTTGGTATTTTTTTTGCTGTAAAAGGAAAAGGCTCCTGCCTCCAAAAGGAACTTGGCTTCAGAGAAGTGGCCCCGAACTTCCTGCCAGGCAGAGAACCTATTGCTGCAAAAAGGGGTGGGTGGGTTGTCTATTCAGGTGGATCCTCCCTTGTCCCCTCTAATTAGTTCCTCGGATAACTTCAAGTTATCCTCATGATTCCTTGGACCTGGAGAGCTTTGAGAAAGTCAGTTTCTGCATGGAACAGCTTTAGCTTCAGACTCGGGTACGAGCCAGTGGCCTCAGCGTGAACCCGTAATCCTGGCCTCTGAGTAACAACTGTGAAAAATCAAGGCCGATCATTTCCATTTTTCATATTGATGCCTTTGGCTTGGCAGTCCACTTTTCCTCTCTCTCTCCCTCTCCGCCCCCCTCCCCGCTACGCTGTTTTCTCAGTTGCGAGAAAAAATCAGCACGGACAAATTCAGCAGTCCAAGCTGTAGAAAGATGTCCTGATGATGGAGGCTCCCTGGAGAGGCTTTAAAATCATTTAGAGCGGGGAAGGTTTTCTTCACTCGGAGTGCTTTGAACATGGAGAAACAGGCAAACATCCTTGGCGAGGCGTCATGTTGGAGAACGCTGCGCAGAGCCAGCGGAGGGGGTTATTGCAAAAATGTTCCACCAACAGCAGTTAACAATTCTTATCCACCTTTTTTAAAAAAACCAAACCATTTTGCTATTGGATTTTGTACATTCAGTTTCTGAGAGTGAAAAGGCCACGATCCAGCGGGAAAGTATCCTGCCCAATCCTCATTGCCCATTAATTCTGAGAACTGGAATTCTTCTTCTTGTTGTTGTTACTGCCTTTTCGCCAGACCAGGACCCAAGGGGTCTCACAAAGGTTTAAACAAGCACAAGTAAAACATAGAAAGCTAAAAAAGAAAACAGTAACCAAACTCTACAAGAATTAAAACAATGAAAAATATATATTACAATTTATAACAATAACAATAATAAATAAAATAATAAAATACAGTTAATAAAAGCAGCACAGCACTATTAAAAGACCTCTCCTTAAAAAAAACAGCTGGTTTACAAAGGCCTGTTGGAATTAAACAATGGTCAGTTGATGTCTCTTTTTAACTTTCTTTGAAATGTTTTAAACTGTTTTATTGCAGTTTATTGTGATTTGTTTTTATACCTTTGGGCTTTTTTAACAATACAGCGGCATACAAATATTTTCATAAATAATATTTGTAAGAAATGAATTCTTTTATCTGCGCTGCCTTGGACAAAAGGGGTTGGTGTTGGTGTTGCTGCAGCGAAACCTCGTGCACAGACTCTGGCCGGCTGCTACTTGAAAACTCCCCGCCACCATTTGCGGAGGCTGCTTCCCTTCCTCCAGCCCTTCCAAGCGGCCTTTTGCAGAAAGGCCCCGGGACCTTTTCCCAGGTTCACGAAGCTCGTCTCAGGCAGACTCTGCAGAAAAGCTCTCTGGCTCCAGCCGACGTGAGATCCAATTTCCCCTTTTAAATTCCCAAGATTTTCCGTTCCCAGAACTGTGCTCTGAACGTATTTATTCCAGCTCGGGTGATGGCGAGGCCCAGATTGCTCGACACAGCCTCTCCTGCCTTCCAGAGACTTGTCAAAGGGCCTGTTGTTATTCCGCGGCCGAAGCCTCTGCTTTTTACGGCTTACGGCGCGTCCCTAGATTTAATTTAGATCAGGGATAATTGGGAAAGGAATGTCCGCGCTGGAGGTAGCTGCAGGGGCAGCCGTTACCGAGAGGCCACGCGAGGCCACGGCGGGCAGCAGGGAAGGGCAGGTTCTGCTTACAGGGCATGATCCGCGGGACGTTCTCCTGCACAAGCCCCCCTGTAAGGAGCAGGGAGTGCGCAGTGGGCTTGCTCAGCTCCCATCGACTGCAGCAAAGTGTGTGCAGGAAAATGTCTCTGTGGATTGTGGCCCCAGGTTAGTGAGTTTGCAGTGCCCTTTGGATTTTCTCCCCCAAGCACTGCCATAAACTCAAAGTCAAAGCATCATGATTGTAGGGTTGGAAAGGGCACCGAGGGTCATCCATTCCAACCCCTTGCAATGCAGGAATCTCAGCTAAAGCATCCTGGACAGATGGCCACCCAACCTCTGTGGGAAGGTTCAGGGAGGCAGGAGAGGATATCTTGTTTATTAATATCCTTCCTAACTTGCGCTAGCAAGCTCTATAACTTAGCAGTGTTTTACATTCCCCTTTTAAACGCACAGCATGTAGCTGGTTGCAGGCTTGTTTAAGCCTCTCAGTATCAGATTCCTGGTAAGCCCCCTTATATCCCCCCTAAAAGCATAAACACGCCACAATCTTGTGTAAAGTATATAAAAGACGTTTACTCACACATTCAGTTCACAGATGGATCCCTGAAGGCAGACTTAGTTACAAAGTATATACATGTGGATCTCATCCCAGTGGCTGCAGACTGGCAGTCACTGCTGTTCACACAACGAAAGGAAGATGGAGAAGAGTCGAAAAGAAGGAAGTGTGATGCGTGCCTTGCCCTTTTGTTACCTGGGCAGGTAAGGTCACGCCCACCTCTAGTCACACGCAAGAGGAAGGATGCTCCAGGCCAGGAGGAAACAGGAAGTTTTCAACTGGCTGGACCAAACATTCCCCCACATGCCTTCTCTAGGAAAACAAGGAATGTTGTACTTGACTGCTACTTATGTATCACATCCCACAACCTCTGCTTAAAAACCTACAAGGAAGGAGAGAACGCCACTTTCTAACTGGAGATGGAGAGTCAGAAGTCTGCTTGCTGGAGGCTTGCTGGAATTGTGCTTTCTGGATCACGGGGACCAAAGATTATTTATTCAGGAACTGGGATGGATAACAACAACAACAACAATTTGTTATTTATACCACGCCCATCTGGCTGGGTTTCCCCAGCCACTCTGGGCGGCTCCCAACAGAATATTAAAAACACGATAAAACATCAAACATTAAAAACTTCCCTAAACAGGGCTGCCTTCAAATGTCTTCTAAAAGTCAGAGAGTTATTTATCTCCTTGACATCTGATGGGAGGGTGTTCCACAGGGTAGGTGCTACCACCGAGAAGACCCTCTGCCTGGTTCCCTGTAACCTCACTTCTCACAGGGAAGGAACCACCAGAAGGCCCTCGGAGCTGGGCCTCAGTGTCTGGGCTGAACTATGGGGGTGGAGACGCTCCTTCAGGTATACTGGGCCAAGGCTGTTTAGGGCTTTAAAGGTCAGCACCAACACTTTGAATTGTGCTCTGAAATGTACCGTGAGCCAATGTAGGTCTTTCAGGACTGGTGTTATGTGGTCTTGGCCACATTCTGATGGAGCGAAGACCAGCAAAGCAGAGGCTGTGTTAGTTTGTGGGAGATGACCAGAGTCCTTGCAACAACAAAGCAACACCCCTGAACCCTTCCATGGAGCTAGGCTTGCCCCCCCCCCAGGAAAATGACCCCGTTTTTGGACAAAAGTGTTCCCTATTCCATTTGGACTTCAAAGAGGACGCCTTTCCCCCCTGTATTTGAGATTGGCTAGCCCCAAATGATGGTTGCGTTGCCGGTAAGGAGCCTGACCCAGCACAAGTGACTATACAGAGAAGGCACGACCTTCTCTCCATCTCTCCCGCCTCCTTTCGTCCCTCTTGCTGGTGCTCCTCCTCAGCCGCCACCCATTGGTCCAACCTGGTGCAGGTCCATCGCCACTTGGGCCCCTCTGCCACCCGACCTGACCTCTCCTCCTCCCTCCTCTTCCTCCAGCCTCGTGTCTCTTCCAATGCCAGCATGGGGGAGAAGCTGGGGCCATCTACCCCAGCCCCTGCCCATTTAGATGAGTCGAAGGGAAGAGCGGGGCAGGAGGCCGAATGCAGGGAACCCCCCTCCATGAAGGGAGGGAGATTTGGGTGTCATGAGATAGTATTGTGGGATGTGAAACACAAGAGCAGTCAAGTTCAACATTCCTAGAGGGAACATGTTTACACATGGGGAGGAATGTTTGTCCAGCCAGCAGGTAAACTTCCTGTTTCCTTCTGGGCTGGGACAGACTTCCTCTGCATGTGACTAGAGGTGGGCGTGGCCTCACCTGTGCAGGTAATGACAAAAGCACAGGGCAGAGCAGCCATATCTCTCTCTGTGACTACATGCACAAAGAAGCAACATCTGCTTAGCCAAAGATGCTCTCCAAGAGAGGACAAAGGGACTGTCTTCTTATGAGATAGTTTCCAGGTGTATGTTACTTTTCTAAGATAAGTCTGCCTTCTGGGATCCTATTGTGAACAGAATGATGTGTGAGTAAACCTTTTTATACTTTTGTAGAAGACTGTGTCGCGTCTTATCTTTTATGAGGGAATAAGGGGAAAATACCAGAACAGTTATTATAGAGGCTTTAGCGAGCCTGAGCAAACGCATCCGCTGTGAGTTTAGAAGGGGGAATGTTACTCTGCTAAATTGTGACCTGTCCTTTATTTTGCCTGACCTGTCCAGCATTTCATCAGTCCAAAGGCTGGGAACCCTCCATGGGGCACAGAATCTGGCCCTGCAGCCCCAGCTCAGCTAGAGATCAGTGGCTGCCACGAGAGCCCCCGGGCATCCCTTTGGGTCGGGGAAAAGCACAATCAATACCTCATGTGACTGGAACGCGATGGCAAGCTCTGCGAGGGAGCGACGTGGTGCAATTTCTCTGCCGTCTTTCTGCCAACGTACTGAGGTTCAGAGCTCCACCACTTCATGGGAAACAGAAACCCAGCTATGCTAAAAGGCTCTTTAATGGGCTGCAGATTGGAATGGTTTTGCTGTCCTAAGTGCCACCGGGGCACCGGGGCAGCGCGGTCCCTGATGAGAAGGTGCCACCAGCTGGCCTTGCCATGCCAAGATCCGCTTCAGCCTTTGCCCTCCCAAATTAGCTAATAAATTCACAAGCTGCTCTCTGTCGGAAAGAGGTGTCCCCGACCAAATATACCCAGCAGCAGTTCTGTGGGTTGAGGATGTGCTGACCTTGCCAGCTTCTGCAAATGTTGGCCTGGCGACCCCAAAGCTGCCAAACCACAGGCAGGCATGAGTGGAAAAGGATCTGTGTGGAGCACAAAACAAATTGGTTGATCCCTCTTCAGGTGCTGGCCACGATGACAGATCAGCTCCCAGAGGCAGATGCTGTCAGGCTCCCATGGAATCACTGAATCGCAGAGCTGGAAGGAACTCCAACGGTCATCCAGTCCAACCTGCTGCTGTACATAAAGAGGATGCAAAAGGAAAACAGGCTGCCATTCGTTCCATCCCATGTTTGAACATTAGAAAGGGAAGTGGATTCTCAAACATGCCCTCTTACTCTAATTTTTGATGGGGGGGAAACTCACAGTGATATAGTGTGATGGTTTGGGACTCAGGCTCGAACTCGAACTCAGAGCCAGAGGAGTCTCAGTCCGCACCGGATCCTTTGCCTCAGGTGGCATCTGAACCGAGTCTGGGGCCTGATCCTGAAGAGCCCCAGTCTGCACAGGTTCCCCTGCAACAAACACCAGCTGGGCTGAGTCAGGGGCCTGAGCCTGCCCTGGCTCCAGATGCAGGGATGACCTCGTTGCCTCCAGCTGGGCCATCACTTACAGCTGCTCCACTATCAAATTGGGTCAAGGGAGGCTGAGGCGGCCCCTGGGTCTAGTAGTAGAAGAAGAAGAGTTTGGATTTGATAGTAACCCACCAACGTCTCCCAAGCTGCAGAGACTGAAGTCTGAAAGAAGGAGACACCTGAGTACTTGCAGGAGGAGTGCTCGCCTTCGGGCAAGACAGGGAGGTGAGTCACCGGGGGATCAGGACCGGCCGTTGCCCCGACAGAGATAAAAGGCTGTCGGACCCCGTCCCAGGTTGTGGGAGCAACATTGCTGTTTGCTAGAACCTGCCTGAGACCCTGTGCCTGACCTTGCCTGGTTTCCTGCCTTTGTGACCTGCCTTGGTCCTGTCAGACTGACTCCCAGTGGAACCTTCAGATTCTGGACCGGACCTGGACCACGTTTCATGGGTTACCACCGGGCCCAGCACACATAGCTCAGTCTTGCAGAACATGAAACCTTTAATCTCAGGATCATGAATTTGAGCCCCACGTTGGGCAAAAACGTTCATGCATTGCGGGGGTTGGACTAGATAGCCACTGGGGTCCCTTCCAACTCTGATTCTTTGATCTTTGATCAACCTCCCATGATCTATCAATTTTGGCCAGAGCGTTTGGTCCATCTAGCCATGGGAATGCGGCCCTTCATTGGTCTTTGGGCTCCATCCAGCTCCCATCTGCCCTAGCACTTGGCGCGGCCAATAACAAGTCACGATCTGCAGGGACGTTCTCTTGCACAAGCCCCCTTGCAAGGAACGGGGACCGTGCAGTGGTCTTGCACAGCTGCCATTGCCTGCAGCCGAATGTATGCCTCCTGGTTGCTGAACGAAAGGGCAGGTCTGAATTCCCTCTCTGAGGTTCGTTTCTATGAAAGCGGTTTTTTGGCTGAGGTCTGACTCTCAACCGCAGTGCTCCTTCTGAGCAACTCTGAGCGTCTGCTATTTCTGGTTCCTTGTAGGATCTCCACGTCATCCAGCCCAAATTGCTTGGCAAGGCGTCCGCTCCCCAAACCAGAGTCTAATTGGATGTGTTGGATGGTCTGGAAACTCCTAAGCCGTTTTAATGATGATCTCATGGCTCCCAAGTACCTGTCATTCAAAAGGGCATCCTATATCTGCTTTCCTAATTCCTTAAAGCTGTTCCCCTTTCCCCCGCGTTGGCTCAGCGTGCTCTGTTTACGCCTATCTTTCTTGGAGACCTCACGTCTCAATGTTTCAAACATGGAAAGGATTATTTGAGAAGGCATGTGGGTTCTGCGCTTTCGACGAGGGAGAAGCACATCTTTAAGAGGAAAACTACCCCAGTGTTCGACACACACATGTGTGCACGTTCTTGCAATTCATCATTTTTTTCTTCATATTAAACAATTGGGTCACAAGTTGTAGCATCAGGACCACAGGCGGTCCTTGGTGCATTTTGATGATCCCCAGACCATAATGAAAATGATAAGGAGGAAAGCTGGAGGGAAAGATGTGTCTTTAATGTTGCTTCCGCAAGCTGAAGAAGCAAGCCACTTTTCAGTTCAAAGTTGTTTGCCTCTTCAGCAAAGCAAACAGTTGTCGTGGAAGCTTTCCAGGGGTGAGCAGGGTTCTCCCGCCTGCACAACCGGAGCCCAGCTACAAATGACAGTTGCATCCCAGAAGTGGAGAGAGCGCTTTCCTTCCTACTAAGGATGAGAGAGAAATTTGTTCAGTTTGCACGCCGTGAACCAATTTGCAAACCGAAACACAGTGCTCCTTGGAAAATTGCAGACCTCCAGGTTTTGTGATGTAAAGAAAAACAATATACCGTATTTTTCGCTCCATAAGGTGCACCGGACCATAGGGCGCACCTAGTTTTTAGAGGTGGAAATCAAGAAAAAAAATCTTATCCCCCCCCCCGTCCCAAAGACTTTCCCTGAAGCCTGGAGAGCGAGAGGGGTCGGTGCGCACCGACACCTCTTGCTCTCCAGGCTTCAGCGAAAGCAACGCGAAGCTTCCGGAGCGCGGAGGGGGCGCTCCCTCTGCACTTTGGAGGCTTCGCGTTGCTTTCGCTGAAGCCAAGGAGCCTGCATTTGCTCCATAGGACGCACACACATTTCCCCTTAATTTTTGGAGGGGAAAAAGTGCGTCCTATAGAGCGAAAAATACGGTAAATATAGAAAACAAAAGAAGAAGAAGCTCATAGTCATGAAAACAATGGTGGGAATGCTGTGTGTCATTACTGCCTCCTGCAGAAATGAGTTCCATAGGTTAACTATGCAGCACATGAAAAAGTAATTTATTTTATCTGAATCTGTCAACGTGCTTCTTTATTAGATGTCCACTTTATCTACTCTCTCGGTGCCACGTATAATTTTACACATATCCATCACATCTTCCTCGCATTTTCTCTCAGCTCAAAAGTGTCCAACGCTGAAAGCTTTCATCCCAGGCTAGTCTCTCCAAGATCCACTTGGTCACCTGGGCCGACCTTTCCAGAAGCTTTCCCAGCCCTGCCACCTCCTTTTCGAGGCGAGGCTTCCCCCTGCTCCTCTCCAGCCTCTGGTCCCGATGAGGAGGCGGGCGAACCAGAGACGATAACCTTTTCGCCGCAGCCTTGACTCACCAAGGTTTCCTTTCAGCGCTGTCAGCAGAGTCGCATCTAAGCCGCTCGTTCTTTTGTTACAAGAAGCGACCGTGGCGGTTCTGCCAGCTGCAGCATCTGGAGCGGAACTTATCTCCGACTGATCCTCAGCTTTGCAACGTAGCAGATTCTGGAAGAGGCCGGGGTGTGTGTGGAGAGGCAGAGACCCTTGGCCAGCCCAGATGCTGGAAGCGCACAGAGGATAATTCGAAATACTTTCTTTCCTTTGCATTACCTGCACCTGTCGTTTCGAAAGATGCCTTTTATATGACCTCCATCAGCACGCCGGTGGAGATTCCCCTTTATTTTATTCTTACCGCTGTATTTACTGTATTTATTTATTGGGAGAAGCGCCGGCTCACAGTCCACCCTGAGCTTGGCAGCGATGGCCCTGGCAGGGAAAATAGGGGCATTCTGGGATCAAATCAGATAATAATAATAATAATAATAATAATAATAATAATAATAATAATTTATTTGTACCCCGCCTATCTGGCTGGGTTTCCCCAGGAACTCTGGGCGGCTTCCAACAAAGACCCAAAATACACTAAGATGTCACACATTAAAAACTTCCCTGAACAGGTAGTTGTTTATCTCTTTGACATCTGCAGGGAGGGCTTTCCACAGGGCGGGTGCCACTACCGAGAAGGCCCTCTGCCTGGTTCCCTGTAACTTGGCTTCTTGCAGGGAGGGAACCACCAGAAGGCCCTCGGAGCTGGACCTCAGTGTCCGGGCAGAACGATGAGGCTGGAGACGCTCCTTCAGATATACTGGACCGAGGCCATTTAGGGTTTTAAAGTTCAGCACCAACACTTTGAATTGTGCTCAGAAATGTACTGGGAGCCAATGCAGATCTCTCAGGACCAGTGTTATGTGGTCTCAGCAGCTGCCCCCAGTCACCAGTCTAGCTACCGCATTCTGGATTAGTTGTAGTTTCCGGGTCACCTTCAAAGGTAGCCCCATGTGGAGCTCATTGCAGTAGTCCAAGCGGGAAATAACTAGAGCAAGCACCACTCTGGCAAGACAGTCCGCGGTGGCATGGCTTTTGCAATTCTGAGACAGTCCCTGGAAAACCAGGGCATTCGGAGGGTATGCCATATTTATATCTGTAGACAGTGCTTTTTCCTGGGGGGATGCAGGGGTATACATACCCCTAAACATTTTGTGACTCTAACTGAAGAAGAAACTAAAAAATAAATAAAATTTAAATTTCTTCTCTTGCACGGTGAATCGTCAGTTCCATTGCTTTCCCCAGTGTCCATTTACTGAATCCGCCCCCCCCCCCATTTGAACTATAAAATGGTGGTTTTCTTGAGTCAAAATGAGAGTACCCCGAAACATTTTTTTTTTTAAAAAAAGCACTGTCTGTATATCTATACTCTTGGCCACCTGGGAATTCAAGACCCCCACTTGCCCTCGGATGAGGCCAGGCAAGCCTGGAGACTTCAGGCCAGACCTGGAGGACAGGTAACTCTACTTGGCTTTGCAGGCGGTTGGAATAGATGACCGCCTGGGTTCCCTTCTACGATTCAGTTCTACACTTCTAAGGTCAGCCACGGCTCTCTCCTCCTCCTCTCCTCTACACCCTTCAAGGTCCGTGTCTGCGTGGCCAACTGGAGACATGGCTGCGTAATTACAGCCAAAGTCTTTAGAGCTATTTCCAAGCCCCCTCTCAGTTTTCCTTCCCGTCCCAGGAATGCAGAGCCGTAAGTGGCAGCCTCCGAGAGGACGGCTATAAATAGAGATGCGCTGTGGCTTCCCCTCTGACCCTCCTGCACTGCATTCTCTCCTCCGTTGCCGCTGCTGGGCCTATTATGGCCTAGGCGACCACATCAAGACCTGGCGAGGAATGTATTGAGTCGCCGAAGAAAGGAGAGGGAGACCCGTGCTGACAATGGGCCTCTGTGCACAAGGAGACATGTTCCTGGGGAAACTGCTCACAACAGGAGGCCTGTCTGCATGTTGTTGTTGTTTAGCTGTTTAGTCGTGTCCGCCTCTTCGTGACCCCCTGGACCAGAGCACGCCAGGCACTCCTGTCTTCCACTGCCTCCCGCAGTTTGGTCAAAATCATGCTGGTAGCTTCGAGAACACTGTCCAACCATCTCGTCCTCTGCCATCCCCTTCTCCTTGTGCCCTCCATCTTTCCCAACATCAGGGTCTTTTCCAGGGAGTCTTCTCTTCTCATGAGGTGGCCAAAGTTTTGGAGCCTCAGCTTCAGGATCTGTCCTTCCAGTGAGCACTCAGGGCTGATTTCCTTCACAATGGAGAGGTTTGATCTTCTTGCTGTCCATGGGACTCTCAAGATTCTCCTCCAGAACCAGAATTCAAAAGCATCAATTCTTTGGCGGTCAGCCTTCTTGATGGTCCAGCTCTCACTTCCATACATCACTACTGGGAAAACCATGGCTTTTACTATACGGACCTTTGTTGGCAAGGTGATGTCTCTGCTTTTTAAGATGTTGTCTAGGTTTGCCATCGCCTTTCTCCCAAGGAGCAGGCGTCTTTTAATTTCGTGGCTGCTGTCACCATCTGCAGTGATCATGGAGCCCAAGAAAGTAAAATCTCTCACTGCCTCCATTTCTTCCCCTTCTATTTGCCAGGAGGTGATGGGCCCAGTGGCCATGATCTTCGTTTTTTTGATGTTTAGCTTCAGACCATATTTTGCGCTCTCCTCTTTCACCCTCATTAAAAGGTTCTTTAATTCCTCCTCACTTTCTGCCATCAAGGTTGTGTCATCTGCATATCTCAGGTTGTTGATATTTCTTCCGGCAATCTTAATTCCGGCTTGGGATTCATCCAGCCCAGCCTTTCGCATGATGAATTCTGCATGTAAGTTAAATAAGCAGGGAGACAATAACCCCCTTTAAAGCCATCCTGGTTGGTGGCCGTCCTTGCCTCCTGCTGGAATGAGCGCCATCATTTGGCTCGGGCCAACTGATGAAGTACCCCTGGTAATTGAATAGCACCCATGAGTGTATGTCCAAAGAAACACAGAACTGGAGAGTTGGAAGGGTCCCCAAGGGTCATCCAGTCCAACCCCCTGCCATGCAGGAATCACAAAACCAATCCTGGTCCGACTGCACTAGCTACCAATTAGTTTCCGGGCCCAATTCAAAGTGCTGGTTTTGACCTATAAAGCCTTGAACGTCTTAGGACCGCAATACCTCAAGGACCGCCTTTTCCCATATGAACCTCCCTGGACCCTGAGACCATCTTCTGAGGCCCTTCTTCATGTGCCTCCTCCTTGAGAGGTCCAGAGGGTGGCAACACGAGAACAGGGCCTTCTCTGCAGTGGCTCCCCATCTGTGGAAGGCTATCCTAAGGGAGGTTCACCTGGTACCTTCATTGTACACCTTTAGGCTCAAGGCAAAAGAATTCCCTTTTAACCAGGGCTTTGATTGATCTGATTGACATCCTACGCCCTTTTAAAATGTCTCTCTCTTTTTTTTAGGGGGGTATTATTGGGTTGTAGCTTTTATTTTTATTATATATACTGTGGTTTTTATGTTGGTCTTTTCTGTGAACCGCCCTGAGGCCTCTGGGCATAGGGCGATATATAAATTCAATAAATAATAATGATAAATAATGATAACTAAATCCCTGCCCTCGGGCACGAGGAGGATATGTGGGGTGGGCAGAGGAGCAGCAAGGATCAATGAAGGGTGTCGTCTTTCAATGGGGAACAGGGAGCAAGACTGTGACTGGAATCAAGTGGTTCCAACACATGCTAAAGGTAAAGGTAAAGGAACCCCTGACCATTAGGTCCAGTTGCGGCCGACTCTGGGGTTGCGGCGCTCATCTCGCTTTACTGGCTGAGGGAGCCGATGTACAGCTTCCGGGTCATGTGGCCAGCATGACTAAGCCGCTTCTGGCAAACCAGAGCAGCGCACGGAAACACTGTTTACCTTCCTGCTGGAGCGGTACCTATTTATCTACTTGCACTTGGACGTGCTTTCAAACTGCTAGGTTGGCAGGAGCAGAGACAGAACAATGGGAGCTCACCCCATTGAACCGCCGACCTTCTGATCGGCAAGCCCTAGGCTCTGTGGTTTAGACCACAGCACCACCCACGTCCCTAACACATGCTAAAGGGGGTGGCAAATCAATATAAAAATAAGTGGCTCTTAGCCCTAAGTAGGTTCCCCTCCACCCAATGGCAAATGTTCCTTTTACGCAACTAGGGGACACATGAATGTTAGAAGAGACGCTGACAAATATATATATAATCTCAGTACTCTCTGTTCATCCGAGCCAATGTAAATGGATCTGGGCAACAGTAAGTTTATTGTTCCCAAGTCCTAACCAGATTTCAGCTGTTTTCTTAAGTGAGCAAATGTATGTTTTGGAGCGGAAGGTCCTGACAGTGTGAAGTAAAAAGCTCATATGTTAAAGATACTTGGGGATGTTACCTCCTCATTCATTTGCATCGGCCGGCTTGCAGTTCCTTGGCAGTGAGAGCTTTGTCTGAGAGGCACGTGCAGGAAAATGTCGGGGGGTTGATTCTGAAGCAAAGAGCCCCTTTTATGTAACCTCAATCCTCAACCCGTATCTCCTGGAGGCTCTGCAAGGAAGTCACAGCTACCAGTGGCGTAGTGTGTGTGAGGGGGACACAGGGCGGTTGTCCCAGGCGCAAAATTGCCAGGGGTGCAAAATTTCAACACCTGGTTCTCCGTTTCTTCAAAACAGCTTCTCCATGTGAACCCGGAAGACACCTCTCCAGACAATGGAATGACTCTTCTTTTCTTCTCTCTGTGGTCTTCTGGGTGATGCGGACACTGTTAGGCAGCTAAATGTGCATGTGTAATCCATCCATTTGCATGGACAGGCGGAGTCCCCCAAACCCTGGGCGGCCCCCATGTGGAATAACGACTCAAGACAATGTGCTATGGGATTAAAATTGGCCACAACTTTATTATGTTTCAGATGTGGGTCGCCCTTGGCTCAGGCATTGGGCATTTATCCCTCCCATTTCCCCGTCGGGGTTCTGGGGAACATCAGGGTTATCCAGTGTGGGGGGGGATGGGCTGGCTCTGGAGAACATATGTTCAAGCAGAGAGATCCCGCCCCCGTTATGCCACCATCGCAGAGGAGAGCAATGACAACCTCTAGGCGTACGGCCAAAGCCTCGCCTCAAACAACCCCTTTAACGGGGAACCCTGGTATCGCCGCCACAAAGAGGAGGGGGACGTGGGTCACCGCTGCATGCCACCCCCCCCCCCATTTAGGGAAGGTAGACTAAAATATTCCGCCCAAGTCCTGAGTCCGCCAAAATTGTGACTTTTGCCACGGGAAAGGCAAACCTGCCAATGCAGGAGAATTCCTTTCCGGCCCTTCAACAGTGACCTTGACGTAGCAGCGCCTGCGAACCTGTGGAGAAAAGGTTAACCTGCAAAAGAAGTCTTAACTGAGGGTGGGTAGGGTGGGAGAAGCTCTGTAGCCAACTGACGATTCCCAGGTAAGATCCTTCCCCTATTGTGCGGGCAGGTGGTCTGTTATGTACTGAGTTGAATAGGATCCAAACTGCAGCAGTCTGATTGGTCCTAGAACAATAGGATCCAAATTGCAGCAGTCTGATTGGTCCTAGAACAATAGGATTCAGAATGCAGCAGTCTGATTGGTCCAAGAACAATGCAGCAGTATGATTGGTTGGCAGGAACCACCCAATCATGCTCCAGATATAAGTGAATCCACAACCTGATTGGCTTACAGTAGAATCCCAGAATTAACCAATCATGTGCAGCCCATTGTGTAAATAATGTATATAAAGCAGATACTTTGAGGGGACATTCATTCATTCCTCCTCACCACTATGAGCTGAATAAAGAGCATGAAATCACTTTGCGACTCTGAGTATATTTCATGGTCCTTCCCCCTATCTGGCCTGATCACCTTGGCAACGCCTCCCCAGGTGGGATTGGGCAACTGCCTGAGGTAGGCGGAGACCTCCAGGTATCCCACCTGGGGAAGGCGAAGCTAAGCCTGTGCCACATAGGGTCCAGGGGGTTGCACGCAACCATGCAAAGGGGGGCCCCCATTTAATGTGGGGAGCAGTCATTCCTTCCTCCCCACCCACGCTATGCCACTGGCTGAATGAATTTTTTGTATCTGTCTTCACAATGGAAGACCCAGGGCAGATCCCAGCACCTGAACTACCTTTTGCAGGAGGGAAGTCCTCTCTGCACGACCGCAGGCACTGGCAACCCACGCTATGCCACTGACGGCCCCAGGCATAAGAACATCAGAGGACCCAGCTGGATCAGGCCAATGGTGGCCCATCTCATCCAGTCATCCCATCCAGCACCTTGTTCTCTCTCTCTCTCTCTCTCTCTCTCTCTCCTTTATTGTTCACAATTGCATCCATACAACAGAAACTTGAATTCATTGTTATCCACAACTCAGTCATAAAATACACACACACACACACAGATTTTCTAACAATAAATGTTCTTCATCAAAATTTGACTTCCTGTTCTTTCCATATTCCTTTCTTTTTAATAAGCTTGTTGCTTATCTTAACTATTTATTTAACAAATATATATATATATATTAAAAAACATTTACATTTTCCTTTGACATACACTTTTTACAGAAATTACTCAAAGGCTACAGCTGTGTTCAGATTGTGGCAATTATTTTTTAAATAGCTCTTCAGAGATTCCCAGGTTGAAATAAACTCTTGTTTAGGCTTATTTTTGATCTTTTCAGAGAGGTTAGCTAACTCGGCGTATTCTACCAACGTCAATATCCATTGAGGTCTAGTTGGGATTCTGCCGCTCTTCCAATATTTTGCTGTGAGTATCCTCGCGGCAACAGTAGCATATAAGAAAAGTTTCCTTACATTTCTAAGGATATCCCTAGATTTTGTTTTCTGCCATCTTCTCAATTTTTCCATCTTCTTTTCTCCACATCTCCACATCAGGATGCTTAAAAAAAAAAAAGCCTTGTGAAAATTAACCAGCATTTTACCCAATTTCTCCCATTAAATACATTTGTGTATACTCGTTTGCCTAAGGGCTTGTCCACACTTTGGCTTTCCCCATGCCTAGAAAGTCTGGGTCCCAGAGCTTTGGGGCGTTTGCTCTGCTGCTTTCCCCTGGAAAACCTGCTCTTTAGCGACAAATCGGAACAAAAGGCAACCTGCAGAAAATCCGAATACTGTCTGCCCCCATTCAACTCTAAACCAGGGGTTTTCCTGCAGCGGGGCAAATGGATAAGCACACATTTTTGCAAAACATTTCTCCCCAATGTAACACCTTTTTGCATTTTATATATGCACTGATATGAAGACCATACTCGAGTACATGAAGTTTTTGTACACATTGCACCGCACAATTTAGAGAGGTGTTCATTTTGAGGATGGCTGGATGGCTGGATCATAGAATAGAATCATAGAATCCTAGAGTTGGAAGAGACCCCAAGGGCCATCGAGTCCAACCCCCTGCCAAGCAGGAAACACCATCAGAGCACTCCTGACATATGGTTGTCAAGCCTCTGCTTAAAGACCTCCAAAGTAGGAGACTCCACCACACTCCTTGGCAGCAAATTCCACTGTCAAACAGCTCTTACTGTCAGGAAGTTCTTCCTAATGTTTAGGTGGAATCTTCTTTCTTGTAGTTTGGATCCATTGCTCCGTGTCCGCTTCTCTGGAGCAGCAGAAAACAACCTTTCTCCCTCCTCTATGTGACATCCTTTTATATATTTGAACATGGCTATCCTATCACCCCTTAACCTCCTCTTCTCCAGGCTAAACATGCCCAGCTCCCTTAGCCGTTCCTCATAAGGCATCGTTTCCAGGCCTTTGACCATTTTGGTTGCCCTCCTCTGGACACGTTCCAGTTTGTCAGTGTCCTTCTTGAATTGTGGTGCCCAGAACTGGACACAGTACTCCAGGTGAGGTCTGACCAGGTGAGGTTTGACATATTGTTTCAGAAAGTCTTAATTCTTTAGGTTCACTTTTGTAAATCAGTCTTCCACCCGGGGGGGGGGGAGGTGCCATTACTCATCATAATGCAGAGAGTTCCAGCTTTGCGAATTGTTAAGAATAATCATGGCGGAACAATTTTGGGCACTCATTGCTCGCCCTTGGGGAAAGCACCAATCTCCTTGGGTACATGGCTGGCTGGCTCGCTGTTTTCTTCCCTTGACTCTCTGGCTGTTTCTTTAAGTGGTACAAACCAGGATGTCCATACGGTTTTATTTTATGGATAATCCCCTCTCTTCCTACAGCATAAATTGGCTCATGCCAACGACAGGCTAACCACTTCCTTTCCGGTTTGCCTGGACACAATTTTCAAGTCACTTGTGAAAACTTCCTGACGTGTCATTGAAGCTGAAATGTTCTGGAAGCCAAGCCTTATGAGGAATGGTTGAGGGAGTTGGGGATGTTCAGCCTGGAGAAGAGAAGATGGAGGGGTGATGTGAGATATTTAAGGGGTTGTCACATGGAAGACAGAGCTTGCTTGTTTTCTCATGGTCTGGAGAGTAGGACCAGAACTGAGGGATGCAAATGACAAAGAAGGAGATTCTGACTCAACATTAGGAAGAACTTTCTGATGGCGAGAGCTGCTCAACAATGGGATGGATTGCCTTGGGTGGTGGCGGACTCGCCTTCCTTGGAAGTTTTTAAGCAGTTGTTGGGTAGCAATTTGTCAGTGATTCTTCAGCTGTGATTCATTCATTGTAGGGGGATCAATGGCTACAAGCCATTTTAATAATAATAATAATAATAATAATAATAATAATAATAATAATAATAATTTATACCCCGCCCTCCCCAGCCAAGACCGGGCTCAGGACGGCTGACATCAGGTATAAAAACAATTGATTAAAATTCAGCTTACAAACACGATTAAGTACAACATTAAAATGCAGTCTCATTTCAGTAGGAACTCAAATCAAAAACATTTTGGGGATGAAAACGTCAAATCTTCACCAACGCCAGGTGTTATGTACTGAGGTTCTCACCCTGGGCCAGCAGGGGGATACTGTAGATAGTTTTCACTCAGGTCCACGTCAGTTATTTTAGGCGGGAAACCCTGGGTTGTTGTTGCTACAATGTTGACAGCCGGCTGCCTATAAAAGCAGGCCGGCTGAGCTGTTTGCTGTTCAGTTCTGTTCCAGCTTACAAAATAAAGAGCTGCTTTGGAGAAATGTCATCTGCCATGTCTACCCACTATTCAACACCAACTATCCAGACTGGTCCTACGTGGGCCAGAAAGCAGCCAGGGAAGTCCCCAAATAGGAGTTCCATCACAGAAGGAGAAAAGAAAAAGGAAAGAGGAGGAGGGGATCAAGTTGATTCCAAGCCGAAGGCCAGGCGGAACAATTCTGTCTTCCAGGCCCTGCGGAAAGAAATCAGATCCTGCAGGGCTATCTTCTACTTCCAGAGATGGAGGCAGAAATGCTTCTGAATACCAGCTGCTAGAAACCACAGGAGGGGAGAAATGGGTAGAGTGGTGGTGCCAATAACACCAAGGTTGCAGGTTCAATCCCTGCATGGAACAGCTGCAGATTCCTGCACTGTAAGGGTGAGACTAGATGATCCTCAGGGTCCATTCCCTACTACAATTCTATGATTCTTTGATTCTCTTGTTCTTGCCAGTTTCCCACAGGTATCTGCTTGGCCACTGTGAAAACAGATTAGATGGGCCATTGACCCAGCAGGCTCTCCTCATGTTCTTATTTACAATTCTGTTATTCTCTGGAAAAGCTGCCCTTCTCTCCCTCCCGTCTGTCTGTGTAGGCTAAACATTCCAGAGTTCCCTGTTTTTGGCTGCCCAGCGGCCATGATGCAAAACATCCAAAGGTTAGGAAAAGAGAAGGGAATGTAGCACTCTTAACTCGCCAAGCCCTGGACTCGGAGGACCTCTCTGGGAAGGCCATGTTCTTGGCAGAAATGAAGCCCAACCAACATCTCTCTTGCTCATCAGGAAGTCAGAAGCCCTCATCCCGCTTCCAGTTCAGCCTGGGTCAAAAAAGTCCCCAGTCATTTTATTTATTTTTCTGGCGTGTGTCAACAGGGAGCAGCAGCAAATGGAACCAGAAGAAGGATGGCGGCAGCTAAAAAAGCCAATGCAATTCTGGGCCTCATCAATAGGAGTATAGCATCTAGATCAAGGGAAGTAATAGTGCCACTGTATTCTGCTCTGGTCAGACCTCACCTGGAGTACTGTGTCCAGGTCTGGGCAGCACAGTTCAAGAAGGACACTGACAAACTGGAACGTGTCCAGAGCAGGGCAACCAAAATGGTCAAAGGCCTGGAAACGATGCCTTATGAGGAACGGCTAAGGGAGCTGGGCATGTTTAGCCTGGAGAAGAGGAGGTTAAGGGGTGATAGGATAGCCATGTTCAAATATATAAAAGGATGTCACATAGAGGAGGGAGAAAGGTTGTTTTCTGCTGCTCCAGAGAAGCGGACACGGAGCAATGGATCCAAACTACAAGAAAGAAGATTCCACCTAAACATTAGGAAGAACTTCCTGACAGTAAGAGCTGTTTGACAGTGGAATTTGCTGCCAAGGAGTGTGGTGGAGTCTCCTTCTTTGGAGGTCTTTAAGCAGAGGCTTGACAACCATATGTCAGGAGTGCTCTGATGGTGTTTCCTGCTTGGCAGGGGGTTGGACTCAATGGCCCTTGTGGTCTCTTCCAACTCTAGGATTCTATGATTCTATTATTCATCTTCCGAAGCTGTCCATTTCCTTTCCTCTTTTCCCCTTCTCTTTGGATCCTTACCATCTTCAACGGCTGATGATCGATGAGGGCATATTTCAAGGCCTTGTTATTCTTGAGCACCTCTTGGAAGGGGAGAAGGAAGTGGTCCAGCAATATGTCAAAAGTCCTGCCCTCGTGGGGGGAAGGATCGGCTCTTGTCCAAATGAGGACCGGGGGGTGTTTTGAAACTTCTGAGGCAGAACCGCCATGGGGGTCTTGTTCTCGGTGCTTCTCCTTCTTCGCCCACGCTATTGGGGGTCTCCCGGGATGTTTTCCTCAGAACCCAGCCTGAACTGGAAATGTTAGAAGCACAATCAAAACATCAGGAGGTGGGGAAAAGTTATTCCAGCATTTTAGACCTCAGCTTAGGTTCACTCCGGGGTCGCTTCAAGTTACATGCACAGGTTTCCTCCAGGGTCCCTGCCCCCCAAAAAACCACCACACAGATTAAACCCATTCACCAAACTGGTGCTCTCCGGATATTTTGGGCAACTGTTCCCAGTAATACTGGCTGTGGCTGATAGGAGTTGTATTCCAAAAGTTCTGGAGGACACCAAGCTGGCAAAAGCTACTTTAAAGGCAAGTCTGCATTTTCCATGAGGAAACGGTGTCCATTTCCATTATGTTCTCATTTACTGTTCTGCTGATTTCAGCTTTGGAGACTGAGTTGGACTCAGCAAAGACTTCAGCTGGAGTATTGTGTTAGAATGTCATAATAAAATGTTCTTTTAAAAAGCCACAACTTGAAAGAAAGCAGGAAAAAGTGACTGAAGGCAAGAAAGGAACGAATGAAATGTTCCTCATCGGAGTCATTTGCCACCCAAGCTGCGTTGGCTGTGTACACAACAACAACTGGATTGATAAAGCATTTGACTGAGCATTTGACTGCTTGCAGGATATTTTCAAGACCCACCTTATTTCTACGATTGCATTATCTTGATTGTCACTTGCTTTGAACTGTTTCTAATATTGGGTTTTTATGTTGCAACCCACCCTGGGTTTGTTACTCGCTACTCACTCCGTGCCTCCAGCAGACCTCATGTCTGGGCCTCTGTTATGAACTGAGCTGAATCCTAGAACAATAGGATCCAGAATGCAGCATTCTGATTGGTCTGCAGGAGCCACCCAATCCAGCTCCAGGTGGAAGTGAATCAGCGATCTGACTGGCCTGCAGGAGCAGCCAATCAGGCTCCTGGATGAAGTGAATCAGCAACCTGATTGGCCTGCAGGAGCAGCCTGGAATTAGCCAATCATGCGGGGCCCATTGTGCAAATAATGTATATATAGCTAGACGTTTTGGGGAAAGATTCATTCATTGCTACCATGAGTGGAATAAAGAGCATGAAATTCACACTCAACTCCGAGTATATTTCAGCCTCCCTCCTGTTTGGAAGAAGAATCCTGAGGCTGTTTGGTGGGCTGCTTTTGAGCTTGGTTTCCTTGCCTCCTGCTCCCTTCTCAAGATGCCATCACAATCCCTCTACTATGCACGTAACTGCAGGAGGGGGCATACACAGATCCTAATCCGACCCACAAACAAACTGGATAATTACACATTAACCTGAGGCCTTTTGCATGAAGAGCAAGTGCCCTCTTACATTTTAATTTTATGTCAGGGGTTTGTACGCAGGTGCCTAGCTGCTCCAAGAATTCCTACATTACAGACGTGGCCCTAAACCTGGGTAGCTAATTTCTGGCACCCCAAAGGTTGCTGGACTTCAAGTCCCAACGCAGAACTCCCAAAAGCAAAACCGCCATCATTGCAAGAGAGCTGCGATGTTTTCACATCGCTATTGCAGCACTTCAAGAAACTGGAAGAGCAGGTGAGGGACAACTGAAGGAAGAAAAAGAAGGCTACAATTTCTTCTGTAAAAGATCTACCTGAACAAGAACATTGAATACATGGAGTAGGCTTTGCTGTCAAAAATGATCTTGTGAAGCTCTTGTCAGAAGTCTCTATTGGCATGAATGAGTGACTTTCAACCCTTCAAATAAAACTTGCCAAAAACCAACAGGCTACTATTTTTAGGGTGAGGCACGTGGAAATAATAATAATAATAATAATAATAATAATAATAATAATAATAATAGGCAGCCTCTTTAAGCAGGCTCTGGGGCTGTGAGCTACTTTGCACTCTCATCCGTCCGATTTTGTGATGCTGCGATTGTGTTGCTATTTATTGCACCCTGCCTTGGGCCAAGTGTGTGTGTGCGTGTCCCCACCACAACCAAGTAAACAAATAGAGACCTAAATAAACAAATGCATCACAGAGATGATATCACTTCTATTCCACAAGCAATGTTCCAAGAACACAAAATACCAGGACTCCAAAAGAAAGGTCAGGCGGTCAAGCTTTTCCAGATCGGAATAGATTCCTTTCCTCTGTCCACACATTGGAGGATTTCTTTCTCTCCCTTTTTCCCTTTTTGGAAGCCTGCTTACTACTTGAGTGATTCATGCCTGCTTTTCCCCAGCCTGCCCTCTTGCCGCTGCCACAGGACGCGCGACCTTCCGATGCCCTCGGCGAGGAGATACCCACTTCGCTTCCTGCACACTGCGTGACCTCACAGGTCTATTCCATTTGCCTCCCAAGTCTGCAGCTTCCAAGGATGTCAGGAGAAGAAATATTTCCCTCCATGCGAGGGAGGGGAGCAAAGCAAAACCCATTTGCCTTCTTAAATGGGGGGATAATTGGCCAAAGGCGAGCCCAGAGAGAACCAAGCAGTTGAGTGGTGATACCTCTATCCCGGCTCCCTGACGTTGGCAGCGAGACCACCGGCGCTCCAGAAAATGGGGAGAATTTATGGCAAAGTGGGAAGGAGTTTGTTTTGAGATAGTTTAATGGTAATATTGAGGAAGAATTTACAAGCGTTTGCTGCTACCGAGTGGAAAAATACATTGTCCACAAAGCCAGGGGTGTTTGCCAAGCGTAATGATTCACTCCTGACTCATAAATAATAGGTCCCTAATGACCAGAGGCTATAAGGGAGCTCGTCTCTTGCCAAATATTTATTAGAAAATAGAGCTAAATCATTAGCTGGGAGCTCTCTTACTGGAAAGCCGAAACCACATCGCTTTACGAAAGGTCATAAGCTATTTCCACAAGAATTTAGACAAAACATTATTGCGTTTTAAAACTTTCATCTTTAGCACCAAAGAAAGGGGGGGGGGAGAGAGAGAACAGTTCATTTGTTCTTGGGATTGTGCGACAGCTCAGATTTGTTCTGAATGCTTTTCCCCTCCAAGCATCCAAAAGGGTAAACAGAGACGGCAACAAGTTTCAAAGCATCTTCAGAAAATTGCAATTCATCATCTATGTCTTGGTTGGATGGTGGAGAGTAGAGGGAACATTTATCAAAGGGCCGTCACACCTCACATGGAGGCAAGGACAGCATGTGGAACAGAGGTTTCTGGAGTGCGCATGGACAACACTGGCTATTTTTAAAGTTGTCCCACACGTGTAAAAACACTTTGCTGATCTGATATTGGGGTCAAATAGAGCTCTAATATGCCATAGTTAAAAGCAAGAACATAAGGAGACCAATGGCCCATCTAGTCCTGTTCTCACAGGGGCCAAACAGATGCCTGTGAGAAACCAGCAAGCAAGATTTGACCACAACACCTCCATTGTTCTGCCCGGACACTGAGGTCCAGCACCAAGGGCCTTCTGGCGGTTCCCTCGCTGCGAGAAGCCAAGTTACAGGGAACCAGGCAGAGGGCCTTCTCGGTGGTGGCACCCACCCTGTGGAACGCCCTCCCACCAGATGTCAAAGAGAAAAATAACTACCAAACTTTTAGAAGACATCTGAAGGCAGTTTAGGGAAGCTTTTAATGTTTAATAGGTTATTGTATTTTAGTGTTCTGTTGGAAGCTGCCCAGAGTGGCTGGGGAAACCCAGCCAGATGGGTGGGGTATAAATAATACATTATTATTATTATTATTATTATTATTATTATTATTATTATTATTATTATTATTATAACAGCAATTCTCCCCTCCAGCAGTTTCCAGCAACTGGGATTCGGAATTGTTATGGGAAAATCTAGGTGCGAGGCTGCTCAGTCACCTAGCTGGTCAGGCAGCGCCCGTGGGTCCCTGCGGAATAAAGGAAGGAGTCCAGCCACCAACCGGAGCAAATAGCTGTAGTCCAAAGTTTATTGCGCAACAGGTTCAAAGAGGAATTTTGAACCCCGAGGATGGGGGGGACAAGGACTTTTAAAACTTTCCCACCACATCCCAGAATACAGTTCGTACAGCATCATTGCTACATCACAAAAGGGGAGGGGTAGACAGGGGTTACACTAGTTTAACCTTGGCAAACAGGTCCAGACAAGTCCTTGGTACCAGATTAGCATAAGCAGACATGTCAGGGCAAGACCCAGGTATAAGATGAGCATAGGCAAATATGTCTTAAGTGCCCACCACCCACAAGTACAATAGACCTTCCTTTGCATGTCTGGACCCCTTGGCAAGTCTGGTGATGAGATTTGGCTCTCCTTGGAGAACAATGAGCCCAGCAATTGTCACCTCTGGGCATTTCCTAGGGTAGGAGGTGTGTACACATGTCTTCGAGCTTGGGGAGGTGGCAGGGGAAAGAGTCCTTTTCCAAGGGCAAAATGGTGTTGGAATGGAGGAACTTGGCAAAGGTGTTGATTTCATATGATTCATAAAGCTAGGTCTATTCCCTGAGCTGTCAAGTCGAAAGGATACATTCAGGCATAATATTTGTAACTGTTAACAACCTTAAAGATGTGCCCCGCCCCCCCATAATATCCGTAACAGGAATCATTTCTACTTCTTCCAGAGCTAGCAGCCATCAAGAGCCCTCTCCTCCTCCGTGAATTTGTCCAATCCTCTTTTCAAGCCACCCAAGCTGATGGCCATCCCTGGCTCCTGTGGCAGGGAGTTCCATAGGTTAACTATGCACTGCGTGGAGACAGACTTCCTTTTCTGTGTCCAGAATCTGCATACCAATTTAGGGGCTTCTTTTGGAAACTTCAGGAAGTCTCACGAACCATGCAGAAGATGTGGTCCTTTGGCCAGCTGAAGCCATTGTTTGTTTTCTCATCAAGTCTTGCGTGGGGATGTCATGGGACTGGAAAGAAGATATTCCATTATTTCCCAATGTTAAGGCAGGGTCCTCTTTAGTCAGAGTGTTAGTCTCCTGTTTTGCTCTGCCCCATCCAATTCCATCCAGTCAGCCCTGATGCTTCCAGGTGCCATAAGAAAGCTGCAGAGATAGCGCAGGATAGTGCGCACCCCGGAAATGATCTTTCAGCTTCTGCCTTCTAGAAGAAGGTACAGGGTTATAAAGACTGGGACTAGCTGCCTGAGATACAGCTTCTATCCAAATGCGATTTTGGTTTTAAATGCAGTGTAAGGTAGTCTCCCCTGCCAACCTAGCAGTTCGAAAGCACGTCAAAGTGCAAGTAGATAAACAGGTACTGCTCCGGCAGGAAGGTAAACGGCATTTCTGTGCACTGCTCTGGTTCGCCAGAAGTGGCTTAGTCCTGCTGGCCAGGTGACCTGGAAGCTGTACATCGGCTCCCTCGGCCAATAAAGCAAGATGAGCGCCACAACCCCAGAGTCAGCCACAACTGGACCTAGTGGTCAGGGGTCCCTTTACCTTTTAAGGTAGTCTCTATGGGATTATATTGTATTTAATTATGTGGTATCAGAGTTTTTAGGGGACTAACCAGGCTGGGATAGCAGGCGTGTTGGTTTTTGAATGTCTTATGTAGATTTTTTCAATTTCATTGTTCTGTATGGGACAACGACAATAAAGATTATTGTATCGTATAAGCAACCTCTTCTCTGGTTCCCCATGAAAACTGCATCCTCCGATAAGTACAAGCGGCTGGCGCCATTCTTCTCCTTATGGAGACACTTGTGAACTGTGGGAAGAAGACTCACTTTTCCCCTCTTTGCAGAGCAAGAACGGGAAAGCTGCGCCTCTCTGGAAAGCTACAATAGTGGTGATGGGAGAAGCGGTTCCCAAACTTGTTCAGGCCCCTACCTCCTTGGTTCCATAAATGCAACCCCAGGGCCCCCTGCCCCATAAAAAAGCATTACTCAGAATAGAGGTTAGTACGAATCAAAACGGTTAATTGCACGCTTGTTCAAAATAATAATAATAATAATAATAATAATAATAATAATAATAATAATAATAATAATAATAATAATATAAAATTTACGCCGCCCTCCCGGGCCAGGGCCAGGCTCAGGGCAGCTAACACCAAATATAAATTACAATAAAACATAATAGGGAAAAGGGGAAAAAAACCCCAAAACCCAGTTAATTAAAATACAGCTTAAAATACAGCCTCATTTTAGTAACAGCTCATAAATCAAGACCAAGAAGGGTGGAAACGTCAGATATTCACCCGAGCCAGCTATCCATGCTGGTCCTACATGGGCCAGCAAAAAAGCCAAGGGAAAATTTATATACCAAAGCCCATATAAGGGGTCAGAGTGAGTCTACGCCAAAGGCCAGGCGGAACAGCTCCGTCTTGCAGGCCCTGCGGAAAGATGTCAAATCCCGCAGGGCCCTGGTCTCTTGGGGGAGAGCATTCCACCAAGTCGGGGCCAGGGCTGAAAAGGCCCTGGCCCTAATTGAGACCAATCTAACCTCCTTGAGGCTTGGGACCTCCAAAGTGTTGTTATTTAGGGACCGTAAGGTCCTCCGCGGGGCATACCAGGAGAGGTGGTCCCGTAGGTATGAGGGTCCTAGGCCACATAGGGCTTTAAAAGTCAAAACCAGCACCTTCAACCTGACTTTGTGTGGTCAAACCATTGGCAGGTTGCAGCTCTTGCTGTGGCTGCAGAGACCGATGCGAGAGACACATGTTTTGTTGCAGCCGGGGCAGACGAAGGCGTCCGGTTGCTCTGCTGCAGAGGCAACATGGCGTTTCTTCTCTCTGCCCTAAGGCCCCGAGCAAATTTTGAACAAGCCGGGAGCGATGGAGAAAGCAGCACTCGAAAGCCGCCAGAGAGGGGCTTGCAAAAGGGGAGCGAGGGGAAATGTTTTCAATTATGGGGGCTGTGGTTTTCACCAAGAAGGCTTCTCTCTGGTGGATAGTCTGCGCCTGCCGGTTGCCAGACTGGGGGCAGGCAATCCTCCCCTCCAGTGGTTTGGAGGGAGAGAGAGCTACCCTGGAAAGAGCAGCGAGATGCATGTGGAGAAAACATCCCGGTTTCTCCCGAGCATCTTTCGTCCCTGCTGGTTTGTGGTTGCGAGATAAATGGAAGTTTATTCTGGGATCGAAAATGACCTCACCCGCTCCAGAGCTGAGGCTTTGGGGAGCATGCGCCCTCCTGCACGGCGCAGGAACAGAAGTTGATGTGCTGAACTCCCCCAGGGGCCTTTAAAAATCAGCAGAGAATGCCCAGACCTGAGGGTTGGAAGCATAACAAAGCGAAGGGCCCACTTTCGGGAGCCTGCGCTGGGAATACCCCCCAATTGTAAAATAGGATACGGCTATTAGCTGACATGTGGAAAACTCCAGATGCTGGCCTGCGTCTCTCGCCAGATCCATGTTGATTAGGAGCAAGAAAACAGCTTCTTTCCTTTCAGGAATAATCGCAGGGGTTGTTAAGATCCTTGTAAAGCTCGCCTGCGGAGAAGGCCTTCCACCTTTGAAGTAGATGGGGAGGTCAAACAGATCTTTTTGAAAAACAAAATAAAAACGAAATAATAAAAACCCGAAACCAGAACGCGGTCCAGGTGCACACCACCTTCCTTCCAGAGCCTGGGCAAGGAAAGGAAGTGGGGAACAAAGAGTGAGGAACAAAAGGAGGGCATCATTAACATTTTCGCTGGAGAGTCCAGATCTGTTTTCCAGAACCAGCTTTCGGAGGCTTGTTATCTCAAGCTTGTCAGGAAAGGTTCCCTGAGATGACAGTCAGCGTCTACTCAGAACACAGGTTTCCAGGGTGTTTCAGCCCCACACACCCTTGTTGGCTTTCTCGGGTCATTCACAAGTCACCGGGTGTCACCGGGGAGCATGTCAACACCCCTGGCTGCTGTTTACATCATCCCTAATCCCAGGACTAGACGAGTGATCAGTGCATCAGTTTTGAACTTGCCGGGAGATGTTCAATCTCTTTCATCTCTCCGTCGCTCGCAGATCAGCACCGGGCCCCTGATTCCAGCACTGTCGGAGCTTGCTCATTGGAGGACAAAACTGCAGGTGTGGAATCATAGATTAGAATGGAAGGATTGTCGTGTTGGAAGGGCCTCAAAGGCGATCTAAATTCACCCCACATGTGCACAAACGCCGATTCAGAAATCCCGTTTTCCAGCATCCGAACTCTGATTGACTCTTCCCCATCACCTTGCAAGAAGAAGAAGAAGAAGAAGAAGAAGAAGAAGAAGAAGAAGAGTTTGGATTTGATATCCCACTTTATCACTACCCGAAGGAGTCTCGAAGCAGCTCACATTCTCCTTTCCCTTCCTCCCCCACAACAAACACTCTGCGAGGTGAGTGGGGCTGAGAGACTTCAGAGAAGTGTGACTGGCCCAAGGTCACCCAGCAGCTGCATGTGGAGGAGCGGAGACGCGAACCCGGTTCCCCAGATTACGAGTCCACCCCTCTTAACCACTACACCACACTGGCTCTCCATTGAGTCACCATTCAACTACCGTATTTTTTGCTCTATAAGACTCACTTTTTCCCTCCTAAAAAGTAAGGGGAAATGTGTGTGCATCTTATGGAGTGAATGCAGGCTGCGCAGCTATCCCAGAAGCCAGAACAGCAAGAGGGGGCGCTGCTTTCGCTGCACAGTGATCCCTCTTGTTCTGGCTTCTGAGATTCATGATAATTTTTTTCTTGTTTTCCTCCTCCAAAAACTACGTGCGTCTTATGGTCTGGTGCGTCTTGTAGAGCGAAAAATACGGTATTTGCCCCATCAGGCAGCGCTTCCTAATGTTTAGTCCAAATCCCATTTCTTGTGAACAGGACTTCAGGAGCAACAGGAAACAAAGCTCTTCCTTTGTCCACATGGCAACAAACATTGGAAGGTGAGCAATGAACCTGCCCTGAACCTGCCCCTTCTCTGGGCTAAAGGCTCCCTAACTCCTTTGACGTGTCCTTATAGCAGGACTCAGTCTCTTCCAAGCCCTTCACCTGCCTCCTGGCATGTTCCAGGTAAGACCATGAGAAGAGTCCTCTGGATCCGGCCAATGGCCCACCTAGTCCAGCATCCTGTGCTCACAGTGACCAACCAGATGCCTATGAGGAGCCCACAGGCAGGATTCGAACACCAGAGCACTTTCTTTCAAGACCACATAACACCGGTCCTGAAAGATCTGCATTGGCTCCCAGTACGTTTCCAGGCACAATTCAAAGTTTTGGTGCTGACCTTGAAAGCCCTAAACGGCCTCAGCCCAGTATTCCTGAAGGAGTGTCTCTACCGCCATCACTGAGGTCCAGCGCCGAGGGCCTTCTGGCGGTTCCCTCACTGCGAGAAGCCAAGTTACAGGGAACCAGGCAGAGGGCCTTCTTGGTGGTGGCACTCGCCCTGTGGAACGCCCTCCCACCAGATGTCAAAGTACCAGACAACTACCAGACTTTTAGAAGACATCTGAAGGCAGCCCTGTTTAGGGAAGCTTTTAATGTTTAACAGACCACTGAATTTTAATACTTTGTTGGAAGCCGCCCAGAGTGGCTGGGGAAACCCAGCCAGATGGGCGGGGTATAAATAATGAATTATTATTATTATTATTATTATTATTATTATTATTATTATTATTATTATTATTTTATTATTATTATTTCTCCCCTCCTGTGGTTTCCAGTAAGTGTTATTCAGCAGCATTACTGTCACCAACTATGGAGGGCAGAGCATAGACATCCTGGCTAGCACCCATCGATAGTCCTCTCTGCCATCTCTGCCTCCTGGGGGAGCAAGTTCCATAGTTTGTGCTGTGTGAATAAGGACTAGTTTTGCCTGTGCTGAGTCTTCCAACAGTCAGTTCCGCATGGGGCACAAGTGCTGCAAGCCAAACCCCTCTTGATCTGTGCAAACAGGTAACTTGGGAGGGCCAGTCCTGTGCCACCAACAAACTGCTCCACTTTCTTCGCCTGAACACCTTGCTATCAAGGGAAACCAGCAGATTCTGCACCACAAAACTCCAGCCCTCCAGTCTGCCTGCATTTCTGCCTGACTCTCCGACTGACTCCTCCCCAGTTGTTATTGGCCCAACATTTTCTTTCACCGCTGCTCCCGGCCATGCCCAAAACGCATTTGGGAGAGGAAGGGCTTCCAGCTCGGAGGTTGTGGCTTCCTGGCTAGTTTGAGCCTTGGCCTCCCTTCCTTTCTCTGTCTTCCAGCAATTCAGGGCAAATGAACTACTGTAAAAGGTAAAGAGACCCCTGACCGTTAGGTCCAGTCGTGGCCGACTCTGGGGTTGCGGCGCTCATCTCGCTTTATTGGGCAAGGGAGCCGGCGTACAGCTTCGGGGTCATGTGGCCAGCATGACTAAGCCACTTCTGGTGAACCAGAGCAGCGCACGGAAACGCCGTTTACCTTCCCGCCAGAGCGGTACCTATTTATCTGCTTGCACTTTGACGTGCTTTTGAACTGCTAGGTTGGCAGGAGCAGGGACCAAGAAATGGGAGCTCACCCCATCGCAGGGATTCGAACTGCCAACCTTCTGATTGGCAAGTCCTAGGCTCTGTGGTTTAACCCACAGCGCCACCCGCCTCCCTATGAGCTACGGTAGCAGCAACCAAAAGGGCTTGTCGTTCCGGCCCCCAGGTGGCCCACAAAACCGGCAGCTTGACTTCTGGTAGTCCCAGAGAAAACACAGAGAACAGAGAGGGAGAGAGAGAGGAAAAACTCTGGTCAGAATAACTCTGGAAGGAGAGGGAGGCAACAGATTCTCCTGGAACAAGGAGGGAGCCCCCAAGTCCAGCGCTGGGAGACTTTTTATAGAACTCAGCCGGGCCAAGATAAGCTACCCGAGTTATATTTGTGCAGCATATTTCAAGTAATAAGACACCCCAGAGTGTATTATAACATGTTGGGATAACCCTGTGCTCCTTGCGGTCGTGAGATGGAGCGGGAGAAGAGGCCGCCGATGAAACAGCATCTCAGACGTCAGCAAGGTCGAGAGAGAGAGCCTTTCTGTCCCGGCAGGTCCCGATGGCTCCCTTTGGGATCCTCCACGTCCGACAGGCCTTGAGCAACAGGAGTCACTCCTGCGACGGAGGAAGAGATGTCTCAGGCTCAAATTGGCGGCTGTTTTGGTTGGTGTCGTGCAGCCCTGAGCGTGCTCCCTAATGCGCAGCCGAACTTCCAGGCGTCTTGGTAACACGACTCCGAGAGCTCTGCGAGTTTATTTATCTTTTTGAGAAATGTTGATCTTTTTTTAGCGTGCCCAATCCATGGTGCAAGAAGTCAAATGGATATTTTAAGATCCAGCTGTTGGGACCGGGTTCCTTGTGGCTCTGGTTTCCACATCAGAACTGCAAGAAATGTAGCTTTAGTAGGAGAATTCAGGCTAGGGGTGAGGCAGCAGCTTCCGATCTTCCTCCTTCAAGACCTGCTTTGAGGAGGAGGTTCACTGGTTCAGTCTTCAGTGGCATCTCAGGCAGGGCCAGGAAAGACCCCTGCCCAAAACTCTGGAGAGCCACTTCCAGTCAGTGTAAAGCAGAGGTCATAGGATCATAGAATGGAAGAGATGGAAGGGACCCCAAGGGTAATCTAGTTGCAGGAATGGTATTCTGTGTCCAGGGCGGCTGTTTATCAGCTCCATCTGGTACACAGGCTGAGACCCTCCCTGCCCGCAGACTGTCTGGCCAGAGTGGTGCATGCTCTGGTTTTTTCTCGCTTGGACCACTGCAATGCGCTCTATGTGGGGCTACCTTTGAAGGTGACTCGGAAACTGCAATTAATCCAGAATGCGGCAGCTAGACTGGTGACTGGGAGCGGCATTCTGGACTCACAGCTGTCCATGGAGGCGCAGATTAATTCTGTGTCCAGGGCAGCTGTTTATCAGCTCCATCTGGTACACAGGCTGAGACCCTCCCTGCCCGCAGACCGTCTCTCTAGAGTGGTCCATGCTCTAGTTATCTCCTGCTTGGACTACTGTCATGCGCTCTATGTGGGGCTACCTTTGAAGGTGACTCGGAAACTGCAATTAATCCAGAATGCGGCAGCTAGACTGGCGACTGCGAGCGGCCGCTGAGACCACATAACACCAGTCCTGAAAGACCTACATTGGCTCCCAGAATGTTTCTGAGCACAATTCAAAGTGTTGGTGCTGACCTTGAAAGCCCTAAATGGCTTCGGTCCAGTATACCTGAAGGAGCGTCTCCACCCCCATCGTTCTGCCCAGAGTGTCTTCAGTTGGAAGACGCCCAGAGTGGCTGGGGAAACTCAGCCAAATGGGCGGGGTATAAATATATTATTATTATTATTATTATTATTATTATTATTATTATTATTATTATTATTGAAGCAGCCCTTCCAACTCTGATTCTATAAGGTCTTAACTGAATAGACTTGATCTAAGGTAGCTTCCCATGAAGTGCTCCAGACCATAAACAGGGATGAAAAGTTTCACCAACTCCCATGAAGAATATGAAACCGAAGGAAACGCAATCGGGCTCAATCAAGACAGAGAACCAACGTCACACCTCTGAGTCCAAGAGCTTTTTCGTTGTTCCAGTGTTGTGCCTTGTGAAAACCTGATCTCACGCCTCTGAACTGAAGCTCAGTTAAGCAAAATCTCTTTTCTGATATTCCTCACATTTGACAAGAACAGATTTGGCAGGAATGATTGGGTTTCTGCAAGGTACAAACAATGAGAACAGCTCTCAGCCTCGGGGGAATTAATTGGTACACAATACAATCAAGACGCAGGTCAGGTGAGAGTGTGGATGAGTCAAAGAGATGTTTGGTTTGGCCTTCTCTGGCTTATGGTCCAGGATATCTGAAAGACCGAAGTCCTCCCCAAAGACCTGGCCAGGCTCTGAGATCTTCAGGGGAGGCCCTTCTCTCAACCCTGTCACACTTGCAGGGACACTTGGTTGGGGGCGCAGGAAAGGGCCTTCTCGGTGGTTGCACCCAGACTTGGCACTCCATCCTTAGGGACGTTAGACTGGATCTCTCCTTGTTTTGGTGTTTCTTTTTCCAGCAGGGAACTGACTGCATTTTAAGAAAAGGGCTGGTGCTGTTAAGTTTTTATTGCAGTGATCAGCATCTTAAAAAGCAGAGACATCACCTTGCCAGCAAAGGTCCGTATAGTTAAATCTATGGTTTCCCCAGCAGTGATGCATGGAAGCGAGAGCTGGACCATAAAGAAGGCTGATTGCCAAAGAATTGATGCTTTTGAATTATGGTGCTGGAGGAGACTCTGGAGAGTCCCATAGACTGCAAGAAGATCAAACCTCTCCATTCTGAAGGAAATCAGCTCTGAGTGCTCACTGGAAGGACAGATCCTGAAGCTGAGGCTCCAAGACTTTGGCCACCTCATGAGAAGACTCACGAGGAGAAGGGGATGACAGAGGACGAGATGGTTGGACAGAGTTCTCAAAACTACCAGCATAAGTTTGACCAAACTGCAGGAGGCAGTGGAAGACAGGAGTGCCTGGCGTGCTCTGGCCCAGGGGGTCACGACTAAACAACAACAACAACAAAGTGACATTGAACTCGGTGCGATTGACATCTGAAGCAGACAAATTTAGGATTCTTCTGTAAGGAGTTTGTGGTGTAAATAGAAACTTTGAAGCTCCTTTTTGTCAGTACCTCTCACATATGGAGAATTATATATAGGGACTTAGCTACATCAGTTGCCTCCAACCTGATGGCCCTCAAGATGATTATTCTCTGTCTCCACAGCTGGAGGCAGAAATGCTTCTGAAAACCAGTTGCTGGAAAATACAGGCATGCTCTGGTCCATGTGGTCACGAAGAGTCTGACACGACTAAACGACTGAACAACAACAACAAAATTTCTAGAAAAAGAGGTACTGGAGCTTACCGTGAACACGTCTTAGAATGGCAATGGCACCCAACTGAGAGGGACTGGAACTGAGTTCCTGTGAGTTCCCTCTGAAAAAGCCCAGTTTTAATAGATTTTTTGCACACACACACACATTAATTCTAAGTAGTGTTTAATTGATTTTAATGCTTTCCCCCCTCCATGTTTTCAGCTGTTTCTATCTGTAAGTCACCTTGAGATGCCGTATATATATAATATAGCACTTCTCAAAGTCTCACATTGTTTTGAGCACATTAGTGAAAAGGCGCAACCCTCGTGAGAGATGGAAGGGTAGGGTGCCATGGGAGGAGACCTCGCAAGAGCCACGGGCTCCAGCATCTCTGCCCCCCAGGCGCGTTTTGACATGACGTTTTCCCAAAGGCATGAAGGAGGAGGCCAGGTCAGGGACAAGGGTCTGCCTGGGACAGAGGCCAGGAGGCAGGGAGTGCCTCCGGCGAATCGGGGCCCGGGGAGCACATGCATGCCTGGCTTTGGGGTGGGGTTGCCTCCTGCCCGCCATGCTAGAGTGCACAAGCATCTCACGCCCGTCTCCTCTGTCAGTCAGACGTCTGTTTAAGAGCCGCTGGGTTTGCACATCAAATGCCTGGCGTGTTCAGGAAGAGAAATGTAATCCCGGCAAATTCTTTGAGAAATTACGGACCCTGACATTTTACACCTGTAATTATGATAAAAGCTCCCGGCGGAAGGCTGCCAAGGTTGCTGCGAAATAAATCACCGCCACCCCTCTCTCCGAGGAATTCCGAGAGCGGCCCGTGGCCATAAATTAGCACGGGGGAGAGAGAGAGGAGGGTCTCTCCAGGCATGGAGGTGGCTGGGGCTGCCTTCTCTGCAGCGATGGTGGAAGAAGAGCAGCACGCTGAAGGCACAGAGATTCCAAAGACTTGGAAGAGACCCTGAGGGTCATCCAGTCCAACCCCTTGCAATGCAGGAATACTCCGCTGTCCCTTATGGGGATCAAACCTGCAATCTTGGCGTTCTCAGTACCACAGTCTCACCAACTGAGCTAGCCTGAAGGAGCGTCTCCACCTCTGTTGTTCTGCCCGGACACTGAGGTCCAGCTCCGAGGGCCTTCTGGTGGTTCCCTTCCTGTGAGAAGTGAGGTTAGCAGGAAGCAAGCAGAGGGCCTTCTTGGTGGTGGCACCTGCCCTGTGGAATGCCCTCCCGTCAGATGTCAAGGAAATAAACCACTATCTGACTTTTAGAAGACATCTGAAGGCAGCCCTGCATAGGGAAATTTTTAATGTTTGATGTTTTATTCTGTTTTTAATCTGTTGGGAGCCACCCAGAGTGGCTGGGGAAACCAGATGGGCAGGGTATAAATAATAAATTATTATTATTACAGTGGTACCTCGGGTTAAGAACTTAATTCGTTCTGGAGGTCTTAACCTGAAACTGTTCTTAATCTGAGGTACCACTTCAGCTAATGGGGCCTCCCGCTGCCGCCATGCGATTTCTGTTCTCATCCTGAAGCAAAGTTCTTAACCCGAGGTACTATTTCTGGGTTAGCAGAGTCTGTAACCTGAAGTGTCTGTAAACTGAAGCATTTGTAACTCGATGTACCACTGTATTATTATTATTACAAGATCACCTTGCCCCATAGACGCCTCCTTGTCCTGCCCCAGGTGCTACCTAACACTCATTCCACATTTCTTTCTTTTTTAAAAATAATATTTATTAGAGGTTTAAAGATTACAGAAAAAAGAAGAAAGAGACAATGAAAAGTTAGACAAAACAAAACAATACCTTACAATACATCAGAGAAGAAAAAAGAACAAACAAAAAAAGAAGAAAAGAAAACAATACAGCAAAACAACAAGAAAAACAAAAACATTTAAAAACACATCCATTGTTTCCGTATCTTTATCTTTCAATTACTTGTTTCATCGACCTCCTCACACCTCCCTTCTTTGTATTCTAGTTCAATTAGCTATTTCAGCAAATCCTTTCCATCTCTCTCAATTTTTGTTCTATAATCTATCTTAACACAATCTAACCTTATATTTTCCACTTTGGCCCATTAACAATCTATTTTTACTTAATTCTTTATAACATTTCTGCTAGAGTCATATAACTTCATTCCAGCATCCTTCTAACATTCATTAATTTTACAATATTTCTGTAAATATACTTTGATTTTTTCCCAATCTTCTTCCACCGACTCTTCTCTCTGGTCTCGGATTCTGCCAGTCATTTCCGCCAATTCCATGTAGTCCATCAGCTTCATCTGCCATTCTTCCCAGGTGGGTAGATCTTGGGTCTTCCAATGCTTTGCAATAAGTATTCTTGCTGCTGTTGTAGCATACATAAAGAAAGTTCTATCCTTCTTTGGCACCAATTGGCCGACCATGCCCAGGAGAAAGACCTCTGGTTTCTTCAGGAAGGTATATTTAAATACCTTTTTCATTTCATTATAAATCATCTCCCAGAAATTCTTAATCCTTGGGCATGTCCACCAAAGGTGAAAGAATGTACCTTCAGTCTCATTACATTTCCAGCATTTATGATCGGGCAAATGGTTAATTTTTGGAAGCTTGACTGGTGTCATGTACCACCTGTAAATAATTTTCATTAGATTCTCTTTTAAGGCATTACATGCCGTAAACTTCATACCTGTGGTCCATAACTGTTCCCAGTCAGCCATCATGATGTTATGTCCAACATCTTGTGCCCATTTAATCATAGCAGATTTCACCGTTTCATCCTGAGTATTCCATTTCAACAGCAAGTTATACATTCTTGACAGATTCTTAACTTTGGGGTCTAACAATTCTGTTTCCAGTTTTGATTTTTCCACCTGGAAGCCTAGTTTTTTGTCCAAATTATATGCCTCCATTATTTGATAATAATGGAGCCAGTTTCGCACTCTGTTTTTTAATTTTTCAAAACTCTGCAGTTTTAATCTGTCTCCCTCTTGTTCCAGAATTTCCCAATACTTCGGCCATTTGGCCTCCATATTGAGTTTTTTCTTAGCCTTTGCTTCCATTGGTGACAGCCATCTTGGGGTTTTATTTTCTAGCAAGTCCTTATATCTTATCCAGACATTAAACAGTGCTTTTCTGACAGTATGGTTTTTAAAAGCTTTGTGTGCTTTAACCTTATCATACCACAGATATGCATGCCAACCAAATACATTGTTGAAACCTTCCAAATCCAACACATCAGTGTTTTCAAGAAGCAGCCATTCTCTCAGCCAACAAAAGGCAGCTGATTCATAATAAAGTTTAAGGTCTGGCAGGGCAAATCCACCTCTTTCTTTAGCATCAGTTAATATCTTATTCATTCCACATTTCTTATTCTTCTAGCGTGGCAGCATCTGCCCTTTGGAACTCCCTTCCTCTTGACGGCAGGCAGGTGCCTTTGCTGAGTTCTTGCTGGCGCTTGCTAAAGACATTCTTGTTCAGGCAAGTCCAGCCAGAGAGTCAATGTGAGTTTTCCTCTTTTCTTAGTATTTTGCTGTTTTAGCTTTTGGAAAGTTTCAGAATGTTGTTATTCATTGTCTTATTGATAATTTCATTGCTTTGTCTTCTTTTTGTAAACGGCTCTGAGGTTCTTTTTTTACATTCAGGTGGTTCATAAATTTTATGGGGTGGGTGGAAATAACTTAGAATGGGCATCCAGGCCCACAGCCAAAGAGATGAAGGTGTCCTCTAGGTATCTGGCTGAGAAGAACTGCAGATCTTTGGTCCCTGGACCAAGGTTCCTAACCTCTGGGTTATCCAAATTGGTCCTCTGGCTGGCAGTATCAAAAGCCACTGAGAAGTCCAGAAGAATCACAAGGTCACACTCTTCTTTTCTCTCCTCCCAACATAAGCCCCTCACACGGTTCACCAAAGCAGCCTCGGGGTCAAATTCAGGCCTTAATTCTGATGAAAATGGATCTAGAAACTGAGAGCTGGGAGATGGATGCTGGGGGTTAGACTAGATCAGGGACAGCCAACTTCCAAGAGACTGTGATCTACTCAAACAATTAAAAACTGGCAGTGGTCTACCCTTTTTAGGGTTCAAGTTGTTTTTTTTAGGGAGGAACATTCCATTTTTAAACGGGTGATTGATCAGGGCAAAGGAATACATGAAAAAAGTTGCTCATCAATAATCATAATCATAATAATTTATACCCCTGTCCATCTGGCTGGGTTTCCCCAGCCACTCTGGGCATCTTCCAACAGAATATTAAAATACAATAATCTATTAAACATTAAAAGCTTCCCTAAACAGGGCTGCCTTCAGATATCTTCTAAAAGTCTGGCAGTTGTTTATTTCCTTGACATCTGATGGGAGGGTGTTCCACAGGGCGGGTGCTACCACCAAGAAGGCCCTCTGCCTGGTTCCCTGTAACTTGGCTTCTCTCAGTGAGGAAACTGCTAGAAGGCCCTCGGAGCTGGACCTCAGTGTCCGGGCTGAATGATGGGGGTGGAGATGCTCCTTCAGGCAAAGGCCATTTAGGGCTTTAAAGGTCAACACCAACACTTTGAATTGTGCTCAGAAACGTACAGGGTGCCTATGCAGGTCTTTCAGGACCGGTGTTATGTGGTCTCAGTGGCCGCCCCCAGTCACCAGTCTAGCTGCCGCATTCTGGATTAGTTGTAGTTTCCAGGTCAACTTCAAAGGTAGCCCCACATAGCGTCCTCCACACCCACCCACCTCCTGTCCCCCCAAAACAGTACTTCTGTCTTGACAGAAGTCCACCTTAATCAACAGATTGCTAATGAAGCAGTCAGCGATCTGGAGGACGGGATGAGGAGGCGGGGCTGGATGGAGGGGCCAGCGATCGCCCGCAATCTACCTAAACTTCCAGGGGATCGACCAGTAGATCGCGATCAACCTGTTGGACATCCCTGGACTAGATGATTCTTGGGGACCCTTCAAACTCCATTTACTTATTTATTGCATTTATATCTCACCTTTTCCTCCAATGAGCTCAAGGTGGCATACAACAACCCTGTGAGGTAGGGTGGGCTGAGAGGCAGCAAATAGCCCAAGGTCACCCAGGGAGTTTCATGGCTGAGTGGGGATTCGAACCCTGGTCTGCCGGGACCTAATCCTAGTCCAACACCCCAACCACTAGACCATGCTGCCTCTACTGTTCTATGATTCTGTATGCCATTTGTCATGATGCGTTTGTCCTTCAACAAGCCATGGCAGCTCTCGAACTGGGGGCCCCCTGAGGAAGTCTCCCCTGGACTCTCTCCCCACATCCGCTGTCCAGAAGGGGAAGGAAAGGCCAAGGATTCACAAACCGGGCCATTCTTTAAAATTCCCTTTGCGCATGTTTTTGGAATCACCAGAATGATAAAGCTGGGTGCGAAACTACCACAGGCCTGTCAGTTCCTTGGCAGAGGTTCTGAGCTGTGTACTAGTTTTAAATAAAGTAACCGGCTACAAGATCCACCCCCCAAAAAAGTGAATTATTAGACTTTTATCTCATGGATTAAGAACCAAAAAAATTGACAGGAAATGTAACACCCCCCCACCCCCCAGAGCTGTGTAACATTAGAGTACTTAATTTTATTAAAAGTTTGTTCACTTCAATAGCCTTTAAAATCTTTTTCCAGGAAAAGGGATGGCTGTTGGAATGAATGTGCTCCCTAAAACAAACTTCTTGTTACAGAATATTCCTTTTACAGTTTTGGGGGAAAAATATGTGAGGGGTGGGTGCAGCGGAAAATGATTAATAACTTTATATGGGGGGGGGGAGAGAAGGCTCAGATTAGCTCTGATGTGCTCCACAGACATAGGAAAGAGGAGGAATGGGAGTACCAGACCTTCAATTCTAAACTCTTAGCTAATTTACTCGTCCGGTTGCTGAAAGAACTGGATGGAATTGCTTAAAATGGTACAGCAACACGGTCCATCGTGAAGCTGTTAGTCCGCACCCATTCAGGGCTTTGTTAAGGTCAGATTCTGCAGCGAGAAGTTGCCTATGGGGGGCCTCTAGGCCAGTGTTTCCCAAACTTTTTTGGGCAACGGCACACCTGTTTACTGAAAAAAAATCTCGCGGCACACCACCATTAAAGCCCCGCCCCGTGACGTCAGCGCGCAGCGTCACGCCGGGAGGGACGCACGAAAGTGAAAGTTTTTTCCCTCCCCCCTCAGTCCCTCGCTCGGAATTCAGCTCGTTTGGGGCATCGCTCCGGCTGCTCCCTCTCCCGCCGCGCAGGAGCGATGCCTCTCTCTGGCTCTCCCTCCGCGCAGGCTGAGGGAGGGAGGGAGGTGCGCGTGTGACCCGTCTCTGCTGGGAGACCAAACCCAGCGAGGCAGAGTCGCGCGGAGGCGCCCAGGCAGCGCTGCCGGCTGCGAGGAGGAGCGCCAGGCAGCAGCAGGAGGCGCGGCCTCTCCTCGCCGCCGCCGCCCCGCCTCTCGCCGCCCGACTCGCCCGCCTCCCTCCAGGCATCTCGCGGCACACGAGGCAACGTCTCACGGCACACTCGTGTGCCGCGGAACACTGGTTGGGAAACACTGCTCTAGGCGGTCGATTTGAAATGTGGGATGTGAAACACAAGAGTAGTCAAGTACAACATTCCTAGAGAGAACATGTTTACACATGGGGAGGAATGTTTGTCCAGCCAGCAGGTAAACTTCCTGTTTCCTTCTGGGCTGGAACAGACTTCCTCTGCATGTGACTAGAGGTGGGCGTGGCCTCACCTGTGCAGGTAACAACAAAAGCACAGGGCAGGGCAGCCATCTCTCTCTCCGTGACTACTTTAATCAAAGAAGCAACATCTGCTTAGCCAAAGATGCTCTCCTGGCTCCAGCCAAGAGAGGACAAAGGGACTGCCTTCCTATGAGATAGCTTAGAAAAGTAACGTATCCCTAGAAACTAAGTCTGCCTTCTGGGATCCTATTGTGAACAGAATGATGTGTGAGTAAACCTTTTTATACTTTTATAGAAGACTGTGTTGTGTCTTATCTTTTATGAGGGAATAAGGGGAAAATACCAGAACAGTTATTATAAAGGCTTTAGCGAGCCTGAGCAAACGCATCCGCTGTGAGTTTAAAAGGGGGAATGTTACTCTGCTAAATTGTGATCTTGTTAACACAAGTTGGAAAAGGATATTATCAAACAACATATCCTCTCCTGCATCCCTGAACATTCCCACAAAATATTCAACAACTGATGGGCCAGGTCAAGCCTGACCCTTGCTGATGTCCACTTTCCATTTTTGTCCTTCATTAACCTCTTAGCTGGCAGTGCAAAGGCTTTGGGTCCCAGGCCTCATTCTGGAGAGACTTTTTGAATGCTATTTAATTTGTCCCCCTCCCCCCCCGGACCTCCCCACCACCTCCCTAAATCCCCACATGAGAAATGGCAATTTGATCCATACTTACATTGGAAATTTTATTTGCTCTATGTTGTGTTGAATGATTTGTTCTTTCACTGCTCCTGACTGCCAGACGGGTCTATTTTCTGTTCGTAATATTTTGTAAGGCTCCCGATGACTTTTACTGAAGAGCCTGTTTCCCCCTTTTCCTGTGTTTCTGTTCTTGAAAATGCTCATGATGATGACTTGGAAACTTCAGTTGCTCCAAAATGCAATGGCCAGGGAACTGGCTGCTCTCCTTCATTGGAGGTTTCTAAGCAGAGGTTGGGTGGCCATCTGTCATGGATGCTTGAGCTGATGTTCCTCAGCATTGCTGGGGGTTGGACTATTCTATGCATTCTATGATTGAATTGAATTTTATTATTACGGTCACAGACCAGTTCCGGCTCACTCACAATATCAGGAAAATCATAAAACACAACAGGAATACATTGAATTGCAATTGGGTATAACAGAGACAATTCAGATACAGCAGCAGTTAAAAATATATATTAAATCTTGATCACTAAAATATAACCTAAAATTGTTATTTAAAACCTTAATCATTTTGGTAGCACAGCTTGTTCCCTAAGTTTTATGGCAGTCGCACAGAATCTGGCCACCCTGAGCGTGATCTCCAGATTCTTGTCCTCTACCAGGAGTTTTAGACATTGAAGTTCAGACCCATCTGGAGATTTTTGTATAATAGGAGTGATAAATACCGAGCATATATCCCCGTAGAAACGGCAGCGTAACAAGAGACAGTTTCTACCTCCATCACACCGCAGGGGCAGACTTGTTCCGCGTATGGTTTACCCTCGAATCTGCCCTGCAATGAGGCAGATGGCAGCACGTTGAATCTAGCGAGGGTGCATTTCCAAGCCCAATTCAAGGTGCTCATGTTGACATTTAGGCCCCAAATACCTGAGAGACCCCCCTCCTTCCCTACAGATCCCCATTGGTGCCAAGATCTGCAGAGAGGTCCCTCTTGGTAGTTCCTTCACCCTCAACGGCTCAGGGTGTGGCAGCCCAGAAAGAAAGGGCCTTTCCTGTGGTGGCCCCTAAATTGTGGGACTCCCACAGAGGTGTGCCTGGCGCCTTCATTGCACAAATTCTGAAGGATGCTCTTTGCTCTCGTCTTTAACACCTGAGACGTATATTTCCAGCACCCACCTTGTTATTTGTGATTGCATTTTTCTGTGAATACATTTGTCCAACTGATTTTGAAGCTGTAATTTAAATTGTTGAACCCCCTTTGTTTTTGTTTTATCATACATTTTTATTAGTTTTAAATATAATCATACAATTTTATCCAAATTTTACCTAATTTTAACAAAATACAAATTTTGACTTCCTTCAACTTCTCTGGTAATCATCCATTTTTACCCTTCAATACGCATTCCTTTAATTGCATTGTTTTTGTTTTTTAATGCTGCAGTTTGTTTTTATTTTATTTAAAACACCACTGCTATTCATTTTTTGGTAAAGAGGTTTCCAGTGTATTTCTATAAACTGTCTTGCTTTATAAAAGTCAACAATGAACAATATTAAATATTCTTCCCTGGGCGCTATGTCAACTCCAAAACTGCAAAATGATGTCATAACAAAGCTTTTATTACAAGTAAAATGCACCTCTCCTGTTGCCTTCTGTTGTTCCCTTTCAACTGCCCCTCACTGCTTTGCGTGTCAGATTGGGAAGCGCCATCAACTTGAAAGATTACAAAGAAGTTGAGCAGTGGCTAGTTTTCTACACAAAGTAGGAATAGTTCGACCCTTAGTATGAGTAAGTCATGGACTACGTACCTGCAGATCTTCTGTCACCCCTTCTTGATCAATCATCATTTAGCGTTAAAGCAATATTTTAATCAACAGATAACTAAGACCTCAGTATAAGTGTCTCTTTGATGAACAGTGAAAAGAAACAATAGCTTATCTTAAGTGTGAGATGGCTTACAACGTAGTAAAGGATAATTTCCAACAATGTTGCATCCAACTTTGAGTCCTTGGGATGAAAGATGGGTAGATAACCACCACCACAGCAGATTCAAAACCTCGCCTTCATGAGGTCTCCCTGAAAGCCTGTCTGCTTCCCTTGTCATTCCTAGAGATGCACTTCTGGGAGTCTTAAGAGCCCTTAATGGAAAATGTCTTCTGATCATTCTCACACATGGTTCTTGATAATTCCAGAGGCATTTCTAACAAGAAATGATGGAGTCCCTTAACAGATTTTGTTGAGGATTGTAGGTCCCACCAGCATGACCTGATCTTCTGGGCAGGGTCAGTTGTGGGACACCCACTGGCGAAGTTTGGGAAAGGATGAGTTTTAATGAACGTGTTGTTGTTTTTTCATATATGAAGGACATGGGAAAAAGCCAAAGGTTTAAGGGAAATGACACACAATGAAATAAAAAGAAGAAATTTAAAATGGTAATCCCCCCCCAAAACCTGAGGCTTTCATTTTAGGGATAACAGGGGCCAGAGGACGCCACCCAAAGATGATTAACTCTTGTATGTATGGAATGACAGCAGCCAGAATCTTGTATGTGCAGAACTGGAAGGAAGAGAAGACACCAATGAAAGAAGAATGGATTTTAAAGCTAATAGACTCTGTGGAGCTGGCAAAACTAGCAGCAAAAATAAGAAACAAACATGATGGACTATTCATGGAAGAAGGTAAGCCCTTTTCAGAATATCTGAAAAAATATCATAATGAGATGAAATTGCGAGCAGGATTTGAAATACGAGCGGCGGTAGAAGATGGTTAACGTATGAAATAGAAGAATACGGCTTTAGGTGAAATGTTTATCAGAATGCAGTATGCAAATGGGATGGGATTAAGAACAGCATGGAGGGGAAAGCGGGAAGTCAACGTTTAAAGAGAAACATATGATGAAGTTGGAATCGGTATGTAAAGATTTAAATTTAATCTTTAAATTTAAATTTAATCTTAATTTAAAAAATGACTCTAAAAAATTAGAAAAGGGTGAGTTTTTGAAGGTGTCTGGTGGTTGCGCATGGGGAAGAATCTCGAGGGACCATCCTGATCAGAAAGGGAACCATTTCTTGCTGAGCGAGGCAGACGTTTCCTTCCTACCTCTTCCTTATATTGAGGCAATCTGGCTGGGCGCCACTGAACTGTTGTGCTATTTTTCTCAAGGCGCACTTACCGCTCCGAAGCCTCGCTGATGCTCTCCAGCATCTCCTCAAGAGCTGCTCTCCAGTGGCTGCCGGAGGACGAAGACAGGAGGTTAAGTGGATAATTTAAGAACCAGAAACTGCATTTCAGGCAAAGAGGGAACTTGCCATAACAACAATAACTCATCGCGGACCCCGTCTTGCCCAGAACAGAATAAAATATAAGAAGGTGGGAAGATTCAGAGTCAAAAGATAAGTTGTGGCTGAGCTGAAGCGTATAGTGCTTGCATTATTAAGCTGTCTTGGAGTTCTGCAATGGGAACAAATACTTGGCAAGATTTATATTTTAACTCCTGGTTAAAATTTGGCATGAACCTCGCAAGGAAAGTCCCTGCTTTGGATCTGGGCCACAGTGCAGGGGTGATAGGAGGATGGACCCCATCTTTTCTTCCTGCAATGCGGCTTCAATCCCAATTGCCCCCTGGAGTCCCTTTTAGCCACAGAGGAGGAAACCTATTGGATTGATAGGGTTTCTCTTCTGTGGCTGGTTGGCCACTTTTATCAATGGCCAGTAACCGCAATGACTATGCTCTACTTCCATGCTTGCAAGTGGGGAGAGTGTTGCTGGTGCCCTCAGGTCCTGCTTGCGGGGTTCCCTTTGGGGCCACTGTGAGAACAGGAAGCTGGACGAGTTGGACACCACTGGCCTGATCCAGCTTCAGTGCTCTTTGCATGTTCCTCCTGATTCCCCAAAGTGAGTGAGTTCTGTGCCCCCCTAAGGCAGTCTGCTGCCCTGGTCTGGGGCACCAGGGAACACTATTCCATTGCTAGGAAGATTCAAAGAATAATAGGAGGTCCGTATAGTTAAAGCTATGGTTTCCCCAGTAGTGATCTATGGAAGTGAGAGCTGGACCATAAAGAAGGCTGATCGCCGAAGAATGGATGCTTTTGAATTCTGGTGCTGGAGGAGACTCTGGAGAGTCCCGTGGGCTGCAAGAAGATCAAACCTCTCCATTCTGAAGGAAATCAGCCCTGAGTGCTCACTGGAAGGACAGATCCTGAAGCTGAGGCTCCAAGACTTTGGCCACCTCATGAGAAGAGAAGACTCCCTGGAAAAGACCCTGATGTTGGGAAAGATGGAGAGCACAAGGAGAAGGGGACGACAGAGGACGAGATGGTTGGACAGTGTTCTCGAAGCTACCAACATGAGTTTGACCAAACTGCAGGAGGCAGTGGAAGACAGGAGTGCCTGACGTGCTCTGGTCCATGAGGTTACGAAGAGTCGGACATGACTCAACGAATAAACAACAACAACAACAACAAGAGTTGGAATGGATCCCAAGGGTCATCTAGTCCAACCCCCTGCAATGCATCCATGACAGATGACCACCCAAACTCTGCTTGGAAATCTCCAAGAAAAGACAGTCCACAACCTCCCAAGGGAGACTGTTCCACCATTGAACAGCTCTTGCTGTGAGAAAGTTCTTCCTGATTTTTAGTCAGAATCCCCTTTCTTGGAGCTAACTTGAAGCTATTGGTTCTAGTTCTACCCTCCAGCGCAGAAGAAAAACCAGCATGTTCCCTCCTTCATGGGACAATCCTTGAGATATCTGAAGATGGCTCTCATCTCTCCTCTCAGTCTCCTCTCTTCCAGGTTAAACACATCCAGCTCCTTCAACCATTCCTCATCAGGCTTGGCTTCCAGACCTCTGACCATCTTGGTCACCCTTCTCTGCACACCTTCCAGATTGTTAACATCCTTCTTAAACTGTGGTGTCCAGAACTGGGCACAGTATTCCAGGTGTGGTCTGACCAAGGCAGAATTATCTGCCAATCTGGTAGGATTCTGCCTGTGGAATGGAGAGTGCCAGTTTCGCCTTTGCCTCATGAAGTAACATGTATTGCTCCAGCCACCATCCCTTGTCCCCAGGGTGTTGGATTTGGCAGTGGCTACTTGAGTGCACATCAAAAGTAATTCTGCACATGGTCAGAGATATTCTCTTAAGAACATAAGAAGAGCCTCTTGGATTAGGTCAATGGTATTCTGTTCTCCCAGTGGCCAGCCAGATACCCAAATGGAAAATCCACGAGTGGAATTCGGACACAAGACCCCTCTTCCCTCCAGTGGTTTCCAGGAAGTTCCTTTTTGTGACTTCCCCAGGTTATACGGCTGAGTCCTGCCAGTGACAGCCAAGGTTTGCAACTTCTGAGCCTTGATGAGTTTCTGCCCAAACAAAGTCCAGCTCCCATCCCAAATCTTTGTTTTCCTTCTCTCACCTTCACCCTGCCAGATGGAGTATTTGGGAATGCATCGCCAGCCCTGGCTATAAATCACCTCGTCCCCCAAGCTTTACTGCATGGCAGACTGTTTAGAGATTCAGAATCAACAAATCATCCCGATAAATATGATTTTTCCGATGGCGTTTCATCAAAATACTTTATGTCTCTGACAATTCCGGGTGAGATTTATAGCACCGGGTGCTTGGGAAAAGCTGTTGGCCATCTTATTGAAATTCAGCTTTTCTTATTATTTTACTTCACGTCCGACTGCCCCCCCCCCAACCTCCCTCCCTCCAGAGCTACATTGCAAGAAAAGTAGAGTTTTCAGACTTTCTGTTGTCAAGTGGAAAAATCCACCATCAAGGTCATGGCGAAAGCATCCCAGGAGCTGCCCAGGGGCCTGGAAGCTTCCTATGAAGAACCAAAGACGTCCTCAGCTTGGACAATCCTTTGCTCTGTGTGTTGTGTGGACAGCAGAGCCTCACCTGACCCATAGGAACACGAGAACATTATGGGAGACCACTGGATCAGGCCAATGACTCATTTAGTCCAGCATCCTGTTCTCTCAGTGGCCAAGCAGATGCCTCCAAGGGAAGCTTGTAAGCAGGATCCAGCCACAAGAGTAGCTCTCCCCCATACGGTTTCCAGCTGTGCTGGCCCCGTGGGTTAACCGAGAGGTGAGGTCTGAGTCCAGTCCAAGGTCGGAGGTTCAATATGGAGGCAGACCCTCAAAGCTGAAGCTGGGTGCAGGGCAGGGAGTCGGGTGAGGTCAGAAGCTCCGGCAGGAAAGCAGGACAGGGTTCAGGCAGGAACTGGCTACCAACAATGTTGCTCCTGCAACTTGGGCCTGGGGCTGGCAGGCTTTTATCTGCCCCGAGGCACAGGTGACTCACCTCTCCTGGCCTGGAGGTGAGCCCTCCTCCTGCGGGAACTTAGTTCCCTCCGCCTGTCTGCCCTGAGCCTCTGCAGCTCAGGAGAGGCTGGAGGGTTACCGGACCCAGAGGCAACCTCACCTTCCCCTGACAGGGCTGAGAGTAGAGCACCTGCAGGCAATGGGTCCTCCATCCCCTCAGGAGCCAGAGCAGACTCAGCTGGTGCCTGCCCCTGAGGATCCAGCACAGGTGAGGACCCTTCAGGCTCAAGCCCCTGCCCCAGCTCAGCCGGTCCTGGAGGCGGGGACTCCTGTGCAGGCTGGGATTCCTCAGGTTCAGCATCTGAATCTGAATACCAGGCCATCACACCGGCATACGTGGAAATAGGTTATGCCACGGTCCGGCTCACAGGCAATTGAAGTCCCGGCTAGGGATGTCGGGACTGGGGGCAAGATTGTGGGGTGGGAGCATGAACGGGAGTCCAGAAGCCAAGAGTCTGAGGGTCAGAGAGCTGGGAGTCAAGAAACCAAGGGTCCGAGGGTCAGGAAGCAAGGAGTCACGAAGGCAGGGGTCCTGTGTCTAGTCTCTCTGGTCAGAGCTGTCCAGGGTCTTGGACATCATTCACTACCCAGTGCTTTTTCACAGATGCCAGCGACTGAACCTGGGACCTTTGGCGATGGAACCTGTTCTTTGCCATTGATCTCTGGACCCTTATAGAATTGTAAGGTGAAAGGGACCCTGATGCTCAGCTAGTCCAGCCCTCTGTAATGTAGGAATCTCAGCTGAAGCATCCATGACAGACAGCCACCCGGCGCTGCTTGCCCCATCTCCCATCCATTGCTCCTTTCACTCCTGGCCCATCGTTGCTGACACCCAACTGATGTCATGACATGAAATTTATTACGGCCAGAGACCAGCTTGAGAAACACAAATGGAACTACAATCCCAATAGCAAAACAAACATTTAAAACAATATAGAGTAGTACCTCGGGTTAAGTACTTAATTCGTTCCAGAGGTCTGTACTTAACCTGAAACTGTTCTTAACCAGAAGCACCACTTTAGCTAATGGGGCCTCCCACTGCTGCTGCTGCGCCGCCAGAGCACAATTTCTGTTCTCATCCTGAAGCAAAGTTCTTAACCCGAGGTACTATTTCTGGGTTAGCAGAGTCTGTAACCTAAAAGCGTATGTAACCTGAAGCGTATGTAACCTGAGGTACCACTGTACAACAATGGATTTTAAGTTTAAAAATGTGATAGGCATATAAACACATAAAAACTTTAAGATAGACTACCTTAGAGAAATGACCCAGAGTTGTGTGTGGATCCGAGTTCGGGAATTTTCTTAACAAACTAGATTGAATCGTGGGGTGGTCTGCGCCTACAGATCTGTGCGCAGAATCTGGCAACAATCCGGGTCATTTTGTGGTCTTTGCCTAATAGGAGAAGATTGAATTTTTGCTTTACCGGGAGGTCAGCAAGCCTCACCAGCAGGGGGTCAATAGTTTCTCTACGTGCCTCATTGTAAAAGGGACATCTAAAAAATATGTGTTCAGGGCTTCCTATATCCCCCAGTGGACAGGCGCAAATTCTCTGGTCAACTGAGGTCAGAAGAGCATAAGAAGAGCTCAGTTGCATCAGGCTCAGGAACCCCCTTGCCCAGCACACTTTTCTCACAGCGGGCAACCAGAGACCTGTGGGAAGCCCACAAGCATGACAAGAGCACAACTGCCCATCTATATTTCTCAGCAACTGAGATTCAGAGGAATGCTGGAAGTGCAGGTGGAGCAGGGCCATCACGTAGCCGTTGATGCTTCTCCTCTAGGCATTGATCGGACCCCCTTTAAAGCCACCCCCTTGGTGGTCATCACTTACTTCTTGTAGGAGTGGAGTCTATGGATGAACTTTGTGCTGAGCGAAAAAGGACTTCCCTGAATCTGACCAAATTCAGCTTCACGGGAAGCCCAGGAGTTCTAGTGCTATGAGATAGAAATAAATTTTATTCTCTGTTCTCATTCTCCACACTCACACAATTTTATGTCTCCTCTAACCTGCTTATTTGCTTGCTTGTTTAATAAAATTTGTACACTGCCTGGTTGTAACACACACACACCTTTTTTGTCTTTATGACATGTGGTTTATTAACACATATATACAATCTATTTTTTATTTTATTTTATTTTTTATATACATTTTTATTGGGGGTTTTTAAACATATCATTTCCAACAATCATATAACATAACTTCTTATCTTAGATAATGTTTTAGACTTCCATCAACACCTTTGATGATTTTCCATTCTTTATCACTTATTCTGCATTTCTTAATTTCTCTTTTACTCTTAATTATCATTAACTAATAATTCTCCTCATAGTCTTTCTTGCAATATTTCAGGTAGTCCTCCTTACAAAACTTCTTGCAGTCCTACTAGCGTGATCTGTTCATTACAATTGCTTTTCAAATAGTTCGTATATTTACTCCATACCCCCCTTCAAAGCAGGTTGAGAAAAGAGTATAACAATAAAAATATTGGTAAAAAACAGTGAAAAATAACTATTTAAAATAAGCAATAAACTTTTAATAGAAGTCCCACCAGTTTTGCAGGCTTCCGAACAAAGAGGGTTTTTTCTCCCCTGACCTCCCTTGGGCCTTTTAACTGGAGATGCAGAAAACTGAACTTCAGACTTCATAAAGGGGGGGGGGTCTGCTCCTAGCCTTGAGTTATGGCCCCTCTAATACCACAGGTAAGGAAGATGCAAATTAAGGATCCAATCCCCCACTCTGGTTACTTATATTGCCCTTTCTTTGCACCGGTGGCAAAAGCTGTGACCCTGATTTATACGCCCCTGTCAGAGCTGCTTCAAGATCCTAGCTCACAGAGGATCACGCTAGCCAGCGGTCATTAAGTAAAAGTCTTTATTGAATTACAGTTTCCATTCTCACGCTGCTGTCTGCAACTCTACGTCTACTAGCTAGATCGGCGAGGCTCCGTCTGAGTCTCCGCCCCGTGCGCACCAACTTAATATCCTAGCCTTGCTCCACCTTTTCCTCCTGACTGTCCTCCTCTGGGTCCCTCTACCCCCCGGGGCTTCTTCCTTCCGGGATTCTTCTGACGCTGACCCGGACCCTTCTGCCTCCTTGCGCCGGGCTTTAGGACCTGGTTCCCTTTCGGGGCTGCTCACTGCGCCGCCTTCCTCTGCATTTGAACTTGGCGCGCGCGCCCAACCTTCCACTTTCCTCTTAACCGTTTCTTCGCTCCCCGATGGAGGTGTGGCCACTCCTGACTCCTGCCCTCCCTCCTGTGGTGAGCTGCCAGCGCTTCCCCCCTGGCTCCTTTCCTCTTCCCTGCTTCCTGGCGGTGACGCTGGTCCCGATTTCCAGCTGCTCCCCCCTGAGTCTCCTCTGGCTCTATCTTCCTGGGGTGCCTCTCTAGATTCCCCCCTTGCCCTGGCCACTGGTGCTCCTTTCTGTGAATCCTCTGATTCACTGGAAAGACTGGGAGATCTCGGGTCGTCGTCATCACTCATCCTTTCCTCTGTCTCCTCCCCTTCGCTCTCTGTTTCCTCCCTTGCCCGTGCCTCTGCACCTAAACCCCTGACAGCCCCATTCACTTTTTCCAGCGCACTAACTCTTTATGCGCCTTCTCCAAAGCAATCAAGGTGATGTATTAAAAAAAATGGAGAAGCTGTATTTCTGCCACCCTGCTAGTCAAGGGGCGATCGGAGGAGTCTAGAGGACAAAGTAAGGTGCAGGGATTGTGGAACCTGCTGCCAGAGGAGAAAGACTTCCAGAAGGTGCATGAAATGGTTCCACTTGTTTAGGAGATGAAGAACACCTCCAGTCCATGGGAGAAAGCTCTTGACCATGCTTTGATCCATCATCATGCATGAACACAGAAGGACCCATGATCAGGACCCATGGCAGTCTGGGCTCAGGCCTGGGTATGTCGTGGAGTTGGGTCCGGTCACCCTCACATAGGACCTCCATTGAAGGAGTGATGGGGAAGTCCAACCCTTTCATTGCTCTTGGATCTTTGAGTGGCTTTTGATACCAGTCACCATAGCATCTTCCTGGACTGTCTCTGTGTGTTGGGAGTTGGAGGCACAGTATTCCAGTGCTTCTGCTCCTACCTTTGTGGCCAGTGCCAGAGAATGTCATTTGGGCAACCACATGTCTACATCTTGGCAGCTTAACTGCAGGGTGCCACAAGGCAATAATCAGGAGGTTAGGGACACAGTGTCATCTGCATTGGTTCTGCCTCAGGGTTTCTTGTTTCTTGTGTGGTGTAGTGGTTAAGAGCAGTAGTCTTGCAATCTGGGGAACCGGGTTCGCGTTTCCGCTCCTCCATATGCAGCTGCTGGGTGACCTTGGGCCAGTCAAACTTCTCTGAAGTCTCTCAGCCCCACTCACCTCACAGAGTGTTTGTTGTGGGGGAGGAAGGGAAAGGAGAATGTGAGCCGCTTTGAGACTCCTTCGGGTAGTGATAAAGCAGGATATCAAATCCAAACTCCTCTTCTTCTTTCAGCAACTCAATTCCTGTAGGCACTCACTACCCGAATTCCCTGTTAGAAGGAATGATGTGCAGTCTAAAGTTTGTCAGGTCCAGATCCTAAGGGTGGCGAGGACTACTCCTTTCATAGAATCATAGAATAGAATCATAGAATCATAGAGTTGGAAGAGACCACAAGGGCCATCGAGTCCAACCCCCTGCCAAGCAGGAAACACCATCAGAGCACTCCTGACATATGGTTGTCAAGCCTCTGCTTAAAGACCTCCAAAGTAGACCTCCTCTTTCAAAGAGGAGTAGACAAATTTCTGGAGGACGAGGGGACTATCAGCCAGGGTGGCTCCGCCCTGTCTCCCAGTTGCCAGAAACCACAGGAGAGGAGAATGCTCTTGGGGTGGGGTCTTGCTTGCCATTTTCCACCCCCATCGTTCTGCCCGGACACTGAGGTCCAGCTCCGAGGGCCTTCTGGTGGTTCCCTCGCTGCGAGAAGCTAAGCTACAGGGAACGAGGCAGAGGGCCTTCTTGGTAGTGGCACCCGCCCTGCGGAACGCCCTCCCACCAGATGTCAAAGAGAAAAGCAACTACCAAACTTTTAGAAGACATCTGAAGGCAGCCCTGTTTAGGGAAGCTTTTAATGTTTAATAGGTTATTGTATTTTAGTGTTTTGTTGGAAGCCGCCCAGAGTGGCTGGGGGGACCCAGCCAGATGGGCGGGGTATAAATTATTTATTTATTTATTTATTTATTTATTTATTTATTTATTTATTAATTATTATTATTATTATTATTATTATTATTATTATTATTATTATTATTATTATTATTCAGCTGGCCACTGTTAGAATATTCTGTTCCACCTTAAAGGACAGGCATGAGACTGTTGTGTGTCACATGTCTGTTTACACTCCAGTACTGCTTGCTGGGAACTTCCGTTTATGTACAGCTTTCATGTCCAAAGCAAGACAGCTAAGAGTGGCCTGATCCAGCAACACACTTCTTATGCCTCTGTCTTCACCCAAAAGGAAAGCAGTTCCCAGCCTGCTGGTAGTGATCCTAATTATGTTAGATGACCACAATGCACTCAACATGGGGCGTCAGGAAGCCGAAGTTGGAAGATTTGGGACAGATAAAAGAATCTCCTTCTTCATGCAACACTTGGTTCAGCTGTGGAACTCCCTGCCACAGGGGCAGAGATGACAACCAGCCTGACTGGCTTTTAAAAAGGATTAGACAAATTCATGGCAGAGAGGACTATCAAAGGCTTTTAGCCCAGTGGCGGAGGAAGGGTGAGGACCGCCCCGGGTGTCATCACTGAAGGGGGTGACAAAGCAAAAATTCAACATCAGGGTGACAAAACATATCAGAAAGAATGGGGAAAATTTATGTTATATATAGAGAAGACGATGTGAAATAGGGAAACCAGTAGAACTGAAATAAACATAGCAGGAAAACACAAGAAATTTGTTGGATAATAATATCAAAATGAATTAAAAATGTATATTAGGACTATTGTTGAACCATATTTGTAAATGAATATAGACAGACAACAGGAATTGTATATATAGAAAGTTTTGTTTACAGATATTTTATGGAAAAAATGAAGAACAATTATATATAAAATGGGCAAAGACAATGCAAAAAGTTAAAGATGACATAAAAAAGCTGGAAGAAGGCAAGTCAGCTCGGGAGAGGAAGAACAAATGTGAAATATAATGTATGTGTATGTATAGTATGTAACTAAAAATTCAATAAAGATCATCTAAAAAGGGGGGTGACAAAAATATGAGTTTGTTTTTTTTAAAAAAATGGGCTCACAAAACTTTTTAGTTCAGTCAAGAAACATAACGAAACGTGGCTGGCACTGGGCGCCACACCGTGGCGGTCGGCACTTACCGCAGGGCCTGCACCATGGCCTAGCCATGCGTCTCTCCTGGGAGTGACGTGGCGGCTTGGGCACCTGCAGGCTCCACACTGCCTGAAATGGCAGTGTGGGGCTTGTGTCTGCCTACCGCCTCTCCCTCAGCTGCCCTACACGCAGCTCACCCCGTCCCATGGGCGGCTCACCCCACCCCCGGCTGCAGGATGAGCACGGGGCACCCAAGCAGTTAGCTACGCCACTGCTTCTAGCCAGGACGGCTCTGCTCTGCCTTCACAGTCAGAGGCGACTAATATACACACAATAATCACCAAAATAATTATACATTCTTTATCAATCTTCTGAGACAAATACAAAACCTTATGCAAAGCCACAGAGACCGACAAAAGGTAAGTTCAGTGTTGTTCAAAATACCGAGAGATCCTAGTGAAGTTGTAGATGGATGTTAATGAAGTTGTAGCACACTCCCGAGGTAGTTTCCCGGGCTTCTTCAGTGGTCTAATCTCAAAGCCTTGATACGTATATTGCTACCTGCAAGCCCCAGTAAAAGGGTCCCATCGGGGGCGAACAGCGGCCTCTTGATTACTTGGACTGCCAGGGCGAAATAGGTGCAAAACGCCGCCACCCTGTCTACAATTTCATTAACATCCATCTACAACTTCAGCATCTCTCGGTATTGTGAACAACACCGAACTTACCTTTTGTTGGTATCTTCATGAACTTACCTAAAAAGATAAAGAAAACAAAAGACAAAAGAGTGAAGCATTTGAAAAATCCATTGAAACCAGACATTATAAGTTCATCTTAGGTTGGGTAGTTCGCAAGTCTCTGTGGCTTTGCATAAGGTTTTGTATTTGTCTCAGAAGATAGATAAAGAATGTATAATTCTTTTGGTAATTATTGTGTGTGTATTAGTCACCAACGCGTTGCATGCGTCGTACTAGTTGTATTTTTCTAGCTTCACAATCAGAGGCAGCAATGCTTCTGAAAACCGGTTGATGGAAACCACAGGAGGGGAGAGCTGCTCTTGTGTCCCACACGCATCTTGTTGGACACTGTGAGAACAGGATACTGGACTAGATGGGTCACTGGCCTGATCCAGCAGGCTCTCCTTAGAAAGTTCTTAGGAAGAATCTTAGGATGTTGTGGCGTAATTGTCAGCAGGGGCAAGACCCTGTCAGCACGTGACGCTTGTGCTCAGAACCACTCCGCCCTCCATCTTTGGCCCTGGGATGCGAGAGTGTGTGATTCCTCTCTCCTTCTTTGGCAAGAGCCAACGGCTTCCTGGGGCCCTCGTCCTCCTGTTGGCGCATCATTGCATCTTTGTGCGGCTGGGAGGTGTTTCTGGGAGCCCACCTCATTAGCCCAACCGTGATGGACGTGGTCCAACCTTGGGAGACATTCCTCCCCATTCACCTCCCACTCTAAACGATCCCTTTATCTGAGAGAGGTGCATTAACTCCCCTTTCAGGTCCTAATTTACTCGGGGAGTCAGAGGGGTCGCGGTCAGTACCTGCCGCTTTGACGGATCAAGTTTCCGCCGAGGGCCCTTGCCCTCTCAGCCCTTTGTTAAGCTTGAGAAAGACATCTTTATCCTCCCCGGCCTGTATTTTTAGCTCCTTTCGGTTCTTGTTTGGGGACAATAAAGTTTCCCTGAGAACAGATCCGATAATGTCACTTCTCAGACTTGGAGGTTTAAGTCTCACCTCGGCTGGAACTCGAAGAGAGCTGCCAGCCAACCTGAAACCACTTAATTGCAACTCAGCCCTGTCAAGGTGTGTGTGTGTTTGCAAAGGATACTTTGCTGCAGAACAATGTGGAAACTGTTAGAATAGAGCGCGCCGGGTCTATTACAACGTCGAGAGTGCTGCCTCTTTCTTTCGCCTCTTCTTTCTTTCTTGCCACACAAAATATCCCCTTGCTGAGCAAAGATTAGGGAACCAGGCTAGTACATAGTCAACATTCATTCGTCATGCGTCTCAATAGGCTGTGGCAATTCCATGGGAAACATCCAAGAAAATCCATCTTGCCGGCAGCCCGGCAAGCCTCTCATGCAGAACTCTTCTCTTTCACAGAATCCTAGAATTATAGAGCTCTAAGGGACACCAAGGGTCATCTAGTCCAAACCCCTGCAATGCAGGAATCACAGCGAAGGAATTCAAGCCAACTTGACTTTGCTCTTTCGCAGGTCCTTTGCACCACAAGGAATGAGCAGAGGTGAGGGTTGGATGGACCCATCCAAGATTGGCTGCTTTGAAGGTAGTACATAGCCATCCATCCTGGCTAATAGCTGTTGATAGCCCTCTACTCTATGAATTAGTTTACTCCTCTTTTAAAACCATCCCAGTTGGAGGGAGGTCCATAGTTGAACTACGCACTGGGTAAAGCAGAACTTTCTTTTCTCTGTCCTAAATCTTCCAACATTCTGCCTCATTGGATGGTCATGAGGTCTAGTAGACCCGGAGGCTGATCCAGCAAAGGACTTGTTTCCATGGAAGCACGTTCCTTGGGATTCAGAGAACAGAACCTACAGTTTCGCCTGCAAGCAGCCCTCCTTCTTATCTGTCCATCTCTCCATAGTGACGGAGTGCACCCCAACCGTGGCTTTGCAGCAGGACAACAGATCCAATGATGGACCGCCAATTTAAATGGCTGCGATGCTCTGATGACTTTGAGGCGATAGAAACGATCCTTCTCTGCGTGGTTAAAGGAAGGGCAGAGATTTGCAGAGACAACAAGCCCTTCTCATGTTTCTCCTTTTCATTGCCATCAGATGCCACGGCGGAGCCCCTCAAATGCACAAACAAGAGTTCAGTGTTGTGCGTTTATCTGAAGGATGCAAATGGACAGCGACTCCTGTTCTCTCTGGGGTCTTGAGAACAGAATCTTCCCAGGCTTGGAGGACAAGACCAGCTGTTTGAAAACCCTTTTCAGTGAGAGTCATTAGCGGGAGATAAAGGTCTCTCCAGGCTTAGGATTTCTCTCCTCTCATTGGCACAGCCTTGCTGCCGCCCTATGACAACGGCCAGGGCCATTTTTAATAGCAACCCTAATTGTATATTTCCTCCCATTCCTGCTGCTGAGAAAGAGAGTTGCAGAGAAAGGGCCCCATTTCGACAGCGTTTATCTGATGAAACCGCCGAAGATGGCTTTCTTTCTTCCTTCTGCCTTTCTCTTCTCGACTAATCGCCCTTCCAATTGCTGACTGTTTTCTTGGCCTGTGCAGAATGCAGGCTCAAATGAAGGGGCGGAAGAGCGCTGAAAGGTGAAACAAAGAGAGCTTGACTTGGCCGGCAGTGGCCGGGTCCCAGGGCACAGGAGAGCACAGCTAACAGGCTTGCTCTAATTTACGGCCATTGTCCGGGATTTGCTGGAGGTGGATGGCTGAAGAATAGGGCTCTGTGTCACTGCAACCCAGCTTGAGATTCTTCCAGTTGGCCACCAAGCACCCCAAAAGGTGAAGCGTTTAGATGCTAACATACAGAAGTGAACCCCTGGCCTCTCTGATGTTCCTCATTGGTGGATATAAAGCTGCCTTCTTCTGCGTGCTTCCTTGAGAATGAGCCCCCATTGAAGACAAGGAAAAACCCTGGGGTTCGGATTTACTCCGCTGCCCAGCTTGTTGGGGTGCCACTCCCCATGGATCTTTCCGGTCAGCAAAAGGAGGAGTCTCCAGCCAAGTTAAAGAAGCAAACAGCGGTCAGTAGACCTGATCTTTATTTGTTGCAACAAGGTTCAAACACACAGGGAGTAGGAACTCGGAGCATGGGGTTGCGTGAACTTTTAAGACTTTTCCCCATTTCTCATAATACATTTTTCAACAGCATCATCGATACGTCACAAATATGTCACAAAGTGGGAGTGTTTGGCATGTAGAAACATGAGTCCATCACCCACCCCTGTCAATCGCCCCAGTTCCCGACACCTTTTAACTACCCTCTTCCCCAAAGAACAATAAGAGTATTTACACACTCCCCTAGCTGCAAGGCTTTTGCTTCTCCTTCAAAAGTATCAGGATTCAATTCACCATCCCGATGGATTTCTGCCTGGGGTATGGGCTGCCCCTGATTGCCTCCTGCCTCCTATTGTGTGGCTAAGTTCACACCTTGTGGAGAGGGAAGGTGTATGTGACCTTATGCTTAAGGGATTATGGATTCCCCTCTTCCAGAGGAGTCATTAACCATTGGAACCAAGGAAATCGGTCAAACTGTTGAATTTTGATGATTATTTGAAGTTTCTACAGTTTTCTTTAAGACCCCATGGACCAGAGCATGCCAGGCACTCCTGTCTTCCACTGCCTCCCGCAGTTTGGTCAAACTCATGCTGGTAGCTTCAAGAACACTGTCCCACCATCTTGTCCTCTGTCGTCCCCTTCTCCTTGTGCCCTCCATCTTTCCCAACATCAGGGTCTTTTCCAGGGAGTCTTCTCTTCTCATGAGGTGGCCAAAGTCTTGGAGCCTCAGCTTCAGGATCTGGCCTTCCAGGGCTGATTTCCTTCAGAATGGATTGGTTGGATCTTCTTGCAGTCCATGGGACTCTCAAGAGTCTCCTCCAGCACCAGAATTCAAAAGCATCAATTCTTCAGCAATCAGCCTTCTTTATGGTCCAGCTCTCGCTTCCACACATCACTACTGGGAAAACCATAGCTCTAACAAAAAGGACCTTTCTTGGCAAGGTGATGTCTCTGCTTTTTAAGATGCTGTCTAGGTTTGTCATTGCATTGTGATGGTAAATACTTTAATTCCTGAATCCAGGTCACAGGCTCACCCTATTCACACACAAAGATGCCCTGAAGACAGGTAAGCAAAAGACAATGGAGGCTTTTCCCATTTCCTTCCTCCTTGCAGAGAAACATTTGAGGTCAATTTGGGAGAGTCAAATTGGTTTCAGGACTGCTCTACTGTACTATTTCAGACACGTGGTTAATATACTTAAGTATGTGTTTGTTTTGTAAATTTATGGACATTTAATTTATATAGTTCAGACCTTAAATTCTTATAACAGGGGGAAGGAAGCACACATAAAGACAAGCTTTGCAGAATCATAGAGTTGTGGGTTTTCATAAATCACCTGACGGCACCTTGCTCTCTTCTGCTTTGTGTTGAGTGTGATGGCGCACTTAGGAATTTGAATCTCGACTAGTAGATTCTTGCAGTGTTGTTTTTGTGTTTGTGTATCTGCTGCTATCTTGCATTTCACAGCGATTTTTAAATGTGTTTATAGATTGGTTAGCCACCACAAAGCATTAAGAGGTGAGTGAAGCTCATGGGGGGGGGGATTAGAAAGTATTGTGAATGTCTTGGAAGGAGGATATTTATAGCTGACCAGTGCAGAATCCTAACTAAGAAACTCTGAAATTCTTTTTTTACTTCCAGACGCTTTGCAGCAGACGGCTCAAGGCTTGAACTTTGCTTTGGAACTTCCTTTTTCTGGCAAATTCTGCAGCAATCACAGCCTTCATCCACCAGCCAGCACAAACCACTTTTCCTCCACGTTGGGGCACATGGTTTTCATTCTTCCATTTTTTCTTCCCAGCAACCCTGAGAGGTGGGCTGGGCAAGTCTTAGTCTGACACTCACCACTACACCTCACTGCCCACCACCAGTGCCTTTGATGTGGGGCTTTGGGGGGGGCAGACTATTGTGGCTAAGACTGGCACTATGAAACTTTTTCAGAGCACCAGGTTGGCAAAGGCTGCCTTCTCCAATCCAGACATTTTCATCTCATCTCAGAGCACGGAAATGTATTTTACGCAGAATTTCTGGAAGCCCCCAGGTTCACCCTTGCCCCAAGAGGGGGGCTTTAAATCCTACTTGACCTCCTGACCTGAGTTAATGAGTCAGAAGTCTCCCCCACCGACAATCCAATGAGGGAGACATAGAGGTCTTGAACCTTGTGCCAGAAAGTCATTCTGAGTGAGCGTCAGCCCTGCTCCCTCTGCAAAGCTGCCTCTGCCCCCTCTAATCCCGCCTGATAAAATGGTGCAATTTAGCACGCTTCAGAACAGAGGGAGGGTGGCGAGGTTGTGACATGGCAGAAGCCAGAGCATGCCATCCACAGGATGAGGCAATTCCAGGAGGAGAAAAGGCTGCAGCATTAGGGAATTTCTGGTTCGGAGAAAACGTCAGGGCTCACCCTCGCTTCCCTTTTGCCCTTTGCTTCCTAGGCAAAGGCTTGCATTTTCAGTGTTCATGCCCTTCTATTTTTTGCAGGAAAACCCAATTCTTTGACGCTGAATCGGGACAAGCGGAAATCCGGGTTTTCCACGGATTGTTGTTTGCTCCGATTCAAAAGTAAAGAGTGGGTTTTTCACGGGGAAAATGGAAGGCAAAATAAAATAAAGGTCTTAGACACAGGCCTGGAAATCCCAGCCTAGAAATCCCCAGAGCAAAGGGATTTGTGCATTAGTCCCAAGAAGAAACATGGTTAGAAGTTGATAAAACCCCACAGGGCAGGGAGAAAGCGGATGGAGAACAGTTCACACCTGTCTCTCAAAACACTCAAACTTGTGGACATGCAAGTAAGCTGGATGTTGGAAGGCTGAATCCTGACAAGGCAGAAGTACTGTTTTGGAGGGACAGGGGGTGGGCTGGTGTGGAGGACTCCCTGGTCCTGAATAATAATAATAATAATAAAGTAATAATAATAATATAATAATTATAATTACAATTACAATTATAATTATTTATTTGTACCCTGCCCATCTGGCTGAGTTTCCCCTGCCACTTTGGGTGGCTCCCAATCAAGTGTTAAAAACAATACAGCGTTAGATATTAAAAACTTCCCTTCAGATGTCTTTTAAACATAGGATAGCTGCTTATTTCCTTCACATCTGAAGGGAGGGTGTTCCACAGGGTGGGCGCCACTACCGAGAAGGCCCTCTGTCTGGTAATGGGGTAACTGTGCCCCTGAAGGAGCAGGTGTGCAGCCTGGGAGTCATCCTGGACTCACAGCTGTCCATGGAGGCGCAGGTCAATTCTGTGTCCAGGGCAGCTGTCTACCAGCTTCATCTCATACGTAGGCTGAGACCCTCCCTGCCCTTAGACTGTCTCACCAGAGTGGTGCATACCTTGGTTATTGTTATGTACTGAGCTGAGTAGGATCCAAATTGCAGCAGTCTGATTGGTCCTAGAACAATAGGATCCAGAATGCAGCAGTCTGATTGGTCTGGAGGAGCCACCCAATCCAACTCCAGGTGGAAGTGAATCCACAACCTGATTGGCCTACAGGAGAATCCCGGAATTAGCCAATCACGTGGGGCCCATTGTGTAAATAATGTATATAAAGCAGACAGTTCAGGGGAACTTGCATCCCTCACTACTTATGAGCTGAATAAAGAGCATGAAATCCACACTCGACTCGGAGTATATTTCAGTTATCTCCTGCTTGGACTACTGTCATGTGCTCTACGTGGGGCTACCTTTGAAGGTGACCTGGAAACTGCAACTAATCCAGAACGCGGCAGCTAGACTGGTGACTGGGAGCGGCCACCAAGACCACATAACACCGGTCTTGAAAGACCTCCATTGGCTCCCAGTATGTTTTGCTGTAATATTTTCTTGCTTTGTCTTTTCATAAACTGCTTTGAGGTTTGATTTTTACAATGAAGAGGTGTGTAACTCTTATAGGAGCTTCTGTCTGAGACGGCCGGAGGTTCAAGGTGCAAACCCAGAGTATGGGGCATCGCCATTGCCAGTCCATGCGGAGGGTTATTTGGGTTGACAGATGACCCCCTAATGACCTGTGTTCCTGCAGCTCCCCTAAAAATAGATGTCAGGCTGAAACTCCTTCTGGGCCAGTGGTCGTTTAACATATCTAACCTCCCCAGCTTGACCCCGTGCCTGGAAATGGAGTTAAATTGGGGGCTCCTGCTGTGGAACCGCTTAATCAGATCCCTAATAGGAAAGACCTGGCCTTGAACCCTGGACCTGCTGAGCTGGGTGGCGGAGCTGGAGCACAACTTTGCAGAGGCTTAGCTGCAAGAATTCGGGGTGCCTGGCATCAGATCTGCACTGCTAAGGGGAGGGGGAGGGGAAGGAATCCTAGAATTGTAGAATTGGGATCCTGAGGCTCATATAGTCCAGCCCCCGCAATGCAGAGTTGGGAGGGATCACCAAGGGTCATCAAGCCCAACTCCCTGAAACACAGGAATCACAGCTAAAGAGAAGTCACCCAACTTCTCCTTAAAAACTTCCAAGGAAGTAAAGTTCTTGCGAAGCAGTCTGTTCCACTGTCAAATGGCTCTTGCCATCAGGATGTCCTTCCTAATGTTTAGCTAGAATCTTCTTCCATGCAGTTTGAACACATTGCTCGGGGTCCTTCCTTCTGGATCAGAAGAAAACAAGCCTGCTCCGTCTTCTACATGGCAGCCCTTGAGATGTTTAAAGATGGCTCTCAGGTCAATTCTCCCTCTCCTCTTCACAAGGCTAAATATCCCCAACTCCCTCAACCAAATAATCATCTCTACGGCGGTCAAGGCAGCTTCTTCCCACCTCGAGTGACTCCGCTGTGTTTTCACAAGGATGCTTTGTGTGTTTATTGCTCTATTTCCAGAGTGAGCTCCCAGAGAGATGGGCTAAGCCCTAGGATGAGGAAGGAAAATAAACCAAAGAGAGTGAGGCACTTAAAATAAGATCATTGACCTGAGCAAACCTCCCTGGCTCTTCCTCCCATTCTTCATGGAGCCTGCCTCCTTTGGCCATGCGAGGGCACAATCACATTAGAAGTATCATAGCCAGATCAAGGACTGTCATAGTACCACTCTATTCTGCCTTGGTGAGTCCCAGCCTGGGGTACCAGGTCCACTTCTGGGCAGCACAGAAGAAGAAGAAGAAGAAGAAGAAGAAGAAGAAGAAGAAGAAGAAGAAGAAGAAGAAGAAGAAGAAGAAGAAGAAGAAGAATTTATACTCCACACATCTGGCTGGATTTCCCCAGCCACTCTGGGAGCCTCCCAACAAAATATTAAAAATACATTAAAACGTCAGTCATTAAAAACGTCCCTAAACAGGGCTGCTTCCAGATGTCATCTAAAAGCCAGAGAGTTGTTTATCTTCTTGACATCTGACTGGAGGGCGTTCCACAGTGTGGGTGCCACCACTGAAAAGGCCCTCTGCCTGGTTCCCTGCAACCTCACTTCTCGCAGTGAGGGAACCACCAGAAGGCCCTCGGAGCTGGACCTCAGTGTCTGTTAGAAATTTCTATTCCACCTTTAGTTGCAGACATGGAACAGTTATGTTTCACATGTCTGTTTACATTCCAGCACAGTTTGCTGGGGACTTCCGTTGTGTATAGCTTTTGCTTTCGACTCTCTCTCTGAGGAGACGGAAAGAGAGACATGTTTTCTTTGTCCTGATTTGTGCTTAATAAATCCGTAGCTTGTTAATATGTTTCCACAAGCCTCACGCCTCTTCTGTTTGCGCAGTATGCTCTGCTGATATAGTGTGCTCAGGCTTTGAAGTCTGAGTCGCTGATTTACGTCGCAGCAGAGGTAGGGGGTTCGTCATGGCTGGAAGGGCATGATCCAGCTGGGGGCTAGCCAGCTGGCATCTCGACCCCCAAAGGATGCCGACAGTGTCCAGGCTGAATGATGGGATGGAGTCGCTCCTTCAGGTCTACTGGGCCCAGGCCATTAGGGCCGAGGCTACAATATTCAAGAAGGATATTAGGAATCCGAAACATGTGTAGGGGAGAGTGGTCAAGATGTTCAAGGGGCCTTGTGAGGAAAAATTGGTAGTAGAGCATGAGACTCTTAATAATGATGATGATGATGATGATGATGATGATGATAATAATAATAATAATAATAATAATAATAATAATAATAATAATAATAATAATTTATTATTTATACCCTGCCCATCTGGCTGGCTTTCCCCAGCCCACTCTGGGAGGCTTCCAACCGAATATTAAAAACAATACAGCATCAGACATTAAAAACTTCCCTAAACAGGGCCTCCTTCAGTTGTCTTTGAAAAGTAAAATAGTTGTTTATTGTCTTGACAAGTTTCAGTTTTTTATAAGAAGATCAGCATTTTCACTTTTGAGTTCTTTGGGAACTCTTGGGTGGATGCCATCCAGACCGGGCAATTTGTAAGTTTTTGATTTATCTATTAGACCTAGAACTTCATCTCTCTCCATCCCCACTATCTGGCTCAGACTCCCCTCCAAAAGAGAGTTCAGGCACTGGGATCTGCCCTGTGTCTTCCATTGTGAAGACAAATAGAAAGAATTCATTCTGCCAGGGGCATAGCGTGGGTTGCCAGCACCCAGAGCCGCGCAGAGGAGTGGGTGGGAAGGAGGGAAACAGATGGAGTACGCATGTGTATTCAACTGCTTAACAGCGTCCATGTCAGCTGTCCATGTCCAGGAAATCACAGCTGCCAACATAAGAAAAGAAGAGTCATTCTGTTGTCTAGAGAGGTCACTTCCTGGTTCAAATGAAGAAGTCTTTTTCAACAGAGCCCAGCTACAGAAGCACACAGCTGAATTGAGGAAGCACCAGGTGATGAAATTTTGCACCCCCTCACAATTTTGCACCCAAGGCAATTGCCCCTCTGCCCCCCAATGCTACACCACTGCATTCAACTTCTCTGTAACCTCCACATCAGCGGCTTCCTTGTCATCCAAATATCCTACCGCCTCCCTAGCTGGTCTCTTGCTAATGATGTATTCACACAATTGTTTCTTGTTGGTCTTTATGTTTGTTTTTAATCAATGAGCTTCTCAAATCCTTTTTTAGCATCCCATATTGTCCACTTGCATTTATTTTACCAAAGTTTGTGTTCCTTTTTGTCCTCATTTGGACAAGATCTCCATTTTTTGAAGGAGACTTTCTTGCCTCTAAGAGCTTCCTGGACTCTGCTCATTAACCACACAGGCTTCCTCTTGGCCCTGATGATACCTTTCCTAGTCTGCAGTGTACTTTCCAGCTGAGCCACTAATATTACCGTCTTAAACAACTCCCAAGCATTTTGGAGAGGTATGATCCTCTGCCTTTCAACTTTCTTTCAACAAACCCAATTCTTTCAATCAACCTTTCACCACAGGGCTGGAGACCACATCCTAAGAGGAAAGTTAGAAGGACCTGGATATATTTAGCATAGAGAAGAGATGGTTGAGAGGAGAAGGGATAGCAGTCTCCGGTTTTGGAAAGGTTGTCATATAAATGGTAGGCATCCAACCTGGTGCTTTTCGGATGTTCTTCAACTACATCTCCTATCATGTTGAAGCTGATGGGAGTTGGAGTCCAGCAACATCCAGAGAGCATCAATTTGAGGAAAGCTGATTCAGATGGTGGAATCTGAAGTGCTGAGGGCAAATTATTCTGGATTTCATCAGGTTATTCCCTAAACATTAGGAAGAATGTTTCAGGCTGTTCATAGAATTGTAGAATTGGAAGTAACTCCAAGGGTCATCTAAGTCACCCCCTGCAATGCAGGAATCTCAACTAAATCACCCGTGACAGATGGCCACCCAACCCTTGCTTAAAAACTTCAAAGGAAGGAGAGTCCACCACCTCTCGAGGGAGACCGTTCCACTGCTGAACAGCTCTTACTACCAGAAATTTCTTTCTGATGTTTAGTCAGAATCTTGTTTCATGTAATTTGAATCTGTTGGTTCAGGTCTACCCTTTGGAGCAGCAGGGAACAAGTTTGCTCCATCTTCCATGCGGCAGTCCTTTCAATATTTGAAGATGGCTATCATATCCACCCCCATCGTTCTTCCTGGACACTGAGGTCCAGCGCTGAGGGCCTTCTGGCAGTTCCCTTCTGGCAGTTCCCTCGCTGCAAGAAGTGAGGTTATAGGGAACCAGGCAGAGGGTCTTCTTGGTAGTGGCACCCGCCCTGTGGAACGCCCTCCCACCAGGTGTCAAAGAGAAGAACAACTACCAGACTTTTAGAAGACATCTGAAGGCAGCCCTGTTTAGGGAAGCTTTTAACGTTTGATGCATTATGATATTTTAATATTTTGTTGGAAGCTGCCCAGAGTGGGCAGGGGTATAAATAATAAATTATTATTATTATTATTATTATTATTATTATTATTATTATTATTATTATCTCCCAGTCTCCTCTTTTCCAGGGTAAACATACTGTACTCTCTCAACCTTTCCTCATAAGGCTTGGCTTCCGGGCCCTTGATCATCATCTTGATCACTCTCCTTTGACAGAAGGTGGCGGCTTCTCCTTCCTTGGTGGCTTTTAGGGATGCTGATGAGATGGATTTGCAGAATTGGACTCAATGACCCTTGGGGCTCTACGATTGGTTCCTGTCAACTGCCCAGTTCACGTGGCCCCATGCCCACATTCGTGGAACTCCTAATGGTGGGATTTGGAGGCTCAGTTGGTCCCATCTTTTGGGGTGGTTCTCTGTATGGCAAAAACCTTCCTGTTCAGACAGCCTTTTCTTATGCTGTTATGTTCTTACAGTACTGAGCTAGGCTGAGCCCAAGCTCTGACTTGCTGTGGAACTGCTGTGCTCCTACGAGCCAGAGGAATGGCAAACATTCAGAAAAGGGCAAATATTACTCATGAACCAAAATGCCTTAACTGAGCAGGACAAATCTGAGGAGCGCCTCCCTCTCCCAACTCATGGAGCGCTATGCCAAAGAACCATCTCTCTCTGTGTGTGTGTGTGTGTGTGTGTGTGTGTGTGTGTGTGTGTGAGAGAGAGAGAGAGAGAGAGAGAGAGAGAGAGAGAGAGAGAGAGAAATATCAAGAGGGTTTCTTTGTTCCTCTTTGCTTTTCTGTGTTGAAAGACCGATTCCCCCACATCCTCATCATCACCGTCAAACAGCAGCAGCAGAACAAAAACTCCTTGCAAGGTCTCTGGATCTCAGTCAACCTGGGGAGGGAAGCAGTGGTCACACAGGCACACACCGGCGGCGTGATTCAGGGGTGAAGAGGAGAGCACAGCAGAGCAGCCAGCCTTTTCCAATCTTCCCAAATCCACCAGGGATCCTGGATGATTCAAGGGTGAAATTAATCCCAGCCGCATCTTCTCCTTCTTGACGTTTGATGAGTGGCTGGGCATGAGCAGTGGCTTTAATGGGAGCTGAAAATGCCCGGCGTTTTGAGTCAGAGTGACCCAAGAACGATATGTTTTTTTACAAATATAAAAAGAAAGAAAGAAAGAAAATGATTGAAGTGGGAGCCTTGACAGATCACTCACTGGTGATGGCCTCCCAAAGCTGTGTGGTAAACCAAAAATATGCTGCATGAACGGCCCAGTTCTCCTACGGAATGCTCTGGTTTCACAGAGGGCTAAGGCAGAGAGCTGCAAGGTCCCCTATTCCTCCCTCCTCCCTCCCTCCTCTCTGCTGGTCCAGGAATTGCCTTCTGTTTGCAGCCAGAAAGGCCCCAGCTAGCCAGGGAACACAAGCTCCTGGCTCAGGGGCTCTGGAGAGGCCCAGGGAAGCAGGAGAGTGATTGCCCATCCTTTCTTGTGACATGTGTCCTGCGTCTTCTCCGAAGGAGGGTGGTCCTCAAAGCAGGAGGGATTTGCCCCTTTACAGTTCAGATTCTCCTTCCCCTCAACTCTTTGAAAAAAAGCAATATTTATTGACTTGGGTAGCTAGACAGGCTGCCCATGGTCAGAGGCAGAATCACATTCTGGGGACATCTATCTAGCCAGCCAGGACTGGGAACAGGATGCTTTTGCCGATGGATCTAAGGTCTGGGCATGGATGGACAAAAGATGGACCATAGATCTCAAGGAACACAGGAAGCTGCCTTTAGCCCTGAGTCCACCTAGGTCAAGTATCATCTACTCTGATGGGCAAAGCCTCTCCAGGATTTCTGAAAGAGGTTTGTGGTGTTTGCCTCCTAGGTGGGTCATAAGGAAAGGGTTAAAAGAGTTGAAGGGTTAAAAGGAGTTGAAGAAGGAAGAGGGAGGATATAAGTCTGTGGGTTGGTTGAGTTGTGTGGTGAGAGAGTGAGAGGAATTGTTAGGTGGAGTCAGATAGTTAGTTGGGATAATCCGTTTGAAGTTGTTAGGAATGAATAGGACAGTTAAGGAACTAAGATTAAGAAACTGCCAAGAAAAATTAACTGAAACTATGAGCTTGTTCATGCCTATAAAATAAACTTGATTATTTGTTAATGTTACCAACTGACTGGACTCCGTATGTCCCCGTGAGAAACGGGTTGGTGGCAGCGAAGAAAGCAATCACAGTGGTGGCACAAGGTCAATAGACCGTCAAACGTCTGGAGGCCCTGTGTGATCACCACAAGGTTCTTCCCAGACTTACCTAGGAATATGGGGGCATCCAATGATGTTGAGCAAAGGAAGATTCAGGATAGGTGAAAGAAAGTCTTTATTCACACACCACAGAGTTAAACTGTGGAACTCCTCACTCCCACAAGAAGCAGTGATGGCCACCAATTTGGAGAGCTTTAGAAGAGGATCAGGCATGTTCATGGAGGAGAGAGCTATTGATGGCCTGCTAGCCAGGAAGGCTCTGCTCTACCACTAGGTTTGGAGGCAGCAATGCTTCAGAATCATAGAATCATAGAGTTGGAAGAGACCCCAAGGGCCATCGAGTCCAACCCCCTGCCAAGCAGGAAACACCATCAGAGCACTCCTGACATATGGTTGTCAAGCCTCTGCTTAAAGACCTCCAAAGTAGGAGACTCCACCACACTCCTTGGCAGCAAATTCCACTGTCAAACAGCTCTTACTGTCAGGAAGTTCTTCCTAATGTTTAGGTGGAATCTTCTTTCTTGTAGTTTGGCTCCATTGCTCCATGTCCGCTTCTCTGGAGCAGCAGAAAAGAACCTTTCTCCCTCCTCTATGTGACATCCTTTTATATATTTGAACATGGCTATCATATCACCCCTTAACCTCCTCTTCTCCAGGCTAAACATGCCCAGCTCCCTTAGCCATTCCTCATAAGGCATCGTTTCCAGGCCTTTGACCATTTTGGTTGCCCTCCTCTGGACACGTTCCAGTTTGTCAGTGTCCTTCTTGAATTGTGGTGCCCAGAACTGGACACAGTACTCCAGGTGAGGTCTGACCAGAGCAGAATACAGTGGCACTATTACTTCCCTTGATCTAGATGCTATACTCCTATTGATGCAGCCCAGAATTGCATTGGCTTTTTTAGCTGCCGCGTCACACTGTTGGCTCATGTCAAGTTTGTGGTCAACCAAGACTCCTAGATCCTTTTCACATGTACTGCTCTCAAGCCAGGTGTCCCCCATCTTGTATTTGTGCCTCTCATTTTTTTTGCCCAAGTGCAATACTTTACATTTCTCCCTGTTAAAATTCATCTTGTTTGTTTTTGCCCAGTTCAGAATCCCAGTCGCTGGAAACCACAGGAGGAGAGAGGGCTCTTGGGTTCAGAACCTGCTTGCGAGTTTCCCCAAAGAGGCATGCAGTTACCCACTGTGAGAACAGGATTCTGGTTGTTCTTACCTGGAGATGCCCAGGGTTTGGAACTGGGACCATTTGCGTGCCAAGCAAATGTACTCCTTGGTAGTGACTACGTAATAGTAAGTTGGCCACAGCTCTAGTCTGAGTGTGATGGCCTGGGACTCAGGCTCAGACTCAGAACCCAGTGGCGTAGCGTGGGGGGTGCCAGGGGTGCCGGCCGCACTGGGCGCAACATTTTGGGGGGCGCGTTTGGCCGGCCCCCCTCGAGGAAGCGGGAACCTCTCCAAGGCGCAGCGCGCCGTCGGTGGAGGAAAAGAGCCGCGCAGCAGCAGCAGCAGCAGCAAAGCCGGGAGGAGGAGGAGGTGGAGCGAGCCTGCTAATTGCTTGCTGGGAATTACCGTAATTTTCGCTCCAAAACACACACTTTTTTGCTCCTAGAAAGGAAGGGAAAATGCCTGTGCGTGTTACAGAGCGAATGCACTCATGCTTGCTTTACAGCCAAGAGGAGGGGGTGGAGCTGAGGAGGAGGGAGGGAAGGAAGGAGAGCCATGCCAGCAAAGCGGGCAGCAGCCGCTTACACGCGAGGAGGGACAGACGGGAGCCATAGCGAGCCGGAAAAAGCGCTGCGTAGCCAGCAACAGCTGCTGCAGCCTCAGCTAGCAAAGGTCCGTGCGCTCTCTAAACGGAGCAATGAGGCTGCAGAGGGACGGCAGGCACAGGAGGGCTCTGAGCCACGAGCGCAGTGAAAATCAGTAAAAAAGTTTTTTAAGAGGCTGCTGGGGACAGGAGGGCACGGGATGAGGGACAGGGGGAAATTACAATTCTCCCAGCGTCTCAGCTGATCCGCTGAGCAGGACTTGGGTAGCAGGGGATTTGCCATTAGCTGTGTAAAGCAGCAAAGAGGGAGAGAAGGAGCAAAGCGGGAGTGGAAAGGAGCTGCTTACACTGCTGTAAGTGGCTGCTGTCCGGTTGGCTCCTTTAAAGCAACAGTGCTCTTTCCCTCCCCCCTCCCCGCTCAGCTCTCCGAAAAGCTCCTTCTCCACCCACCCCATGCGAGCTCCTTTTCCCCTTAGACCCCCCTCCTGCATTATTAGCCACATCCTTCTCCACCCACCCCACGTGTGTTCCTTGTCCCCTTAGCAGTGGCGTAGCGTGGGGGGTGCAGGGGGGGCGGCTGTACTGGGCGCAACATCTGGGGGTTAGGGTTAGGGGGCGCAAATCCACGGGTTAGGGGGCGCAAATTACTTGCCTTGCCCCGGGTGCTGACAACCCACGCTACGCCACTGTCAGAACCAGAGGAGACTCAGTCTGCACCGGATCCTTTGCCTCAGGCACCACCTGAACCAAGTCTGGGGCCTGATTCTGAAGGGCCCCAGTCTGCACAGGTTCCCCTGCAACAAACCCCAGCTGGGCCGAGTCAGGGGCCTGAGCCTGCCCTGGCTCCAGATGCAGGGATGACCTCCTTGCCTTCAGCTGGGCCATCACTTACAGCTGCTCCACTACTGGTTGGGTCAGGGGAGGCTGAGGCGGCCCCTGGGTCTAGTAACCCACCGACGTCTCCCGAGCTGCAGAGACTGAGGTCTGAGAGAAGGAGAGACCTGAGTACCTGCAGGAGGAGTGCTCACCTTTGGGCAAAACAGGGAGGGGAGTCGCCGGGGGATCAGGACACTACCCCGACAAAGATAAAAGGCTGTCAGACCCCGCCCCAGGTTGCAGGAGCAACATTGCTGAATGCTAGATCCTGCCTGAGATCCTGTACCTGTCTTTGCCTGGTTTCCTGCCTTGTGTCCTGCCTTGGCCCCGTTGGACTGACTCCTAGTGGAACCTTCGGATTCTGGACTGGTCCTGGACCGCGTTTCACGGGTTACCCCTAGCCCCAGCATACGACACATACAAAACAGCCTTTGGGTGTAGGCTGCTTGATGTTCCTTCTCATGAGCCATACACACACACACACACACACACACACACACAAACACAGTGCTGGATTAAACCCTTTGGAGGCCCCTAGGCAGTCAAAATCTTGGGGCCTTCCTCTTGCACACCCTCTCACGAGATAGCATTGAACTAAGAAAACTTGCTTGTGATTTTCTTTCAAGATCAAATCAAGGTCATTTTGATCCATTGTTGACGGGGCCCCAAGAGATGTGGGGTCATCATCTGGCGCCTACTCTGCCTACTTGGTCCTATGTGGACTGGGAGATACTTCCCTCCCACTCTCTGACATTGTCAACATTCAGCTTGCTGCTGGATCTCCTCCTGAATCTCCTCAGCCAGCCTTAGGAATGGAGGATGCTGCCATATTCCAGATTTGGCCATTGCCCCACCTGCCTCAAGACACTTCCAGGCAAACTATTTCTTGAGCCTTATCCTGATTTGTTTGCAGGGAAATTAGGCAAAGTTGGCTGTTTTATGAGCATTTGCTCCAATTAGTTTGTAGGGAAGCGAGACCACCTTTGTTTATGAATTAAATGTATATCCAGCCCCTGCCTCCCAAAGGAATCAAAGATGGCAAATGCATAAAAAAGAAAACACAATTTAAAAAAACACCCATTTAAAAGCTTCTTTTTGAAAAAGCCAGTGCTTTCCCACAGCTCATTTTCTCCTCACTTTCCTTATTGCAAAATGTCTGGGTCTGTTGCGCAAGAGCTGCAGATCATCTTTCATTGTGCAACCTGGATTTGCCACATGTGACTGAATCTCACCCCGAAATAGCAACAGACTGGAAGTGTCCTCCGTCTTCTCTGCCCTGACTGGTCTGGCAATGGCTCTCCAGAGTTCCAGGCAAGGAATCTTTCCCAGGGAATCCCAGCCAGGCCCAGAGATTCTGGTAATCGGCTCAACCCCTGGGATATGTGGGGAGCTGCTTTGTGTTGAGGCAGACCCATGGTCCACCTGGCTCCGTATGGTCCACCCTGACTGGTTTTTAGGATGAATTCTCCCCTGGATATACCTGGAGATGCCAGGGATCAAAGCTGCATGCAATGTAGATGCTTCGGCTTTCTGGTTGGTGCTGAGGCTAAGCCACTTTCTCTCAGCCTTGGCTCCCCATTCTCATCTGTGTTCTGGGACCTATAAGCTGGTCATCCCTTCTGGGGCTGAGCTGGAATACAAAAAGCTTAACGTTTTAATGTTTTATTTTTTTTATTAGTTTATTTTTTGTGCCCTACCCATCTAACCAGGTTGCCCCAGCCACTCTAGGAGGCTTCCAACAAGATACAGTGGTACCACAGGTTACAGGTGCTCCAGGTTACAGGTGCTTCAGGTTACAGATTCTGCTAACCCAGAAATAGTACCTCAGGTTAAGAACTTTGCTTCAGGATGAGAACAGAAATCACACAGCAGCGGTGTGGCAGCAACGGGAGGCCCCATTAGCTAAAGTGGTGCTTCAGGTTAAGAACACTTTCAGATTAAGAGTGGACCTCCAGAACGAATTAGGTTCTTAACCCGAGGTACCTCTGTACACAAAATCACAACCACAACAGAACAGAACATCACCCATTTAAAGTATCCTGATATAGTGCTGCCTTCAGATGTACAATAATTTATCTCTTTGACATCTGAGAACACAGCCAATCAGATGCCTTTGCAGAAAGGCCACAACTCCTCTTCTGCGGTTTCTAGAAACAGGGATTCCAAAGTATTGCTGCCTCTGACTGGCAGAGGAGACCGATCCTGGCTAGGAGCCATCCATAGCCCTCTCCTCCTCCATGAATTTGCCCCGTCCTCTTTTAAAGCCACCCAAGTTCTGGCATTTAGCCTCATATCTAAGTTGTGGGCTTTCCACAAAGCCATCTGATTGGCTGGTGGGGCATCAGGATACTGGATTGGTCGGGCCCTTTGATCTGATCCAGCAGTCAGGCTCCTCAGATCCCCTTTGGAGATCATTAGCAAGGATCTGAGCCAGCAACCCAGCAGTGACAGTCTCAACTTTTGGCCGCTTGGTGGTGCCCTCTGTTTGTTTATTTGTGTTCGATGGCTCTTCTGCTTGAAAGGGGATGCCCCAGGGGGTTCACCTCACATCTGTAAAAGGTAGAGCCAGGCATCTAAAAACACAGCAAAATGCATTTAGCTACCAGGCAGGAAAGCATAGAATCATTGAGTTGGAAGGGCCCCTAAAGGCCATTTAGTCCAGCCCCCTGGATTGCAAGAGACGAGCAAAAAATATTCCCTTCTAATCTCTTTGAAACTCACCAAGTGATCCTCCCTCTGACATGTTAAGGATCTCACCTCTCCCCTTCCAATAGAGTGTTTCTATAAATGACAGTTCATCAACAAGAAGATCCACACTGGGGAAGCAGACTTTGGGATTTTAAGCTAGTCGCGGCCAAGGATGGGCCACCTGCGGCCACAGCACTGACCAAGAGTGATAAGTGTCTTAGCTTGAATTGCCTCCAGTTCCACCATCCAACAAGAATGTTTCAGGGGGTTGGGCTAGATGACCTTTGGGTGAATTCGAACTTTGCCATTCTATCATTCTAAGTCGCCATTAAGAAGTGGAAGGGAACTGGAACTGCGATATTCTTCAATGGGTGTTTGGCAAGGAGGAACAGGGTGGATTTCGTTCCTGGGTTTTCTTTAAATAAATCTGCTTGAGTGTTTTGGTGATGTGTTTCCAGTGGTCAAAAGAGTATGAACAAGATTATTGATGGAGATATATAGATGATAGATAGATGATAGATGGATAGATGATAGAGATAGATAGATGATAGATGATAGATAGATAGATAGATAGATAGATAGATAGATAGATAGATAGACAGACAGACAGATAGATTAGATAGATAGATAGATAGATAGATAGATAGATAGATAGATAGATGATAGATAGATAGATAGATAGATAGATATAGATAGATAGATGATGATGATAGATAGATAGATAGATAGATAGATAGATAGATGATAGATGATAGGTAGATAGATAGATATAGATAGATGATAGGTAGGTAAGGGACGCGGGTGGCGCTGTGGGTTAAACCACAGAGCCTAGGACTTGCCGATCGGAAGTTCGGCGGTTCGAATCCCCGCGACAGCGTGAGCTCCCGTTGCTCAGTCCCTGCTCCTGCCCACCTAGCAGTTCGAAAGCACGTCACAGTGCAAGTAGATGAATAGGTACCGCTCTGGCGGGAAGGTAAACGGCGTTTCCGTGCGCTGCTCTAGTTCGCCAGAAGTGGCTTAGTCATGCTGGCCACATGACCTGGAAGCTGTACGCCGGCTCCCTCGGCCAATAAAGCGAGATAGCGCCGCAACCCCAGAGTCGGCCACGACTGGACCTAATGGTCAGGGGTCCCTTTACTTTACCTTTAGGTAGGTAGATTTTCTCTCTCCAAAGTAGAATTTACGTGCCAACAGCAGACATTCAGTTCTCAGGCATTGCTCATCACTGGACATAACTCAGGGTGGACAAAGCGATCCTTGGCTACTTGGAAGAAGGAGATGGTGGCACAGTTAGGACTGTTCAAGGAGAGAAACCCCCAATAAACTGCCAGGTATAAGGAGCAGAAGCATCTGGATGAAATTATTACAACGAAAAGGGGGGACGGAGAGTGAGAGTGCACAAACCTTAAAAATAACTCTGAGAATCACTAGGAATGGCTCTCTCCGTTAGGAGGAAATTTCAGGAAGGGGGAAAAACACAGAGTTATTTTTATTCCCAAATGAGCCCCATTCTCCAAATGAAAATCTTTCTTCACCTCTTTTTTTTGATTTTCCTTACACTCTCTTCTGTCCTTTCTTCCTTCAGGGAAAAAATTGCTCTGTGATCCCCCCTTTATGAAGCCCATAAAACGCCTGGAAATCTACCCTGGCAGCCGGCTGCGCTTGGAGAGATGGTGGCGCGTGAGTCAAACAGCAACGGAGAGGCAGGGAGAAGAAAAAGGGGTTTGGAAAAGCGCTCAGGTCTGGAAGATTTCTCGGGCAGCCTGTTACTCTGCTTAAAGGTCAGAGCAGGATGGAATCGCAGGAAGGCGGGCTGCAGAGATGGAGGCCGGCAGTTTGCATGTTTGGCGATGCAGCAGAGGACCACATCTGCAGGTTAAGAACCGCGATGAATCAGAGGCCTGGCAGCCTTGGAAGGCATCTGTGCCCCGAGGCACGGCTTCCCATCAGCAACCACCTCCGCCACAAATACCACCAATGAACTCTCTGGAGAATGTCAGGAGTTCCCTGTGGCTGGATCAGGCCAAAGTCCCACCAGGATGCCCATAAGGAAGCCTCCTCAGAAGAGGAGAGTCAGAAGAAGATCAGAAGAGCTTGCTGGATCAGGCCAAGGACCCATCCAGTCCAACATCCTGTCTATACAACGGCCAACCAGATGTGGGAAACCCATAAGGAGGATCATCAGGAGACAAATTCCTGGAGGAGAGCCAGCCAGATGCTTCCATGGGAAACCAGCAAGCAGGATTTGGGCAGAAGTGTCAGCAAGTGGTCTTCAGAAGCAGAGCTTCTGTGGAGGCAGAGCATAGCTACCATGACTAGCAGCCATCAAGAGACTTATCCTCCAGGAATTTGTCTAATCCTTTTTCAAAGCCATTCAAGTGGGTGGTCATCTCTGCCTCTTGCAGGAGGGAGTTCCACAGTTTCTTTTATGTGTCCTGAATCTTTCAACATTCAGCTTCATTGGGTGTTCATGGTTTCTAGTGTGATGAAAGAACTTTTCTCCACCCACTTCCTCCATGCCATGTGTTATGTACTGAGTTGAATAGGATTCAGAATGCAGCGGTCTGATTGGTCCTAGAACAATAGGATTCAGAATGCAGCAGTCTGATTGGCCCTAGAACAATAGGATTCAGAATGCAGCAGTCTGATTGGTCCCAGAACAATAGGATTCAGAATGCAGCAGTCTAATTGGTCCTAGGACAATGCAGCAGTATGATTGGTCCACAGGAGCCACCCAATCCAACTCCAGGTGGAAGTGAATCCGCATCCTGATTGGCCTACAGGTGAAGAGCTGTTTGACAGTGGAATTTGCTGCCAAGGAGTGTGGTGGAGTCTCCTTCTTTGGAGGTCTTTAAGCAGAGGCTTGACAACCATATGTCAGGAGTGCTCTGATGGTGTTTCCTGCTTGGCAGGGGGTTGGACTCGATGGCCCTTGTGGTCTCTTCCAACTCTATGATTCTATGATTCTATGATTCTATGAATCCTGGAATTAGCCAATCATGTGGGGCGCATTGTGTAAATAATGTCTATAAAGCAGACATTCTGGGGGAACTTCCATTCCTCCTCACCACTATGAGCTGAATAAAGAGCATGAAATCTACTCTTGACTCCAAGTATATTTCACCATGCATCGTATTATCAACTTCTATCTAGCGTGTTGCCTCTTCCTCGTCATATCTCTAAACTGCAAATGTCCCAAACGCTACAACCTTTCTTCATAGGGAGTCGGTCCATCCCTTGATCAGGGGTCAGCAAACTTTTTCAGCAGGGGGCCGGTCCACTGTCCCTCAGACCTTGTGGGGGGCTGGATTATATTTTTTTGCTGGGGGGATTAACGAATTCCTATGCCCCACAAATAACCCAGAGATGCATTTTAAATAAAGGACACATTCTACCCATGTAAAAACATGCTGATTCCTGGACCGTCCGGGGGCCAGATTTAGAAGGCGATTGGGCCAGATCCTTAGTTTGCCTACCCATGCCCTTGATTGTTAAAGTTGCCCTTTCCTCATTCCCCCCCCCCAACTCTACAATACCTTTTTTGAGGTGAGGCATTAAGAGGTGTACTCCAAATGTTTTCCAAATGTGCTTGTACCATAAATTTGTATTATGATGCTGGCCATATCCAGGGTGTCTTCCCCCCAGCCGGAACTCACCGGAATGCCATTCCGGCCCCTGTCAGGTGGGTGCCATTGCCATTCTAAGAGAACAAGGGGGGTGTTCATGGTGAGTTCCATCACCTCTTTCTCTAGAAAAATTGCAATGGGGCCCATATCTGAGCATGGAACACCCCTCAAGTCTATCCAATTTATCTACATGGGGCTGCCCTTGAGACTGACCCAGAAACTCCAACGGGTGCAGAATGCCGCGGCGAGACTCCTTACGGGGTCCTCGCTGCGAGAACACATTCACCCGGTGCTATACCAGCTGCACTGGCTCCCGGTGGAGTACAGGTCAGGTTCAAGGTGCTGGTTTTAACCTTTAAAGCCCAATACGGCCTAGGACCCTCGTACCTACGGGACCGCCTCTCCTGGTATGTCCCACGGAGGACCTTACCGTCTTCAAACAAAAACACCCCGGGCCACAGGGAGGTTAGGCTGGCCTCAACCAGAACCAGGGCTTTTTCAGTCGTGGCCCCGATCTGGCTCTGTTGCAAGGGACTAGGGCCCTGCAGGACTTGACATCTTTCCGCAGGGCCTGCAAGACAGAGCTGTTCCACCAGGCCTTTGGCCAAGGCACAGCCTGACCCCCTCCTTCGGTAATCCTCATAGCACTCTAACCCAATGGTTGCCATTAATTCGATTCTGAATTGATTTTAGAATGAATTGATTTTAGAATGCTGTGCTACTTTTATTGTTGTTAACCGCTCTGAGCCCGACTTCGGCTGGGGAGGGTGGGATATAAATAAAATTTTATTATTATTATTATTATTATTGCTCTGCCCATCCACTTCCCACCTTTTCACAACTCCTCATCTGCATCCAGCAGCTCACGCTGAATTGCACACCTGCACCCAGGTATCTCAGCCACCTTCATCTCAGGGCAGGTGTCGCCCAGGGCCAGTCACCTATTTCAACCGAGACGAATGGAAGAGGAGTCTTGCTGCTCTCTCCTCCTGGCATCCATTCTTTCGCGAGGTAGAAGAGAGTTCGGCATGTCCCATTCCTTGAGGTCAGGGGAAACTTGCTCTCCCCGCCCCCATAGCTCTTAGTGGGTGGCTGCATTTCTTACAAACCGCACCGGCCGTGGCTGTATTTATTTTGCCCCCTGTCAGAAGGAGGAAAGAGGGTGGCTTCTGCCAAGTAACTTTACCCCAAAGTATTTCCTGCAGATTCCCTCCAAGACAGCTTGATCGGAGGTTACCTGGGGCTGCAAGGGGGATGGGCAGAGGGACTGGTGCTGCCCCACAATTGCTAGAAGATTGTTCTTGATGGTCCAATAACAAGGGAAGGGAGAGGAGGGGGCGGCCCAAAGGGGGGGGGGCAAGTCAAATGGAGATGGGACGATGGGACTGGTCTCTCCAGCTGCAAGACTTTTCCATTCCAGAAGACAAGCTTTCTTCTCCAGCTGGGGCTCTGCCCTTTCCCAAACTGTATAAAATCCTCCAGGAATTCAGAGGGGTTTATTATTATTATTATTAGTAGTAGTAGTAGTAGTTGTAGTAGTATTAGTATTATTAGTATTTAATTAAGAGAATTTCATTTATAAAAAGAGTGAGAAAAAGAGAGTGAGAATGAAATAAAAGAAAAAATACTGTTACATTACTAAATGTTAATATTGTTGTTGTTGTTGAGTTGTTTAGTCGTGTCCACCTCTTCGTGACCCCATGGACCAAAGTACGCCAGGAACTGCCTCCTGCAGTTTGGTCAGACTCATGTTTGTAGCTTCGAGAACACTGTCCCACCATCTCGTCCTCTGTCATCCCCTTCTTCTTGTGCCCTCCATCTTTCCCAGCATCAGGGTCTTTTCCAGGGAGCCTTCTCTTCTCATGAGGTGGCCAAAGGACTGGAGCCTCAGCTTCAGGATCTGCCCTTCCAGTGAGCACTCAGGGCTGATTTCCTTCAGAATGGAAAGGTTTGATCTTTGAGCCAGGGAAGTCCCCAAATAGGAGTTCCATCACAGTAGGAAAAAGGAAAGAGGGGAAAGAGGGGATCAAGTTGATTCCAAGCCAAAGGCCAGGTGGAACAACTCTGTCTTACAGGCCCTGTGGAAAGAAATCAGATCCCGCAGGGCCCTGGTCTCATGAGATAGAGCGTTCCACCAAGCCGGGGCCAGTGTTGAAAAGGCCCTGGCTCTGGTTGAGGCTCATCTGACTTCCTTAGGGCCCGGGACCTCTAGGGTGTTGCTATTTATGGGGTGCTATTTATGGGCCCGGGACCTCTAGGGTGTTGCTATTTAAGGTCCTCTGTGGGGCATACTGGGAGAGGCGGTCCCGTAGGTGCGAGGGTCCTAGGCTGTAAATAAACACCAGTTGCTGGAAACTCCAGGAGGAGAGAATGCTCTTGTGCTGCCAGAGCCATCTTTCCCATTGGGTTTACTCGCACATTGTGCCAGGGTGCTGGCCTCTCAGGGGCGCCCCAGTGAGTGGGGAGCTGCGCGGCTTTGCCGGCGGCCTCCTCTTTCCCTCCTGCATGCCCACCAGCTGAGTTTGGGAGAGGTTGGATCTTCTTGCAGTCCATGGGACTCTCAAGAGTCTCCTCCAGCACCAGAATTCAAAAGCATCCATTCTTCGGCGATCAGCCTTCTTGATGGTCCAGCTCTCACTTCCATACATCCCTACTGGGAAAACCAGAGCTTGAACTATACGGAAGCTTGTTTAGACCAAGTTAATGGCCCAAGACTCTGTCTCTGCATATACGGCAACTTCCTGTGTTGCCAGTCGCTCCCGGTGTGTGTCCTCAGAGCACAGCCCTTGGCAGGAAAAGGAGATGAATTCCAAGGATTTGCCCCCCCCCCCTTTATCTGCAAGGCAACAGCGAACTGATCTCCCAGCGACATTGTTGCAAGGAAGAGCGTAGTCGCCGGCCGTTGCAGCTGGACAGCAGCCGAGATCTGCCTGACTGTTTCCTTTCTTGCTACAGGTGCAGAGTCCGTGCAGATAAGGAGGGGTCTTCGGTTCTAAAAAGGCATCTCTCTTGGAAGGTCAAGCCGGCAAGTCGAAACATTAAGTAGAAGCGAAATCATTTCCAAACTCAGCTCCTGAAAGAGCACGAGACAAACGAGGGGGAGGTCCCCAAAGCTATTTTCAGGATTGGTGGTTTCAGGAACTGGTGAATTTGGGACCAATTTGGGGTGGGGGACTGTACCCTAGGAATCTAGTGTTGAGATCCTGTGCGTACACAAGGTCCAGGATTTCATGGACGGCTGCCAAATAATAATAATAATAATAATAATAATAATAATAATAATAATAATAATAATAATAATAATTTATTATTTGTACCCGCCCATCTGGCTGGGTTTCCCCAGTCACTCTGGGCGGCTTCCATAGAAACCAAAAATACACTAAAATATCACACATTAAAAACTTCCCTGAACAGGGCTGCCTTAAGATGTCTCCTGAATGTCAGGTAGTTGTTTATCGCTTTGACATATGATGGGAGGGCATTCCACAGGGCGGGCGCCACTACCGAGAAGGCCCTCTGCCTGGTTCCCTGTAGCTTTGCTTCTCGCAATGAGGGATCCACCAGAAAGCCCTCGGCGCTGGACCTCAGCATCCGGGCAGAATGATGGGGGTGGAGATTCTCCTTCAGGTATACTGGACCGAGGCCGTTTAGGGCTTTAAAGGTCAACACCAGCACTTTGAATTGTGCTCGGAAACGTACTGGGAGCCAATGTAGGTCTTTCAAGACCAGTGTTATGTGGTCTCAGTGGCCGCCCCCAGTCACCAGTCTAGCTGCCGCATTCTGGATTAGTTGTAGTTTCCGAGTCACCTTCAAAGGTGGCCCCACGTAGAGCGCATTGCAGTATCGCAGCAAGGCCGAATTGCTGTGATAAAAATGAACGTATTGCCAAGGATGCTGTTTCTGTTTCAAACATTGCAAATTTTGGACAAAATGGACTGTTTCAAGAAGTGGCAGAGAGACATCTCTAGATTTGTCTGGCAGGGCAAGAAGCCTCGAATAAAATTTAAGATATTAACTGATGCTAAAGAAAGAGGTGGATTTGCCCTGCCAGACCTTAAACTTTATTATGAATCAGCCGCCTTTTGTTGGCTGAGAGAATGGATGCTTCTTGAAAACACTGATGTGTTGGATTTGGAAGGTTTCAATAATGTATTTGGTTGGCATGCATATCTGTGGTATGATAAGGTTAAAGCACACAAAGTGTTTAAAAACCATATTGTCAGAAAAGCACTGTTTAATGTCTGGATAAGATATAAGGACTTGTTAGAAAATAAAACCCCAAGATGGCTGTCAGCAATGGAAGCAAAGGCTCAGAAAAAACTCAATATGGAGGCCAAATGGCCGAAGTATTGAGAAATTTTGGAACAAGAGGGAGATAGATTAAAATTGCAGAGACTGGCTCCATTATTACCAAATAATGGAGGCATATAATTTGGACAAAAAACTAGGCTTCCAGGTGGAAAAATCAAAATTGGAAACAGAATTGTTAGACCCCAAAGTTAAGAATTTGACAAGAATGTATAGCTTGCTGTTGAAATGGAATACTCAGGATGAAACGGTGAAATCTGCTATGATTAAATGGGCACAAGATGTTGGACATAACATTTTGATGGTTGACTGGGAACAGTTATGGACCACAGGTATGAAGTTTACGGCATGTAATGCCTTAAAAGAGAATCTAATGAAAATTATTTACAGGTGGTACATAACACCAGTCAAGCTCGCAAAAATCTATCATTTGCCCGATAATAAATGCTGGAAATGTAATGAGACTGAAGGTACATTCTTTCACCTTGGGTGGATATGCCCAAGGATTAAGAATTTCTGGGAGATGATTTATAATGAAATGAAAAAGGTATTTAAATATACCTTCCTGAAGAAACCAGAGGCCTTTCTCCTGGGCATGGTCGGCCAATTGGTGTTAAAGAAGGATAGAACTTTTTTATGTATGCAACAACAGCAGCAAGAATACTTATTGCAAAGCATTGGAAGACACAAGATCTACCCACCTGGGAAGAATGGCAGATGAAGCTGATGGACTACATGGAATTGGCAGAAATGACTGGCAGAATCCGAGACCAGGGAGAAGAGTCGGTGGAAGAAGATTGGAAAAAATTCAAAGTATATTTACAGAAATATTGCAAAATTAATGAATGTTAGAAGGATGCTGGAATGAAGTTATATGGCTTTAGCAGAAATGTTATAAGGAGTTAAGTAAAAATAGATTGTTAATGGACCAAAGTGGAAAATTTAAGGTTAGATTTTCTTAAGATAAATTATAGAACGAAAACTGAGAAAGATGGAAAGAATTTGCTGAAATAGCTAATTGAACTAGAATACAAAAAAGGGAGGTGTGAGGAGGTCGATGAAACAAGTAAATGAAAGGTAAAGACACGGAAATATTGGATGTGTTTTTAAATGTTTTTAAATGTTTTGGGGTTTTTTTTGTTGTTTTGCTGTATTGTTTTTGTTTTTTGTTGTATTGTAAGGTATTGTTTTGTTTTGTTTAATTCTTTATTGTTTCTTTCTTCTTTTTTCTGTAACTTTCAAACTCCTAATAAATATCATTAAAAAAAAATAATAGAGCGCATTGCAGTAGTCGAAGCGGGAGATAACTAGAGCATGCACCACTCTGGCCAGACAGTCCGCAGGCAGGTAGGGTCTCATCCTGCGTACCAGGTGGAGTTGATAAACAGCTGCTCTGGACACAAAATTGACCTGCGCCTCCATGGACAGCTGTGAGTCCAAAATGACTCCCAGGCTGCGCACCTGGTCCTTCAGGGGCACAGTTACCCTATTCAGGACCAGGGAGTCCTCCACACCCACCTGCCCCCTGTCCCCCAAAAACAGTACTTCTGACTTGTCAGGATTCAACTTCAATCCATTAGCTGCCATCCATCCTCCAACCGCCTCCAGACACTCACACAGGACCTTCACCGCCTTCACTGGTTCTGATTTGAAAGAGAGGTAGAGCTGGGTATCATCTGCATATTGATGGACACCCAGTCCAAAACCCCTGATGATCTCTCCCAGCAGCTTCAAGCAGAGGCCGAGGGATCTGTCTTGACCATGTAGATACTTTTGGTGGGACCTTTCAGTTAAAGATCTGGGATGGACTGTTTGGAGAAAACACCTCAGACGGTCCCTCCAATCTTCATATAGTGCCCCTAAATTCCAGGCAGGATCCAACCCAAAGGGGTGCAAAGTCACATTTTGTATCCTGCCTCGCTGTGTCAGGCAACAACCTCAGGCAGTTCACAAGATGCTACCTTTGAAATCAAAGCCGTTTCCCCAGACTGGGCAGCTTGCACAAATTAAAACAACGCAGGCTAAACACAGTTAAAACACAATTAATTATCTGTGATTAAGCTATAACAGAATTAAAACAATATAAAAACAGATCTGCTAAAATACAGTTGGTAAAAGCAGCATAGCACTATTCAAGCCCTTTCCTTAAAAAACAGTTGCCAAAGACTTGATGGAATGAGACGGTCTCCACCTGCCAGCAAGACAGCAAGCAGGGAGCCAGTCTGGCTTCTCTAGGGAGGAAATTTCAAAGTTGCCTGGGAGGAGCCACCACTGAGAAGGTCTTCTCCTGTATCCCCACCAAGGATGTATCCTGCATCCCCACCAAAGGTGTCTGTGAAGGTGGTGGGACTAAGAGCCTCCCTTGAAGATCTCCACTTTCAGCAGGAGCTCTCATGCGCCCATGTGTCACAGGAGCTAAGGGGGCCTATTTCTTCAAGAGATCTGATATGTTACAAAGCCAGACAGCTCTGTTTATCGCTTTGTCTATCCATGGAGCTACTGAGTCTGCAAAAGTCTAGACCCTGAAGTCCTGTGTTCAGTTCTGGGTGCCACAATTTAAGAAGGGTTTTGACAAAGAGGAACATGGGCAGAGGAAGGGCGACCAGGATGATCAAGGGTCTGGAAAGCAAGCCTGATGAGGTACTGTTGAGGGAGCTGGGCATGTTTAGCATGGAAAAGAGGCAACCAAGAGGAGATATGTGTCAGGTGTGTGTGCAGGAGCCAGGCCCTGTGACCAACAGGACTTTGAAGGACTGGGGCCTTCCTAAGTTTGTTCTGGAGAGGTAAGGCGTGGCCGCAAAGGTGAGGCCGATTGGTAACTCACAGCACCTTGTGGCAAAAGCTGGGAATATATATAAGGTCAGCATTTCCCTTCAGCTCTTTGTCACGGCAACATGCTTCCTGCCTTGGGCTTCTTGCTTCCTGATCCTTGAACCTTGGCTTCTTGACTCCCTGCTTCTTGATCCTCGGACTCTTGGCTTCCTGACTCCTGGCTTCTGAACCCCCGTTACTGCTCTCAACCCGCCATCTTGCCCCTGGTCCTGATGTCCCCTGCCGGGACTTCGATCGCCCATGAACTGGACCATGACTATATGGTAAAGGTAAAGTAAAGGGACCCCTGACCATTAGGTCCAGTCGTGGCTGACTCTGGGGTTGTGGCGCTCATCTTGCTTTACTGTCCAAGGGAGCCGGCATACAGCTTCCGGGTCATGTGGCCAGCATGACTAAGCCGCTTCTGGCGAACCAGAGCAGCGCACGGAAACGCCGTTTACCTTTCCGCCAGAGCGGTACCTATTTATCTACTTGCACTTTGGTGTGCTTTCGAACTGCTAGGTTGGCAGGAGCAGGGACCGAGCAATGGAAGCTCACCCCGTCGCGGGGATTCGAACCACCGAACTTCTGATTAGCAAGTCCTAGGCTCTGTGGTTTAACCCACAGCGCCACCCGGTAACCAACTTCAAATACCTGAAGAGCTGTCACATGGAAAATGGAGCAAGCTGCTCCAGAGGGCTGGACCTATACTAATGGAGTCAATGGACCAGAAAGGAGATTCCATCTAAACATAAGGGAAAACTTTATTATGGTAAGAGCTGTTTGGCAGTGGGACTGAGTCCCTCAGAAGGCGATGGACTCTCCTTCACTGGAGGTTTTTCAACAGAGGTTGGGTGGCCATCTGTCAGGGATACTTCAGTTGTGATCCCTGTGTTCCAGGGAGTTGGGCTTGTTGACCTTTGGGGGTCCCTCCCAACTTTACGACTCTCTAATTCCCTGCTTGATGTTCCATTCCAACCAGGGATCTCAGGTGGGCGGGCAAGCCCTGCAAGATAAACCGGATTGATCCCCAGTGCTGCTTGAGCCAGTCTGCGTCTCTTTATTTTGTCCTGGCCGCGGGCCCCAGTTCAAGGAGAGTTGAATTTCTGATACTGCGGAGAATACAAGATAACTGTTGCATTTTTAACATACTAACAATTCCTCCGCTGGCAGACCGTTGCGGCAGCAGCAGGCATCCGCAGATCACAGAACAGTTACTTAGTCGCAGGGAGCCTGGAATGGGACGCTGCCTCCCTCCGAAGCCTGGCTGGCGCGCTTGCAAGTGGCCTTTGTTTGCAGGCGGCTCGGGTGCCTCTTCCTCTCCCTGGCCCTGACGCAGGAGTGGGCAAGCAGGAGGCGAGCTCTGCTGAATCAGCTGATGTCACCAGGCCAAGGAGATGGCTGGAGCGAGCCGAGGGGGGAGCAGCTGCTGCGTTCAGTCGCAGGAAGTAGGGCAGCAAGTCTGAGTGGCAGAGTGGAGGAACGCAGAGCTTTGCACCAAGGACCAAGAAGTCCAACTGCGGTAGAGGGTGCAACCCGTCGTAGCCACTTTGCCAGAAATCATTGGTGGCCTTTAAGATCAATAGGTTGACAGAGACGCAGAGACAAAGACAGAGTGATACAGATGATACTGATATACACAGGTGACAGTACTGGAGTCTGGCAGTTTTGCACCCTAGGCAAAGCTAACTACAGTGGTACAGTCATACTTCGGGTTACAGACGCTTCAGGTTGCATTTTTTTTGGGTTACAAACCGCCGAAACCTGGAAGTACCGGAACGGGTTAGTTCTGTGTTTCGGCGATTGTGCATGCGCAAAAGCGCCGAATCGCAACCCGCGCATGCGCAAACACTTGAGGACTGCGGGCTAATATAGGGAGTATGCAGGGCGCTCCTGCTTCTGCCCTCCAGAAGAGGGGAATAGCCAGGGAGGTGCTGTGGTGGCAGCCACCCTTCAACCCAGCCAGATGGGTGGGGAATGAATGAATGAATGAATGAATGAATGAATATTATTATTATTAAACTCAGGGGTGCCAACTTTAATAAAATAATGTGGGGGCCCAGGTAAGCCCAGCCCCACATAATCAATCAATGCTGTATTGTGTTTTTAATATTCGATTGGGAGCCACCCAGAGTGGCTGGGGAAACCCAGCCAGATGGGCGGGGTATAAATAACAAATTATTATTATTCAAAATAAAATAAAAAATAAAAAAATTGTCCAGTAGCACCTTAAAGGTAAAGGTAAAGGGATCCCTGACCATTAGGTTCAGTCATGGCCAACTCTGGGTTGCGGCGCTCATCTCACTTTACTGGCCGAGGGAGCCGGCGTACAGCTTCCGGGTCATGTGGCCAGCATGACTAAGCCGCTTTTGGCCAACCAGAGCAGTGCGCGGAAATGCCATTTACCTTCCCGCCAGAGCGGTACCTATTGATCTACTTGCACTTTGACGTGCTTTCGAACTGCTAGGTTGGCAGGAGCAGGGACCGAGCAATGGGAGCTCATTCCGTCGTGGGGATTCAAACCGCCGACCTTCTGATCGGCAAGTTCTAGGCTCTGTTGTTTAACCCACAGTGCCACCCGCGTCCCTCCAGTAGCACCTTAGAGACAAGCTACGTTTATTCTGGGTATAAGCTTTCGTGTGCATACACACTTCTTCAGATACACTGAAACAGAAGTCACCAGGCCCTTATATATAGTGGGAGGGTGGGGTGGGGTTTTTCTCAGGAGAGTAGTAGGAGATGGGTGATTGACTCAATGGGTATGGTAAAGCTGTTGACGACTGTTTAAGACTGCAATTAGTCCTACAGGAAAAAGCAAGGGATAGTATGCAGATGACCTACCTGAATCTGTTGTTGTTGTTGTGACGCAGTGCACACACACCATTTGAATGGGAATGCCCATCAACTTTGTGGGGGCCCTGCCCCCTCAAATATTTTATTGTGGGGGCCGAAGCCCCTGCGGAGTTGGCTCCTATGCCTCAGCTTCTGCCACCTGAGGCAGTAGCCTCCGCCTGCCCAATGGTTGCACTGGCACTGCACTGGGGACAGTCTGCTCCCCAGACTCCTGAACCGCCCGTCAGTTCCATCCCCCAGCCCTTGGCTGGGCAAATGCGCCCCCAAATAACAGCGCCACCAGCTCCTGCTCCCACACTGCCCTTGGTGGCCCTTGGCACGGATCCACAGAGGCGCTTGGTCCACTTGGTCTGGCTCACCTGGAGAGACCACAGCCTAATCACCAGCTCAGACTCAGGGCTTAGAGCAACAGCACAGCACTCTCCTTGCATTCCTTGTCAGGCCTGATCTAAAACACATTGGCTGCTGCACCACAGAAAGCCATGCTCTCCGAGGGATGGCCAGAGGAAAGGATGGAGGAGCATCTATGACTGGTGTTGCCTTTGCAGCTCAGATCTAGCTTCTGCCTCACTTTGCCGCCTCCGCGACCCAGCCAGTCCACAGGCCTCTCCACCAGGGCTTACGTTCCCAGTGTCTTGATGGGAGCCATCCATCACGACAGGCCCAAGCGCCTGCCTCCCTCCCCGCCCCCAAAAAACGTCTGGACAGGACCGGTTGCAACAGCAGCAGCTGGAGAGTTCATCTCTTCTTTATCCCCCCCCCCCTCACCCGCCGTTAACACAGATCCTCTTGTGTTAAAGCAGAAACAAACAGTCCCCGTCCCAAACAGGATTCAACCTTCTAAAATTCCAGGCAGGAGACACTGTCGCTGTGCCAATGCGCAGGATGGCGCTCGCCCAAGTCTGTCGGAATGACCTGTGGGCTGCTTCCCCAGTGGGACTCTGGTTACTCCAGACAACTCTGTGTCCCTCTGACGGCTGCCTGCTCATTGATCACTTTCACCTGCTTTCCTACCCAGACACGATCCCTCCTGCCTCCCTTGCTTTGCTAAATACAAAACTGGCCTTCGCCAGCAGTTGAGATCCTCCTCCTCCTCCTCCTCCTCCTCCTCCTGGTGCTACGTGATTTCTCCCCACCCCCCTCTGAAGAGTGGAAGCCCACCCATAGGCCTTGGAACTGTTTCTCACAGGCAACAGAATGGTAGACTAGACGTGCCATTGGTCTGGTCCTGGGTCTTATGCGCTTATGTTCTTAGATGATTATATCTGGCCTATTGTGCCTCCCGCTACCTCCATGAACCAACCCAGACCCTGAGATCATCATCTGAGGACCTTTTTTTTGTGGGCCTCCTCCACAAGAGATCTAGAAAGTTGGCAAAACCAGAACAGGGCCTTCTCTGCAGTGGGTCCCCATTTGTGGGATGCTCTCCTCAGGGAGGCTTGCCTGGCAGCTTCATTGTATTCAGGCTCCAGGCAAAAATGTTCCCCTTCTCCTAAGGCCTTTGGCTAATTAAACCATTGATGGCTTTTAAGCTGTGGGGGGGGGGTATTGTTTTTGTTTGTTAACATGGTCTGCATTTTAGTGTTTTTATGTTTTTAAACCTGTGATCCTCAGAAAAAGAGCAGTATAGAGATGATGATGATGATGATGATGATGATGATGATGATGAACAACTGCCCTTCCTGCTTCAGGATCTGGCTCCAGACAGGTGGGCGCTGCCTCAGATGCGGGGCCCATTAGATTCTGAGGTAATAGCAGGCGCATGAGTTGAGCATCTGGTTCCTTTCCATTTTTATGCATTGTGCTTTTGGGGGTGGGGAGGGCAGGGGCAGAAAGGCTCCCCTTCCACCACGAATTCCTCCCCACATTTCAAAAGCAGAGTGTTTCTGGAAGTGCTTAGGATATGTATGTCCAGGGCGGGCAAAAGCCTCCCCTTGGATGCTTGGTAGGGTGAAAACCCTCAGGGTTTCTACCTGGCCAATCCATCAAGGAGAAGATATTGGGTTTCATGGCGCAGCATCCATAAAATCTAATTGTGGCATCTCTCTCCCCCGCCCCCGGCAGACACGCAGTTTGGCCCAGCCAAATGCGCTCTCCTTTCAAGGAGGCCCAGTTTTCCTTGCCAGCCCTCAGACCTCTTGGTCAGACTCTCCATCATCTGGGAGGAGGAATCCCACGAGGGAGAACTTCCCCTGGAGATGCCTCCGAGCTGGATTGGGTAGAGAAAATGCTGGATCCCAGGCTGTAGGACTAGAAGCAAGTCAACTGCTGCCTCCTCCCTTTTGTTCTGAACTCCTCTTTATTTTTTCTTACCCTACCAATACATGAGGAAAGCAGACCAGATGGACCTTGGATCAGATTCAGCCTGGTCCGTAGGTCTGTCATCATTTGCTTCTGGTGTAAAGGCTGGTCCATAGGGTTGTCCTCCTCCTTCCCCAAAGAACATTCCACAACCAGAGCACCACCAATTTTGAAAGCCTAATAGCCATAGCTGCAATGTATGGCAGTGCCAGAGACACACCTTTGGAGCACCTGTGAGATAGATGCTGGACCCACCCTATTTTCTTGATTGCAATCTGTTTTAACTGCTTTTTAATATCGCCTTTTATTTTTTTAAAATTATGAAAATACAGAACTGAAGTATAAAAAAGAAAATTTAATATTGTCTATTAAACCTGTTGAGACCCTGGGACCTGAGGGTGAAAGGCTGATAAACCAAATAAACAGATCCCCATCAATAGATCACCAGGGGGCAACTTTTGACTGATGGCAAACACAATCCACAATTCAAAGTGTTGGTGCTGACCTTGAAAGCCCTAAATGGCCTCGGCCCAGTATACTTGAAGGAGCATCTCCATCCCCATTTTTCTGCCCGGACACTGAGGTCCAGCTCCGAGGGCCTTCTGGCAGTTCTCTCCCTGCGTGAAGTGAGGTTACAAGGGAAGCAGGCAAAGGGCCTTTTCGGTGGTGGTGCCCTCCCTGTGGAACGCCCTCCCATCAGAGATGTCAAAGAGTTAAACAACTATCTGATGTTTAGAAGACACCTGATGGCAGCCCTGTTTAGGGACGTTTTTAATGTCTGACGTTTTAATGTATTTTTAATCTTTCTTGGAAGCTGCCCAGAATGGCTGGGGAAACCCAGCCAGATGCGCGGGGTACAAATAAAATCATCATCATCATCACCCTCATCCTGACTATCAGAGAACAGGAGGAAGCTGCCTTCTGCTGAGTTAGAACATTAGTCCATCTGGGTCACTTTTGCCCACTCGGACTTCCAGTGGATCTGCAGGATGTTCAGGCTGGTGATCTTTCCCAGTCCTGCCTAGAGATTCCTTCTGCTTGCACCTGGAGTTGGACCCTGTCCCTGGTTTTTCAGCGGCAAAGAAAAGCTGCTGTGTCTGTCTGCACAGAGGATTCACAGAGGAGAGGGCTCTTGATGGCTCCTAGCCACAAGGGCTGCTTCCACCTTTGGAGGCATCAGGGCTTCCAGATCCCAGTTGCTGGAAACCACAGGAGGAGAGAGTCAGTCTTGGGCTTGAATCCCACTTGCAGGTTCCCCACTGCGGCTTCTGGTTGGCCCTTGTGAGCACAGGGTGACCTGGCAGGTCTTTTCCCATCTGACCTGGGAGGATGCAGCCCGGACTGACTCCAGCTACAAAAGCTGAGGCTGCTGAGCAGACTCTTGGGCTGGGGTATTGTTTAGGGTTTTTGTTGGTGGTGCTATTGACATTTAGCTTCCTTATCTCTACGAAAAAAGAAATGGAGGCAGTGAGAGATTTTACTTTCTTGGGCTCCATGATCACTGCAGGTGGTGACAGCAGTCACGAAATTAAAAGACGCCTGCTCCTTGGGAGAAAAGCAATGACAAACCTAGACAGCATCTTAAAAAGCAGAAACATCACCTTGCCAACAAAGGTCCGTATAGTAAAAGCTCTGGTTTTCCCAGTAGTGATGTAAGGAAGTGAGAGCTGGACCATCAAGAAGGCTGATCGCCGAAGAATGGATGCTTTTGAATTGTGATGCTGGAGGAGACTCTTGAGAGTCCCATGGACTGCAAGAAAATCAAACCTCTCCATTCTGAAGGAAATCAGCCCTGAGAAGAAGAAGAGGAGGAGTTTGGATTTGATATCCCACCTTTCACTCCCCTTCAGGAGTCTCAAAGCGGCTAACAATCTCCTTTCCCTTCCTCCCCCACAACAAACACTCTGTGAGGTGAGTGGGGCTGAGAGACTTCAAAGAAGTGTGACTGGCCCACGGTCACCCAGCAGCTGCATGTGGAGGAGCGGAGACGCGAACCCGGTTCACCAGATTACGAGACTACCGCTCTTAACCACTACACCACACTGGCTCTAATTGTGGCGTCTCTCTTCCCCACCCCCGGCAGACACTGACTTTGGCCCAGCCAAATGCGCTCTCCTTTCAAGGAGGCCCAGTTTTCCTCACCAGGTACCCACTGGAAGGACAGACCCTGAAGCTGAGGCTCCAATACTTTGGCCCCCTCATGAGAAGAGAAGACTCCCTGGAAAAGACCCTGATGTTGGGAAAGATGGAGGGCCCAAGGAGAAGGGGACGACAGAGGACGGGATGGTGGGACAGTATTCTCGAAGCTACAAACATGAGTTTGACCAAACTGCGGGAGGCAGTGGAAGACAGGAGTGCCTGGCTTGCTCTGGTCCATGTGGTCACGAAGAGTCGGACACAATTAAACAACTAAACAACAACAATCTCTACTTTTAGATCTTATGATACGGAAATTGTTAATTATGTATTTTCCTTTTTTTTAATATTGTGCTTTTATGTTGTGAACTGCCCTGAGATCTACGGGCATAGGGTGGCATACACATTTAATATAATAACAACAACAACAGCAACAACAATAATGTTAAAATAAAAAAATTCCTTCCTGTAGCACCTTAAAGACCAACTAAGTTAGTTCTTGGTATAAGCTTTCGTGTGCATGCACACTTCTTCAGATACACTGAAACAGAAGTTGCCAGATCCTTCTATATAGTGAGAAGGTGGGGAGGGGTATTACTCAGAAGAGTGGTGGGAATGGGAGATAGGCAGATAGCTGAGATGAGCCTGTTGACGACTCTTAACGACTGTAATAGGTCTTACAAGAAAAGGCAAGGGGTGAGAAGGTGAGAAATGGCTTAGTCATGTATAATGAGATAAGAATCCAATGTCTCTGTTCAGACCAGGTCTCTCCATTGTTTTAAGTTTGGTAATGAGTTGCAATTCAGCAGCTTCTCTTTCCAGTCTATTTCTGAAATTCCTTTGTAGTAAAACAGCTACCCATTCCCACCACCCTTCTGAGTAATACCCCTCCCCACCTTCTCACTATATAGAAGGATCTGGCAACTTCTGTTTCAGTGTATCTGAAGAAGGGTGCATGCACACGAAAGCTTATACCAAGAACTAACTTAGTTGGTCTTTAAGGTGCTACAGGAAGGAATTTTTTTATTTTGACTATGGCAGACCAACACGGCTACCTATCTGTAACTGGAACAATAATGTTGGGCACTTTTTGATGTGTTTTATTTATTGTTTCTATTTTTGTTACATTTGCAATTATGTAATATTTTTTTCATGTTGTAAACCACCTTGAGCACAGTTCTAACTATGGAAAGGCAACATACGAATCAAACAATGTATGCATTTAGGACCATGTGCTGCTCTTGATGGCCCCTGGCCTCATTCAGGAGATGTTTACAGGTCTCCTTCTATTTCCGATGTTCGGGGATGTGGCGTGCGGCTGCCAGAGTGCAGCCAGAACAGCACCACCCATGGACGAGAGCTTGGGGGAACTCCAAGCCCTGGGGAAGTTCCACTCCCCCCCCCAAAAAAAAACACACAAATAACATCCCGATGCAGAGGAGGATGGCGTGTGCTCCAGGGACACAGGCAAATGAAAAACAAGGGAAGCAGAGGGAGGGTGTCTGCGAAACCAAAGACCAGCAAGATGTTGACCACGAGCAACAGCAGCTTTTTGTGGCAAGTCCCACAGGCCCTTCTCCTCCGTTGCTGCCGCTTTGGAGCCACGAGGAGCAGGAGGAGGTTAGGTCCTGGGGCATAGCTGTCAACGTTTCCCTTTTCTTAAGGGAAAGTCCCTTATTCCAAATAGGATTCCTCGCAAGAAAAGGGAAAGGTTGACAGCTATGTTCCGGGGAGAAGGGAGACAACCTCTCTGCATTTCCTTGGTGCAATTGGTTGCGTCCTGCGGAAAGACTTCCACCTTTTGCCTCCCTCTTCCGAATCGCCTTTCAACCTCCTGATGTCCAGATGCTCAGATGTTCTGCCCTTGACCTCCTTGCTTCTCTCCTCCTCCTCCTCCTCTTCACAACTCCCCCCTTCACACACACCCCCAAAGTGAAATTAGCTTACTGAAACATGTTTTCTTTTAGGAATCCGCAGCCTAATCCAGAACAAACAAAACACGTTTTCAGAAACCGCCGAACGCATGAACTCTTGCCCTCGCCTTGACCGCGGGTGCTTCCTCCCCCCCCTCCGCCCCCCAGCCCTTCCCTACATCTCCCCCCCCCCTGCACAACAAACATTACCATATGCCTGAGGTTTCCAAGGCATTTCTTTCCACTGACAGATACAATCTGCAACAAGGCAGACGCTGCAGACCTTTTTCTTTTCCTTCTGACAACCACCGGAGGGGCGGGGTTTTATTCTTAATTTTCCTTCAATGGGTGTGGAACAAGTGGGGCTGTGTGTGTTCAGTGGGGGCGGTGGGTCTGTGTGTATATTTGTGAATGGTGCATAAAAGTGAGGGTTAACTGGCATGTGTCTCTTTGGCTAGACAGAAGTGCTGAAGAGTAGGAAGTGGCCAAAAGGTGTCATTGAATTGTAGAGTTGGAAGGGAACCCCAAGGCTCATCCAGTCCAGCCCCCTCCAATGCAGGAATCACAGCAGAAGAACCAGTCACTGGTGGCCATCTGAACGCTGTTTAAAGGCCTCCAACAAAGGAGAGGCCAGCACCTTCCAATGTGGCCCGTTCCATTGTCAAATGACGCTTGGCTTCAGAATGTTCTTCCTCATATTTGGCAGGAATCTGCTTTTTTGTCATTTGAACCGGTTCAGGTCCTCCCCTCTGCAGCAGCAGAAATCAGGCTTCTTCTATCTTGCATGTGAAGGCCCCTCAGATATTTAAAGACTGGTGTCCTATCCTATTCTTAGGCTCCATGATCACTGCAGATGGTGACAGCAGCCACGGAATTAAAAGACGCCTTCTTCTTGGGAGAAAAGCGATGGCAAACCTAGACAGCATCTTAAAAAGCAGAAACATCACCTTGCCAACAAAGGTCCGTATAGTTAAAGCTATGGTTTTCCCAGTAGTGATGTATGGAAGTGAGAGCTGGACCATCAAGAAGGCTGATCGCCAAAGAATTGATGCTTTTGAATTCTGGTGCTGGAGGAGACTCTTGAGAGTCCCATGGACTGCAAGAAGATCAAACCTCTCCATTCTGAAGGAAATCAGCCCTGAGTGCTCACTCGAAGGACAGATTGTGAAGCTGAGGCTCCAAGACTTTGGCCACCTCATGAGAAGAGAAGACTCCCTGGAAAAGACCCTGATGTTGGGAAAGATGGAGGGCACAAGGAGAAGGGGACGTCAGAGGATGAGATGGTTGGATAGTGTTCTCGAAGCTACCAGCATGAGTTTGACCAAACTGCGGGAGGCAGTGGAAGACAGGAGGGCCTGGCGTGCTCTGGTCCAGGGGGTCACGAAGAGGCGGACACGACTAAACGACTAAACAATAGCAACAGTCCTATCCACCCTCGGTCTTCTCTTCTCCAGACTAAACTTCCCCAAGTCCCTTAATCATTCCTCATATGTCTTGGTTTCCAGGCTCTCCATTATCTTGGCGACTCTCTTCTGCCTGTTCCAGCTTGTCAATCTCCTTCTTTAACTGTGGCTCCCAGAATGGGACACAGGACTCCAGCTGGGGATTGAGAAGGGCAGCAGTACTATTCCCTTTGATCTGGACACTCGGCTTCTGTTGTCTTCTGCAGCACATTTCCTACACTGGATCCCTTGGCATGAATGATTGGTGCTCTCCATTTTCATGGAAAGTGTGTAGGATATGCTCTGCAGCTTCCTTTGTACTTTTTAATGTTTTTAGATATGCTGTAAGCCTTCCAGAGTGGCTGGGGAAACCCAGACAGATGAGTGAGCTATAAATAATAAAATTGTTGTTGTTCCACGATAGAATTCAAGATGGCCTCCAGGATTACTTAAACTAAAAAGCTTAAACTAGGCTATCTAAGCCTTTCTCTTTTAAGCTGCAAAGGGGTGTACTTTGTCAAACTCACAAACGTGAGGAAAGGATGATAATTGCTAATAAATATATCCTCTCCTGGCATCTATTCACATCTTTACATACCCACCCACATTTTCACAGTCTGGGGGTTCCTGAAACGGTAAATGGCAAGCTCTGCAAACACACTGTAGTGCTAAATCCAGGCTAAATGCGCCAGTTTGCTATTATGAGTCACAGAAAAGCAATCCTTGCCTTGTGATTCTCTATCGAGCGTTCGGCTGCCCTGACTGTGGGACTCAGCTGAGGACAGGGCTTGAAACGGACCCAAATTCTGACAAATGAGTGAGCGCTTTAAATGAAACCCAGATTGATGGTTGTTTTGGAGATGCCTTCGTGGTGTTTTGGGGGCGGCTGGCTTCCCGTTTTAGTACATCTGGAGCTGACTGAGGCCTGTGAATTCCGCTCGCCCTGCCTTGCGCAACTCAAAGTAATCTCAGAGTTGGCCAAAGGAAATGACTCCAAGGCAGCTTTGGTGACCTCTGTTTGGAGAAGAGATTGGCATCCTCCGTTTGGACTCTGCGTCTTGTAAGGCATTGTCACCGGAGGCTGAAGTCACCACCTTTGTGTCCTTTTCACCTCTGAGTCAGCTCACCAAACCCCCAACCCCATGGGAGAAGATCAGTGTTTGCCAGTTTACAAAGAAAAGGAGGAGATGAGGGCATTTCCTGCTTCATGAAGCATTTGGAGATGTGAGGAAGACACGGAAGGAGACTCCTTTGAGCTGAACCACACAGCCATCCTTTATTTCACACCAGATAAGAATGGAAGGTCATCCTAGAGGAACCTGCTGTATCAGGCTAGTGGCCTATCTGGTTCAGCACCTTGTTCTCACAGCGGTTGACCAGATGTCTCTGGGAAACCCTCAGGCAGCAGCACCAAAAAATGCAATAGGTAGGTAAGGGATGCGGGTGGCGCTGTGGGTTAAACCACAGAGCCTAGGACTTGTCATTCAGAAGGTCAGCGGTTCTAATCCCGGCGACGGGGTGAGCTCCTGTTGCTCGGTTCCTGCTCCGGCCAACCTAGCAGTTCGAAAGCACACCAGTGCAAATAGATAAATAGGTACCGCTCCGGCGGGAAGGTAAATGGTGTTTCCGTGCGCTGCTCTGGTTCACCAGAAGCGGCTTAGTCATGCTGGCCACACGACCTGGAAGCTGTACGCTGGCTCCCTCGGCCAATAAAGCGAGATGAGGGCTGCAACCCCAGAGTCGTCTGCAACTGGACTTAATGGTCAGGGGTCCCTTTACCAAAAAAAGGCTACTGCTATTCCAGGCTGCATCAATACGTGTCTAGTGTCCAGATCAAGGGAAATCATAATACTGCTCTATTCCACCATCTTCAGACCATGCCTGGAGTCCTGTGTCCACTTCTGGGCACCACAAGGATGTCAACAAGCTAGAAAGTGTGCAGGGCAGGGGGAGCAACCAGGATGATCAAGGGCCTGATGAGGAATGGTTGAGGGAGTTGGGCATGTTTGGCCTGAAGGAAACTTAGTGGTGATATGATAACCATCTTCAAATATCTACTTGCACATGAAACATGGAGCAAACTTGTTTTATTTATTTCCAATAAGCCCCTAGTTTTTTGCTGCTCTAGAGAGCAGCACCCAAACCAATGGATTCAAATGACAAGAAAATAGATTCTGACTAAACATTAGGAAGAACTTTCTGAAAGTTGGAGCTGCTCGATGGTGCAACGGACTCCCTCAGAAGGTGATGGACTCTCCTTCCTTGGAGGTTCTTAAATTTAGGCTGGATGGTCATCTGTCAGGGATGCTTTAGCTGGAATTCCTGCATTGCAGGGTTTGGAGTAGATGAGCCTCTAGGTTCCTTCGCACGTTGCAATTCTATGATTCTATGAAATGGGATTAGGCCAAGTCATGGAGGATGAGCCCCTCAATGACCATAATGGCCCCGGCAACAGAAGCACCATATCTCTGAATACCAGTCCCTAGCACCAACGAAGGGAAGCAGCATTGGCCCACATGGCAGGGGTGGACTTTGGTAATACGGCTCCCTGAATGAGGACAAAATTTGGCGTCCCTCCCTTAAATATTTCTTATTTTCACAATATAGTCATACCTTGGATCCCGAATGCCTTGGTACTCAGACATTTTGGCTCCCAAACGCCACAAACCCAGAAGTGAGTGTTCTGGTTTGCGAACGTTCTTTGGAACCCGAACAGCCAATGGGGCTTCTGCGACTTTTGGTTGGCTGCAGGAATCAGACGCCACACTTTGGTTTCTGAATGTTTTGGAAGTTGAACAGACTTCTGGAACGGATTCCATTTGACTTCCAAGGTACGACTGTAGTTTATTTTGGCACAGTTGCTTTTTTATAGATCTTATCGCACGAGAATGTTGTTGTTGTTGTTGAGCTCCTTGGCTCAGCACCCTGTATGGGAGAACTACCCACACCACCCAAAATCTGATGCTGCACATGGATTTCTTATGGGCTTCCCACTATGCTTGCTCACTATGGCAAACTGGATGCTGGACTCAGTTGTCTTCCAACTGTGGGATCCTCTGATACCAAGAAAGGTGCTCTCAGCATCTTCCTTGAGCTGCAGTCCCACACATTTCTCAGATTTCTAATGAAATTGCAGTTGTAGGGCTATGTACAAGGACTGGTGTGCACATGTCCTGGGATTTTGCATACCTGCCTAATAAGGAATTCCATAGACCCATTGCATCAGTCTAGCTTCTGCCAATCCTTCTGTCTGGCATGTTTTGTCATGCCTGCAGATTGCAAACAGATCCTTCTACTTAGGTAATGTTCACCAGAAGAAAGCCCCTAACTGTTTCTTGAGTTCTTTTCAAAGAATTCGTGCGGCATCTTTTCCATTTCTCAGGAAACTAGTGTGTCCTAACTAGTGCGCCAGCTAGAGCTATACACATGATTCGACCATGTCCCTGATCCTGAGACAGATCAGGCCTAGGAGGAGGGATCGGGGCCTTGCTCAAGTTGGGGTGAGAAAACTCTGGATTGTTCAAAGTTGAGTGGTCCAGACGCATCAAGGCCATGGGGCAGGGAAGAGAGGCAAGCACAAGTGAGAAAGCTGAGAGACCACATGAAGGAGAGACCTGCCAGGTGGTTGCAACTTAACCTCAGAAGAGCAGCTGGATCAGGCCATTGACCCACCAAGTCCATCATCCTGTTCTCATGGTGGCCAACAAGCAAGACACATGGGCACAACGCTCCCACATATGAACCTCCCCTGTCTCCAGCCACGGATGCAGTATATCTTTCATGCCTCAATCTTTCAGTCCCTACACTTTGCAACTACCTGCCTTGAAAGCTCTTTTCACACAAGGTCTGCTTCAGTTACCTGGCGCAAGAAGATCTTTTGAGCTCTCTGCCTCTGTGTTTCTAAGGGGGCGATTTGAATGGGCACGATTTTACATATATGTGGAACCCTTGGAAGCAAACCCCGGCAGGAGAAGCCACCGTTATTCAGAAGAGGTCTTCTTATGCTCAGTAATGATCACATGACCTAAGAGAACACATTCGTTGCAGGAAATATGGTGATGATAATGAGCTGAATGGTTGCAAGCAGAAGAATCTGCCTACAGCCATATATAGATATATATTCAGAATGATTGGGCAAGACAACACATGGATGGAGAAACCTATTGGCTGTAGGCAGTTCTTTTCTGGATGTTTCGTAGAGAAAACCGTCATCTTCCATCCATCTGCTGCCTCCTGGAAGGCTTCCCTCAGGTTCATGAACTTCCTGCATGCCTCCACAGAATGGGTCACTGTGCACACACAGACAGCTTGCTCACAGATGATTCCACGAACTCTGGCTGGATTCCTGGACTCTTCCACTTTTACAACCTTGTTTATCAATGAGCTACACAGATGAGCGCCAGTCAGCGCCTCCCCTACACACAATGTTTTCCTTGCACGGAGGCAATTTCTTGCAAATCTTCTATTCTGCCTGGGCATGCTTGGAGCATCAGGCCTGCAGTCCTCTCTGCTCACTTACCTGGGAGTAGGGGAGGGAAGAGAAATTTGGCGTGGCATTTAAAGTTGTACCCATACCTTATTCGCATTTCATGAAAAATTGCACGAACCGAAACGCAGCCACCCTTTGAAATTTTCCTTCTCTGAATTCTGCAACACATATCTCCAGTAATGTGCACAAAATTATGTGCATATAGTATGGTAAGGTGTGTGAATAATTGCAGGTATTAGCAACATAACGTGCTAAAATGCATTATATCGGGGCATATTGCATTGTAAAAATATGCGCAGCAGTTCACATTGATGTGGGTGCCCTCTGTCCTGGATGCTTCAGCTGAGATTCCTGCCTTGCAGAAGGTTAGGCTACATGGTCCTCTGGGTCCCTTCCAGTTCTACAGTTCTATGATTCTGTGACATGGAGATGAATTTTCATGGAAATCATTTTTTGGCTGGAAAACTACATTGCAAAATTCAGGTGAATTGTCAAGGCTGGCTAAGTTTTAGTTCTTGTCTCATTTCAGGAAGTACAAGTTTCATCAAATCAACTGAATTGAACCGAAGGTCTTCTTCATCTCTAATCATGAATATCTCACCCCATTGAGTTCACTGGAATTGAAGTTCAGTTCACATGGTCTGGACTCAAGCCATGACTTTGGGGTAAAAAAGGTAAAAGACCCCTGACAGTTAAGTCCAGTTGCGAACGACTCTGGGGTTGCGGCCCTTGTCTCACTTTATTGGCAGAGGGAGCCAATGTTTGTCTGCAGACATTTTTTCCAGGTCATGTGGCCAGCATGACTAAGCCGCTTCTGGTGAAACCAGAGCAGCACACGGAAATGCCGTTTACCTTCCCGCTGGAGCAGTACCTATTTATCTACTTGCACTTTGATGTGCTTTCGAACTGCTAGGTTGGCGGGAGCAGGGACCGAGCAACGGGAGCTCACCCTGTCGTGGGGATTCGAACCGCCGACCTTCTGATCGGGAAGTCCTAGGCTCTGTGGTTTAACCCACAGTGCCACCCACGTCCCTCCTTATCTTCTTACGTTATGCTAAATGGCCAACTGTCAAGGATTCCTTAGCTGTGATTCTTGCATTGTAGGGGCTTGAGCTCATTGACTCTTGGGAATCCCTTCCAACTCTAGAATTCTCGGATTCTATGTTACACACAACACCTGCTTGCGCCACTGGCAAGACCAGAGCAATGGACACAAGTCTTTAACCGTGACGACCTGCGCTAAGATCGAAGGGGGTTTCTTTTGCTTCCACGCAGCGACTATTTTTGACTGAAATTGTTTCTACGCCGTATAGCGAAAGCCCCCATTTCCCAGAAACGCTTCTGGGCGGAAAAGTCTTTTCAGAGCCAGGTTGATTTTCAACACACACACACACACAGAGAGAGAGAGAGAGAGAGAGAGAGAGAGAGAGAGAGAGAGAGAGAGAGAGAGAATTTAGCAAGGCCATTGGAACCAAAAGGATTTGGGGAGGGTTGGTGGAGGGGTTGAATGTCAAGGGGTGGAAATGACCTTTGTGCGTGGCAACCCTCCAGAGCCACTCTGACCGGTGGAGACACAGAGAGGCAATGTCTTGCGAACTGAGGGAGGTGAGCTTCACTGAGCCTGTTTTCATCCAAACTATCTTGGTGGCACTGAGTTTTGGCCGTGATCTGCGCCCGGGATTTAGTTCATGAGACACCGAGGCACCAGGAAACAGTTTGGAAAGAACCTTTTTCTTTTCCCCCCTCAAAGGTATTTTTTTTCTATTAAGCCAAAGGATGGAAACAAATTATTTTCTGAAACCGGGAACCCTTTCAGCGTTATTTCTGGCACTCGGCTCCTTTCCAAGTCAATTCCCTTTCAAGGTGGAAAAAGTCAATTCTTGGAGGTTTCGTAACAAGCTCTGGGGACTGGAAGGTTTGTGGCTGCAGAGCACAAGGCGGCTGGATGGGCGCGATTCACCGAACAAGTTAGAATGACAAGGGAGAAAGAAGTAAACTCAAAGTGTGGGGTGGATTGGTAGTATTAAAAGTGACAACGAGGGTTGAAAGGGGGTCATTAGGGGTTACCCCCTCTTTGTCAATGTCAAGGAGTCTAAATAATAATAATAATAATAACAAAATAATAATATTTTATTTATACCCTGCCATTCCTGGTTTAAAAACTGGGTTCAGGGTGGCTAACAGCAAATATAAAACACTGATTAAAATATGACTTAAAAACAGCATAAAATACAACATAAAATGCAGCATCAATATCAATAAAATTCAAAAATTCAGGGGTCATGGGGGGGCGGGAAACCCAGTCAGTAGACATCAAATGATCACCAAGGCTAACTGGCCACGTTGGTCCTACTAGGGCCAGCGAGGAGACTAGGGAAGAATTTAAATGTGGGGTCCCAGAAAGGGTTTCTTCCTAGAAGGGGAAAGGGGAAAGGGAAAAGGGAATAGAGGTTCAGGCTAATTCAAATTGAAGGCCAGGCGGAATAGCTCTGTCTTACAGGCCCTGTGGAAGGAGATCAAGTCCTGCAGGGCCCTAGTCTCCCCATGTCCTAAATCTGTTGGTTCAGGTTTTACTCAGAGGGTAGAACCTGAAACAACGGATTCCAAAGGCAAGAAAGGAGATTTTGACTAAACATCAGGAAGAACTTTCTGAGGATAAGAGCTGTTCAACCGGGGAACAGACTCCCTCTGGCAGTGGTGGGCCCTCCTTCCTTGGAGGTTTTTAAGCAGAGGTTGGGTGGCCATTTGTCAGGATGCTTGAGCTGAGATTCCTGCTCTGAAGAGGGTCAGACTACAGGACCCCTGGTGGTCCCTTCCAACTCTCCAACTCCACGATTTTGTGATTCTAAATCTCAGTTATCCATCTGTCAACTGGAAATAACCATAACTAGCTTTGAAGGTTTCATTTCGTTTGCTTTGTTTTTCAAGCAAACCCTCCAAAACCCAGAAAGAAAGCCATTCTTTCTGTGGAAATGATTAACTGCTTTTGGAAGAAGCCTTCTCGGTTACCTCCAGACAGGACAAATGTGATAAACGCCATCAGATGTGTAAAAAGAAAAAAAAAGCGCCGTATAATTGACTGGTTGGCACCGCACTCGGGCGTAGCGCTCTGGGATGAAGGCGCTTAAGAATCGCTAAGGTGTGGCCGAAGCGAAACGCAAATTCCCTCCCACCCCACGGCCTGCTTTCCTGAGATGATGGAAAGATTTGTGTCAGCTCTGGTTTGGAAGCCACCGTAAGCCATCCATGGCTGCGTAAAGTGCTCTTGGCTCTGGCCGTGATGTGGTGAGCTCTGGTGGGGCCGGATCAGTGCCGCGGCAGAGTCGGGGGGCTCTCAAGCACAGGAGAAACGAGGTGAGAGGAGTCGGCAGGAGCCTCCTGAGCGGAGGGGGGACGCTTCGCTGAGCGCAACTCTGAAGGAGTAACTGGAAACAATTTAGTCTCGTCGAGGGACCTCCAGCCTCCGCCAGATCGGCAGCTCTGGGCAAAAGTCCAGGATCCCGCATAATGGGAAACAGCAGCAACTGATAAGCAAAAGTGATCATGCTAATGATGATAGGAACAATAGGGGGAGGCTTTGGAGAGCTACTGCTCTGGCAGGCTCCAGCTCCTGGGAGCGACGGTGAAAGCGTCACGCTCTGCAGCTCCTCCACCAAAACGCTGATGGATGCTGGCAGGCAGGCCCAAAGTGGACCATGTCTAGCATGGGATTTCGAAGGTCCCTGTATGGAGAGAGGTGAGGACTCCATCTTGGGGAATCAGCTGGAGGACACCAGCGCTTCTCAACCTGGTGCCCTCCAGATGTTGCGCGACCACAGCTCCCATCAGTCCCACCCAGCCAAAAAAGTTTAGAGAAAAGGAGAGGAAGAGACGACATGGTGGAAGCTTATGAAATGATGCCTGGAGAAAGAGGATAGAGAAAAGTTTTCCCCCCCTCTCTCCTAATTTTAGAACTCGGGGGCATCCAGGGAAGCCCCGTGTTGGACTGATAAAAGGAAATAGCTTCTCCAGGCAGCGCCAAGTTAATCTATGGAACTCACTCCCCCTGGAGACAGGGATGGCTCCTAACTTTAATAATAATAATAATAATAATTTATTATTTATACCCCACCCTTCTGGCTGGGTTTCCCCAGCCACTCTGGGCAGCTTCCAACAGAATATTAAAATAAAATAGTCTATTAAACATTAAACGCTTTCCTAAACAGGGCTGCCTTCAGATGTCTTCTAAAAGTCTGGTAGTTGTTTTTCTTTTTGACATCTGCTGGGAGGGCGTTCCACAGGGCAGGTGCCACTACTAAGAAGGCCCTCTGCCTAGTTCACTGTAACTTGGCCTCTCACATTGAGGGAACCATGAGAAGGCCCTCGGCACTGGACCTCAGTGTCCGGGCAGAACGATGGGGGTGGAGACGCTCCTTCAGGTATACTCTGGTTTCCAGAGCTTTGATCATCTTGGCTGCCCTCTTCTCCACATCTTACAGCTTGTCAACATCCTTCTTTAATTGTGGTGTCCAGAACCAGACACAGCACTCCAGGTGTGGTCTGACCATGGCAGAATAGAGTGGGACCATGACTTCCCTTGACCTGGACACTAGACTTCCATATTCACATTTGTTGCTCTGGCCCCTGGCATTTGGCCCTTAGGAGGACTACCCAGAAGAGAATGTGGCCCTTGGGTTGAAAAGGTCCCCCACCCCAAGCCAACAGTTGCAGAACCACTAGGAAAGAATCATATCATGCCTTTCCTGTGTAGGGCAATTGACCTCATTCTTTGATGAGGAGGAGGCCCCACTCCCAGACGTGGCAGAGATAATGCTCTTGGATCCTGGAGTCTTTCTCAGTCTCTCTTATCAATGGGCCTGATATGTGGGACTGCTCCCAAGGGGCCGAGTTTGGGGTGACTTCATCTGTTATCCTTAGAGCTGCACAGCTTGCTACAACCGGGTTTGGCTCTCAGATCTCCTTCCCTGTTCGCGATTAGAACTATTTTCTTTAGCAAAGACTTTAGTGGTCAATGTGGGTTCATTTTTCTTACCCTTTAATCGAGGTTACTTGATGAATGCATGCAGTAATCTCTTCCTTGAGTTCCTGGACATAAATCACTCGCTAACGAGAATTTGTGGCACAAGAACAGAGGAGCCCACAAGGCAATGATGGAATCGACCAGTGGGGACGTGTTGTGTGTGTGTGTGTGTGTGTTTCTAAAGGGACTATGGGAATCAGGCTGGGCCGGTTCCACGCTGATAACTCACAACATAACAAAAAATGTGGGGTTGCGCTTTTCCACTCACCCCCCCCCCACTCTCCTTTCTTTCTTTTTTTGTCTCAGAAATTGTAGGTCAATGATTAGTCCATATGCACAAGATAGAAAACAAATTATTTCCATTTTAGAATGTGCCGGTGGCTTATGCAGGAGGGTCATTGATATAGAACTTGCTCTCCAACACTCTCCTTGTGGGCCACGGGTGGATGAAATGGACATTTTGACACCTTCCACTGTTTTCGGTTTAGAGAAAAGGCAGATCAGAGGAGGTGTGATGGACGTTTGCAAAATGATGCCTGGCGTAGAGAAAGCAGATAGAGACAAGTTCTTCTCCCTCTTCCCTAACGGCAGAACTTGTGGACATCCAGGAAGCTGAATATTAGGAGATTCAGGACAATTAAAAGAAAGTCCTTCTTCACGCAGCACAAAGCCAAACTATGGAACTGCCTGCCACAGGAGACAGTGATGGCCACCGACTGGGATGGCTTTAATATAATATATAATAATAATTTATTCTTTATACCCCGCCCATCTGGCTGAGTTTCCCCAGCCACTCTGGGCGGCTCCCAATAAATGCTAAAAACAATACAGCATTAAATATTAAAAGCTTCCCCAAACAGGGCTGCCTTCAGATGTATTTTAAAGATAGGATAGCTGCTTATTTCCTTCACATCTGGTGGGAGGGCATTCCACAGGGTGGGTGCCACTACTGAAAAGGCCCTCTACCTGGTTGTTCCCTGTAACTTGGCTTCTTGCAGTGAGGGAACCACCAGAAGGCCCTCAGAGCTGGACCTCAGTGTATGGGCTGAACGATGGGGGTGGAGACGCTCCTTCAGGTGTACTGAAGCAAGAAAGCTACACAAGGCAAACTTTCAAAAACTACTGAATCAGTTTGGCACACAGCCAGGTCTTGACTCTTGAAATATGGCTGTCCAGGGGATCATATAGTTGGAAGGGCCTCATTGATCCCCTCATCCATCCCCAGCCAAAGGAAGGATGGGCACTCTATTCCTCCAGCATTCCTGGGCTGCCATTCTAAGGATGAGGGTTCCTTATTTATCATATCCATTTAGAAGACTTGTATCTTGCTTTTCTTGTAGGGAGGCAAAGTGGGCTAGAATAAATACTGTAATTAAGGCTGCAGTCCTACATAGCAAATTACCTGGGAGTAAGTAACATATGGTGATGTATGGAAGTGAGAGCTGGACCATAAAGAAGGCTGAGACTCTTGAGAGTCCCATGGACTGCAAGAAGATCAAACCTCTCCATTCTCCATTCTGAAGGAAATCAGCTCTGAGTGCTCACTGGAAGGGCAGATCCTGAAGCTGAGGCTCCAATACTATGGCCACCTCGTGAGAAGAGAAGACTCCCTGGAAAAGACACTGATGTTGTGAAAGATGGAGGGCCCAAGGAGAAGGGGATGACGGAGGACGAGATGGTGGGACAGTGTTCTCGAAGCTACCAGCATGAATTTGACCAAACTGCGGGAGGCAGTGGAAGACAGGAGTGCCTGGTGTGCTATGGTCCAGGGGGTCAGGAAGAGTCGGACACGACTAAACAACTAAACAACAACAAAGTGACATTGAACTCAGTGCGATTGACATCTGAAGCAGACAAATTTAGGATTCTTTTGTAAGGAATTTGTGGTGTAAATAGAAACTTTGAAGCTGCTTTTTGTCAGTACCTTTCACATATAGAGAATTATATATAGGGACTTAGCTACATCAGTTGCCTCCAACCTGATGGCCCTCAAGATGATTATCAGTTCCTAAAATTTTTTGTCTGGCTGGGACTGATGGGAGTTGTAGACCAGGTTGAGGAGAGCTGGTCAACCTCTGTTGATTCCTCAAGATGGAGTCCTTACCTTTCTCCATATAGTGACCCACCACTTGGTCCAGCCTCCAGGTGGGGCCCTTCCACCCTGTTCCTCATTTCCCATGCTTTTAATGAATGACCACAATGTCCATTAGGAGCATCACGAGTGATATTATGTCCAATGCCATCATGGACAACACACTATATCACAAGAGATAGTCCGGCATAGTGGTCAGCGTGCTGACCTAGGACCCAGGAGACTAGGACTTGGCCACAAAGCTCACTGGTGTGACCCACCTCGCAGGGTTATTGTGGGGATTAAATGAGTAGGGAGAAACATATACGCCACCTCAAGCTCCTTGGGGGAGAAAAAGGTGGGATAGAAATGCAGTTAATAAATAAATAACATTTTATAGTCTCTACTGTGTCTGTCAAGGGACTCTCACCCCTGGTTGAAAACAAGTGCATGACCCTTTCTGAACTTCTGGCAGTTCCAGCTGCTTTTGCTTTTGTACAGAATTTATTTGGTGACGAAGAGGTTCTTTTCTGCAGAGATGAGGAGCCTGTGGTCCTCCAGATGTTCTTGGACTCCAGCTCCCATCAGCGCCAGCCAGAATGGTTGGTGGTCAGAGATGATGGGCGCTGGCGTATAGAAACATCTGCTCCCCACCCTTGATTTCTGGCTTCGCTCGTCTTCTTCCACACAAAACCTGGCTGTTATCTGCCCCCACCCCACCCCGCCCTCGGGTCCCCTGCTCTCACTTCCCTCTCCCTCCAGTTCTCTTGCATGCTTGTATTTCGAAATTTACAAATGGAGTGCGAGCCTGAATTCCCCCCCAGATTTATAGACTTTTGAAGAGAACATTTGTTCCATTCCTACCCATGTGTGTTTCATTATAAAACAAGTTCAAGCAACCAAATCATGAAAAGGAGAGGCAAGAAAAAAAATATCCATTCAATGAAAACTTGGGCCTAAGATCCTGAAGATTTACTTGCAAGTAAATCTGTTTGCACTTCAGACCTAGATCCGCATGGGACTGGGGCCTTGATCCTTCTGCTCTTGGCGCTTGGTGGAGCTCTCCCACCACCAACCCCTGGAGTGCTCTTTCCATTTCCTGTTCCTCTCCGTCTACATCCTGAATCATTCTCCTGGAAGGGTTGTCCCTCTCTCTCGGTGGTTTGGTGCCAAGGAGAGCAACAGTGCAGGGCAGCAAGTAAATAGTTTGGAAGTTTGCGGTGAAAGAGAAGGCCATATTTATTGTGGAGGGCTCAAAGAAAAAATGTGTCAAAAGGCAGAGCGGGTTCCCACACAAGCGTTCCTTGTTTGTCCACAGAGGACCATGATTAGAAACATACAAGTTGGACGCAGCAGCTCAGAATCTTGGAGAAGTTCCTTTGACGGATGTTCTGGCAAGCGAGAATTGCTTGGCATGGTCCTGGCAGAGCTTCCAAGGTTCAGGAAATGATGTTGAGCAGAAAAACGCCATGGAGGATAATCATCCACCAAGGGGAGGGGTGGGGGCGCCAAGGACGGCTGGAAAGGACTTCCGCCCCGAGACAAAAGCTTGGAAAGGAATGGGAAATTGCTGCAGCTCTGAAAAATATTGGTGGGGGAAGTATGCATTGACCCCAGACTGCATTTAGGACCCTAGTTTGGTGTGAAAGAAAGAAAGAAAGAAAGAAAGAAAGAAAGAAAGAAAGAAAGATGAATTGGCTCAGAGGGTTCAAGTCCACTTCATTCCCCACTCCCATTCATGATTGGGAGATAAAAAAAAAGTGCTATAACTTTCCCCCCTGTTTTTAACAGAAATGGATAAAATTTGCAGGCAGTGTAGCATCTCCAGAGTGCATTGTTGTTGTTGCTTAGTCGTTTAGTCGTGTCTGACTCTTCGTGACCCCCTGGACCAGAGCACACCAGGCACTTCTGTCTTCCACTGCCTCCCGCAGTTTGGTCAAACTCATGCTGGTAGCTTGGAGAACACTGTCCATCCATCTCGTCCTCTGTCATCCCCTTCTCCTTGTGCCCTCCATCTTTCCCAACATCAGGGTCTTTTCCAGGGAGTCTTCTCTTCTCATGAGATGGCCAAAGTCTTGGAGCCTCAGCTTCAGGATCTGTCCTTCGAGTGAGCACTCAGGGCTGATTTCCTTCAGAATGGATAGGTTTGATCTTCTTGCAGTCCATGGGACTCTCAAGAGTCTCCTCCAGCACCAGAATTCAAAAGCATCCATTCTTCGGTGATCAGGCTTCTTTATGGTCCAGCTCTCACTTCCATGCATCACTACTGGGAAGACCATAGCTTTTACTATACGGACCTTTGTTGGCAAGGTGATGTCTCTACTTTTTAAGATGCTGTCTAGGTTTGTCATTGCTTTTCTCCCAAGAAGCAGGCGTCTTTTAATTTCGTGACTGCTGTCACCATCTGCAGTGATCATGGAGCCCAAGAAAGTAAAATCTCTCACTGCCTCCATTTCTTCCCCTTCTATTCGCCAGGAGGTGATGGGCCCAGTGGTCATGATCTTTGTTTTTTTGATGTTGAGCTTCAAACCATATTTTGCGCTCTCCTCTTTCACCCTCATTAAAAGGTTCTTTAATTCCTCCTCGCTTTCTGCCATCAAGGTTGTGTCATCTGAATATCTGAGGTTGTTGATATTTCTTCCGGCAATCTTAATTCCGGCTAGGGATTCATTCAGCCCAGCCTTTCGCATGATGAATTCTGCATATAAGTTAAATAAGCAGGGAGACAATATACAGCCTTGTCGTGCTCCTTTCCCAATTTTGAACCAACCAGTTGTTCCATATCCAGAATGCATAGAGCCTGCCAAATTGTAAGCACGCTTCCTTCCTTCCTTGCTTGCTGGTTGGATGGTTTAATTTAATCCCAATTTTTCTCTCTCCAGGCTGCTTACATGGTTCTTTCCCTCCTCGTTTAATCTGCACAGTGACCCTGTGAGGTAGGCTAGGCTCAGAGGCAGTGACTGCCCCCCCCAGGTCACACCCAGGGAGCTCCATGTCTGAAGTGAAGAATATATCTTTAAAAGCCAGTTTTAAATCTGCTAAATAAAGAAGCGTGTTCCGCAAATGCAGTCCTAAACGTGTTTGCTCAGAAGCAAATCCCTGTCAGTAGGGATTGCACCCAAGTAACTGTGCAAAATAAAACTGGGGAAAAATTATTATTATTATTATTATTATTATTATTATTATTATTATTATTATTATTATTATTATTATTACAGCCCGCCTATCTGACTAGTTTACCCTAGCCACTTTGGGCGGCTTCCAACGAAAATGAAGGAACATGACCAAGAAGCAGAACAACACAAGAGCAACAGTGGTGACAGCAGCAGCAGCAGCAGCAACAACAACAACATCTAACATTAAAAGCTTCCCGAAATAGGGCTGCCTTCAGAAGTCTACCAAAAAATTATATTGTTGTTTAATTCTTTGACATCTGCCAGGAGGTCAATCCACAGGGTGGGTGCAAGTAACCGAGTTGTGTGGTTTCTGACAGTTTGTACAGCTGGCTTTATATAGTTCCTTCCATTGCCTTTCCTACCGCTTTTTAATAATAATAATAATAATAATAATAATAATAATAATAATAATAATAATATTTAAACATTCTTACAAGAGCCAAGTAATTTCATTTCAACATTTTTGCAACGTTCATAAAACATTTCTGATGATAAAAAAGAGAATAAAAACAATCTAATCTTCTTCCAGCGTCCCCTCCCCCCGGTCCCGGGATTGTCAGTCCTTTTTAACCCATTAGTCTGGCACATTAACCTGGTGATCTTATATCCGAGGCCTTCAAATCTCTTCCATGTCCCTTCCGCAGCTCTTCTTCATATTTTCCTTTCACTCGTGGGAACTCCAGCTTGGTAGTGTTTTTGACCCTTTTCAACAAATCAGCCCCTTTCTCATAGTCCAGATTTTGAACTTGTCTTGTACATTTTAGCAATTTTACTCAGTACAGTTGTACCTCATGTTACGTTTGCTTCGTGTTACGTTTTTTAATGTTGCGTCCTGCGCCGACCCGGAAGTACCGGAAAGGGTTACTTCCGGGTTTCGCCACTCGCACATGCGCAGAAGCACCAAATCGCACCACGCACCTGCGCAGACACGGCGCTTCAGGTTGCGGGCTTTTCATGTTGCGAACGGGCCTCCGGAACGGATCCTGTTTGCAACCGGAGGTACCACTGTATTAGATACCAACGATACATCCTTTTCATATAGTTTTCTTCCAACGAACAGCATGCGGAAAACTTTATTCCTTCTTTCCATAACTCTTCCCAAGATAAAAGTTGGCTATTACACCCTGTTATGTACTGAGTTGAATAGGATCCAAAATGCAGCAGTCTGATTGGTCCTAGAACAATAGGATGCAAAATGCAGCAGTATGATTGGTCCACAGGAGCCACCCAATCTAGCTCCAGGTGGAGGTGAATCCACAACCTGATTGGCCTACAGGAGAATCCCGGAATTAGCCAATCACGTGGGGCCCATTGTGTAAATAATGTATATAAAGCAGATATTTTGGGGGAACTTTCATTTCCTCCTCACCACTATGAGCTAAAATAAAGAGCATGAAATCCACTCTCGACTTTGAGTATATTTCACACCCAAAAACTCTAGCCCAATGTATCATCACTGCCTTGACTTCTTCATCTATTGTATGCCATTCTAAAAGTAACTTGTACATTTTTGATGACACTTTGCAGATTAATTCAAGGTATCTGAGCCTGGCCTGGTAGCAGCTGGGCAGTCCACGTCCCTCTTTAATCCTGAGTTCAGCCTTTTGCTCCCGAGTAGCCTGACTAACCTCTTCTCCTTTGACATCCCTGAGCCTGGTTTTTCTCCAAACAGAAAGGGATATTTTTTGGCCCCAAAGAGACCCGAGCTCTGAGCGGGCAAAAGTGTAGCCAGAGGTTTGTTTAGAAGACAAGCGGGTGAGTCACTTTGCAGTTATTTTGCTGGTTTACAGTACACTATGAAAAATAGGCCTTGTGTTTAAATTAGGCAAGCCCATTGTGTATTTTTTTTAAAAAAACGGCTTGTGTGCGCGAGGCTGCAATTAAGGTCCCGGAGAGAGCAGCAAACTGACGGGAGCGGATGTGCGGACCTGGGGCAGGGAGGGTCAGCGGGATGTCAGTGCATGGAGGGTGCTGGTGTGGCGATCACACAGGGTCTCCGGACGTTTGATGGTCTATTAATCCCAGTGCCACCACTGTGCTTGCTTCCCCGCTGCCACCAACCCGTTACTCTCGGGTACACACTGAGTCCAAGTTTATTTTATAAGCGTTAACAAGTTTATGGTTTCTCAGATAATATTCTTGTCAGTTTCTTAACTTTAGTTTCTTTAACGGCCTATACCATCCTAATACCTTCTGACTGATTATCTCAACTGTTTGACTGACTCCTCTTAACAGTTTCTCTCACTCTCTCACATCAGACTAGCCCAACCCACAGACTTATCCTCTCTGTGTCTCTTCTAACTCCAGACTGACTTCTCAACCACCCTAATTCTAACTCTAACTCTCCCCTTGGGTTCCCATTGGTTAGTCATTTTACAATTAGGTAACCCTTTCCTTATGAACCCAGTATGATGTCACACACCTAGGAGAGCAAATGCCGCAGCTGGGAACCCGGGAAGCCGTCTGAGGGCTCTCCCAGGGGAGATGTGCCAAGGCGGAGCACCTGACCCAAGGGCATTTCCAAGTGGCTCCTTTGCAGCTGGTGGGGTGCCTGCAGTTCAGCAACCCCACTCCCCCCTTCTCCCCATCAGAGAAACAGGCAGGGGCTGAGCAAGATGGGGGCGGTCCACCCTGGGTGTCATCTCCGAGGGGGTGACCTTTGGCGTGCCGGCCAGTCGCGACTCCCGCCTACTCCGAGCCGTTGTGCAATGGGGGAGAGCTTTGCCGCCCTGCTGGCTGCCTTTCCCCCTTCGTTTTGACAGCCCAGCTGTAGGAGGCATGTAGACAGGCAAGGAGAGGAAGGAGGCAGGCGAGGAAACAAGCGGAAGGTGGAAGGAAGGAGAGAAGTTTCCTCAACTCAGGACCCAACCCCTGTATTCCCCCCAAAAAGCTAAACAACTTTGGCCAACCAATAGCTCAACAACATGGGTCAATCACTCCCTTAAAAAAGTTCAACAACTCCTGGCAATGACAATGGGTAGATCACAGCCAGTCTTTTTATACAGTGGTACCTCTGGATACGAACGGGATCTGTTCCGGAGTCCTGTTTGCATCCAGAAGCAAATGCAACCCGTGTCTGCGTGTGCGTGGGTCACGATTTGCCACTTCCGCGCATGCGCATGACATCATTGTGACCATCTGCGCATGTGCAAGCGGCGAAACCCGGAAGTAACGTGTTCAGTTACTTCCAGGTCACCGTGGAGCACAACCCGAAAGCGCTCAATCTGAAGCAACTTCAATCCGAGGTATGACTGTACTGTGAGGAGATCGCAGTCTCTTGGGAGTCCAACTAGATTTCAATGTGCGTGTGGGGGGGGGGTGACAAGAAATTTTCTGCCCTGGGTACCACCTGACCTTGCTACACCACTGGCAGCAGGACTGATGTCTGCACCGCAAGGAAGGTTTTTTTCCTCCTTCTCCTCACCTCCTCTCTCCAGGGTCCTGCCTCCTTTTGTCAACAAGGCCAAGGAACCTCCCTCGCTGCCAACAGATCCTGCCCTCACTTTGCAAACGTGGCTCAAAGTTCAGGATGAGAAGAATTGCTCCACCTATGTTTCCCCACCACCCTTCAAAACCCACAAATAAGACCTTTTTTCTTCCTTTCTGCTGGAAGATTCAATAATTTCATTGGGCTCTTTTAACCCCTTGCTGCAATGCTGTACTTATTTCAGATTTCCCCCCTCTTGCGCCTGAGTCCGCAACAATTTGAAATTTGCATGTTAATTATTGCTTTTTTCAGGCCCCTGGCTGCCCCCTTAATTCCATAAACTCCTCCCCAGTGTCCACTAACCTTCCCTACAGGAAGCATTACTTAAAATAGTGCTTTGTGTGACCCACAATTCAAGAAGGACACTGACAAACTGGAACGTGTCCAGAGGAGGGCAACCAAAATGGTCAAAGGCCTGGAAACGATGCCTTATGAGGAACGGCTAAGGGAGCTGGGCATGTTTAGCCTGGAGAAGAGGAGGTTAAGGGGTGATATGATAGCCATGTTCAAATATATAAAAGGATGTCACATAGAGGAGGGAGAAAGATTCCACCTAAACATTAAGAAGAACTTCCTGACAGTAAGAGCTGTTTGACAGTGGAATTTGCTGCCAAGGAGTGTGGTGGAGTCTCCTACTTTGGAGGTCTTTAAGCAGAGGCTTGACAGCCATATGTCAGGAGTGCTCTGATGGTGTTTCCTGCTTGGCAGGGGGTTGGACTCCATGGCCCTTGTGGTCTATTCCAACTCTATGATTCTATGATTCTATGACCCACCTAGGAAGGTAATAACACCATAAAATCCAATGTTTATTCTCTGTGTGTCTCTCTCTCTGTGTGTGAATGTTTGTTTGTTTTAAATCTGCGTATTTCATTTCATTTTCATCTAACTTTTAATTTGTATACTGCCTTTCTATATTACTCTACAGGAGGCATCTGAAGATTTCAGGGTGGTTCGCAACATAAAAATACAAAATGAAAACACAAAATTAATAACAATAAAAACAACATTAATATTAACAATGCCCAATTCACATTTAGAAGGACGTAGATTGTTAATCAGCCAAAGGCCTGGCTGAAGACAAATGCTTTTGCATTGAACATATTAAGTGAGGGTGTCAATGACTATTAATTGCACATTTGTACAAAATCCAATTAAAACTCTTTGGTTTAATTAATTCAACTAAAATGGATGAACATGAACCGTTGATAGCAGCTTTTCAAATCCTGGTAGCCATTTACACCTCAAGCAGCCCCCACCCCCTTGCCTCTTAGCGCCCCCCTCAGGGAATCCCACCTCCCTGCAGTGGGCACTGCCACCCACTTGGGGAACCCCTCAAGTCAATGCCCCTTTGAGTCCCTTCCAGAATTCCCTAGCTGTGATTACTAGAAGTCAGTTATTCCCTGTGTTTGGATCCGAGCGTCGCCTTTCCTTGCTCCTCTCTGCATGCAATATTTCTATTTTAGTGGGTTCAGACTCCCTTTACGGCACGCTGTTCCGAACCCTCCTCCCTCCCAGCCGTCAACTCAGGTCCAACTTTTCCAGCTCCCACACTTCCTTCCAGAATCCAATCAGCTCCGTCGTTTCTGGTCACGCTGCAGGTCCTTCGGAGTTGCTGGCTGCTCTCTCTCGGCCAGGAAGCAGCAAAAATTGTATCTGTGTTGTTAAAACTTGGGCCAAATCTCTCTTTTCCCTTCCCCTCATTCGCTCACACCAGCCAGCAAAACAGAACCCTGCAATTAAGCCTTGTCTCTGTTCCAGAGCTGATGCTGGGTGGGGTTTAATGGGAGAAGCCATGTGGGCTGCTGCTGAGCATTATGTGTCGAGGTGTCTTCCAGATTTCTAAGGTACAGCGAGTGTTACCACTAAAATTGCAAGGGAATTATATTCTTCTGGTTTTGCATCTGGCCAAGGAGCGCAGCAAACCCATTTTGTGCCCTTTGAGGCTTCCTCCAAGACCCATCATTTATCCTCCTGCAAGAGGGAACGAGACGTGCAAGGAGGAGACTCACCTGGCCCAATCCAAAACAGCCGTTTCCCCCTCGAGTTTCGCAGAACTTTGACGGGGGCAGGGAAAGCGAAGACAAGCCATGGACGACCTCAGCCGGCCAACGCAAACCCGAGACCAGAGTCTAATTAGTACATTTCTGGGTGTTCCAAAAAGTTCCTTTTAGTGCTTTTGGCAGGAGGTTTTCAAACACTGAACTTCCCCTTTGGCTCCCCTACTCAAAACCGGGGGGGGGGGGGGAGTCACTTGCCACAGCAGTAGGTTGCAGATGGAGAGAGCTCTCTCCTTTCTCCAGCTCAGCCAGTTCAGAAAGACTCAGGTGGGGAGAGGTGGCAGAGGAATTGAAGGACAGGGCTATGTGGGCCCCATGCTCTGCCCTGCACCCCGCTAACAAAGCCTTCTGCCCACAGGTGGGCTGGAGCTGTTGCCCCCCAGCCAGGGCCAGCCCAAGACATTTCATGCAATCACAGAATTGTAGAGTTGGAAGGGATTCCCAGGGGTGATCTAGCCCAACCAACCCCCTGCGATGCAGAAATCACAGCTAAAGAATCATCTTCTTCTTTGGCAATCTCTCGTAGCCGAGTAAGATTGCCTTCCATAAACAAGGTCTTAACAGTGAGTCCGTAAGTGACTGTGGAGGCCAATTCTGGACCCACATGTCCTTCCACAGTGGGGACATAGGTTTCTGGGTAGTTGTCTTTTATGACCGCCAGGTGGTGACCCCTATGATTCGCAGAATTCATCATGCAAAGGCTGGACTGGATGAATCCCAAGCCAGATTTAAGTTTGCCGGAATAAATAGCAACAACCTCAGATATGCAGATGACACAACCTTGATGGCAGAAAGTGAGGAGGAATTAAAGAACCTTTTAATGAAGGTGAAAGAGGAGAGCGCAAAATATGGTCTGAAGCTCAACATCAAAAAAAGGAAGATCATGGCCACTGGGCCCATCACCTCCTGGCAAATAGAAGAGGAAGAAATGGAGGCAGTGAGAGATTTTACTTTCTTGGGCTCCATGATCACTGCAGATGGTGACAGCAGTCACGAAATTAAAAGACGCCTGCTTCTTGGGAGAAAAGCAATGACAAACCTAGACAGCATCTTAAAAAGCAGAGACATCACCTTGCCAACAAAGGTCCGTATAGTTAAAGCTATGGTTTTCCCAGTAGTGATGTATGGAAGTGAGAGCTGGACCATAAAGAAGGCTGATCGCCGAAGAATTGATGCCTTTGTTTGCCTGTCTACTGGGAAGTAAATCCCATGGGATTTACTCCCACGTAAGGCTGGGGGAGGGATTTGATTCACACTGAAAGGCAAACCTACCTAATCTGAAATTTCTGAAACAATATGCAGAGAGAAACACAGCCATCCTTCACAACTTGCACTTCTCTGAATTTTGCAGTGAAGTTCTCCAGCTAAATCATGTGTAACATAAATGCATATCCTAGTGGAAAGTATGCATTAAAGTGTATATTAGTGAATGTATGAAAATGCATTGTCTTGGGGGGGGGGGAACAGATTGCAAATATTTGTATAGTAACCAAAAATGCATACCGGTATATGAATGTGAATGTTAAGAGAAATTTGCAACAAAATGCAGGCAGAAATCAAAAGGGGGAGAGAGAGAGAGAGAGAGAGAGAGAGAGAGAGAGAGAGAGGGAGAGAGAGAGAGAGACACCAATGGCCGGATCCAGCAACACTCTCCTGATGTTCTCATGTAGGGTTAGAATCATAGAATCATAGAATCATAGAGTTGGAAGAGACCACAAGGGCCATCGAGTCCAACCCCCTGCCAAGCAGGAAACACCATCAGAGCACTCCTGACATATGGTTGTCAAGCCTCTGCTTAAAGACCTCCAAAGTAGGAGACTCCACCACACTCCTTGGCAGCAAATTCCACTGTCAAACAGCTCTTACTGTCAGGAAGTTCTTCCTAATGTTTAGGTGGAATCTTCTTTCTTGTAGTTTGGATCCATTGCTCCGTGTCCGCTTCTCTTGAGCAGCAGAAAACAACCTTTCCTTCTTAAGAAACAGTTCCTATTAGAAAACTCATTAGAAACAGACAGTTAAAACCAGGCTACTGCAGATGATTCTGCAGATGATTCTGATGAAACCTTTCCTCCATTTGTCCCAAGTTTTTACTGTTGGATGAAGACAAAAATGGGAAGACCTTGTTCTCCCTGCCCTTGCCTATCACAGTAAATAACTGTTTTCAGGGCATCTCACCTCACAGATGGTAAAAAGGGTTAATTTGAAGGGAGGTGTGTTTTGCCTCGACCCACCAGGCCTGATTTTCCTCAACAGCCCATTGTAAAAATGAATGTAACTGCACTGCTGAAAAATACGATTTGCTATTAGGCAGCTTGGTTTCCCCTTCATCCATTCCCCTATATAAAGTTTTAACAGTAATCCTTGCTTGTTTCTTTTTAATATGCTCACATAAACATTTTAAAAATTGGCTCTGGAATCAGGGTAGCCATTCCTCTGTCTCATATATATATCTACATGAATGAACACACAAGACTCTAGCTATCAACATAATTTCTGCAGGGGCTATATGGAAAGATTCAACTTATTCCAGTCCTACCATTGGGGCACATTGATGAAACATCACACAGACATTTTCAGTACCATCTATACCAGCTTTTGCCCACCTAGTGCTCTCCAGAGGTTTTGGACTACAACTTCCAGAAACCCCACTAAACATTGTGCAATGGTGTGTACCATCGCATCCAGAATACTTTCCGTGTGGTGCTCTACAAAGTCCAGATATTGAAACACAGAGGAACAGTCGGTGGGGGCAGATGCCTTGGTGTCTCTCCACAAAGATGACCAGGTAATTTGGAGTCCCAATATTGAAAGAGAAATTTGAGTGGGAAGAATTTTGAATCCTTTGCTGGCAACTTAAGTCGGTGTCACTAAATTACACTGTTGTCTGCAATGGTTCATAGACTTTGTGTGTGTGTGTGTGTGTGTGTGTGTGTGTGTGTGTGTGTGTGTGTGCGCGCGCGCGCAAGTCTGTATGTACATCATTTATATAATTTATAACATGGCCAGTGTGTAAAATTAAAATTTTCCATCAAGATTGGGTATGGAAACCCAATCTTTTATTTTTGTCACAGCAGCCTGAACAGAGCTGAATAGTTGTATAGCATACATCTGAATGAATGAATGAATTTTTATGGTTTAAGCTCATAACCAACATTCATTTCGACATATTTGATGGACAGATATATTCTGCATTGCTATTTTATGATGCCCTCCTCTTTGCCGCCCCCTGCCCCGGGGTCAATAAAAAAGCACATTGCCTGAAGTGGTGTTTTCTTTCTTTCTTTCTTTCTCTCTCTTTCTTTCTTTCTTTCTTTCTCTCTCTTTCTTTCTTTCTTTCTTTCTTTCTTTCTTTCTTTCTTTCTTTCTTTCTTTCTTTCTTTCTTTCTTTCGCTCTCCTGTGTTCAAAAATGACCAGGAAGAAAGGAAAGACCTCCCCCCTTTTTTCCTTTGAGGTGTATCTCCCCAGCTAGCAGCGGTGGAGAACGCAAATCTGTTTGTTGGTCTTGGCTCCAGATTTGGAGCCGTCAAACTCCACGGCGGAGGCAGCAGCAGCAGCAGCAGCAGCAGCAGTTCACATCCAAACTTGCTCCGAGCACCTTGGTTGGCCATTGTTTCTCAAGGCCGGCTGGGTCTGAAAAGTGAACTAAAACTTAGCAGTAACAATTCAGCCCAAAGATGAGAGTCTCTTTGCCGTGTGTAGAAACGAAATTGCAGGAAGTGCTGTGGTGGAAAAGACCGATCATCTGTCTAGCGCAACATCCTGTCTCCATCTTGACCTTCTGATGGCAACTTCCTAGATTTTCATGGTCTGCCCACACTCTGACTTGGCACAGTCTCTCCCGTAAACTAAGGCATGAATGAATTACTGAACAGGCTGGATGTATGGGGAACGTGACGTCATATCCCTCCTCCCCAAAGGTATGGAACTGGTTGCTTTGAAGGGTTGGCACATAAAAGGAAAGATTCAAGACTGAAAAAGAAAGTCCTTCATGTCATGCATAGCTAAACTATGGAAGGATATGGAAGCCCATTCATAGATGTGATAAAGCTAAAAAGGTAACAGGACCCCTGACCATTAGGTCCAGTCACAGACAACTCTGGGGTTGCGGCGCTCATCTCGCTTTACTGGCCGAGGGAGCCGGCGTACAGCTTTCGGGTCATGTGGCCAGCATGACTAAGCCACTTCAGGCGAACCAGAGCAGCGCATGGAAACGCCGTTTACCTTCCCGCCGCAGCGGTACCTATTTATCTACTTGCACTTTGACGTGCTTTTGAACTGCTAGGTTGGCAGGAGCAGGGACCGAGCAATGGGAGCTCACCCCGTCGCGGGGATTCGAACCGCCGACCTTCTGATCGGCAAGTCCTAGGCTCTGTGGTTTAACCCACAGTGCCACCCGCGTCCCAACAGGCCTTCAAACCATGGCAGATGCTTGCTTGCGGCAGTCAGTTGAGCCTGGCCTTGCTGCTCTCCACTCTCTCAGAACTGAAGATGCTGGATTGGACCTACTTGATTCAAACAGAAGGCCACAGAATTGGACCTGCTGGCTCAGTGGGAGAGGACACATTGGGTCTGCACAGGTTCATTCCCTGGTATCTCCTGTTAAGAAGGACCAGGTAGCTGTGATGGAAATGTTCTCTCTCTCTTGGTCTGAAAGCAATTGTCCATCATAGTAGACCATACTGGGACAGAATGTGTAGCTCCCCCAATTCTTATGTTTGATGACTGCTTCTGAAGAGCAGGTGAGCGACCACATGAATGCTCAAACAAATGCCTAAGCAACAGTGGCCTAGCAAGGGTTGCTTGTGCCCAGGGTGGGGAAAGTGTTGTGCCCTCTGGTGGACTGGGCAGCTGGGTTGGGGGTGCTTGATTGTGCCCTCTCAAAGAATTGCACCTGGGGGCCCCACATTCTATGCCTCTTCTGATCCAAACCACTGGATTCCAATTACAAGAAAGGTGATTCCGACTAAACATTAAGAAGAACTTTCCGATAGTGAGCTCCATTCGATGACTACCTCGAGGACTCCCTCAGAAGCTGGTGGCCTCTCCTTCCTTGGAGGTTTTTAAGCAGAGGTTGGATGGCCGTTTGCCAGGGATTTGTTAGCTGAGATTCCTGCACTGCAGGGGGTTGGACTAGATGACCCTTGGGTGTGGGATCCCTTCCAACTCTACAATTCTATGAATCTGAGTCCTAGTGCTATGAGTGTGGGATAAATGTTTCTTTAGTTACCTACATTCTGTAGACCCTGCATAATTACATACTGTATTTTTCATTCCATAAGACGCACCTGACCATAAGACGCACCTAATTTTTAGAAGAGGAAAACAAGAAAAAAATATTCTGAACAAAACAGTGGATGTATGATTTTTGTGGTTCAGACATGAGATTTGACGGTGAGTTTGGGGTAGCCCAATGCAAAAATCCTGAGGATCTGTGTGGATCTGTGCTTTGTAACCACATTTTTGTGCCATTGCGCCCCCACAAAACAGTGGCTGCGTGATTTTTTTTGGTGCAGGCTGTAGCCATGGACATGCTATGTGATCTGATGGTGAATTTGGGGTGACGCAATGGGTGACCCACCTCGACCTACAAGCTCTCCTCTTTTTCTTTCCAACATCCTTTTTCTCATCTCTGGGAAGCTCTCAGAATCTCTTCCCTTAATCTTGTGTCTTCTCTCTCTCTCTCTCTCTCTCTCTCTCTCTCTCTCTCTCTCTCTCCAGGCTGTCCCCAGGGAACAAGCAACCAAGATGCTTCCTAGATCAAGAAAAGCTTCTAGCTGGTGGCTGGCAGTCTGGCTGAGATCCTTCCCAGATGCCTTGGTGGCTGGACCCTCAAAATTAGACCCCTTGTGCAATGCCCCACCAACCTTTGCTTCACCCCCGCTAGCTGGCAGGCAGATTCCATTGCAGTGCTTGGGTGTAGCTGAGAGGCTCAGGAAAGCCCGGCCAAGACTAGTATTTAGAGCAGCCATTTCTCATCACGTCTCCTCCTTCCTGTGCCCTCTGACTGCCCTTTTGGCAGCTGAGCTCCAGTGACCGACACTTGCCCACACGAGCTGCCCGTTTGTTTGTGTTACGGAGGCTGCTGTCGACTTTATTCCTGGATTGCTTCCCTTGGGAACTGTGGGTCATTTCCTGGCCTGCCGTGTTCCTAAACAGCCAGCACAAGGGAATGACACACACCTGTTGCCCGGCAGCTGTGCAAGGCCCTGGGCTGACTAATGTCGCTGTTGCAACACACTTTCTTGTGTAGATGCTGGGTGAAGAAAATGCCGTAAATAAATGCACAACATCCCAAGACTCATCCTGGCATCATTAGTCTGCAAAAGGAAATGGCTGAGAGAGATCAGCTCTCTGGCTTGGCTTTCTCTAGCCTTGTCTGTGGTGATTTTCTTTAGTCATGTGGTCTTTTCTGCAGATATATGTCTGTGGGATTTTTAGAATTGTAGGAAGAACGCCTTATACCAGGGGTCAGCAAACTTTTTAAGCAGGGGGCCAGTCCACTGTCCCTCAGACCTTGCAGGAGGCCAGAGTATATTTTGGAAAAGAAAAAAAAATGAACGAATTCCTATGCCCCACAAATAACCCAGAGATGCATTTTAAATAAAAGCACGCGTTCTACTCATGTAAAAACACCAGGCAGGCCCCACAAATAACCCAGAGATTCATTTTAAATAAAAGGACACATTCAACTCAGGTGAAAACATGCTGATTCCCAGACCGTCTGCGGGCCGGATTTAGAAGGCGATTGGGCCGGATCCGGCCCCCTGGCCTTAGTTTGCCTACCCATGCCTTATACTGACTCAGCTCTTGTGTCCATCTAGCTCAGCAGCCCCAAAACCCTTTCAGCCATTGCCTCCTCACCAACTCATCCGCAGAGCCCCCTACCCCAATAAAAACATTATTCAGAATAGTGGTTTGCATGATCCCCTAAGGAAGATAATACACTAACCACTAGGCCACACTGACTCCCTGCTTGAACTGGACTGAATCAGGGCTACCTCTGCCATGACAGGAGCCTGATAAGGATGGGCAAATCTCTCCATTTGACTTTCTCATTTTTCCTCTTTCAATTCCCCATATTTCCATATCAGTTTGCTATTTTTTTAAAAAAAAATCTCATGAAAATTCATCACAGTTTTAGCGCTAATCGCTCTTAAATTTATATGCAATTCCTCCAAACCTACAACTTTTGGGGGAAACCAATTTCCCTGATAATTTTCACTAGCATATGCATTTTTATGCGTACTTTAACCCAGTGTATGCATTTTTAAATATTTTATTTTTTGCACACGTAACTTGGCCGAAGAACAACATTGCAAAATTCGGAGAAGCGTGAATATCAGTGGATGTCTGCGTGTCAGTTTGCGGATTGTTTTAGAAAGTGCGAATTAGGGAGGTTTACTTTTAAATGTGAACGGAATCAGATTTCTTCCCCTTCTCTAGCACTTGACTGAAACAGAACAACAAAGAAGTGAGTTTTTTATTTTAATTTTACTGGAAATGGGGAAGCAGCCCTACCTAATACGTTCAGTATCTCACCAGCAGCCATTTCCATTCTCAGTGCTTCTTCTTCTTAAGAACCGGCGCTGATTTGATCAGTCTTATGAAAGGGGGTCTGAGAAAATGCCCCGAGCCCCATAGCAGAGAGAGGTTCGTTCCTGACCTCCCTCACGTCAGATCAGTGTCAGTTCAGAATGCCATCAGTAGAGGGCAGCCGTGAGACGCCATCACCAGGCGACACCGACACATATATGTAATATGGAAACTTTTAAAAATCTCTTTTTTAAATGGTCGATCTGCTGCTCTTGATATTTATGGCGTGTGAGGCATAAGCAGGGGGCGGGGAGGAGAAATGGAACATACGATTTAGCCATGTCTCGAATCTAGCAAAAAGAGGTGTTGGCTCCACCATCACCCTGGAAATGCATCTGCTCAGCCAAACGACTCACCGTTTCCCACAAACATTTTGTGTCAGGCCGAAAGGCCTCCTCTTTTCAATTTCGTTTACGTTCGCTTGACTATATTATTTTTGTGGTGCCCTGCTTTCCTGTTTTGAAAGAAAGGAAGTCCCTTTTTCACGCAGCACGGAGTTGAACGATGGAACTCACTGCCACTGGATGGCCACCACTTGAAAAGAGGGCTAGACATATTCATGAAGGAAGAGGGGGCTGCCGATGTCTGTCAGCCATGATGGCTTTTCTCTGCCTCCACAGTCGGAGGCAGCAAGGCTTCTGAATCCCACTAGCTGGAAACCGCAGGAGAGGAGAGTTGCTTTTCTGCTCGGATCCTGATTCCGGATTTCCAAGAAGAACTTCCTGGTGTTCAGAGCAGTGGAATGAACCACCTGGGAAGATCATAGAATCATAGAATCCTAGAGTTGGAAGAGACCACAAGGGCCATCGAGTCCAACCCCCTGCCAAGCAGGAAACACCATCAGAGCACTCCTGACATATGGTTGTCAAGCCTCTGCTTAAAGACCTCCAAAGAAGGAGACTCCACCACACTCCTTGGCAGCAAAAAGATGGTGGACTCTACTTCAACCTTCATTGGTGGTTGGGTGGCCATCAGCTGTGATGCTTGCATTGCAAGGGGTTGGTCTAGATGAACGTGGAGGTCCCTTCCAACTCTACACTTCAAGGATTTTGTGACCTGAGCTAGAGCACAAAATGTGCAGCTCTCCTTCACTGGGTTGTGCTCTTTGCACATTTAAAAGCACAAGGAAACACCTCGTAATTTCTCTCTCTCTACACTGTAAAAAATATACCACCGCGCCAGCAACTGGCATCTTGGCACAATCTTACAGAACGACTTTAATATAAGGGAGGAAGCTTGCAGACCTGAGGAGGAGAGGTTGCCAAGAGATCTTGCCTGGGGAGGAAATGGCAAGGAAGGGTGTCCAGGCGTTGTCTGCATGGCGTCCTCCTCACCTTTCCCTGTCGCCCTTTTTATTCCACTGTCGACACGTCTCCCTGCCCGGGTCTCTCTTTCAGGGCCAGCGCGTGCTCCGCTCGCTTTCCCTCCGGCTTGGGCCTGACCCTCGTTCGTCTGGCAGCCCGAGGAAAGGGAACGAAATTTGTTCGGAGCCGCCGGGAGTTACTCGAGGGACCGCCCGCGGCGTGAGCTGGCTCTCCTCCTGGCCTGGATGGGGGCCTCCCATTCATGAAAGAACGAGGAGGTGACACTTAATCATCAACTTGACAAGCCCTCTTCCAAGCCTCCGAGAAAATAAATGAGCAAAAGGAGAGATATTCTGAGAAATAATTGCGGCCTCCCTTTGGCCAGGCATTGTCGAGGAGGTATTTTTAGATCGGCAGAATTGCAGCCGACTTTGCTCAGAAAGGCTGTCGAAAAAGCCTGTGCAGGCTGAGGGCATTGCAAAGGGCAGAGGAGAGGAGCCGGCTGGGTGGGGGGACAAGTTAGGCAGGCAGCTATCCTAAGGGTGACCTCCCCGGGCAGGTAGAGATTGCTCTCCTGCTTCCTCAGAAGCAAGGCCAAGTTCAAGGTGTTGTTTAGTTGTTCAGTCGTGTCCTACTCTTTGTGACCCCCTGGACCAGAGCACGCCAGGCACTCCTGTCTTCCACTGCCTCCCACAGTTTGGTCAAACTCATGCTGGTAGCTTCAAGAACACTGTCCCACCATCTCGTCCTCTGTCGTCCCCTTCTCCTTGTGCCCTCCATCTTTTCCAACATCAGGGTCTTTTCCAGGGAGTCTTCTCTTCTCATGAGGTGGCCAAAGTCCTGGAGCCTCAGCTTCAGGATCTGTCCTTCCAGTGAGCACTCTGGGTTGATTTCCTTCAGAATGGAGAGATTTGATCTTCTTGCAGTCCATGGGACTCTCCAGAGGTGTGATGGGTAATAATATAGAGAGATGGAGAGGCCCAGTCTCAGAGAAGACCTGGCTGTCATCCAGCCGCAGCAATTAAAGGCAGCGGGGTGAAAGGGAGGTGAAGTTCACTGAGCTGCAAAACCAGATCATTTCCTTCCTGAACCACAACTGGGCCAGGTCTGGGGGTTCCTCTGCTCCCCCAGCCCTGATTCTGCCTTCCCCTCTGCCCCAACCAAGGCCGGCCTCTTTGCAGCCACAGGTCTCCTGGGCTTATATGGCCTGACCTGCCCCTGCCCCCCCGGAATGTCATCACCCCCTCGCCTCAACTCCTGGTAGGCTTATCTCCACAATCCTCCTCCTTCTCTTCTCTTTGCCATTTACACCAGAAGGGCTTCAGATCACTTTTTTAAAAAAATGATGAAGAGCTGAGGGCTGTTTTTTCTTTTAGCGCTGCCCATTTTATCTCTGCTTCCAGGCACAGCGTGATAGGGCTGCCCCATGGCAAAAAGACCCAGATCTGCATTTGATTCAAACGGCAGCATGGAAGGAAAATAGCAGTGATAGCAGTGCTTTTTTTCTGGGGGGACGCAGGGGTATGCATAACCCTGAACATTTTGTGTATCTTTGTACTTTTGTCCATTTACTGCGTTTATTTTCCCCAATTTGAACTATAAAACTGTGGTTTTCTTGAGTCAAAATGAGAGCACCCCTAAACATTTTTTTTAAGGAAAAAAGCACTGGTTGATAGCGTAGTGCCCCCCCCGTGTGTGTGTGTGTGTGTGTGTGTGAGAGAGAGAGAGAGAGAGAGAGAGAGAGAGCGCAGAGCCACAAATGTTGTCTGGGGTGAAGCATCAGAGGGTGGAGTTTGGAGGAGTTTCGATTTGATACCCTGCTTTATCACTACCCAAAGGAGTCTCAAAGCGGCTCACATTCTCCTTTCCCTTCCTCCCCCACAACAAACACTCTGTGAGGTGAGTGGGGCTGAGAGACTTCGAGACTTCAGAGAAGTGTGACTGGCCCAAGGTCACCCAGCAGCTGCAGGTGGAGGAGTGGGGAATCGAGCCCGGTTCACCAGATTACGAGTCCACCGCTCTTAACCACTACACCACACTGGCTCCCCAGTGACATTGACACTCTCACCTGCCAGCCAATCCATGATGAGACCAGGCTGCCCACCCACCCCCATCCCCAATAGGTCCAAAGTGGGTTCTGCTTTCGCTTTTGTTGACTGGTCCCACCCCACCTGTGGAGACAGGTGCCCCTTCCTTCTTCCCTCCCCCTCATCTTGCTTATTCTAAATGGGAGAGCCTTCTCTGTGCCTCTCTGCTCAGGACAGCTGTGTTGGGCGGCAGCATGAGCCCCTCCCTCCATTATGTGGCCCTCATGTGGCCCTCATGTGCTCCTTGGTGGCCAAACGCGCAGCTCTGATCTGCAAGTCTTTAAAGAGACATGCAGTGGCGTAGCGTGGGTTGTCAGCACCCGGGGCAAGGCAAGTAATTTGCGCCCCCTAACCCGTGGATTTGCGCCCCCTAACCCGTGGATTTGCGCCCCCTAACCCTAACCCCCAGATGTTGCGCCCGGTGCGGCCGGCCCCCCCTGCACCCCCCCCACTACGCCACTGGAGACATGAGAACCTTCTTTCCCATGATCCTGTGATAAGGTTGTAAATATTGGTGTTTGCTTTCTCACAATTCAGATCTCGGTTCCACTGTTACTTTTTGTGGGGTAGGGCGCAGGGGGGGAAGCGGAATTAGACATGGAGAACTAAAACCAGAGAAGTAAATAACCCTGTGCTGCAGAAAAGGAAGTGAGATATTTCCTTATATTACTGGGGAAGGACTTGCAGTGTTAACCTCCAGGCATATTTACTCTTAAGTAAGAATCACAGAGTTCAGAAGAAAGCCCTGGTGGCTAGCGCAATGCCTACGCATGCTCTGCACAGAAGTAAAAATCATTGAGTTCAAGAGAATGAAAAGCAGTCAGGGAATTACAGTTAATAACCTTGTGCTGTGGAAAAGGAAGTGAGATCCTTCCTTCTCTTACTGTTAATGACTGCGCATATGTCCTCAGAAGTAAGAATCACTGAGTTCAAGAGTAAGCCTTGTTATCTGGAAGCTACCTTTGCAATAAAGAGCATGATGTCAAAGAAACCCTCTGGAGCCAAATATCAGAAGAGAGCAAAGAGGTTGTGTTTGTGTGCATGTGCGTCTATGCAAACGTACATGGAGGGGTGCCGAACCCGGGGGAATGAAAGCCTAGTTTTGCCAAGAGAAAGGGAGATCTGCACTTTGGAATGACTGCAATTCTGATAATCTTTCCTAGGGATTGACACAACGTCAGTGGCGTAGCGTGGGTTGTCAGCACCCGGGGCAAGGCAAGTAATTTGCGCCCCCTAACCCGTGGATTTGCGCCCCCTAACCCTAACCCCCAGATGTTGCGCCCGGTGCGGCCGGCCCCCCCTGCACCCCCCACGCTACGCCACTGCACAACGTGTTTTCTCAGGTGAGTTCTGTTGGACTTCCTCCCAGTCCCAGGTAGCAACAGAAACACGTAAGAAGAGCCCTGCTGGATCCGGCCATGGGCTCGTCTATTCCCTCATCCTAGTCTCACAGTGGCCAATAAGATATCTTTGCAAAACCCGCAAGCAGGAATTGAGCAGAAGAACAAGTCTCCCCTCCTGTCATTTTGGAAGTATTGCTGCCTCCAGCCATGAAGACAGACCAGTTCCTCTTCCTCTCTGTCACCCAATAGCATTTCTCTGGTTTCTCCAGGCGGAGGACCTACCACTTGTTTGTTCTCCCTCTTGCTTCGAACATAGCCAAAGAAACCTTTTTAAAAATTATTTTTAACCTCTCTGAGCTCATTCTGAACCCACCTGAGCTTCACCTTGCACCTGTTGGCTACACGTCCTCTTTTGTGATTTCCCCATTCCTTCCATTTCTTATACATGTCCTTCTTAAATCTCACCTCGTCTATGAACTCCTTATGCAGCCACACTGGTTTCCTTAGATGCCTCCAACATCTTCTAGCAAGATCTGAATGGCCAATGGTACTCCAGACCTGCCCTAATACCTTGAAGGTTGCCAATTTTCTCCTAGACATAGGACTCTAGTGTCATTTATACCAATTGCTTGAGTGATGGGGTCTCCTTGGTGGTGACCCCTTCCTTCCTCCCTCCCTTCCTTTTTGAGAAGGCAAGATTTGAAGTTGCCACCATCTTGATGACGTGCTTTTCTCCGATGGGTGTTACCACTGATGTAGAGGTCCCACGGACTGCAAGAAGATCAAACCTAGAAGGAGACGACGGAGGGCAAGATGGTTGGACTGTGTTCTTGAAGCTACCAACATGAGTTTGACCAAACTGCAGGAGGCAATAGAAGACAGGAGTGCCTGGCATGCTCTGGTCCGGGGGATCACTAAATGACTGAACAACAACAAGAGACATAGGCGTACAAGACCTAGGTGGGAAGGGTTGTTTGACAGTGGAACAGACTTCCTCAGAAGGTGGTGGACTCTCCTTCATTGGAGGTTTTTAAGCAGAGTTGAGATTCCTGCATTGCAGGGAGTGGGACTGGATGACCCTCAGGGTCCTTACGAATTCTACAATTCTATGATTCTACGACTGTGATCCAGACTTCCTTTGTGGAGATGCTCCAGTCCAGTCTGTCAGGAATGCATGCAGGAGCCAGGCCCTGTGACCAATAGGACTCTGCAGGACTGGGGCCTTCCTAAGTTTGTTCTGAAGAGGCAAGGCACGGCCGCACAGGTGAGGTCAATTGGTAACTCACAGCACCTGGTGGCAAGAGCTGGGACGGGATATAAGGTCAGCATTTCCCTTTGGCTCTTTGCCACAGCAACACGCTTCCTGGCTTGCTGCGTTTGGCTTCTTGACTCCCTGCTTCTTGATCCTCAGACCCTTCCTGACTCCTTGCTTCTTGATCCTTGGACCCCTGACTTTGTGGCTCCTTGCTTCTTGATCCTTAGACCCCTGACTTCGTGACTCCTTGCTTCCTGACCCTCAGACCCTTGGCTTCTTGACTCCTGGCTATCCTACCCTCGGACTTTTGGCTTTCTGACTGCTGGCTTCTGGACTCCCATTCCTGCTCCCACCCCGCCATCTTGCCCCCGGTCCCAACATCTGCAGCCGGGACTTCGATCACCTGTGAACTGGATCGTGACACAGTTTCTCTGACCATTTCTCTGATGCCCTGCACTGAAGCAGGGAAGAGAAGGGAGGAACAGCCCCACTTTCCAGAATCTTTCCAAGATCCCTGCCCTTCCGTGAGGCATTAACTGATGTTGTCTCATGGGCTGGTGATGACGAGTGCCCCAAACAGGCCAGTATGAGATCCACAAGTCACATGGGCACGTCATGCTTATTTCTGCGACTCCCACTGTGACTCTAAAAGGGTGGAAAAAGATCGATGGCAGAAGGTCATTCATCTGGCCACCACTCCAAATTGGGTCACAGCGGGCTTGTTCCATGCTCTGTGATCCCAGAGGGTTTGCCCAGGACACTCCGTGATGGCTCAAGCAAGAGGGTTTGCGACTCATCCCATGGGGAGCAGGGATTCCACTGGCCCATCACACATTGCAGGGATGACCGCAATTTTCCTGACTTGTTCTGAACCCAAAATTCCCCACTCCTTGTTCCATGACCTCTTGCCCAGCTCAATGAAAAACAAACTCTCTTGCATCATGACGACAATGTACAATATTTTCCTATCGAAGTGCATACGTGCCACATTCCCTCTCTTGGAGCGAACCCAATGGGTTCCCTTTTGCTCCGTGCAGCAAATGGGAGTGAAAACTGAGAAAAACTGAGCAGGTCAAGGGAGTTGAGGGAAAAAGAATAAGAAGCTGTGTGAGAAAGTTAGAAGTTAAAAATGTAAAAACATAAGACGAGACTTCTGGATCTAGCCAATGGTCCATCTAATCCTGTATCCTCTTCTCACGGTGGCCAATCAGATGCCCATTATGGGATACCCGCAAGCAGGATCTGAGCACAAGAGATCTCTGATACCCCATAATTAAATACAACATACTCCCATAGAGACTACCTTAAAAGGTAAAGGGACCCCTGACTGTTAGGTCCATTCATGGCCGACTCTGGGGTTGCGGCGCTCATCTCGCCTTATTGGCCGAGGGAGCCGGTGTACAGCTTCCGGGTCATGTGGCCAGCATGACTAAGCCGCTTCTGGCGAACCAGAGCAGCGCACAGAAACGCCGTTTACCTTCCCGCCGGAGCGGTACCTATTTATCTACTTGCACTTTGACGTGCTTTCGAACTGCTAGGTTGGCAGGGGCAGGGACTGAGCAACGGGAGCTCACCCCATCATGGGGATTCGAACCACTGACCTTCTGATCAGTAACCCCTAGGCACTGCAATAAAAACCAAAATCACATTTTGATAGAAACTGTTTCTCAGGCGGCTAGTCCTAGTCTTTATAACCCTGTACCTTCTTCCAGAAGGCAGAAGCTGAAAGAGATCATTTCTGGGGTGCGCACTATCCTGCGCTATCTCTACAGCTTTCTTATGGCATGATTCTATGAGTCTAAATTAGTTCATAACAGTGAGTACTGGAGAGTGAGAAAGATCATCGTGGCTGCCATTGCAAAGAGTCCAGACTAGCCCTACCCAAAGACCCATGTCCTGGGCGCCACAGTTGGATATCGACAAGCTGTTTCTGAAAGTGCTGTGATCCCTGCATTGCAAGGGGTTGGACTAGATGACCCTCGGGGTCTCTTCCAACTCTACCATTTTATGATTCTGTGACATGGAGTTCGCACAAGTCCTGTGGCCTTCTGTCCACCACCCGCTTCCTCTTGTGGCCGTGGCATTTTGCACCGAGGCAGCTGAGGCCTCGTCCTTTGCTTAGCCCAGGGAGCCCGTTTTTCTGTGGGGATGCAGTTGGCGCTGGACCACATATCAGTGAAAGAATGAAGCTCTTGCTTTGCATAATGTATTTATCTTGGAGATCGTGGTTTTCTTCAAGCTATCCAAGAATCCAAGTGCTGAAACTCACACTAAGTCAACAGCACTTATAGTAATGAAATAAATTCTTTTGAGGAATCCAGCAGGAGGAGTTGACGAGGGCTTCTGAGCCGCTTGTTTTTCTTAAAATTCTCTCTTTCTTGCAAACCGGCATTGTCTGTGATTCTTGGATGTGGCCGGCGTGAGGGGAAAGTGCAAAGTCTACGCTGGAGTTTATTTAGTCTGCCTGCCTGGAGCAAAGGCAAATAGGATGCTTAATAAAAGATTTCCTTTTGCGGGAGACCCTGCAAATTGCAGATACTGAGATAAGCGGCCTCTGCAGTGGAAGGTATAATTCCACAACGAAACAGGGATGACCTTCCCCAGCCCAAGCCGAGAGGAATATATCTTGAGCAGTCGGTTAACCACAGCCCTGACTTCGAAGCCACGAGAATCGAAAGCTTAAACAGTTCCTAATTGTACTGTAAAACTCGAAGGAAAATATTTTCAATACTCTGTCCTCTTTAATCTAAACATGATTTAATTTCAACTGCGCTGCTCGCCCTATGCCACCAAGAAACTCAAATTTGTATTTCATAACCGTTCGTCAGCCTTCCGGAGATGGATTTCAAAGCAGGGGGCAGATTTGGATGGTCTGGGAGCAAGCGATGGAGGAATGCTGACTTTCCCAAGGATGGAAAGGCGAGGTTCACACATGGGATGACGGAGGTTGCCATATCCCAGGCTAAGATGGTTCCCCCATCATAACACCGCAACTTGATCCTTTTCCTTGGATGCCCCAGGGATGAATCTTGGGACCTTCAGGGATGGGGCCATTGATTGCTATTTGCCATGATGGCTCTGCTCTGCCTCCACAGCAGGAAGAAGCAATGCTTCTGAATCTCAGTTGCTGGAAACTTCAGGAGGAGTCCTGCTCTTGTACTCAAGTCCTGCTTGCAGGTTTCCCATAATGAGCATCTGGTTGTTGTGTTGTTTAGTCATTTAGTCGTGTCTGCCTCTTCGTGACCCCCTGGACCAGAGCACACCAGGCACTCCTGTCTTCCACTGCCTCCCGCAGTTTGGTCAAACTCATGCTGGTCTCTTCGAGAACACTGTCCCACCATCTCGTCCTCTGTCGTCCCCTTCTCCTTGCACCCTCCATCTTTCCCAACATCAGGGTCTTTTCCAGGGAGTATTCTCTTCTCATGAGGTGGCCAAAGTATTGGAGCCTCAGCTTCAGGATCTGTCCTTCCAGTGAGCACTCAGGGCTGATTTCCTTCAGAATGGAGAGGTTGGATCTTCTTGCAGTCCATGGCACTCTCAAGAGTCTCCTCCAGCACCAGAATTCAAAAGCATCGAATCTTCAGCGATCAGCCTTCTTGATGGTCCAGCTCTCAATTCCATACATCACTACTGGGAAAACCATGGCTTTAACTATACGGACCTTTGTTGGCAAGGTGATGTCTCTGCTTTTTAAGATGCTTTCTAGGTTTGTCATCACTTTTCTCCCAAGAAGCAGGCATCTTTTAATTTTGTGACTGCTGTCACCATCTGCAGTGATCCTGGAGCCCAAGAAAGTAAAATCTCTCACTGCCTCCATTTCTTCCCCTTCTATTTGCCAGTAGGTCACTGTGAGAAGAGAATGCTGGACTACATAGGCTTTGGCCTGACCTAACAGGCCCGCCTTACGTTTTTAAACAATCAGTCTATTGAAATAGTTCTGCCTTTCCACAGAAATTCATCTTCACCCATTCCCATCTGGTGCCCCATGGGTGTCATCAGTTGCTAGGCAGGGATAATGGGGAGAAGTTTGGGGGATGGCACAGGCAGGCAAGCAGCCAATCAGCACTTTGCATAGCCCTTTGTACTAGTTCAAACTTTTTCAGCCTGAGTTTGAGTCTCGTGATCACACAAGACTCTCAAACGCAAAAGAATACATTTAAATATATTGGAAATATGTAGGGATAATATTTATCAGATATGCAGCCTGCCAATCACCCTCTAGTTGGTACACATACCGGTAATAGTCAACAAAAATAATCAGCAATAAGAGAAAAAACACCTCTCATAAATAAAAGATCAATTAATACCTCAAAGGGAAGCGCTTTTGCCAAGGACAGCAGTGAAATGGAAGCCAAGTATTTAAAAGCAGGAAGAAACCCTAAAAATGAACATATAAAATTTATATAAGAACTGTTCATAAGAAACCAAATGCACATCTATTCAGCTTAAGATCTTAACCATACAAATTTGCACAAAATCATACCTATAAATCAATGGATTCCAGTTTTTGATCCCAAACCCCACGTTAAGATTCCTCCTGAGCCGAAGAATGGATAAATATTAACTGTTTGAGGTTTGCCCCATTTTTCCTGCACAACAACCTAGCGAGGAAGGTTAACTTAAGACTGGGCTGAAGCCACAGTGAGCTCTATAGAAGGGAATAAAAAATTGAGGGGCAGAAAAGAGAGCCCAAAATGGCAGCCTTGCAACTTTGCAAAGGCGACAAAGGATCTGCTGCCCACATTGCTTAATTCTTTGGATAGAGGGCTATAGTAGCAAAATTTGGTTCAGACTTGCAGATCTAGTTCATGAGGCCTTTTCTACACTAACAGATTGTACAGAGGGACAGTTAATCCTGAGTGGGGCTCAATGACTTGGCATGAGAAGTTAAGGGATATTATTATTATTATTATTATTATTATTATTATTATTATTATTATTAATAATACCCTGCTCGTCTGGCTGGGTTTCCCCAGCCACTCTAGGCAGCTCCCAACAGATTAAAAACAGAATAAAACGTCAAACATTAAAAACTTCCCTAAACAGGGCTGCCTTCAGATGTCTCCTAAAAGTCAGATAAGTTGCTTATTTCCTTGACATCTGATGGGAGGGCGTTCCACAGGGTGGGCGCCACCACCGAGAAGGCCCCTTCAGGGGATATAAATGAGGTAGTGCGGTGTAGCGGTTACAGTGCTGGACTAGGACCTGCAAGACCTGGGTTCAAATCCCCACTGACCCATGAAGCTCCTTGGGTGACCTTGGACTGGTTACTGCCTCTCAGTCAAACCCATCTCACAGGGTTGTTGTGAGGCGGGGGGGGGGGAACCATGTAAACCATGTTGGGCTCCTTGGGGGAGAAATTGTGGAATAGGAAACAAACAAACAAACATCAACTCAAGACCACGGCACAAGAAAGCTCCTTTCAAGTCAATATACACGAAAAACAGAAATTTGCCCATAAAGCAAAGTCACCTTGGATTTCGCATGAAGGAACTTTTGCAAGGCAGGTGGGGGAATGAAGTGAGCCTGTTCATTATGGAGATGATTTTAAACAACGTTCACCAACCGGGTGCCCTCCAGGTGTTTTGCACTACAGCTCCCATCATCCCCAGCCAGAAAGGGAACTGTAGTCCAGAATACTCTGCAAGAACCCAGTTGGTGAAGGTGGATTTAAGACAACTGAAGATCATTAGAAGCTCAAGCAAAGGTGTGCCCCAGATTGGAAAACGTACAAACAAATTGAAGAGGATCCCACCAAGTTAAATAGTTGTGACTGTTGAGGAAACCATAAAAGGCAAAGATGCATCTTTTCGGACAGGGAAGTTTTTCCCTAATGAGGGCAACAAGAAAGAGCAAAATCCCTGGTGAAGCCAATGGAAGCTGACAATAAGGCAAGCGAAAAAGAATTTGAGAGGCATGCTGCTAAAAAAAATAAAAACAAACAATTCTGACATCTTAAAACATATCAGACTAATAGAATCATGGTCCATGCCTTTTGGGAAAAAGTATTTCATCTGACCTCCAAAATAACTAAACAAGCATCTCTCCTAATTCAGCACTTGCCTTACTATCCTTAGATCTGACCCCAAATTCTACCCAGAAATCTAAAGCAGGGGAAGGCAACCTAAGGCCCAGGGGCCGGATGCGGCCCAATTGCCTTCTAAATCCGGCCCACGGACGGTCCAGGAATCAGCGTGTTTTTACATGAGTAGAATGTGTCCTTTTATTTAAAATGCATCTCTGGGTTATTTGTGGGGCATAGGAATTTGTTCATTTCCCCCCCAAAAAAATAGTCCGGCCCCCCACAAGGTCTAAGGGACAGTGGATCAGCCCCCTGCTGAAAAAGGTTGCTGACCCCTGATCTAAAGAATTAATTTCCCAGCAGCTAGACTAATTATTGCCCAACAATGGAAGGAAAGGCCTCTCCAAAAAAGATACCTTTGACACAATTTGGTCTCCTTTTTTTTCTTTTACTGAAGAAGAACAGGATATTTTAATGCCATCATCATCGCAGAGGTGTCTGTGGTGGGGATACCTTGTCTGAAAATGTGTAGTAAACCAGTTTGGTAGCTGGATGTCAGTTGAGGGCATTTGGCAAGCCAACATGACAGTGATGGGGGATTGAGGGTTGATTGCTCTGTGGTTTTATGGCAGTGGACAAAGCTGTAGGGTAATTTTAATGTTTTATTTAAGCATATTTACAAACAAACAAACAATAAAGTACACACACTTAACCTCAAAAACCAAAGAGAGTAAAGGGAAAGGATAAGAAAGAAACATGGATGACGTACCACACCCCTTTGACTCCCGTCCACCAGCGCTCGTCATCTTTGAGTCATTTAAGTTCTTATTTACACTGCATATCATTTATTGCTGTAATTACTTCTTTTATAGTACTATTATGGTATAACATCAAGTCACCTTACAAGCTTAGTCTAAACATATCAGCATGTTATCTTTAGAGCAGTGTTTGTTCATATATTATATATATTATTCGAATCATAACAATTGTGCCCTTAATTTCTGGTGTGTTTGATATCTTATTACGGCAGTGAATTTTGCCAATTCCATAAACTCTGTTAATTTAATTAACCAATCCTCTTTTGTAGGTATGTGATTTCCTTTCCACTTCTTTGCAAGGAGTATTCTGGCTGCTGCGATTGCATATAGGAATAGTTTTCTCCTATCTTGTGCTACCTCCTTCCCAACTCTGCTCAGCAAGAATGTCTCAGGTTTCCCCCCAATAACTCTTGATTTTGTGGGAAATTTAGTGCTATGATTTGTTTTAATATTAAATGAATGTGTTTTTAAATTAGAAAAAAATAACAATCATGGGATTGTAGAGATGAAAAGGACCCAAAGAATGATCTAGTCCAGGCATGTCCAACCAGTCGATTGTGATCTACTGGTTGATCACGAGGCATCCCTGGTTGATCCTGGTTGATCGTGTGATCCTGGTCCCCCCAAGGAAAAAAAAAGCTCAAAAACTTCAGGTCTTCCGCCCTCCAAAAAGATCAACAACTTTGGTCAATCCAATGGGTAGATGACTGCCAGTTGTTTTTTTTTATAGTGGGAGTAGATCACAGTCTCTTGGGAGTTGGACATGCCTGATCTAATCCAATCCAATACACAAATCACAGCTTAAGAATCTCTAACAGATGGCCATCCAACTTCTGTCTTAAAATTCTCTGAGGCAGGAGAGTCCACCAGGGAGAGTCCGAGGAAGTCTGATCCACTGCTGTGTGGCTCTTAGGAAGAGAAAACTGTCCAGGGAGAAGGGTGGATCTTTAGATCAGGAAGGTTTCAAAGAATTACTGAAGGAAGAGAACAGGAAAATTGCTAAGAGACTCCTCTGCATCCATCATCTTTGCTATTGAAAACATTGCTCAAGTCAGTTTTTGCAAGGAAGGGCATTTGAAAAGCTAATCCTGTGCATTTCTGCTCAGAAATAAGTCCCACTGGGGTCATTGAGGCTCCTATGTCAGCAGCTGGGCAAGTCACAGAGAGGTGAAAGCAGATCAAAGTTGCAGAGTCAATTGACAAATTGCAAATTAACAACCTTCCAGGTCCAGAGAACATCATCCGCCTGAGGGTTCCTAAGGAGCTCAAATGTGAAATCACTGCTCTTCTAACAAGTAATGCACACATTGTCTTAAAAATTGATCACATTAGCCAATGTGACATTATTATTTTTAAAAAATGGATGAAGGATCTGTGGGGAAGGCAGAAAGCCACTGGACTATTGGTCTAATGTTTCTATCGGGTAAACTAGTGAAAATTATAGAATAATAGAACTGTAGAGTTGGAAGGGGCCGGAAGAGTCATCTAGCCCGATCCCCTGCAATCACTGACAAGATGGCCCTCCAAAAGTATGATTGAAGCTACAACTATAAAACATAAAGAAGACCATCACTTCTGCCTCATTAGCCTTGAGGATTCTTTGACAGTGTCACCATACATGTAGGCAATGCCATCAGGTAAACGTTGGTCTGGTTTGCTCAAAGTACAACCATGTGCAAACCTCTGGGCTCACCAGCTCCACTCTTCCTTCTCCTCCTCTGGGGAGACCACAAGGGGGAGAGGTGAAACTCACACCTCCTTCCCCAATCAACCATGGTTACTTGTTACACCCAAGAGGCAGTGTCGTTTAGTAGTTAGAGAGACAGGAAGAGACCAGGTTCAAATCCCCATGTGGTCATGAAACTCACTGGGTGAACTCGGGGGCCAGTCACTGCCTCTCAGCCTAACCTACTGCTTATTTTTATTTATTTTATTTATTTATTAAATTTCTCTACTGCCTTTCATCTGAGTAAGTAAAGGGACCCCTGACCATCAGGTCCAGTCGTGGCCGACTCTGGGGTTGCAGCGCTCATCTCGCTTTACTGGCCGAGGGAGCCGGCGTACAGCTTCCGGATCATGTGGCCAGCATGACTAAGCTGCTTCTGGCGAACCAGAGCAGCGCACGGAAACGCCATTTACCTTCCCGCCGGAGCGGTACCTATTTATCTACTTGCACTTTGATGTGCTTTCGAACTGCTAGGTTGGCAGGAGCAGGGACTGAGGAACGGGAGCTCACCCCGTCACAGGGATTTGAACCGCCAACCTTCTGATCGGCAAGCCCTAGGCTCTGTGGTTTAACCCACAGCACCACATGCTAACAAACAAAAACAATACTACCCCATCCTAGGGACCATGTCCCCCACCTTGAGTTCCTTGGAGAGAAAGTTGGGATATAAATACAATAAATACTTCTAAAAGTATGGATGGCCGTTCCCTGTTTTGTGCCGGGTTGGTGGAGCTGCCTGCTGCTTCCATTGCAGAAGAGTTTATTGTTGTGCTTATTTTATTTTATCTATTTCCTAAAATTTCTATGCTGTGTGATTGTAAGAAACAAAACCTGAAGTGTTTTACAAAGACAACCAAACTATCAAGCTATCAGTACAAACAACTCTTTAAAACATTCAAGGAGTCGGACTGCATGACCCTTGGGGTCTTCCCAACCCTACAATTCTATGCTTCTATGAAATGCATTAGGGAAACAAGCCAACTTCAGGCAGTGGTTCATAATCCTCACTTGTTCCTCTACACCTGGAGAACCTGTGGGGGCCTTCCAGATGTTGTTGGACTCCAACTCCCATCATTCCTGACTGATTGGCCTTGCAGGCTGGGATGGATGGGAGCTGGAGACCAACGACACCTAGAGGACTGCAGGGTCCCCATCCCTGCCACATGCATCAGAGTGGCTGCCAGTTCAGATGGGCCTCTGATCGGATCCAGCTGCCCAGCTTTTCTCATATCTCATATCCTTAAGGCACGGCAAGCACAGAGGACAAGGCATCTCAGCAGTGCTTTGGCAGAGAGGCCAAGCAATGAGACCGTTCCGGTTTGTGTTTCGTCCGCACGTGCTTTGCAGGTGGAACAGGAACCAATAACAACAGACCGTTCTAGCAGTTGCATGTGATTGATGATGACAACAATAACCAGCGCCACTTTTTAGCCAAGAACATCTCCTGTTGCAGGAATCGCTGAGAACTGGCTCTTGACCAGCGTCATCCATCCATCACCCAATGGCCCTGCTCAACAGGCACTTTCTGATGTTGCCAGGCTCTTCATCTTGCCCACGAGTAGAACGGGCTCATTGCACCATCTTACGATTCTACTCTTTGCATCGCTGGGTCCTTCCGTTGACCCGTTAGTGGGGAGGGTTCCTGCAGAGGACCAGGTTTGGATGGAGGGAAGGAACCCTATGTTCAGATCCTCAAGCTGTCAGCAGGGGAAATGTCAGCAGGAAAGATGAGTGCATTGCATTGCTTACCAATTATTTCAACATCCCACAAATTTGGTTTGGCTCCATCTTCATGATTGCTCCTGTGCTTTTAAATAGCAGACCCAACGTCAGGCATTTACACGGTTTGGCGGTCTTTCAAGGACTGGATCAAGCATCTGGAAACCAAGCCTTGAGAGGAATGGGTGAGGGAGTTGGGGATGTTGAGCCTGGAGAAGAGAAGACTGAGAGGAGTTCTGAGAGCCATCTTCAGATATCTCAAGGGCTGTCCCATGGAAGATAGAGCAGGCTTGTTTTCTGCTGCTCCAGAGGCCAGGCCCTAAACCAATGGATTCAAATTACAAGGAAGAGGATTCTAAGTAAACATCAGGAAGGACTTTCTGAGTGCATGAGATGTTCGACAGTGGAATGAAACAGATTCCCCTGGAAGGTGGTGGACTCTCCACCACTGTAGACTTTTGAGCAGAGGTTAGATAGCCACCTGTATAGGATCCTTTAGCTGTGATTCCTGCACTGCATCTCAAAAAAGGACAGAATGGGAAAGGGTCAGGGAATGGCAACTGAAAGGGTCAAGAGGTTGGGTCATCTTTGCTGTGAGAAGGGATGAGGGGAGGAATTCAATTCACATTCAAAGGCAAATTTGTCAAATTCGTACTTTCCAAATTTAGCAATGCAGTTGTCCAATCAACCAGAGATGCACACAGAAGAAGTGCGTGAAAATGGTTGTGGAGGCAAATGCATTCTATTAGGAGAACCTAATATGTGTACATTATTAAAAGTTTCACATAGAATGTGTGCATTGGGAGAAATTTACACTCAAACGCAGAAGAATTTTCTTGAGAATAAAATAATAATAATTTGCAAGGTGTTGCGGAGATGTTGAGAACTGAATTGAAGACTAGAAAAATGAGGAACTGAGAGAGCCAAAATGGACAGATCCATCCATCCCTACCTGTGAGGAAGGTTACAACATTTGGGACCTTTCGTTTACAAATTGGTAAGGAAAGGGGGACGTGATAAAAGTGTAAACAATCATGCAAGCAATGGAGAAAGTGGGCAGGAAGAAGCTTTCCTCCTGATTTCACAATACTAGAACTTGTGGACCTCCAACGAGGCTGAAAGTTGGAAGACCCAGGAAATATAAAAGAAAATACTTCCTCACATAGCTGGACTATGGAATCCATTTCCACAAGAAGCAGTTAGGGTCACCAACCTGGATGGCTTGAAAAGAGGACTGGAGAAGGCTACCCATAGCGGGTGTCCATGATGCTACATCCTTGGGATAGCAGTTGCTGGAAACTGGAAGTGTTTGCCGGCTCCCCTTGGGGTCATCTGGTTGGCCCCTGTGAGAACAGGACCATGGCTTAGATGGACCTCTGGCCTGACCAAAGCAGCCAAGCTCCTCCTCTGTTCTTCTGTTCACCTGAGCAAAGGGAAACCACGCTGGTCCCTGTCTTACTCCTTGTTGGGAGCAGAGGTGGATTTAGGGCAGGACGAGCTGTGCAGTTGCACCAGGTGTGCTGCTAAGGAGGTCACCTTCTCAAAGCCTGGCAAGCACTTGCCCTGGCAAGCACTTGCCCAGGAAGGAAGCGTGAGGGCTTGGGCAGGGTCCTAGAGTCTTCCTCCCTGCTTCCCAAAGCTGGACAAGAGCTTACCATGCTTTGGGAAGGAGGTCGAAGAGCGGTAGGGTCCTGCCAGAGCCTCGCCTCTTTCCCAAAGACCAGCTTCAGCTGGTGCCCTGAAGACTGGGGAGAGGGCACTAAATGGTCTCATGCAGGGTGGCACATTACCAAGGTTCACCACTGCTGGTCGCACATCTTGTGTCTCTCACTTTCTTCCCCAAGAGGGTCATGTTTCGTAAAGTCATATGGGGAAAACGCAGCGCTTTACCTTCACCACGATGACTCTGGACCTGATCCAGCCCTTTCTTAGGTCACTTCAAGGAGAAGGGTCGCCACATCCTCTCTGGAAAACAATGGTCTCTGTACACAGAATAGGATTTAAAACACATTAATGTCCAATGCCGCTGATGTGACTAAGAGAGCGTGGGGACCCACCACATCCAACTTCCTGTTGCGTAACCTCCAGAATCCATGGCAAGTTCTCACGAGGAACGCCAGACCTTTGCCTCTCGAGTTGGCCTGGTACAAGACCACACACAAGCAACGGTCTCACAAATTATATCCCAGCCCTTCAAATTTAAGAACGGTAGCCCTCTCCTCCATGAATTTGCCTAATCCTCCTTTGCAGGCAAGTTCAGTGTCTTACTATTGGTTTGTGAAGCCCTAAGCAACTTGGGACCAGTTTGCTTATGAGATCACCTCGCCGAACAAGGTGCCCACTTTGATTGGCAGGACTGGCACTGCTGCAGGTGCCACGTAATGCCCGTTCCACCTTTGTAAAAGCTCGGACTCTGGAGGAAGGGAATGAAAAGATGCAGAAGAGGTTCTCAGTTGCATCGATCTCATCTTTGCAACTGCAGCCCCTTCCCTTCCCACCCACCCACGGGAGCAGCAATAAAACTGCTAGCACATTGGCAAAGCTAAGCAGGGCCCAGTATGGTTTCAAACGGGATGGGGGACTGTGTGTGGAGATCCCGGCATTGGAGGGGGTTGGACTAGATGGCCCTCAGAGTCCCTTCCAACTCATATGTATATGATTGTATATGATTCTATACCCCGATTGTTGTTGTTTAGTTGTGTCCGCCTCTTCGTGACCCCCTGGACCAGAGCACGCCAGGCACTCCTGTCTTCCACTGCCTCCCTCATGCTGGTAGCTTCAAGAACACTGTCCAACCATCTCGTCCTCTGTCATCCCCTTCTCCTTGTGCCTTCCATCTTTCCCAACATCAGGATCTTTTCCAGGGAGTCTTCTCTTCTCCTGAGGTGGCCAAAGTCTTGGAGCCTCAGCTTCAGGATCTGTCCTTCCAGTGAGCACTCAGGGCTGATTTCTTTAAGAATGGATAGGTTTGATCTTCTTGCAGTCCATGGGACTCTCAAGAGTCTCCTCCAGCACTAGAATTCAAAATCCCCATCATGGATCACTGCCTTGCCGTGGCGAAGGGGCTTGAATAACTCAGAGAAGCTATGAGCTATGCCTTTTTGGGCCACCCAAGATGGACAGGCCATAGTGGAGAGTTTTGACCAAACATGATCCACCTGGAGCCAGAACCGGCAAGCCACTCCAGTATTCCTGCTTAGAAAATTCCATGGACAAAGACAACAGGCATATAACCCGATTAGGAGTATATTAATCTTAGGTGAGCCCAGCCCTGTGGCGGCACCTCACACGGGCTCAAGAATTTCTTAGCATGCCAAGGGAAAAGTGATCGCTTGGGGTGGGGGGTGATGTGGGGTGAGGCCAAAGAGAGGGAGGGGGGACTACAGAGAAGGGAGACTTGCAACCAGCCATCGCACACTCCCAAGCCAGGGCACACGGCCGGATCGACCGTGGTTAAAGCAAACACAGCTCCCGTTGCAGGAAAGAGTGATGGTCCAGGAAAAAGGGCCGCGGAATCAAGAGCTATTGCTCAGGGACCCGGAGAGAAGGAGGGAACCTCGCATGAAGGATTTGAGCTGAAATGGAAGGCGGGGAGGATATTAATGATTATATAATGGGAACCAAATGCTGGAGTTCAAAGTTAAATCCTTAATAATATACAGTCACTTTAGGTTACGCCAGGCTCCAAAACAGATTGTTTTTCAAGGCAAAGCATTGTGGGTAAAATGTTCCGAATTCCCAAGGAGGCAATAGCGTTGGGATATTTTTGGCTGCTCTGAGAAACACCCCCCCAACCCCAGAATCTTCTCTTCTTTTCCGCGCCACCCTCTCTTGCGTTGTTATTCCCCAAACTTTGCTTTGCACATTGGCTTCTGGTCCTGTCGACAGGTGGCCGCCTGCCACTTGGAAAGCTATTTTTGCCTGTTCACCTAGCGAGAGAGGAAATCAGTTTTCCCAGCAGGGTCGGGCCAAAGGGTTGGTGTCGAGAGCTTCTGTGCTGCGGAGGTGGGCCAGCCTTGGCGCGAGGCGTCGTGTGGGAAAGGCCGTCGCGGCTACCAAGGGCACTTGAAACTGATATACCTCTGGGTGGGGGGTTTTGGGGGTGGGAGGAGTTGACCCCCAGCCTGGACTCTGGAGTCTCTGGAGAGGCTTAAACCTAGGTACCCTCCCTGCCAAGAACCCAGATGGAGATGCAGAGAACCTCCATCCCAGTGTTCAGACTGAGAATCTGATGGACGGGGAAGGTGCACTGTGCCCCCACAAGTGATCTTCATGGATCCCTTGGGGGATCTTGCAAAAGAGCATGTGAGCATATGGGTAGATATGCCCACTTTTGGACACCATCCCAGCAACCCCCAGCACGCAACTCCTGGAACAGTTGGCCAAGGGTGATTGCAGCCCTTAGACTGGCTTCCAACAGAACACTAAAATACAATAACCTATTAAACATTAAAAGCTTCCCTAAACGGGGCTGCCTTCAGATGTCTTCTAAATTTTGGTAGTTGTTTTTCTCTTTGACATCTGGTGGGAGGGCGTTCCACAGGGCGGGTGCCACCACCGAGAAGGCCCTCTGCCTGGTTCCCTGTAACTTGGCTTCTCACAGCGAGGGAACCGCCAGAAGGCCCTCAGTGCTGGACATCAGTGTCCGGGCAGAACAATGGAGGTGGAGATGCTCCTTCAGGTATACTGGACCAAGGCCTTTTAGGGCTTGAAAGGTCAGCACCAACACTTTGAAATGTGCTCGGAAATATCCTGGGAGCCAATGTAGGTCTTTCAAGACCGGTGTTATATGGTCTTGGCTCCCAGTCACCAGTCTAGCTGCTGCATTCTGGATTAGTTGTAGTTTCTGGGTCACATTCAAAGGTAGCCGCACATAGAGCACATTGCAGTAGTCCAAGCGGGAGATAACTAGAGCATGCAGCACTCTGGCAAGACAGTCTGCGGGCAGGGAGGGTCTCATCCTGCGTACCAGGTGGAGCTGGTAAACAGCTGCCCTGGACACAGAATTGATCTGCACTTCCATGGACAGCTGTGAGTCCAGAATGACTACCAGGCTGCACACCTGGTCCTTCAGGGGCACAGTGACCCCATTCAGGAACAGGGAGTCCTCCACACCTGCCCGCCTCCTGTCCCCCAAAAACAGTACTTCTGTCTTGTCAGGATTCAACCTCAATCTGTTAGCCGCCATCCATCATCCAACCACCTCCAGGCACTAAATGGTTAGCAAACTCCTGCCCAGGGCCAGTGTGAGTGTCTGAGGGAGTCTGTTCGACCATCAAATAGCTCTTGCCCTCAAAATGTTCTTCCTGATGTTTAGTTGGAATTCCCTTTCTTGTAACTTGGACCCATTGATTTGGGTCCTGCCAGGGGTGTAGCTGGCTGCTCCGGCATCCAGAGCGGCAGGGGCAGGGTGATCCACACACGGGGGTGCCACGGCAAGCTGCCCACAGAGTCTGCCTGGTGGACGCAACCCCCATGCTGCCATTTTGGGGGCCCGAGCCACTACGTCACTCCCAGGAGAGATGTGTGGCTTGGACATGCTGAAGGCCAGGCCCCGCGGTAGGTGCCACCCCCCCTCAGGGATGACACCCAGGGCGGTCCTCATCCCCCACCCACCCCTTCCTACACCCCTGGGTCCTGCCCTCCAGAGCAGGAGAAAGCCAGTACGTTCCCTCCTCCGTGTGACAGCCCTTAAAGTATTTGAAGATGACTGTCATATCTCCTGGGACGCGGGTGGCGCTGTGTGTTAAACCACAGAGCCTAGGGCTTGCTGATCAGAAGGTCGGCGGTTCGAATCCCCGCAACGGGGTGAGCGCCCGTTGCTCAGTCCCTGCTCCTGCCAACCTAGCAGTTCGAAAGCACATCAAAGTGCAAGTAGATAAACAGGTACCGCTCTGGTGGGAAGGTAAACGCCGTTTCCGTGCACTGCTCTGGTTTCGCCAGAAGCAGCTTAGTCATGCTGGCCACATGACCCGGAAGCTGTCTGCGGACAAATGCCAGCTCCCTCGGCCTATAGATGAGCACCACAACCCCAGAGTCGTCCGTGACTGGACCTAATGGTCAGGGGTACCTTTACCCTTAACCTATCATATCTCAGTCTCCTCTTTTGCAGGCCAAACATACCCAGCTCCTTCAACCGTTCCTCATCAGGCTTGGTTTCCCGACCCTCAATCATATTGGTTGCCCTCCTCTGCACACCTTTCAGCTTGTCAACATCCTTCTTAAATTGTGGTGTCCAGAACTGGACACAGGACTCCAGATGTGGTCTAACCAAATCAGAACAGAGTAGGACTATGACTTCCCTTGATCTGGACACTAGACTTCTGTGGATGCAGCCTAGAATAGCATTAGATTTTTTTGCTGCGGCATCAAACTTTTGAGTCACGTTAAGCTTGTGGTCTACTAAGACCCCCAAATCCTTTTTTGCATGTATGCGTCCCCCATATTTTATATTTGTGCAGCTGGAGATTCCTACCTAGAGTTTCTGCCAGGGGCTGGACCTGAAAGTGTCTGCATGTCCAGCATGTGTTCTGTCCCTGAGCCACGATGTCCCTTCGCCAGTCTCTCCCAATTGTCTGAGAAGGGGAAAGTGCCCCTCTTTTAAGGTGACACTTTTGGCAATTCACACGTTTTATAAGCATGGGGATGAAAAAGAAACATTTGCCCATTCATAATTTATAAAGGATATTTAATTAGACATTGTTCACAAGTGAAAACCTGGACAGGCTTTGACTAAACTCCTCAATCTATGAGTTAGATAAAGAATGCATGAGATAGAATAAAGAAAAAATGGAGATAAGGAATATTGAAGCAGTGATAAGAAAAAAGGGGGAAAAGGATGAACCCTCAGTGAGGAGGTTGGAAGTCATATGGAGAAATTAAGTAATTGCAAATTAAGAAAAATATTTAAATAATACAAGTCTTCTTTAGGAATTTAAGGATTCATATATATATTTGTTTATTTGGAAATCTTTTGTTTCCTCTGTATCTTATTTGGAATGTATACTTTTTACCATGTAAGAAAATCAATAAAAAGCACAACAATTGGGGGGGGGGGAGAGAAATATTTGCCCATTCTTTCTGGGGCCCTCACTCAGTCAGTGAAAAGGTAACCAATTAATCTAACTGATCAGTCAGCGAATCATTGGAACTTTGCTTTTGAAGTCTTCTGCTAAAAGACAGAGGGCATTTAAGAATCAAGCGCAGAGGAAGAACACAATCTCTTAGGGGCATTGGGAGATTCTATCTGGGCTTGTTTGGGGAAAAGGCATGGGATAATTTGTCTAACAGGGATTAAGCTTTGCAACGATCAAAAATGAAGCTTCCATGTTCAGGAGAAGTTTACCTCTGAGGGCTGGCTGCTGGGAGCAAACCCATACGAGATGGCAGACCCCTTATTGTCTTCCTTTTGAGCTTCCAGAAATATCTTGCTGGCTGCATTTGGGAAAGGGAATGTTGGACTGGACAGGCCTTTGGTTGGATCCAGCAAGGACATTTTTCTGCTATTCGGTTCTTATCTGGTTTTAATGTCTCCTGGCAGTCTACCATCCCATCACCATCCAAGATTTCTTGCTAGCAGAGCCGGCAAACTCATTCCAACCTCCCCTCCCCCTTATTCTTTCTCTCCCCACAAACACTCGCACTTTTTTATTTTATGGTCCTGCGTGGCCCAAAGGTAAAAAACAGTTCAGATCTTCCTAGGTTTGCCTCTCTCCCCCACCCCTGATTCCTTTTCCTAAGCCAACTTCTCCATCTCCTTGCCAGAGGACCTTAATCAATGTCTGTTTGTCAGGGGTTACGCCGGGAGAGGAGGTTTTAGTGTCTCTGCTCTATAAATACTTCTTAGATCCTCTTAGAAAATTGGGATTAGGGGAATTGATGTACCTGGTGTGGTCTCGCTCCAAACCGCCCACATCCCAGCCTTAAACAAGCCTACAACCCAAGTCTGTTGTGGAATGGTTGAGGGATCTGGGAATGTTTAACCTGGAGAAGAGGAGGCCGAGAGGAGATGTGACTGCCATCTTCAAATATCTGAAGGGCTGTCCCATGGAAGATGGAGCAAGCTTGTTTTCTCCTGCTCCAGAGGGAGATTCTGACTGGACATTAGGAACTGGACTGCATGCTCTAGTTATCTCTCGCTTGGACTACTGCAATGCGCTCTACCTTTGAAGGTGACTCGGAAACTGCAATTAATCCAGAATGCGGCAGCTAGACTGGTGACTGGGAGCAGCCGCCAAGACCACATAAAACCGGTCTTGAAAGATCTACACTGGTTCCCAGGACGTTTCCGAGCACAATTCAAAATGTTGGTGCTGCCCTTTGAAGCCCTAAACGGCCTCGGTCCTGTATACCTGAAGGAGTGTCTCCACCCCCATCGTTCAGCCCAGACACTGAGGTCCAGCTCTGAGGGCCTTCTGGCGGTTCCCTCCCTGCGAGAAGTGAGGTTACAGGGAATCAGGCAGAGGGCCTTCTTGGTGGTGGCGCCCACCCTGTGGAATGCCCACATATCAGATATCAAGGCAATAAAGAACCATCTTATTTTTAAAAGACAACTGAAGACTGCCCTGTTTAGGGAAGTTTTTAATGTCTGATGCTGTATTGTTTTTAACATTCAGTTGGAAGCTGCCCAGAGTGGCTGGGGAAACCCAGCCAGATGGGCGGGGTATAAATAATAATAATATATTATTATTATTATTATTATTATTATTATTATTATTATAACTTTCTGAGAGTAAGAGCCATTCAACAGTGGAATGGACTCCCTCTGAAAGTGGTGGGCTCTCTTTTGTTGAAGGTTTCAAAGCAGAGGTTGGGTGGCCTTCTGTCGGGATTCAAACTGTGACTCCTGCATTGCAGGGGGTTGGACTAGATGACCCTTGGGGTCCCTTCCAACTCTACAATTCTATGCTTCTATGATTCTCTGTGTTAAAGTACAATGGAACCTCGGGTTGCGAACATGATCTGTGCAGGAGGCATGTTCGCAACCCACAGCGCTGCGCCTGTGCACGTGCATGATGCAATTTGGCGCTTCTGTGCATGTGCAAAGTGTGATTTAGTGCTTCTGCGCATGTGTGAGTGCCAAAACCCAGAAGTTACCCATTCCGGTACTTCCGAGTTTGGCACGTCCGTAACCCGAAAACACGCAACCCGCAGCGATCGCAACCCAAGGTATGACCGTACATATAAATATGTATATTAAAGGCTGCTGGCTGATTCACCAGGAGCACTTACAAAAATAAATCAGAATATTATTTTGAATAAATTGGATTGAAAAAACTAATTGAATAAGCTAAGCAAATAGTTGGCAAAAGATGGCAACATTCTTTTTTATGGATTGGTTTTGTTTTGTTTTTATATGTTACTTACCTGGGCATATGTATGTATGTATGTATGCATGTATGTATCAATCATAGAAAAGTGAGTTGTATGGCTCATATTAATGAGCGATGAGCAGTTGGAGCCAGTGACGCTCTGGCTATCATGACTTATTCACCCTTCCTCCTGTTCCACTGCTTTTTCCCACCCCCCACCCTGGGGAAAAGCACTCTTCGGCTAGAGCAAACACCAATTCGACTTTTCTCTGGCTTCAGCCAACAACTGATTGATCCATGGGTAAAGCAAGGACCTTATTGTATTGTGTCACTTAAGTGAAACCATTTCAGTGACAGCCTTTCTGAAGCTCTCTCCAGAGGCTTTGTCCTGGGAACTTATTCCACAATTGGTCAGCCCGTCAGAGCAGTTTTTAATTCCTCCCTTCAGTTCACAGAGTGCTGTCCTGTGCTGTCCTTCACCTCACTGGTTTTATCTGTTATTGATAAGGCTGTTCATTTAGCGCAGGAAACAAATCGCATTTGTTGTTTAGTCACTTAGTTGTGTCCAACTCTTCGTGACCCCATGAACCAGAGCACACCAGGCCCTCCTGTCTTCCACTGCCTCCCGCAGTTTGGTCAAACTCATGCTGGTAGCTTCGAGAACACTGTCCCACCATCTCGTCCTCTGTCGTCCCCATCTCCTTGTGCCCTCCATCTTTCCCAGCATCAGGGTCTTTTCCAGGGAGTCTTCTCTTCTCATGAGGTGGCCAAAGTCTTGGAGCCTCAGCTTCAGAATCTGTCCATCCAGTGAGCACTCAGGGCTGATTTCCTTCAGAATGGAGAGGTTTGATCTTCTTGCAGTCCATGGGACTCTCAAGACTCTCCTCCAGCACCATAAACAAATCACATAGAAGACCACAAATGCTTCATCATCATCATCATCAAGCACCAGCAGTGGTTGGTGCTTTATAAAATGGAGTTGAAAGGGGTTCTTGCAGTGCAGGAATCACAACTAAAGCATCTCTGGCAGGTGACCATCCACATGGCTTTAAAAAACACTTGTAGGTGATGATTAGAACCTCATTGGGAAAAGGTCAATTCTAGTACAGCCTTCCCCAGCCTGATAACTTCCAGATATTTTGGACTACAACTGCAACATGTGTTGTCTATGGCTGATGGGAGTTGTACTCATAGAATCATATGATTTTAGAGTTGGAAGGGACCCTGAGGGTCATCTAGTCCAGTGTTTCCCAACCTTTTTTGGGCAAAGGCACACTTGTTTGATGAAAAAAATCTCGAGGCACACCACCATTACAGCCCCGTGACGTCAGCGTGCAGCGTCACGCCGGGAAGGACGCACGAAAGTGTAAGTTTCAATTTTTTCCCTCCCCCTTGCCGGGGAACCTCCAAGCTTTGGGGGGGGGGGAGGAGGCAGCAAAGCGAGGCAGGAAGGAGAGCGCGGCTTGGCTGGGTGAGCTTTGGCAGGGGCAGGGAATGAGAGCCGCGAGGCGGGCGCTGCGGACGGAGGCGCTGCCCGCCGAGCTCGCAGGCAGCCAGGCAGGCAGACGGCGAGAGCCCCACGCTGGGCGGCCTCTCCTCGCCACCGCCGCCCCGCCTCTCGCCGCCTGACTCGCCCGCCTCCCTCCAGGCAACATCTCGCGGCACACCAGGCAACATCTCGCGGCACACTAGTGTGCCACGGAACAGTGGTTGGGAAACACTGATCTAGTCCAACCCCCTGCAATGCAGGAATCTCAGCTAAAGCATCCAAGACAGATGGCCACCGAAACTCTGCTTCAAAGCCTCCAAGGAAGGAGAGGCCTTCCTTGGGCAGCTCATACTGTCAGAACGTTTTTCCTGATGTTAGTCAGAATTGCCTTTCTTGTAACTTGAAGCCATGGGTTCGAGTTCTACCTTCCAGAGCAGGAGAAAGCAAACTTGTTCCCTCTTCCACATGACAGCCCTAAAGATATTTGAAGATGGCTACCATATCTTCTCTCATTCTTCTCTTCTCCAGGCTAAACATACCCAATTCCCTCAACTGTTCCTCACAAGACCTGGCTTCCAGAGCCTTGATCATCTTGGTTGCCCTCCTCAGCACACGTTCCAGCTTGTCAACATCCTTCTTAAATTGTGTTGTCCAGAATTGGACCTAGTTCTCCAGATGTGGTCTGACTAAGGCAGAATAGAGTTTAAGAACATCTAGAGCAGCGGTTCTCAACCTGTGGGTCCCCAGATGTTTTGGACTACAACTCCCATCATCCCTGAGCTCTGGCCTTGCTAGCTAGGGGTGATGGGAGTTGTAGTTCAAGAACATCTGGGGACCCACAGGTTGAGAAAGGCAGATCTAGAAGGCACCAAACTGGGGAAGGCTGCTCTGCTATCTCATGAAAGGGCAGGCAAAATCCCAAAAGGAGTCTTCAGACCTATGGCTTTTTATTCCTGTGCACAAGTACGAAGATTTAATAGGTGTCTTAATTGTTTAGTCATACAAAAGGGTGACTAGGAATTAAAATGCCTAAAAACTACCCTAAGGGCACCAGTGGCACAATCTCATGTCAACACGTTGCGGTCAAGGAGTAACTGGGGAAAGACCTTTTGAGCTAACACCCACCTCCAGATGTTCTGCAGTGAGAAGTTGCCAGAGGTTAGCATGTAATAAACGAAGCCTAAAGAACTGTGAGTTAGCCAAGGGCCATCCAATAAGCCAAGATTTGAGCCTTGTCTTCTGCAACCAGTCCTGACATCTCAAGAAAAGGTGTCTTAAACCTTACCCCCAAAGAAGTTTTTATTAACCTTGGATTGAAACATCCCACCAAAACGGACACCCACCACTTTCTGAGGCAACCTATTCCGTAGCCGAACCAAGTTAGAAGGAGGAACGTGACTAAATCTTCCTTTCTCTCCTGCTTCGTTCCCCTTGTGTTCTCCATCCATCGTCATTTTTACAGTTTTCAGCCGAATTCTCTGACAACCTCTTTAGGTTCCTGACAGGCAAAAAGATATATGCAGCAAGGCTTCGTTTAATACCTTCTTCTCTTTAAGCAGAAAAAGGGAGGTTGTAGGGGAGGAAATCTGTCAGGATATAAATTTATGGCAAAATGTCCATTTGTTTTGTTTTTTGCCTCCATTTTCCTCCTTTGAAGCCTGCTCCCTCCCCAGATTGTCAGATGTTTCTTTACAGGAGGAGAGAGAGAGTAAGTATATATCCTTTGTCTTCTTTTTCTGCCCCCTCTCATTTGCTGTTCCAAACAGAAGGAGAATTTAAGTTGGAACAGGTCGCAGATGTGGAACCAGCAAGAGCAGACTTGAGTGAAGACCGTCTCTTTCGTGGAGTTCATCCAAGGGTCAGAAAACTTGGCTGCGGTGGGACAGAGCAGGATGGAGAAGACAGGCTGGGGGAGAGACAGAGAGGGAGAACCCGAGAGGACGAGGGTGTCACCACTAGCTGGGACACTGGGCAGACGCGGAGCAAAAGTTGATGGCCGAGCGGGTTGTGGGTTGGGCTCAGAGGCCACCTACACACACACACACACACACACACACACACACACACACACACACACAGTGCTTATGTCAGGTTAGCCTGAGAGGGAACGATCCATAGCTCAGTGGTAGAGCATCCTTTTTTGCACCTTGAAGGTCCCACGTTCAATCCCTGAAGGCACCTCGAGTTAGGGCTGTGTTATGTACTGAGTTGAATAGGATCCAAATGGCAGCAGTCTGATTGGTCCTAGAACAATAGGATTCAGAATGCAGCAGTCTGATTGGTCCTAGAACAATAGGATTCAGAATGCAGCAGACTGATTGGTCCTAGAACAATAGGGTCCAGAATGCAGCAGTCTGATTGGTCCTAGAACAATAGGATTCAGAATGCAGCAGTCTGATTGGTCCTAGAACAATAGGATTCAGAATGCAGCAGTCTGATTGGTCCACAGAAGCCACCCAATCCAGCTCCAGGTGGAAGTGAATTCGCAACCTGATTGGCCTACAAGAGAATCCCCGAATTAGCCAATCACGTGGGGCCCATTCTGCAAATAATGTATATAAAGCAGACATTTCGGGGGAACTTCCATTCCTCACTACTCTGAGCTGAATAAAGAGCATGAAATCCACACTCGACTCCAAGTATATTTCAGGCTGAAAGTCTGGAAAGCCACTGCAAGTGCAAACAGTACTGAGTTAGATGCACAGAACGACAGCTTCCCATGATCCTAAACCAGGGACTCATCCACACTTACCTTTTGCCCCATGCTTTCTAGCACAGGAGCCAACTCCTTGGGACTGAGGTTCCTTTCGACCCCCAATAAAATATTTGAGGATGCCGGTGTTCCCAAAATTAATAGGCATTGCCATTCAAATGGTGTTCCTGCGCCGTGTTGATTATGCAGGGCATAATTATGCGGGTGATTGATTATGCGGGGCATGGCTTACCTGCCCCCACGCCGAATATTTTATTTAAGTTGTCACCCCTGAAGAAGAAGAGGAAGAAGAAGAGTTTGGATTTGATATCCCGCTTTATCACTACCCGAAGGAGTCTCAAAGCGGCTGACATTCTCCTTTCCCTTCCTCCCCCACAACAAACACTCTGTGAGGTGAGTGGGGCTGAGAGACTTCAGAGAAGTGTGAGTGGCCCAAGGTCACCCAGCAGCTGCAGGTGGAGGAACAAGGAATTGAACCCGGTTCACCAGATTACAAGTCCACCGCTCTTAACCACTACACCACACCTGCTTTCTAGGCACAAGTCTGCACTTTATAAAAAGTTTGTTATCTTGATTTCTTGTTCTTGCGGCAAGTTTCATCCTTTCTGCATATTCCATAAGTTGATGTATCCATTATTCCTTTGCTGGGACTTCTGCTTCTTTCCATTTTGGGGTGAATAGCCACACTTAGGTTTTGCAATGTTGTCTCCAGACACAGTTCTGTGTCTGAGGACCCTTTATTTCCGCCCCTCAATAACCCACTCTTTAAAGCCAAATGGCAATAAATGTGGGTTTTTGCAAGCTAAAAAAAATAGAGCACTCAGATATGGAGCATGAATGTGCGGACTGTACCTGGAAAGCAAGGTCGCCCAGTGAGTTTCATGGCTGAGTGGGGAATTCGAACCCAGGCCTCCCAAGGTCCTAGTCCAGAACTCTGACCACTGCACCACCGTGGCTCTTAGAGGGTCTCTGCTAAAGCAGAAAGCCTGCTGGACAAATACAAAAAGAGCTGAAATTTTAAACGATGCAAAAAGAAAAAGAATAAACAATAACCACTGAACTAAAGAAAAACAGTGATTATGATCTCACATCGTTAGTGCAAAGAAAACAGTGAGTTTGGTCACACTTCATCACCAAATTTCTTATTCCAGAGGAAAATAGCAATTGCTCATTTTTCAACAAACGGGTGATCCTAAAATTGAGTTTTCTTTTCCTTGGACATAGTAAGCAAACTTATACATTATTGCTGTATTCCAAATGGTAAAGAACCATTTTGACAAAGGCGGGGGAGTCGGCCTGTGTACATTGAAATTGACATTTTAGCTGCTATCAAGAGACTAGTAACTATTTCCACATCAACAATTGCAACACAGCCTTCCAAGTGGGAACTCCCTTCTCTGGAGGCTTGCCAAAGCTCTGCTCCCAAAAAATCCTGACCAGCAACAAGTTTGTGCTAATAATGTGCATAAGTTCAACTGAACCTTCGTGTGTATTGCGAAGGTAAATGGAAACACAGGCTATAAGCACATCACCACCCCAAAGCATGCTGGGAACTGTAGAGGTGCTGGGAATTGTTACCAAATCATAGAATTGTAGAGATCGAAGGGATTCCCAAGGGTCATCTAGCCCAACCCCTGCGAGATAGGAAGTTGTTCCACATTGTTCCTTTATTTGCTGTATTTGTAGCCCGCTTGTCAATTCCAGAGCAGAGAACAAAGTGACTGAAATAAGTAGAGACAAACAATATACAAAAATTACACAATCATGAAAAGAGGGCCAATAAGCAACTGCACTGTAAGGCAAACAAATAAATGACAACAACATACTTTAATATTTCCAATTTACGTTTATATTGTATGAGACATGCAATATAAAGTATTTGTTAAAGGTAAAGGGTAAAGGGACCCCTGACCGTTAGGCCCAGTCGTGGCCGACTCTGGGGTTGCGGTGCTCATCTCGCTTTATTGGCTGAGAGAGCCGGCGTACAGCTTCCGGGTCATGTGGCCAGCAGGACTAAGCCGCTTCTGGTGAACCAGAGCAACGCATTGAAACGCCGTTTACGTTCCCGCCGGAGTGGTACCTATTTATCTACTTGCGCTTTGACTTGCTTTCGAACTGCTAGGTTGGCATCAGCTGGGACAGAGCAACGGGAGCTCACCCTGTCGCAGGGATTCGAACCGCTGATCTTCTGATCGGCAAGTCCTAGGCTCTGTGGTTTAACCGACAGCGCCACCCGCATCCCAAAAGTATTTGTTAGATAAAGTTAAATTAAGTTAACGAAAAGCAACTTCACGGAGTTGTGTAAATAATCATTTAATTGTAAATTAGTACAATGGGTATAGTCAGACGTTTCTTTTCTTTGCTGATTCAAACAGTGAATAACATTATGTCTTTGCCTTTATTCACACTTTCATTCTTCTTCTTTCTCTTTGTTTTCCCTTTCTTCTGTTATTTTCCATTCTTTTCTTTTTATATTTATATTCTTTATAATCTTTATAACATTGTGAATGTTATTTTGTTGGTATTGCATGTATATTAAAAATCTGTTTGTTTTATAAAATCTTTAATAAATAATAATAATAATAATAATAATAATAATAATAATAATAATAATAATAAATTATGATTTAATGAAATACGGGCCTTGAGGTCAGCAGCGCTGCCAGGTTGTGATGTGCAGCTGGATTTGCTGGCTTCCCCCATCTCTTTTCTCCATACCTCCCCCAACTGAGGGCCCTCTAGATGCTTCAGACTACAAAACCATTGCCGACAAAGGTCCATATAGTGAAAGCCATGGTTTTCCCAGTAGTGATGTATGGAAGTGAGAGCTGGACCATCAAGAAGGCTGATCGCCGAAGAATGGATGCTTTTGAATTCTGGTGCTGAAGGAGTCTCTTGAGAGTCCCATGGACTGCAGGAAGATCAAACGTATCCATTCTGAAGGAAATCAGCCCTGAGTGCTGAGCCCTGAAATCAGATTCTGAAGCTGAGGCTCCAAGACTTTGGCCACCTCATGAGAAGAGAAGACTCCCCGGAAAAGACCCTGATGTTGGGAAAGATGGAGGGCACAAGGAGAAGGGGACGACAGAGGACGAGATGGTTGGACCGTGTTCTCGAAGCTACCAGCATGAGGGAGGCAGTGGAAGACAGGAGGGCCTGGCATGCTCTGGTCCAGGGGGTCACGAAGAGTCGGACACGACTAAACGACTAAACAACAACAACACAAAACCCATCATCCAAAGGCAGTGCAATGCTGGCATGATGGGAGCTGTAGTCCCAAACATCTGGAGGGCACCACGAAGACTAGGTTAAACCACACAATACAAATACAAATACAAATACAAATACAAATACAAATACAAATACAAATACAAATACAAATACAAATACAAATACAAATACAAATACAAATACAAATACAAATACAAATACAAATACAAATACAAATACAAATGCCTTTATTGGCATTACAAGTTAAGGCATTTCAAATCCCTGGGATAAATTTAAAAGGGACAGGAGTGAGGCTGTTGAGGGTCACAAGGCACTCAATTTTTCTGCTTCACCCTGTCTGTTCCCTAGAGGGAAGATTCATTAAGAACCCTTTCAGGTAAGATGGAGATTAAAAAGGGAGCTACTGAGGCAGTAACGTCCTTGTCCCTATCCGCTAGGAGGAACCTCATTTGGCTTTCTCTCGGGGCCGTGGGTTGGTAATAATAATAATAATAATAATAATAATAATAATAATAATAATAATAATAATAATAATAATTTATTATTTATACCCCGCCCATCTGGCTGGGCCTCCCCAGCCACTCTGGGCGGCTTCCATAAAAACAAAAAATACAGTAAAATATCACATGTTAAAAACTTCCCTGAACAGGGCTGCCTTAAGATGTCTTCTGAATGTCAGGTAGTTGTTTATCGCTTTGACATCTGCTGGAAGGGCGTTCCACAGGGCGGGCGCCACCACCGAGAAGGCCCTCTGCCTGGTTCCCTGTAACTTGGCTTCTCACAGTGAGGGAACCACCAGAAGGCCCTCAGAGCTGGACCTCAGTGTTTGGGCAGAACGATGGTTAAGCCACTCTTCCATCAGCCTCCCCAAAGCTGGAGCCCTCTGGCTATCCTGGGCTTTTTATTGATTACTCTTATTTCCTGAATTTCTATGCCCCCAAGGATCACAGGGCGGTGTGCCATATCAGAACACAAAAACACACAGCATCTCTGGGACTGATGGGAGTTGTAGTCCACAGCGGGCAGAGGGCACCATGTTGGGGAAGGCTGATTCCGAGGCAGGTCTGGAATGCCGATTTGCTTGTCTTCCAAAGAGCCTTGATGCTTTCCAGAGGTGGATTCCCCCCCTCCACCCTTGACAGCAGGAATTAGTTTGTAATTTAATAAGAGGTGGTAGTTTTGGTTTACACAAAGGCCGGGACAATGTCTTTGTCTCTCTCTGTCTCTCTTTGGGGAAACTGAAAGGCAGGTTCGCTCTGCCTTTCTCCCTCTTGCCCTCTCTCGGGATGAGGATGGGCAGAGAAAGGCCCCCTTTCATCCTGCTCGCCTCCTTTCGCCTAATTGCTTCGTTTATTCTGTGTTTATGGAGGGATCAAGTTCTGCGTTAGGCAGGGATGGAGGTGGCCATTGATTGGAACGGGCTGCGTGGAGGGTCGGATGGCCGCATAAATCGGGGGCGAATATGACTCGCAGGATCTGGAAAGATAGAGACATCAGCAGCTGGCGAAAAAAGCGGGGAGTTTCTCCAGAGTGGTGGTGGGGAGGATCTGAGATTCAATTATAAAGAAGGGGAAATGTAAGAGAGAGGAGCAGATCCTTTTCCACCTGGGAGGTCCGTTAAGTGGTGGCAGAAGGTTTCTGGGATGTTGGATTAATCAGTTGCTAGATTCTTGAATTTACTAACATGCTCTGTATTGGGCATATTTCACAGAATTATAGAATTCGTAGAATCGTAGAGTTGGAAGGGCCCACGAGGGTCATCTAGTCCAACCCCCTGCAATGCAGGAATCTTATGCCCAATGTGGGGTTCGAACCCATAACCTTGAGATTAAGAGTCTTGGGCTCTACGGACTGAGATATCCCAGCTGCCTTGTGTTGCCAATGCTCTGCATTTCAATATTTTGTATGTTTGTCACATGATTCCTGCATTACAGGGATTGGACTAGATGACTGTTGGGGTCCTTTTCAACTCAACAGTTCTATTATTATATGATTATATGGAGGAATTAAAGAACTTTTTAATGAGGGTGAAAGAGGAGAGCGCAAAATATGGTCTGGAAGAAACGAATATGGTCTGAAAAAACCGACCAAAATATGGTCATCAAAAAAACGAAGATCATGGCCACTGGGCCCATCACCTCCTGGCAAATAGAAGGGGAAGAAATGGAGGCAGTGAGAGATTTTACTTTTTTGGGCTCCATGATCACTGCAGGTGGTGACAGCAGTCACGAAATTAAAAGACGCCTGCTCCTTGGGAGAAAGGCGATGGCAAACCTAGACAGCATCTTAAAAAGCAGAGACATCACCTTGCCCACAAAGGTCCTTATAGTTAAAGCTATGGTTTTCCCAGTAGTGATGTATGGAAGTGAGAGCTGGACCATCAAGAAGGCTGATCGCCGAAGAATTGATGCTTTTGAATTATGGTGCTGGAGGAGACTCTCTGGGTCTCTGAAATTGGGAGATTGTGCTTTCAGTAATGTGTAATGTAGTCATAAGGTCTATTTCCCCCTTCTGTTGCAAATTCCCCCTGATCTTGAATTTCATGGGGGATGAAAGATGCATTTTCTGAAGTCTGCAGAATGACAGGAATGCATTAAGCAGGAGCATTTAAATGTCCAGGTATTGCTACTGAAAGCCATTTTCTGCAAACACAGTTGTAACATTGTCTTCATTTGCAGTAGCCACTTTTACCCAGAAATGTGAAAAAGGAAAGTGCATGTTGACATTCATTAGGAAAGGAGTCCGAAAGAGAATTGGAAATATTGTGATGCCTTCTTTAAAAAATAAAAATATCTGAACTGTAGCTGCACTTGGAATGTGCCTAGTGTCATCACAGGTGACCTTTAGTCACTCCGTGAAGATGTTCCTATAGTGGGGGAAATTCCTCTTGGGGGCTCGTGTATGGGCGCTCAAACCAAACCCACAACCGGTCAGACTTTATTCAGTTATGCCTTACCAGGAAGAGTGCAGAGTAGGCTTCCTCAACCTCGGCCCTCCAGATGTTTTTGAGACTACAATTCCCATTATCCCTGACCACTGGTCCTGCTAGCTAGGGATCATGGGAGTTGTAGGCCAAAAACATCTGGAGGGCCGAGGTTAAGGAAGCCTGGTCCAGAGTGTATGTGAGCACATATCCATTAACAGGCACACACGATCTGGACAAATGTACCTCATTTTAGCTGTTCATCTTATACCCAGCCAACTTCTGCCTCCCCAGCCCCTCACCATGTCTGACCCAACCAGAGACCTTGGAATCACTTGGAATCACCCTTTTTACTGCACATGTCAGAACCCTCCTTGTACCTTCCATGGCGTTGCTTTCCACTTTAAGAGACAGCCGTTAAACGGATTCCTCTTGGACTAATCAACCACTCTATTCTGAACTGAAAAACAGGAAGCGTAATGCTGGTGGTTAACAAAAGAGGTTTAAAGACTCTCTCAAGGCAAATCTAAGAAAATGTATTATAAACATCGACAATTGAGAAACACTGGCCTGCGAGCGCTCCAGTTGGAGAACAGCCTTTCCCAAAGATGTCATGGGTTTTGAAGACGCTCAAACTCAGGACGAAAGGGAGAAAGGCGCTATGAGGAAGGCACACTTGGCAGACCCTCACTGTGATCAACACCCACCCAGAAACCTCTGTCCCCACTGCTGAAGGACGTGTGGATCCAGAATTGGCCTCCACAGTCACTTATGGACTCACTGTTAAGACAGTGTTCATGGAAGACAATCTTACTCGGCTACGAGGAAGAAGAAAGAAGAAGAAGAAGGCCAGTCTGGTGGTCAGGTTGCACCTCAAGACCTCATTCATAAGAGGCGTAACAGCAATTCTACATGACTATCCCCCAGGCCTTTTGCAGGACCTAAGGTACGGCAGGATGAAGTTTCTGTCATGATGCCCCCACAGCCAGACACCCTCAAGGTTTGCTTCAAGTCGAGAGGCATTTTTTTCCTGAGTAATAAAGGCGGGGGAATCGTCATGGTCTCAGCAGATGCATTCCCTGTTTTTATTTATTTATTTAGAAAATGTTCATCCCGCCCTTCATCCAGTGATCCAATGTTTTCCAAAGAGGGTGCCAGCACCTCCTGGAGGGATTTTTCCTCCCTCCTTTCTCCGGCTGCAGACGGGAAGCATCGACTTCTTACAATGTATATTTTTCTCTGCTTCACTGGAGCATCCAAAGCCAGCTGGTCCTGCAACAAAGGGAACTTAAGTGAATCAAAAATGCAAGCAAAAACTCTCTCCACTCTAAGCCTGTTCGTTGCAATGTTTACCACAGGACCAGAAGAAGATGTTCTGGAAACCTCAGAAGAGGTGTCCATTTCAAAGAAGGTTTAGAGACAGATCCTTCAGGATCTGCACCACCCCTTGAAGCCTATTTGCTCCAGTAAACAATCTGGCATATTGAACGAGAAAACATCACACACACACACACCAAGGTCACCATTATTCTGAGAAGTTGTGGCAGGAGATAGGCACCAAATGTCACACAGAAGGACTCAGGTTCAACACCCAGTGAGATCTTTGCTTCAAATTTGATTTAGAATCCCACAATTTATTGCACAGTTGTATGATCTGCATTACCCAAGGGCGGGGGTGGGGAGATATTTGAATATTTAAAGGCTATCACTCATTCCTTCCCAGCCTTGAGGCTGGATGGCTGCAGAACACTTGGTGTGGCCTTTCCAGGAGAAGCTGTGGGCATCGAGGTGACTTGCATTACGGCTCCCGTCATCTCCAACCACCGGTCATGCTCTCCAGGGTTGGTGGAAGTCCAACAGTATGTGGAGGACCAAAGGTTCCCTTTCCCTGACCTCCCCATGTTGAAGAACCTAAGGATCTAAGCATCTTGAACACGAGAACATCACATCACCACCCAAGGTCACCATTATTCTGAGAAGTTGTGGCAGGAGATAGGCACAAAATGTCACACAGAAGGTCTCAGGTTCAACCCCCAATGGGATCTTCCAGATGAGGATGGGGAGAGGACTCCCTTTATGAAACCGTGAAGAGCTGCTGTCAGCCAATGGAGAGCGTACTGGGCTAGATGATCCAAAAGTCTTAGGATAAGCCTACGAATATCACAAGAACATGAAAACATGAGAGAAGCCTTCTGGATCAGGCTGGTGACCCACCTAGTCCAGCATCCTGTTCTCACAGAAGCCAACCAGATGTCCCTTGAAGAACATGCCAGCATGATTCAAACACAAGAGCCCTCTCAGGGTCTCCAAGTGTCCCCAGGACAGTCCCAGATCTACAGAAGCTGTCCCGGTTTCTGATTTGATCCTGGAATGTCCCACTTTTCCTTAGGACGTCCTTGTTTTCATCAGAGAACTGTTGAAAGGTGTGGAGTTATGTAACCCCCGAGCCAAGGACATAATTAACTATACAACCTTTAGAAGACATCTGAAGGCAGCCCTGGATAGGGAAGTTTTTTAGTGTTTGATGTTTTATTATGTCTTTGTATATGTTAGAAGCTTCCAGAGTGAATGGGGCAACCCAGTCAGATGGGCAGGGAATAAATAATAAAATTATTATTATTATAGACTAGGACTTCCTTATTTTCACTGGAGAAATGCTAGCGGGTACGCCCTCTCCTCTCCAGCAACTGGCTATTAGCCATCGAAAGCCCTCTGCTCCAGGCATTTGTCTCATTTTCTTTTAAAGCCAAATAGATTGTTTGCCATTACTGTGGGAAGGAGTTCCATAGTTTAATTATGCATTGCATGAAGAAGGAAGGACTTTATCTTTATCTCTCTGAAATCTTCCAACAGTCAGATTCACTGGATTTCTACGAGTTCTGGTGTTATGAAAGAGGGAGAAAACCTTTTCTCTATCCCCTTTCCCCGTGCCATGAAGAATTTTATAAACTTTTATCAGGTCATCTCTCACTTGCCTTTTCTCTAAACAAAAAAACCCAAATGCCACAGCCTTTGCCAGTAAGGCCATCTCCTTGATGGAAGCATTTGGGGATTCACAAAAAAGCCTTCCGTGTAGGAATTTTGCAGGAGATCCAGAATCGGTGAGACGAACTGTTTCAGAAGGACTGGAGCAAATTTATATTTTATATGAAAGAAAACTGTAAACATTTGGAAACATTTGTAGGTTTGAATTGAAATGCTTTGTAATGTAAAAATAAGGACCCAATTTACATATATGGAGGTGATATTTTTTTTTTTTTTAAAAAAGAAGATATAAGGTAAAAAAAGTGGCTATAGAAATGTGAGAATTTACTAAAAGATGTTTGGAAGTCAGAAAGAGGGAGGGAAGGAAATCGATGCTCTGTCTAAGCGATGCTTTATGTTATAGATTTGTGTAATGGAATGTAATTAAATATGGAAAACTCAATAAAATTCATTTAAAAATAAATAAATTTGCAGAGCATGTGAAACAGCTAAGAGTCACCCAAGACAAGGATTCCAATAGAGAGGGAGGACATCCCCGAGGCAGAGGAGCCAATATTGTTATAAATAGCTGTTATGAGACCAGAATGAGCAATGGAAAGAATGAGGCCTCCAGGCTCCCCCAACGGCGAGGCTGTTGAAAGAGGGTCCCTACGGTGGAAACCCCATCATTTCAGTTACGTCAAGTCCGACCCTGCATGTCATGATGCGCGTCGGGGAACAAGTCTGTCTGGGCCAAGGGCATAGAGTCAAGAAGGTGACCTCATAGTCTTCTCCAAATTTCCCCTTGATGACTTGAAGGCATGACTGGATGAGGGCAAGAGGACTTCGCCTTGGTGAGTGCAGCCAAGGGAAACAGCAGGAACCGGCGCATGACGACCAGAGCTGGACCATCCACCCGTTGGCATGGAGATGGGCGGAACGGCCCCTGGGTGTTTCCCAGACTCAACTGTTGCCAGAAATGTAGTAGGACTTTGAGCGTCAAGAGCAATCAAGGGATTAGACATCTGGAGAAGACCAAATGTGCGAGGGGGCCTTCAGGTCATCTGCCCAGGGCCCCCAGTGGTGTAAACTCAGGTCAGAGGATTTGAAAATTATTCCTAGAATCAGAGAAGGTGCCGTATTTCAGGGGTACGTTCCCATGAGACACATGCAGAAGGTCCTAGGCTCCATCCAGGGACAGGTGACCAGGAAAGGACTCTCTCTGCCTGAAACCAGCCCTCCTCAGCCCTCAGAGAGCTGCTGTCAGGAAGAATAGACAATATTGGAATAGCTTAGGGGGCAGGAAGCCTCCAAGATGTGGTCTTCAGATGGCTGGCTCTGCCATTAGGCAGAGTGAGGCAGCTGCCTCAGGCAGCAGATGCTGCAGGGTGGGCAGCAATGGAGAGGCAGGATAATAATAATAATAATAATAATAATAATAATAATAATAATAATAATAATTCAAACCCCGCCTCTTTCCCTGACAGGGACACAAAGCAGCTTATGGATAAAATCAGAAATGCTCAGGGCAGCCCAACGCGACATAAATTGAAATAAATGGAGCATCACTTGTGAAAGCTCAAAGAAGCTATGTCTTTCTTAGAGGCAAATCCGCACTCAGAATTTGGGACGGAGGGAGGAAGGGAGTTTTGTTTCTTGTTACTATTATGTCATTGTGTTTAAGTTTGAAAAATAAAATATGTTGAGAGAGATGTGTTTGGAAACCTCTGGATTTTGCACAGCTGGAAAGCAGCCTTCTGAATGTAAGTAAGGGGATAGTAGTAGTAGTAGTAGTAATAATAATAATAATAATAATAATAATAATAATAATAATAATAATAATTTTACTATTTATATGTCACCCATCTGACTGGTTTGTCCCTGGCACTCTGGGCAGCTTCCACCACTGGTGAGTAAAACACACACTCTCTCTCTTAAAGGTTTTCCATGAGAAAATTCAGCCTCAGTTTCCCCCCATTCCTAGACATTTTTCCATGTTGGTGGAAATCTGCCAGCACCGTGCGCCAAACGCAGGCACTGGTTTCGCCCCTGACCTGGTGCATCTTGCCTCAGCCCCAGGAGACGCCCCCACTCCTCCTAGGTTGACCCTGCTCTCATGCCTTCCCAGATCCACAGGGCAAAGGCTTGCTGGGACCAGCTTCCTGGTGTGGTCTTCTGGAGCCCAGCCACACTGCTCGCAATCCACGAGACCATTGCGGCCCGACTGTTCACGGAGAGGTCACCGTCATATTTGCAGGGTTTGCCAGCATTGTTTTAAATCAAATGGGTTTTGTTTGTTTGTTTCCAGACAATCAACGTACTTGGATCGAGGACCTGCATGTTCCATCCTAAGCTGAACTTGCAGGAGGCAGCCAGCGGCTGAGGGGTGGGGTGTTGCAAGCATCTCCCCTCCCCAACACACTCCCCAGGACCTCAGGAAAGTTAGAAACAGATGCAGGCAGCTGGCAGCTGGGATAGGAGGAGGGCAGCACTTCGCCTTGCCTTCTCCTCTTCCCTTCTTTCTTCAGTTCAGAAAGACAGTTGCAGCCCTTCTGATGCTGGGAGGGATCTCTGGTCCAGTGCTGGCCCAAGACATTTCGCAATGAAATATACTCAGAGTTGAGAGTGGATTTCATGCTCTTTATTCAGTTCATAGTGGTGAGGAGGAATGGAAGTTCCCCCAGAATGTCTGCTTTATATACATTATTTCAACAATGGGCCCCACGTGATTGGCTAATTCTGGGATTCACCTGTAGGCTAATCAGGTTGCAGATTCACTTCCACCTGAAGCTGGATTGGGTGGCTCCTGTGGACCAATCAGGCTGCTGCATTCTGGACCCTATTGTTCTAGGACCAATCAGACTGCTACATTCTGTATCCTATTGTTCTAGGACCAATCAGACTGCTGCCTTTTGGATCCTATTCAACTCGGTACATAACACGCAGCCTGAGGCAAGCCAGTCAATGGATCCCTGCCCTGCACAGTCCTGCAACCTGCCTAGGACATGGAACAGTCACCAGGGGTTAATTAGGGTTGCCATATTTTGAAGAGCAAAAAAGAGAACATAGACGTGTTTGTGTGTGTGTGAAAACTGTGCATAACAATGCATGAATTTCATGCATTATTTGAAGGGAAATAGGCTTGCAAAGAAATGTGTATAAGCCGGGGGGGGGGTGTTTATTAGGAGAAAGGCATGCTAAAAGGCTGATGGATTTTCCAGAGGATCATTTCAGGAACTGCAACTTGCTCAGGAAATGTAGAGAACTAAATTGATGGCTGGAAGAGACTCTTGCTCTCATTACACCATCACTTGTGGACTCCCAGAGAAGCTGAATGTTGGCTGGTCTAGGGGGTGATGAGAAAGTGAGAGAGTCAAAACCAACGAATCTGACCATCCCTAATTGTGCCCAAATATGAGTAGCATCTTGGGGTCCAACTCTGCAACACTGCGAAGGAGCCAATATTGTTTCTTTTAGGTTCTGTGATAGGGAGATTTTACTGGTTTGGAGCTGTGCCTTGAGATACAATATTAACCTAAAATACACAGTTTGGGCACTTTTTGAGGGTGGAGAGAGAGAGAGAAAGAAGAAGAGGAGGAGGAGGAGGAGGAGGAGGAGGAGGAGGAGGAGGAGGAGGAGGAGTTTGGACTGAACCCCAAAATTCAGAGAAGCACAAAAACCAAATAATAATTACGTGCCAATCCACACATTTCTGTGGGCATTGGTGATGGGTTCCATTTGCACCCAGACACCAAATCTCATGGGCAGCCCCCATCTCACCTAGCAGCTCTTAGGCAGAGCTGGCTGGGTCCTTTGAGCTGCTGTTGGAACCAGCCTAGGGACCAGCAAAGCCAAAGTTTCTCCTTCCGCAGGAGAGCAGACTGGGGTTCACGCATCATCTTTCAGGGTCCGTGGGAGAGAAGACTCCTGAAAGAGTGCTCCTTTGCTGTATCCTTAAGTGTCCGCTGCTAAGGAGGGAGGGAGGGACCCCTCCAGGGTCAGCATTTTTCGCATGCCAGAGAGAGGGCCGTGTGCCAGGAGGGTTCACAGGAGACCAAGACCTGATGGGGAGAGAAGCCACTGCTGCCTTGGACTGGAACGAGGACAAAACATCCCAGCCAGAAGCAAAGCATCTCCCTGCAGGGCCTGCCTCTGGCATGTTGTTGCTTAGATTCATAGAATCACACTATTGTAGAGTTGGAAGGCACTCAGCGGTCATCTAGTCCAGCCCCCTTCAATGCAGGAATCAAAGCTCTGTGATCCCATGAGCCTTTGAATAGGTTTGGATGGTCCCCAAAGGTAGAGGGGGACTGTTCTGCTTCTGCAAGGGAGCTTGGGAGGCCAAGCCTCATTTGACAGAGCCTTCTGCATGAAACCTTGCACTGCAGGTCATTGCTTTTGCCCCTTTCTCTTATTTAAAAAGCTTCAGGGAGAATTTGGGAGGGTTTGGGGCATGATGAAGGTAAACAGGTAATAAGCAAGTACAGTGGTACCTCGGGTTACATACACTTCAGGTTACAGACGCTTCAGTTTACAGACTCCGCTAACCCAGAAATAGTACCTCGGGTTAAGAACTTTGCTTCAGAATGAGAACAGAAATCGTGCAGCGGCAGCAGGAGACCCCATTAGCTAAAGTGGTGCTTCAGGTTAAGAACAGTTTCAGGTTAAGAATGGGCCTCCAGAACGAATTAAGTTCTTAACCCGAGGTACCACTGTAGCTCTTTAGACCCATTTAGAGAATCAACTATTTGTGCCCACCAGTAGATCCCTTCCACTTTACAACTGCATGGAAACTGGTGCATGTGTCCCAACACGTTGCTCCTCTGAAGTGAGTCCCACTGAGTTCAGCTCAGCTTGTTCCATGGTAGCTGGGCAAAGGGTTTTCCTAATTCCCCTTCCAATTCCCTACAAATGTTCTGCTGACCATCCCAATTTGCCTTGAATTTAGTCTTTGGTGAAATACACAGGCAATTCCCAGCTTTGTAGGTCAAGGCCAGAATTTCGCTTTGAGCCCAGAGACAATCACAGAAGGACGCTTCCACTGATGCCATGGGCTTCCAGCCTCACCACAAAGGGAGTGACATCCCACACTAGCAGAAGCTTCTAGACAACCTTCTGATGTTACTGGCCAGGATGGCTCTGCTCCGCTTCCACAGTTGGAGGCAGCAATGCTTTTGAACACCATGTTTTCATGTTCTTGTGATATTCGTATGACGCTGGCTTATCCTAAGACTTTTGGATCATCTAGCCCAGTACGCTCTCCAGTGGCTGACAGCAGCTCTTCACGGTTTCATAAAGGGAGTCCTCTCCCCATCCTCATCTGGAAGATCCCATTGGGGGTTGAACCTCAGCCCTTCTGTGTGACATTTGGTGCCTATCTCCTGCCACAACTTCTCAGAATAATGGTGACCTTGGGTGGTGCTGTGATGTTCTCGTGTTCAAGATGCTAAGATCCTTAGGTTCTTCAACATGGGGAGGTCAGGGAAAGGGAACCTTTGGTCCTCCACATACTGTTGGACTTCCACCAACCCTGGAGAGCATGACCGGTGGTTGGAGATGACGGGAGCCGTAATGCAAGTCATCTCGATGCCCACAGCTTCTCCTGGAAAGGCCACGCCAAGTTTTCTGCAGCCATCCAGCCTCAAGGCTGGGAAGGAATGAGTGATAGCCTTTAAATATTCAAATATCTCCCCGCCCCCGCCCTTGGGTAATGCAGATCATACAACTGTGCAATAAATTGTGGGATTCTAAATCAAATTTGAAGCAATGGTTTGGTTCTATATCTGGAGGAACTTGGGCCATTTGGTTTCCATTAGGCTGCATATGAAAGCTCTCTCTGTGCAAGTGAGTGACTCAGAAAGGGAGAGAGAAAGAGGGGGATTCTTGCTCTCTGCCTTTTTCTTTCTGGATGGACTCACCGTACATCTCTGGGCTTTTCGGAGTTTCCTCTGCTAATTGGTAGCAGAGCCTCAGCTTAGACACAGGGAGGAAGATCCCCCTGGCCCTGACTCCTCGCAGGAAGGGCAGTCTGGGGGGGCCTTGCCAAGTGAACAGCAAGGCGAGGAGAACAATCCTGGTATTCATAGCTTCCTGGAAATGCAGGCAGCTCAAGGGCCATGGTGAGGATCGCGGTTGCACTTTTTGGAAAGCAAACCTACCCCCCCAAGTCTTCCTCATCCCCCCAACCCATCATGTGAACCCAATTTCACATTGGGTTTCCAAACATGGCAAGGCCCCTTGGTCTTTGCCATGAGCTCATCTTACCTTGGGACTGCCTCAGCTGGTGTCTAAGGCTGAGGTCCCAGCCCCATCACAGAATCAAAGAATTGCAGAGTTGTATGGGTCCCACAAGGGATGCGGGTGGCACTGTGGGTTAAACCACAGAGCCTAGGACTTGCCAATCAGAAGGTTGGTGGTTCGAATCCCCATGACGGGGTGAGCTCCCGTTGCTCGGTCCCTGCTCCTGCCAACCTAGCAGTTCAAAAGCACGTCAACATGCAAGTAGATAAATAGGTACCGCTCCAGCGGGCATTTCCGTGTGCTGCTCTGGTTCGCCAGAAGTGGCTTAGTCATACTAGCCACATGACCCGGAAGCTGTATGCCGGCTCCTTCGGCCAATAAAGCAAGATGAGCGCCGCAACCCCAGAGTCAGCCACGACTGGACCTAATGGTCAGGGGTCCCTTTACCTTTTATGGGTCCCACAAGGACCATCTAGTCTAACCCCCTGCAAGACAGAAGTCACGGCTAAAGAATCCCTGACAGATGAGCACTCAAACTCTACTTAGAAACTTCCAAGGAAGGAGAGCCCATTGCCTTCTGAGCAAGTCCGTTCTACTCTCAAACGGCTCTTCCCATCAGAATGCAATTCCTCACGTTTAGTCAGAATCTCCTTTCTTATCACTGGAATCCACTGATTTGGGTCCTGCCCTCTGAAGCAGCAGAAAACAAGCTTGCCCCATCTTCCACAGGAAAGCCCCTTAGATTGTTGCAAACCCTCCAAGTGTCCCTGTTTTCCAGGGACAGTTCCAGATTTACAGGAGCCGTTTCTGATTTGATCCTGGAATGTCCCGCATTTTGTTAGGACGTCCCTGTTTCCATCGGAGAAAGGTTGGAGGGTTCGGAGTCATGCTACTCCCAAGCCAAGGAGATAAATAACTATACAATCTTTAGAAGACCCCTGAAGGCAGCCCTGCATAGGGAATTTTTCTAAAATGTTTAATGTTTTGTTATGTTTTTATATGTATTGGAAGCTGTCCAGAGTGCCTGGAGCAACCCAGTCAGATGAGTGGGGTATAAATAATAAAACCACTTCTTCTTCTTCTTCTTCTTCTTCTTCTTCTTCTTCTTCTTCTTCTTCTTCTTCTTCTTCTTCTTCTTCTTCTTCTACTACAATTTCCATTGGAGAATGTTGGAGGGTAAGAGTACCAAACCCTCGTTGGTGGTTTTTAAGCAGAGGTTGGATGCATAGCTATCAACGTTTCCCCTTTTTTAAGGGAAATTCCCTTATTCCGAATAGGATTCCTTGCAAGAAAAAGGAAAAGTTGACAGCTATGGTTGAATGGCCACCTGTCAGGGATTCTTGAACTGTGATTCCTGCATTTGGGGGGGGGGACTAGATAATCCTTGGGGTCCCTTCCAATTCTAACATTCTATGATCGTGTAGCCACTACCATAGGTCCACAAAGACCTAAGCGGTACAGTGATAGTGGGAGGGACTAACAACAACAACAACAACAACAACAACAACAACAACAACAACAACAACAACAATTTATTTGTACCCTGCCCATCTGGCTGGGTTTCCCCAGCCACTCTGGGCAGCTTCCACAGAGACCAAAAATACACTAAAATGTCACACATTAAAAACTTCCCTGAACAGGGCTGCCTTCAGATGTCTTCTGAATGTCAGGTAGTTGTTTATCGCTTTGACATCTGATGGGAAGGCGTTCCACAGGGCGGGCGCCACTACTGAGAAGGCCCTCTGCCTGGTTACCTGTAATAATAATAAATTTTATTTATATTCCGCCCTCCCTGGCCAGAACCGGGCTCAGAGCGGCTAATCAAAACATATAATACATTAAGACATAAAATTCAGGAATCAACTCTTTGGAGCATCGAGGGCCAACTCTGAGGGCCTTCTGGTGGTTCCGTCACTGTGAGAAGTGAGGCTACAGGGAATAGGGCCTTATCAGTGGTGGCACCTGCCCTGTGGAACGTCCTCCCATCAGACGTCAAGGAAATAAACAACTATCTTACTTTTAAAAGACATCTGAAGGAGGCCCTGTTTAGGGAAGTTTTTAATGTTTCATGCTGTATTGTGTTTTCAATATTCGGTCGGGAGCCACCCAGAGTGGCTGGGGAAACCCAGCCAGATGGGTGGGGCATGAATAATAAATTATTATTATTATTATTATTAGAATCCCTGACTGATGTGACGCACAGTGTGTGGACTCTGGGGAAAAAGGGAAAATAGAGATTTGGCTTTTCATGCCGACACACTTATGTGTTGCAATGACCCCATCCAGGGATATGGACTTCCACCCCAAGTCCTGGAGATCTTGAAGATCCCTGCCCTTGTTACCAACCAAGAGACCCCGTTTCTTTTGCATCCAAAGTGGAATTCTCCTCTTGCCTCCGTGATTTAAGAGCCGCCCGTCTCCGCAGAGTTGCTGCTGGTGCTGACCTCTCCTAACTCCTAATATGCTCGCAGGAACATCCGCCGCTTTTAAGAAGCCAACCGTAATGTCTGCAAAACCTTAAACAAACAGGCTGCGTATTTACACGAGAAGACGTAGTAATTGTTTCTTTTAAAACGATTATTATTAGAAGCAGGTTCACGAATGAGGCGGGGGGGGGCAGGCAGTGGGGATGAAACGAGAGACACCCCCAGCTTCACCCAGGCTGTTTTTGATCACCGTCTGGTACTTTGCGCAACACGTGGCAAAAATTTCGCTCTCTCGCTCTCCCTTATAAATCTAATTCTCAGTTTAAGGTGACAGTAATAATATGTTAAATACCAACAGATTATTAGAAACACATTCATTGAAAATTACCCATGTAATAGATGGTTATCTGTGACATCACGGGCCTAAGCGCACACAGATGTTTCCCAGATGAAGGTAAAAGGGGAGCGAGAGGCAACGGAAAGGCAACCATATTCCATTTGCAGGGCTCTGACTCTCCATGAATTATATTTATTTGTGTGCTCCCTATTCCTGAAATACTGCAGATGCTTTGCATTCCTGAGCAATGTGTTCTTAGGCAAAGGAAGTGCATTGTAATAATCATAATAAATGTTGTTTGTCCGGCACCCACGGGCCGTGGCGGTCTTGGCTCCTTAGCAAACAACAACACGGTTACCCACCGAGCTGTAGAATGCGAAAAAGATAGCGCAGGGCTGGAAATCAAGCTCAGCACATTTCACTGGGTGGACAAGGGCTTAGGAGGCCACGTTCTTGGGGCTATTTCACGGCAAAACTGGAGACTCGAGACAGCCAAAGAAGATTCCTTTCATGCAAAGAGTTTCTTTCTCCTAGGAAGAACTGAGAGGTGGCATGGTAGACCTCTTCAACTACATACCCTTCAACATTTCTCCAACAAAAATAGGGATGTCCTATTTCATAACATCAAAAATAATAACTTTATTATTGATACTGCACCCATCTGAGTGGGTGGCATCTACATTTTACTTGTTCTGCACCTAGAAAACAAGGGTCTGAGTGGTTTTCTGCTTGTCCCACCTCTTTTCCCAGAAAAAAAACAGCTCTTTACTGCTGAACTGGAACAAACATCAATCCACGGAAAATCCAATTGATATTTGTTCCAATTTAGCAGTAAAGAGCAGGTTTTCCCAGGGGAAAGTGGCAAAACAAGCAGATATGTGGTTTTAGCCAAATGTTGATGTTCAGGAACCCTAAAGGAGAATCCTGGATCTGTCCACCTTTTAAACCTGGAGTGCTTAAAGTTACTCCTATTTGTGCCTCTCCTAAATTACTATATTGGGGTTTGCATCTGCGGAAGTCTAGGACCTGCAATCTCGGGCCATTTATGGTCATCTTTCTGGTAGTAAACCTGTGAAAAGAGAGGTCAGGCTGAGGTGAAATGCTAAGAAATTTCAGCAGCTTTACAAGACAACTGTGGTTCAGCGGCTTCACCCGCATTCAGGATCTTCCCATTTACCTGAGGTCAGAGAGATGATTCTGTCTCGCAGCTTTGCTTAGACATTTCGCCCTGCTAATGTGGCCGTAAAGTTCGGGCTGCAGATTGCTTAACAGGAAACAGCAACCATCGCTGGATAAATCCTCGATCTTTCAAAAAGCGAATATTTTATTAAACTGATCTTAATGATTAAATATGTCCTTTCTCGTTAGGGCTTTGAAACGTTCCTTCCAATCTACTTGACCTCTTCAGCATGAAGCCGAGAGAGGCTTTGACTGGCAACTCGGCGTCTGGGCAGGCGGCCTGCTCTTTTCCCTCCCATAGGTATCTTTTTCAAAGTTTCCCATCTCCCGCAGGTCTTGGGGCTCAACTGACAAAGGAATTGCAAGGTGAACGGGTGACGAGAGAAGGAGGAGCAGGCTCAAGAGCAAGACTTTCAGAAATGATCAAGATTCCTTCCTCTGCTGTCACAATTTGGGGTTTCGTGAGCTCCTGCTCCCAAATGTCACTTCTTCCTTCTGGGGTCACGTGGCTCCCTCAAAGGTCAGGCCTGCTTCGGCCAAAAGACAGGATCAAATAATGTGGCAAAAGCTGAACTTGGTGGTATTTTCCTTAAAAGCAGAAACGGAAGCCCACCAAATTGTTGTCAATCACAGTCTTTGCCCAGTCCTAAGACTTTGTTATGGATGGTCAAGTCAAAAGTAAGCTGAGACAGCCTGCATTCTGTCACAATGAGGTTGATATCAATAGGGTAGATGCTTGAATTTTGCCCCAGTGTGGACAGTAGATTAGAAATATAATATAATATATAATAGATTGTAGAATTGGAAGGGACCTGAGGGTCATCTAGTCCAACCCCCTGCAATGCAGGAATCACAGGTAAAGCCTTCCTGGTAGGTGGCCATCTAACCTCTGCTGAAAAACCTCCAAGGAAGGACAGTCCACTACCTTCCAAATGCGCTTTATTTTATTTATTTTATTGCATTTGCATCCCACCTTTTACTCTGCTCAGAACATTGTTCTCCCTCTCCTCACATAATCCCCACAACACCGCTGTGAGGTAGGTTCGTCTGAGAGTGAGTGAATGGCCCAAGGTCGCATAGCGAGCTTCATGGCTGAGTAAAGTTTTGAACCCTGGTCTCTCTCATGTCCAGGCATGTCACTCTAACCACGATGCCACACTGACTCACCCACTAGTCCGTTCCACTGTCAAACATCTCTTGCTGTCAGAAAGTTCTTCCTAATGTTGAGTTGCAATCTCCTGTCTCGTCGCTTGAATCCATTGGTTCATCCCTTGGAGTAGGAGAAAACAAGCTTGCTTCACCTTCCCTTCAGATACTTGAAGATGGCTCTCATATCTCTTCTCAATCTCCTCTTTTGCAGGCTAAAAATATCCAGCTCCTTCAACCGCATCTCATAAGGCTTAGTTTCCAGACCCTCAATCATCTTGGTTGCCCTCCTCTGCACACCTTTCAGCTTGTCCATATCCTTCTTAAATCCTGGTGTCCAGAACTGGACAAAGGACTCCAGGTGGTCTGAGCAAGGCAGAAGAGAGCAGCACAGTGACTTCCCTTGATCTGGACATTAGACTTCTGTGGATGCAGCCTAGAAGAGCATTAGCTCTTTCCTACTATGTCTCCTCACTCAATACTGCAGGAAGTGGCTTCCAAACCAGGTCATTTCTTGCATCACCAGTGTTATGTACTGAGTTGAATAGGGTCCAGAATGCAGCAGTCTGATTGGTCCTAGAACCATAGGATTAAGAATGCAGCAGTCTGATTGGTCTGCAGGAGCCACCCAATCCAACTCCGGGTGGAAGTGAATCTGCAACCGGATTGGCCTACAGGAGAATCCCAGAATTAGCCAATCACGTGGGGCCCATTGTGTAAATAATGTATATAAAGCAGACATTTCGGGGGAACTTCCATTCCTCACTACTCTGAGCTGAATAAAGAGCATGAAAGCCACACTCGACTCCGAGTATATTTCAACCAGACTTTCGGACAGGAGACCCCATGCCATGTGGAGCCCTCAAGGCCTTTCTATACAGCCACCCTTCCCTCTCCAACAATGTTCTGTCCCCTCCAGTGACTCCCCTTTGAAGAAAGGTTGCAGTGCCTGGGAGTTTTTAGTTCAGAGAAAATGAGAGTCAGAAGCAACCTGGCAGAAATTTAAAATTTGATGCGTGGCATGGAGACAGTGGGTAGAGATAGGTTTCCCTCCTCCTCTGCCATAACACTAGAACCCACGGGCGTCCCATAGAGCTGAATGCTGGAAAATTCAGGACAGATTTTTTAAAAAATAAGTCTTTCTTCGTGGCTTGGTTGTGTGGTGAAATATACTCGGAGTCGAGAGTGGATTTCATGCTCTTTATTCAGCTCATAGTGGTGAGGAGGAATGGAAATTCCCCCGAAATGTCTGCTTTATATACATTATTTACACAATGGGCCCCACGTGATTGGCTAATTCCAGGATTCTCCTGTAGGCCAATCAGGTTGTGGATTCACTTGCACCTGGAGCTGGATTGGGTGGCTCCTGTGGACCAATCAGACTGCTGCATTTTGGATCCTATTCAACTCAGTACATAACATGTGGGTTCCATTTTGCCAACTCTGCTGGACTGTCTTTGCAATTGCTGTTCCACTGTACTGTCAATTTCCATCCCGTTCCAGCCTCCGCAGCTAAGCACCCCAGGAAGCTGGCTGCGACGGTGAAATATTAACTATGAGCTGGCTTTGCTGTCATCAATCTCTCTCTCCAGAGCAAAGGCCTAGTGAATCGCCCAGCCTCCTTGGGCTTGATGAATATGGGCACCTCCTCAGCCAGTGTCCAGCAGCCCTCAAAAGCACATCAATGTCATCACCTCCACTGTAATGAGCGCCCATTCAGTTCCTGCCACACGGATTATTGAAGTGGGAGTCTAGCTGACTCCCATGTGGATGGGGGCATCTTGCGAGGCAAGTTCCCAACCCCCTCCCCCCCCCCGGTAGAAATAAGGACACATGACACAATTATTAAGGTTAATGGGCAGAAAAAGGCCACAACTTTATTGGTTACAGGTGATGAGCAGTATTGGCTTAGGCATTGGTCCTAACCGACTATATCTGACTCCAGCCCGTCTGCTTGAAGTCTGGGAAGGGTTAACCACCAGTAGGGGGAGCCCTGCTGATGCACATCAACTAGGAGCTCCCCCGGGGTCACCGATAGGGAGCATGCCTTAGGCCCCCACCTCCCCAGGCTTCGGACAGGGCCACGCCCCTCCCCGAATCCTTTATCAGACTACCCTTCAATATGTGGGGCAGGTGATGGCGCTTCCTCCCCTCTTCCATCTAGAGAACAATACAAATGCCTAACCGCCAATACCCAGAAAGTTGTGACGATTTGCTACGAGGTAGGCGAAAACCAAGTGGCTGGTGCCAATTTGCCAAGTGGAAAAATTCCTACCAGGCCCCTAAATGGAGACCAACCGAGGGCCATAGCAAGGTCAAAAGAAAACCTTAGAGGGCGGGAGGGTGGGAAAAGCAGGAACAGCGGGCAGGCGGCAAAGAGGGAGATCCCCGGCCGCGTCCTGTTTTAAATAAGGCAGGCCACACCCCCAGAGCCTGCCGATTGGCTAGCCAGGAGGTGAAGAAGCCGGGAATCCCCCCAATCGCGTGGGGGCTGGGGCCGGGGCCGTGAAGCCCGCAACTCCACCTCCTCCGAAGGTCAGAAGTGGCTTTGTGCTAGATGACCCTTGAGGTCTCTTCCAACTCGACAGTTTCGTGATTCTATTATTCCTTCTGCATTTAATTTAAAATAAACCTAGTTATAGTTCAGACCTGTGCCTAGAAAGCACAGGGCAAATGAAGTGTGGATGAGCCCTTTGATGCTCACGGAATCATAGAATCACAGAACTGTAGACCTGGAAGGGACTCCCCAAGGCTCATCCAGTCTAACCCACAGCAATGCAGGAATGTGCACCTTATCAACAGTGCTTGCCTCTAGACCACCAGACCTCTCTTGGTTCCCCTGACCCAGAACACCCACCTTTGGGCTGCTGCCTTATTGCTAAAGTTTTGAAAGTTTGCCAGTCCTGGCATTCCTCCCAAACTTGGGCTCCTTGTTGTCGTTCTACTGGGAACCTTAAAGCCCTGCGCATTGGAGCGAAGAACAACAAGGAAATTCAGAAAAATGGGAAAGTCAGCGGCTACTGTAGTGACAGGATCTCCAGGCCCCTCTAGCTGGCAGGATTGTTTTACAGCTTGGCACATGACGGATGGGATTCCCCAGCCATATTTTTCAATGCTCTCTGCCTGGCTGTGCGCAAGAGCCCCCGGGAGAGATAACTTCCGTTTGAGTGATGGGGCCCTGTGTTAATAGCAATTAGTCTCCCTGCTGACACTTCCCAAAGCCACCTCGCTTGTAATACGTGGCTTCTCTCGATGACTCAGTAGCCGTGTAAATAATGCCTCTCTCGCAAGGCCCCCTCTCACCCGCCAGCCGCATAAATCTGCCCTGCAGCATGGAAGCAGCTCGGGAGATATATGGGACGGGCTGGAGAGCGTAAACTATTGATCTGCGTTACCTGCTGTATTTTAACGGAGATTCACAGCCAACGGCTGCTTAAGGAAGAGCAGGTGTTGCGCTGTGCTGAGCTGCCTTGAGACAAGTTTTACGATCAGGGGGGTGGCAAGGTGTGGGGTGGGGTGGCTCTTTGTGGTGCTAAATCTCTTTACAGGGAGGGAGGGTGGAGAAGAGTTGGACCCCAAAGTGTTCAAGAGACTGGCGAAGCTCCCAGGAAGTAGATCCAGCCAATCATTTGTTGTTGTTTAGTCGTGTCCGACTCTTCATGACCCCCTGGACCAGAGCACGCCAGGCACTCCTGTCTTCCACTGCCTCCCGCAGTTTGGTCAAACTCATGCTGGTAGCTTCTATGACACTGTCCCACCATCTCGTCCTCTGTAGTCCCCTTCTCCTTGCGCCCTCCATCTTTCCCAACATCAGGGTCTTTTCCAGGGAGTCTTCTCTTCTCATGAGGTGGCCAAAGTCTTGGAGCCTCAGCTTCAGGATATGTCCTTCCAGTGAGCACTCAGGGCTGATTTCCTTCAGAATGGAGAGGTTTGATCTTCTTGCAGTCCACGGGACTCTCAAGAGTCTCCTCCAGCACCAGAATTCAAAAGCATCAGTTCTTCGGCGATCAGCCTTCTTTATGGTCCAGCTCTCACTTCCATACATCACTACTGGGAAAACCAGATCATAGAATAATAGAACTGCAGAGTTGGAAGGGTCCTGAGGGTGATGCAACTCCCTGCAATGCAAGAGTTGTGGGATGTAATCCTCTGGGAGCAGTCAAGTACAACATTCCTTGTATGGCTAGAGTGGACATGCAAGAGGATGTTTGATCCAACCAGTCGAAACTTCCTGTTTCCTCCTGGGCTGGAGCATCCTTCCTTTTGTATGTGACTAAAGGTGAGTGTGACCTTACCTGTCCAGGTAACAAAATGACAAGTCACGCAGCACTCTCTCTCTCTCTTTCACTTCCTTCTACATTGGGCCAGTTTCTTAGCTAGGACTGCCCTGCTAGCTTTTCAGCTAGCAGAGGCACTGGGATCATTCCTTCCTATGGGATGGACCCACATGTATATATTTATAACTAAGTCTGCCTTCAGGGATCACACTGTGCTCTGCCTGATGTAAGTAAACTTATTTTATTGACTTATGAATAATATTGTGGTGTGTTTATTCTTTTAAGAGGTATTTAAGGGAACTTACCAGGGCCGTACAATTCAATCTTAGACAGGTTGAATTGCATAATAGTGAGAGGCTCACACGAGCCTGCAACCAGCTATCTGCTGTGCATGTAAAAGGGGAATGTAACTCTGCTAAGTAAAGGAGCTTGCTAGCGCAAGTTAGGAAGGATATTAATGAACAATATATCCTCTCTTGCCTCCTTGAACATTCCCACAAGAGTCACAACTAAAGAATCCCTGGCAGATGACTATTGAACCTCTGTTTTAAAAACCTTCAAGGAAGGAGTCCACCACCTTTCGAGGGAGTCTGTTCCACTGTCCAACAGCTCTTACTGCTAGAAAGCTCTTCATGTTTAGTCAGAATCTCCTTGCTTATAAATGGAATTGCCTGCTGAGATGCGCTTTGATTGCAAGGACCTGCCCTGTGGGAAAGCCACTTCCGCCTTAAGGAGGAGGTGGGGTTGCGGGCTTCACGGCCCCTCCACGTGTGCAAGGGGTGGGAGGCCAGCCCCGTGCGATTGGGGGATTCCTGACTGTGTCACTCCCTGACTGACCAATCAGGTCTGTCTGGGGTTGTGGCCTGCCCTATAAAGGTGGGACACAGTCGGGATCTCCCTCTTTGCCGCCTGCCAGCTGTTCCTGCTTTCCCCACCCTCCCACCCTATAAGGTTTTCATCCCTTGACCTTACTATGGATCTTGGTTGGTCGCCGTTGAGGGGCCTGGCAGCCCCTTGGTTTTTGCCTACCTCTTGGCAAATCGTCACAACTTTCTTGGTATTGGCGGTCAGGCATTGGTATTGCTCTGTAGATGGAAAAGGTGAGGTATCGCCATCACCTGCCCCGCATATTGAAGGGCAGTCCGTTAAAGGATTCCAGGGGGTGTGGCCCTGTCCGAAGCCTAGGGAGGTTAGGCTGTTGGAAGTGTGTGTTTTTTAAAAAAATAAAATTATTTATCCAATTTTCAAAAACAACAGGAAAAAAACATTCCATATGAGTTAACATCCAGTTCCAGTCTTTGTACTTTTTTAGACTTCCCTCAGCCTGTCGGAGAATTTTTCATATTATTACTATTATTCACATTTCTTCAATTGGCTGTTGGAAGTGTATTATGGGAAATGGGGAGAGGTCTTAAAAGTTCACGCAACTCCTACTCCTTGTGTGTTTGAAACTTGTTGCAACAAATAAAGATCAGGTCTACTGACTGCTGTTTGCTTCTTTAACTTGGCTGTAGACTTCTTCTTTTTCTGACCAGAAAGATCTGGGGGAGTGGCACCCCAACAAGCTGGGCAGCGGAGTAAATACTCACCCCAGGATTTTTCCTTATCACTTCCAACTCTACAATTCTATGATTCTTTGGTTGGTCACCCTCCTCTGCACGCCTTCCAGCCTGTCAAGACCCTTCTTAAACTGAGGTGCCCAGAAGTGAACTCCAGAACAGAGCATTTCCCTCGATCTGGATGCTAGACTTCTGTTGATGCTGCCTAGAATTGCATGAGCTTTTAATTGTCAGGTCAATGGCTTCTTAATATATACCGAGACAAGCGAGATGCAAAGATTAGGCTTGTAACTGGCACACTTTGAAGGCAATTTGTACATCGCGAGGGAAGTGGGGAATAGAGGCCTCATTGTAGTCTCTCCCTGTGTCCATATGAGCCCAGCAGCCAAAAGCAGCAAACAGACCCGTCGTGAAATGAATGTGGAAAGGAAGCAATCAAATTTGGAGGGGGAAACGGGGAGAATAGCTGCTTTTTGTGAAAGAAGAAAAGTGGGGGGAGAGAGATTTTTGATCTATCTGGAGGGGCTCAGAGGTGAGCAACTGGAGAAATGGCAGCAACTAGGTTTCCTTAGTAACTCTGAGTCGAAAGCCTCCATAGGCCCCTTTAAAACAGAACGATGGATCTAGGAGCTAAGGAGACATTTTTCTTCCTACTTTGCAGATGACGGGGAATCGATAATGTTGCAAAGGAATGAGTTCTCCATCCACACGTTTTTGTTTTGGGCTGCTCTGATCTCTCAGTTGGCATATCCCCAAGTAGACCTTGCAGAAGAACGCTGCCTAGCCGGAACACTTTACAAGTGCAGGCGAGAAATGGACACCGATCTTCATCAGTGCTGAAAACAAGGCGTTATAAATCACCCGCTTTTGCTTTTAGCAAACATTTAGGTGCATGCTTGAGATAAATGGGAGGCTTCCCTTGCGGTGTCCCCTGGCAGCCATTCTCTCTGCTCACCTATCATAGAATCATAGAACTGTAGACTTGGGAGGGAACCCCAGCGGTCATCTAGTCCACCCCCTGCAATTCAGGAGCCGCAGCTAAAGAAACTCTGACATATTCTTTATGAAGGACTTTCTGACAGCAAGAACTGTCCAAGCGTGGAACAGACAACCTGGCGAGGTGATGGGCTGGAGGTTTAAAAGCAGAGATCTGTCACTGATAGTTTAATTGTGATTCCTGCACTTCAGGGGGGTTAGACTAGATGTCCTTTGAGGGTCCCTTCCAACTCTACAGCTCTATGGATAGGAGGAGGAGCATCGAACCTCTACCCACTCCAAGCATTTGATATACTTAAGGAAAAGCTGGGGAAATGTTCAGAAAGGGTGAAGGTCAAGGGAGATGGACAGGGTCTGCTAGGTGTGCAAGAGAGAAGTTTATGAAATCCGGCAGGCCGTTAAGAAAGTGGCTAGAGAAAAGCTGTTATCCCCCTCTCATCGCACTAAAACTTGTGGACATCCAGTGAAGCTGAATGCTGAAAGAATGTTGAAATTCCTTCTTCGAATGTACAGTGGTGCCCCGCAAGACGAATGCCTCGCAAGACGGAAAACTCGCTAGACGAAAGAGTTTTCCGTTTTGGAGGTGCTTCGCAAAACGAATCTCCTATGGGCTTGCTTCGCAAGACGACAATGTCTTGCGAGTTCCTGCGGGTTTTTCCCCCCTCCCCCCTTTTTCTAAGCCGCTAAGCTGCTTATCAGCTGATCCGATAAGCCGATAAGCCGCTAAAAGCCGCTAAAAGCGCTAATCCGCTAATCCATCAATGGGCTTGCTTCGTAAGACGAAGAAACCGCTAGACGAAGAGAATCACAGAACGGATTCTTTTCGTCTTGCGAGGCACCACTGTATAAAACTGGCTCAAATATATGTTGGAAATGTAAGGAAAAAGAAGGGACTTTTTACCATATGTGGTGGGATTGTAGTAAAATTTTAAAAATTTGGGAAATAATGTACAATGAGTTGAAGAAAATGTTCCAATTAACATTTGTTTAAAAGCCTGAAGCATTCTTGTTAGGGATTGTAGGAAAAGACCTGCCAAGGAAACTGAAAAATATTTTTATGTATGCGACAATGGCAGCAAAAGTCTTAATAGCACAAGGACGGAAGAACGAGGAAATCGCAACCAAAGAACTGTGGCAAGAGAAACTGATGGACTATGCGGAGTTGGCGAAATTGACACACAAACTACGTGATGAGGACAACTGTGACTTTAAAGAAGAATGGGAACCTTTTACAAAGTACTTAAAGAAACAACAAAATGAACTGGACTCCTTGGCAGGTTCTGAATAAACATGCACAAATTTATCATTGGTAACATATAGATAGATAAATTAAGGATCTTTACAATTTTATAATATGCCGAGAATAACATATGCTGAAAAACCAGAGAGAGGAGCTGAGGGAAGTCTTGGTTGGGTTTCTGGTTTGGGGAGGGGGGAGGGAAAAATAGGGGGGATGAGGATGATATGTGTTTGATAAATTGTTATGTTGAAATTCTTAATAAAAAAGGGGGGGAACAAAGAAAGTTCTTCTTCATGCAGAGTTAAACTGTGGAACTCCTTGCCACAGCAGGCTGTGATGGCCACCAACCTGAATGGCTTTCAAAGAGGGTTGGAATATTTCATGGAGGAGAAGAGGGCTACCCATGACTACTAGCCAGGATGGCTCTGCAGCAATGCTTCTGAATCCCAGCTGCTGGAAACCATAGGAAGGAAGAGTTGTTCGAATCCTGCTCATGAGTTCTCCACCTTCTTGGCCACTGTGAGAACAGGCTGCTGGACAAGATGGGTCACTGGCCTGACCCAGCAGCCGGCTGTTCTTGTTTCTTCTCAAGGCACAATCCTCTCTCCTTCTCTTTACGCTCAGCGCCCTTGCAGGAAAGGACCAGCGTCCCCACCGCCAAACACCTCGGGCATCGCCACTCAGGGCGCCTCTCAGCAAGCCGAAGAATTCAAGACACATGGGAGTGGAATTCTGGCACGCCGGGATCTCATTTATTCCTCAGCGCTGTTTTAAAAATAGAGTTTATAAGCAGGGAGACACTGAGGTCCCAGTAACCAAAATAAAAACGACACGCAGGTCTCCATTGCTTACTCAATGCAGGCCAGGAACCAGCGATGCAACAGAGTTCACGGCCTTGGCAGCCGAGGGAAGATCTGGAGGGCTTGGAATTGTCTGGCAAGAGCCTTTTCCAAATAATCTCCAGCCAGGAGAACACATGGACTCCGCTAGGGACCAAAGCTGCGGGTTGCAAGGGCAGATCGCTGGAACGGCACAGAGCCCCCAGGAAAAAATGCCGGGAATTTCGCAGAGGTCCAGGAGCCTGCACTTTCTCGACACCCCGGAATTGACCCCAATTGCATGAGTTGTGCCCATTCCTCTGCATTAGGGGAGGGTGGGGGGCAAGCCTGTGGTCCTAAATGAAGCAGCTCAGAATGGGACCCCAAGGCTCTGTTACTGCCATGCTCTCCCAGAAACGTATTTGGGTGCTTGGGTGTAGCTCTCGTTGAATGCAAGAAGGAACAATGTACATCATGAGATATGGAATGGCAGCTGGCCTTTAGGGGATCTGCGCCAGGGGATATTGCTCAGTTCCCTCCCCAGCACGCAAAGTCCCAACAACAACAAAGGGTTATATCCAACATTAGCTGGAACAGACCCGCTGGAATTAACAAACGTGACTGAGAGGCAGTGTTTCATAGTGGTTAGAGTGTCAGACTAGGACGTGGGAGACCAGGGTTCAGATCCTCCCACTCAGCCATGAAGCTCACTGGATGACTTGGGCCAGTCGTAGAATCCTAGAATCATAGACACCCCTCCCCCCAAAAAAAGAACACATGGGAACTGTAGTTTATTCAGAGTGCGGGGAATCGCACCTCTATGGTGGGTATACTACAGCTTCCAGTTTTCCTTTTGGGAACAACGTTCTTTGAATGTGTGGTGCAGCGCCCAGGCTGGATGTGATCTCTTGCAAAAAAGGGAAGGATCACACACACACCCCACTTTTGCCTCTAGGCTCATTGAAGAAAAAAATGGTAGGCATAAATGTAATATATAACTAAATAAATAACTTAGGTCTATGAATTTCAGTGGATCTGCTCAAAGTGGAACTTAACTGGACACTGTAGATTCAGAGAAATGGGTCTTCTTTGCCCTATAAAGCCTGACTCATCATCAAAGGTGAACTCTGCAACCGCTGCTTATCTGATAAGACGCCTTGTATGAACAACATCGTTCTCTAGCCGGGCTGCCCGGTGAGTTTTGGCTAGGGAGGACAATTCGGACATTGCAATAAGTGAAAATGGATGCCTGTACAGTGGTACCTCGGGTTAAGTACTTAATTCATTCCGGAGGTCCGTTCTTAACCTGAAACTGTTCTTAACCTGAAGCACCACTTTAGTTAATGGGGCCTCCTGCTGCTGCCGTGCGATTTCTGTTCTCATCCTGAAGCAAAGTTCTTAACCCGAGGTACTATTTCTGGGTTAGTGGAGTCTGTAACCTGAAGCGTATGTAACCTGAAGCGTATGTAACCTGAGGTACCACTGTACAAGTAACTCATGGATCAACATTTCTTTTTTCTTCTTACAGTTCAGGTAAACGCTTTGGTATTGTCAGATCTTATCAGATGCCTGGAAAACCCGGAGAGATTTTGCTTATCCAAGCTCTGGTTCAGCGGGTAAGATCGTATTTTCGCCAAGTGCAGCTGCAGAATGGCAAGAAAAACTCTGGGATCCAGGGGGATTAATCGGTGCACAATACTACTACCAAAATACGGGGCGAGCGAAAGTGTCAATGAGCCTGGAAACAGCAACCTCAATTTGACCCTGAAATGAGGGAACATTTGGTGCAGATCTCCTTTGCTGTCCACACCATTCATGGTTCCATAAATGCTCTCTATTTTGCATACACCCCTAAACTTGCCAAGGAGTCGTTATGCCCAGACCATTAAAATGGTATCTTTGGTCACTGAGGCGGGTGTTTGCATTTCCCCTCTGTCCTCCCCCGCCACCCAGGCCAAGAGAGATGTTTGTCTCTCACTCAGAAGCTTGCACCCTCTTTCAGCACCGGTGGGTGTTCACTGCTGACACAAAGCAGAGCTCCGCAGCGTGAGCCATTTCTGCAGTCGGCTGGCTTCTCCCGGAGACCTTCAGCTGGCTGCAACCGCTGGCGGTCTGGCAGGAGAAGCTGTTTTCTCGTTGGCCTTTGAGAACCGCCAGCAGAACTCCAGAGGGCGTCATGGGAGACGGAGGCGGCTGGGTAGGCCTCCTGGGGACCCTTTGCTCCTGCGAACATCGGGCACAGCCAAAGGCCGCCCGTAAACTATCCCAGGCATGTGGGGAAAGGACTGGAGCCGGCCTGCCGACGGGTTGCGGTCCAAGGTGACTCCTCCAAAGATTTTCATGATGGTGGCTCAGCCCCAAAGCTGAGCTCAACGATGCACCATTTGAGAGCCATATTTGGAGACTAGAGCTCATGAACATCTAATGCAGCTGAGTGTTGGGAAATTTAGGGTGGTTAAAGGAAAACACAGGACATAGAATTGAGCTGTGGAACTCTCTCCCACAGGAGACAGCTAGGGCCCATAGTTTGGAGGGCTTTTTAAAAGGATTAGACAAATTCCTGGAGGAGGAGAGGGCTCTCGATGGCTCCAAGCCAGGCTGGTTCTTCTCTGCCTCCACAGTTGGAGGCAAACGCTTCTGACTCTCAGTTGATGGAAGCCACAGGCAGGGAGAGGTGCTCTTGTGTTCAAATCCTACTTGCAGGCTTCTCATTCTGGTTGACCACTGTGGGAACAGGATGCTGGACTATATGGGCCATTGGTCTGATCCAGCAGGGTTCTTCTTATGTTCTTATTTCGTCGAGAGTAAAGGAGAGCTGAAATTCCCAACCTGCCATTTGGCTCCAGCACTTACTCTCTTCTTTTCCCTCCTCACCTTCCAGTTTTTGCATTGCACGAAAGGTCTGGCCTCACGCAACAAGCACAGGATCTGCAGCACACTGCTAATGACATTGCCGGTTGTGGGGGTCAGTCTGGATGATGCTCTGAGCCCCTTCTGATTCTCAGGATTTCATGTATCTCTGCGGGTGGAAGGGATGAGAGCAAGCTTGCCAAACCTGTCCCATTGTCTAGGTAACGGTTTGCGCTGACTAGTTAAGCACCGCGATGGGCATAACCAAAGAAGTCACTCTGTGCCATAGAAAAAATGGTGGGGGCCTCTGCCACCCCCACCAACATGGTGCTAGGCACAATTGACAGAGTAATGCATGAGGAAGCTGAAATCAGGCTGGAAGTTGGAGACACAGAGATCTGCTTGCTCTGTGCTGGACCCAAACTTGTGACAAGGTCTGCTGGGATGCTAATACCAAGAGCCCCTCGATCTTATGCTCAGGTTGCATATATGTGTAAATAAAACCATATTTCCTAAAGACATCACAGTCTCTGCTGACCTTCATTCCAAAGAAACTGAACTTTGGAGAAAGCACCTAGCACTCCTGGAGTATCAGAGGTTAGAGGTGATGTAGTGGGGGCAATTCTCAGATTTTCAGAGGGGTTAGACTATCACAATTTTCACCGAAAGATTCAATCACCAGCAAATTCAAGTTGTGCATTTATAGTTGATTGGGAGTCCTTGTGCAAGAAACCCGCTTTCCCAAAAATTCAAATGTTTTGCGGCAAGACAGATGGGCAAATGCACTGGGAAGGACAGGATACAACCCTTGCTTTGATGCAACGTCATCTAACCTCCCCCAAACAAATCAGAATGAAAGCTCATCTACTAGCCATTGTCCAAGTGGCTTGTTTTCTCCTACTCTGGGGGTAGGAGGTGAACCATTGGAGTCAAGAGCCCCAAAAGGAGATTCCAACTAAACTTCAGGAATAACTTTCTGACGTAAGAGATGGTCAACAGTTGAATGGACTCCCTTTGAAGGTGGTGGCCTCTCCATCCTTGGAGGTGTTGAAGCAGAGGTTGGGTGGCCATCTGTCATGGATGCTTTAGTTGTGATTCCTGTATTGCTGGGCATTGGTCAAGCGGTCCCTCAGGGTCCCTTCCAACTCTACACTTCTATGATACCATGATCTTTGCTTGCTTGCTAAAATCTGTTTGTTCATTTGTGGGTTTTCTGGCTATCATCTCCATGTGGCTGAACAAAAGAATTGGATTTGATGGAGGCAGATGTGGCTCCTTCTCAATGGACTTATCCATTACCCAAAAAGTGCAACATCTCTGGCTGAAGATGTCTCAACAACAGCTATCATTTCCACAACCGGGTACATGAAGATGGCCCAGATCTCTGGTCAAGAAATCACTGAAGGCTTAAGAACTTGCACCATGCCAAATATGTGTTGGAAATGTAAAGCAAAAGAAGGTATCTTTTATCATATGTGGTGGGATTGTAGTAAAATTAAAAACTTTTGGGAAATGATATATAATGAGTTGAAGAAAATGTTCCAATTAACATTTGTCAAAAAAAACCTGAAGCTTTTTTGTTAGGGATTGTAGGAAAAGACCTGCCAAGGAAACTGAAAAATATCTTCATGTATGCGACAACGGGGGCAAGAGTCTTAATAGCACAAGGATGGAAGAATGAGGAAACCTCGACTAAAGAACTGTGGCAAGAGAAACTAATGGATTATGCAGAATTGGCAAAACTGACACATAAACTACGTGACAAGGATAACTGTGACTTTAAAGATGAATGGGAACCTTTTACAAAGTATTTAAAACAACAACAAAATGAACTGGACTCCTTGGCAGGTTTTGAATAGACATTCACAAACTTTTTATTGATAACATCTAGCTAGATAAATTAAGGTTCTGTACAATTTTGTAACATGCAGAGAATAACATAGGTTGATAAATTAGAGAAAGGAGCTGAGGGAAGTCTGGGGGGAGGGGGGTATGTTTTGGGGAGGGGGAGGGGGAAAATAGGGGGGAATTAAGGATGATATGTTTTTGATAAAATGTTATGTTGAAATTCCTGGGCTGAGAGAAGGGTCTTTCCTGCACGGCTCCCCCCTGCCCTCCTGGCATGTTGGGAGGAGGGGCTTCTTAGAGTGACAGCCACATTCTGGGGGAGAGGTGGCGGAGGGCGTCCCACCATCTGAGCGAGAGAAGCGCCCCGCCTTCCTCCAGAGATGTTGGCCCCCTTCCTGATCCTTCAGGAAATCAAATAGAATTAGGAGGAGAAATAAAGCAGATAACGCAGAGCAAGTTGTGTCAAATAACCATAATAATGGCAGGCTGGGAATTCCCAGGAGCTGCGTCTGACTCCAAGAATTGCTAGTTTGCTTTCTCCATTTCAAAGATGGCTCCTGCTCCTGCTTATCTTGGCCAAGGAGGGGTGTGATTCTGCGTGCTAAAGGAGAAAGCGGAGGAGGAGGAGGAGGAGGGAGGAGGAAGGAAAAAGGCCCCCCTGAATGGCACCAAGTGCATTGGACCATTGCCCTTTGTGTTGAGGGCAAGTTGGACCTCCTCAAAATGATGGGGCCTGGAGCTTTCCCCCAAAGTAGATTCATTCAGGTTTGCTTGTTTGTTTTACTAACCAAACAACCCTTACTTATTCTTGACTGGGATTACTGGGGAGATCGTCTGAATAGGTGGATTCACTGTATCCCGTTCTAGGCACCCTTTGGGGCAAGCGTTTTCACCCGTGCCCCAGACGTATGGCATCAGACGAGCCTGCTGGATGGCTTGATGGCCTACCTAGTCTGGCGTCCTGCTCTCAGTAGCCATCCACAGCCCTCTCCTCCTCCATGACTTTGTCTAATCCTCTTTTAAAGCCATCCGAGTTGGTGGCCATCACTGCCTCCTGTGGCAGGCAGTTCCACAGTTTAACTCAAGCCTAGGACTTGCCGATCGGAAGGTCGGCAGTTCGAATCCCCGCGACGGGGTGAGCTCCCGTTGCTCGGTCCCTGCTCCTGCCCACCTAGCAGTTCGAAAGCACACCAGTGCAAGTAGATAAATAGGTACCACTGTGGCAGGAAGGTAAACAGCGTTTCCATGTGCTGCTCTGGTTGGCCAGAAGCAGCTTAGTCATGCTGGCCACATGACCCGGAAGCTGTCTGCAGACAAACGCCGGCTCCCTCGGCCTATAGAGCGAGATGAGCGCGCAACCCCAGAGTCGACCGCGACTGGACCTAATGGTCAGGGGCCCCTTTACCTTTACGTTTATGTGAAGAAATCCTTTCTTTGATTTTTCCTGATTCCTCCAACATTCAGCTTCACTAAGTGTCCGTGTGAGATGAAGAAAAGCTTTTCACTCTCCACTTTCGTAGAATCATAGAGGGGACCCCAAAGGCCATCTAGACCAACTCCCTGCTACGCAGGCGTCTCAGCTAAAGCACCTCATGCATAATTTTATCACGTTGCCTCTCCTGGAGGGCACCAACTTGGGGAAGGCAGTTGTAATGGTTATTCTGCTTCATCTCTGTGAATAAGGCAGATTTTTTTTTTTTTTTAAAGAGGAATCTGCAAATGGGCTACAGTCCTAAAATACAAATGTCTTAAATGTAGCAAGGCGGAGTCAGGTCACAAATCCTATTGTAAATATTACACCGTCCCTAAAAAGTTCAGGGTTAACTCAGCTCCATTCCTTCACGACTGACAGTTCTGTTTTCTCCTTTTGCGTGTGTGCCTGTTTTGCACATTTTAATTTTTTGGGTAGAACCTACTTTGGTCGCAACCCAGCAATCTGTTTCAACTTGGGAGTCAACTTCCCGGTTGTAGGCGAAGGGCCAAGGTTCAAGTTAGGGGCAAGTCATATATGTGTCAAAATGAGCAATGTCTTTCGGGGTCACGTATACTTTTGACTTCGGTGCTGCTTTATGTAGGCTGTAAAATTAATAGGTGGGAACGAGATTTATTTGTCCCCTTGGCATGTTAGTTGCTTGTTAGGTTAAACTCGCTGATTTCCTTGTACAAAAGTGCTGGTTAAAATAATCGCCCTGGAAACAGTCCCCTGGGAATCATCCGTCTTCTGAAATCACAATTCCTGAATGGCTAAGCATGGAGAGAGAGAAAAAACTTGAGCAACAACTAAACAAGGAGAGGGAAAATCAACCTTGGAGCTGGTGCTCAATTTAGGGGCCTGCAGGGGGCGACAAGCCTAATAGTGTGATCCCATACCTGTGTCTACTCAGAAGTAAGCCACCCTGGGCTCACTTACTCCCAGGGACACTTACCTGGGACTAAGTTTCATTGAACTCAATGGGGCTTGCTTCTGAGTAAAAATTATTATTAATCACAAGCGTAGGCTTGCAGGGCTCATTAAACCCATGCAATAATAGAATTGGACTTGAGCTTCCAGCTGAACCTTGAGAAGAACTTCCTGGTGGTCAGAAATGTTTAACAGTGAAATGGACTCCCTTGGCAGTTGGGGGACTCTCCTTCGTCAGAGGTTTCTAAGCAGAGGTTGGAAGGACATCTCATGGATACCTTAGTTGAGATTCCTGCATTCCAGGGGGTTGGTCTGGATGACTCTCAGGTTCCCTTCCACTCCACAGTCCTACACTCGCCTGGCTGCTGCAGGGAACTTCCCACATCCCAACAGGAAAAAGCCCACAGTATGGCTTATATTTATCCAGGAGTAGTAGTAGTAGTAGTAGTAGTAGTAGTAATAATAATAATAATAATAATAATAATAATAATAATAATAATAATAATAATAATTTATTATTTATACCCCACCCATCTGGCTGGGTTTCCCCAGCCACTCTGGGCGGCTTCCAACCAAATATTAAAAACAATACAGCATCAGACATTAAAAACTTCCCAATCAGGGCCACCTTCAGTTGTCTTTTAAAAGCAAAATAGTTGTTTATTGCCTTGACTTCTGGTGGGAGGGCATTCCACAGGGCGGGCACCATCACCGAAAAGGCCCTCTGCCTGGTTCCCTGCAGCTTTGCTTCTCGCAATGAGGGAACCGCCAGAAGGCCCTTGGAGCTGGACCTCAGTGTCCGGGCTGAACGATGGGGGTGGAGACGCTCCTTCAGGTCTACTGCGCCAAGACCCTTTAGGGCTTGAAAGGTCAGCACCAACATTTTGAATTGTGCTCGGAAACTTACTGGGAGCCAAGGAAGATATTTCAGGACCAGTGTTATATGGTCTTGGCGGCTGCTCCCAGTCACCAGTCTAGCTGCCGCATTCTGGATTAATTGCAAGAGTAAGTGAAGAATTAGAGAGAGGAAGAGGGGAGGAAGAGGAGAGAGAGAGAGAGAGAGAGCGCGCATCTAAGTGCAATCTCCAAGGGACCTGACGCCAAACTCCATCATGGAGCCTAAGAGGAAGTTTCCTGCTCTCCAGACATTATGTCACTGGGGCTCAGATGGTAACAAGCTTCTACCCTCTCCTTTTGCATCTCACCGCAAGCCATTTATGTGACAGGACACTCGCCCACCTCCTTCAGAGTCACACTCCATCAATCACAGGGAATTCGCTTTCTTGGAATTCAAGGAAGGAGCCCATGGTGGAGTGGATGGGGAGAGCGAGGAAGGGGGTCCAGGGGCCTCCCTTCGAAGCGGGATACAAGCAAAGCACTCTTACTTCTCCTGGCCCAAACAGATGGAAGACTAGGGCTGCTTTTGAAGCCTTGCGCTTTCCCAAGGGGAGAGATTGCTCTCTCAAAAGCTACTAGTCATTCTGGCTATCTGAGGTCTCCACAATGCTGTAGAACAGAGCATCATCATCATCATCATCATTTATTTATACTCCGCCCATCTGGCTGGGCTTCCCCAGCCACTCTGGGCAGCTTCCAACAAAATATTAAAATATCGTAATGCATCAAACATTAAAAGCTTCCCTAAAGAGGGCTGCCTTCAGATGTCTTCTAAAAGTCTGGTAGTTGTTTTTCTCTTTGACATCTGGTGGGAGGGTGTTCCACAGGGCGGGTGCCACTACCAAGAAGGCCCTCTGCCTGGCTCCCTGTAACTTGGCTTCTCGCAGTGAAGGAACCACCAGAAAACCCTCAGAGCTGGACCTCAGTGTCCAGGCTGAACGATGGGGGTGGAGATGCTCCTTCAGATATACAGGACCGAGGCCGTTTAGGGCTTTCAAGGTCAGCACCAACACTTTAAATTGTGCTCGGAAACGTACTGGGTGCCTATGCAGGTCTTTCAGGACCGGTGTTATGTGGTCTCGGCGGCCACTCCCAGTCACCAGTCTAGCTGCCGCATTCTGGAGTAGTTGTAGTTTCTGAGTCACCTTCAAAGGTAGCCCCACGTAGAGCACATGGCAGTAGTCCAAGTGGGAGATAACCAGAGCATGCACCAATCTGGCCAGACAGGGAGGGTCTCATCCTGCATACCAGATGGAGCTGGTAAACAGCTGCCCTGGACACAAGAGGCAGGGGCACCAGATTTTACCATCGCACAAGGCACTGCTGCCGTTTGAGAGCCTAAAGTCCACCACTGCTCTTCTCCAAGGTCCTCTCATGATTTTGGGAGGAGCCAGCCTGTCCTTGGGTTAAGGAAGAGCCCCTGTTCGAAATGGGCGCCCTGGGAGAATGCAGGACAGAGAGCTGGCCACAGCAGGGGGGCATTTTAAGAAATTTGCTCGAAGTCCCCCAGGCATGGCAGCCCCAGTTCACCTTAGGTTTCATTCACGTTGTTCCAAGGCATCCTCGTTCCAGTCAACGGTTCAGAAAGATTTTCCCAAGGCGCTTTAGAGTCCATATCTGTTTATAACAGCAGCCCCTCCGTATCCAAACAAGCCTTGATTGCTTTCGTGTTGCTTCCCTATCTTGCCTCAAATGCCCTGGTAACAATGTTCCCAGGATATACAACTCACACAAGACACCATTTGGAGGTAATTTCTTCTTGCTGCTGCTAGTATAAACATCTTCCTGGATTCTCCCCTAAAAAGAACCTTTTTTTTTATTGAAAACAGTCCGGCCAGACGCCGCTGTCTGTCAGTGACAGACTGCAGCAGGCAGAAGCTGTTGAGTTCTTCCTCTGGCATTTGCCAGGACAGGACTTTGCCTATGCGGGGCCGAAAGTTCCCGAGAGAAGCTGCAGAATTGCTCAGCAGGGGGAGAAGGACCCAGTGCCTTTTGTCACCCAGGCTATAACATCTTGTTCCGCGCTCGGCTCCAATCTCCAAGCAGTGAAAGATTCCAGGGTTTCTTTTTCTTTTTCAAAAAATTAAATTTATTTATTTTATTAAAATAATTCAACATTAATACATACACATTACGAATATACAAACAAACATACATTTCATACTGTCCTTAAAAATATTAATACATGTTGTTGTTGTTGTTTAGTCGTTTAGTGGTGACCACCTCTTTGTGACCCCCTGGACCAGAGCACGCCAGGCCCTCCTGTCTTCCACTGCCTCCCTCATGCTGGTAGCTTCGAGAACACCATCCCACCATCTCGTCCTCTGTCGTCCCCTTCTCCTTGTGCCCTCCATCTTTCCCAACATCAGGGTCTTTTCCAGGGAGTCTTCTCTTCTCATGAGGTGGCCAAAGTCTTGGAGCCTCAGCTTCGGGATGTCTCCTTCCAGTGAGCACTCAGGGCTGATTTCCTTCAGAATGGAGACGTTTGATCTTCTTGCAGTCCATGGGACTCTCAAGAGTCTCCTCCAGCACCAGAATTCAAAAGCATCAATTCTTCAGCGATCAGCCTTCTTGATGGTCCAGCTCTCACTTCCATACATCACTACTGGGAAAACCATGGCTTTAACTATATGGACCTTTGCTGAAGAAACCAGAGGCCTTTCTCCTGGGCATAGCCGGCCAATTGGTGTTAAAGAAGGACAGAACTTTCTTTATGTATGCTACAACAGCAGCAAGAATACTTATCGCAAAGTATTGGAAGACACAAGAATTACCCACTTTGGAAGAATGGCAGATGAAAGTGATGGACTACATGGAATTGGCGGAAATGACTGGTAGAATCCGAGACCAGGGAGAAGAGTCGGTGGAAGAAGATTGGAAGAAATTTAAAGACTATTTACAGAAGTATTGCAAAATTAATGAGGGTTAGAATGATGTTTGAATGAAGCTAAGCGGTTTCTAGCTGTAATGATATAAAAGAATATGGAAAATTGGATTTTTAAATAGGTAAAAATTTAATGTTATAATATATTAAGATCAAAGATCAGGATAATAAGGAGGGAAAGAAATTGCTGAATTAATTAACTGAATTGGAATACAAAAAAGGGAGGTATGAGGAGGTCAGGGAAACAAGGATATGAATGTAAGATATGGAAAGGTTGATTTTTTATTTTTATTTTTTTATCTGTGTGCTTATTCTGTATTTTTCTTGTATTTTTATTTTTGTCTTTTATTCTTGTATTTTTTGTTTTAATGCAATTCCTTTTTCTGAAACTTTAATAAATATTTATTTAAAAAAAACACTATATGGACCTTTGCTGTCAAGGTGAAGTCTCTGCTTTTTAAGATGCTGTCTAGGTTTGTCATTGCTTTTCTCCCAAGAAGCAGGCGTCTTTTAATTTCACGGCTTCTGTCACCATCTGCAGTGATCATGGAGCCCAAGAAAGTAAAATCTCTCCCTGCCTCCATTTCTTCCCCTTCTGTTTGCCAGGAGGTGATGGGCCCAGCGGCCATGATCTTCGTTTTTTTGATGTTGAGCTTCAGACCATATTTTGCACTCTCCTCTTTCACCCTCATTGAAAGGCTCTTTAATTCCTCCTCACTTTCTGCCATCAAGGTTGTGTCATCTGTATATCTGCATATTCATGCATACCCACACTCAATCCCACACATACTTCCTTTTCCCACCACCACCCCTCACTTGTGTTAGACTTCCAATCTACTCCATTGCAATTTATTTCCACTTCTATTACTTTCTTTCACACACTTTTAAACCAACTTTCTGCTTCTTTTTCTGTTACACATTGTTATCCATCTTATTTAGTATTTCAGTATTTATAACAGAACTTATTTATTCTAATAGGAGTTCTGAAGGATTCCAAAAGAGAAGATAGACAAGGACTGGAAGGTGTTTAAAGGATATTTGCAAAATCATATTGAAAAATCAGAGATTCCAGGGTTTCTAGAGGCTTACCCAGGTTCAGTTTCCTTGGAATGAAGGTCAGCAGAGACTGTGATGTCTTTAGGATGCGTGGTTTTATTTATACATATCAACAACCTCACAGCATCAACACCCCCAAAAGAACTGGCTTCTCCATTAGTTACTGCTTTGGATCCAGCACGGAGAAAGCAGGTCTCTGTGTCTCCAGCTTCCAGCTCTCACAATATTGTTCTCCTACCTAGCTGCTAGGTGAGGGGAGCAGGTGAAGAAAAGACCTCACATTAGCCTGCAGGGCACCTTCTCTCAGTTGTAGCTCTTGCAACCTGAGCTACATTTGTTCTGATATAGCACTAAAGAGCATGTTTTCCAGAGGAAACTCGTACCTAGAAAGCATGGGAGAAATAGAAAACTGCTCAGACCCATACTTTCCAGGCACAGGGCATGCAGAGGCGTGAGGGAGCCCTAACTGTGGGTCACAGTTGAAACTCTTCGTATTTGCCCTCTTTAGAGTACATCAGTGGTTCCCACACTTTTACTGGCTACTGTCCTTTTGGTGCCATAAACTCATAGGGTCTTCCAGTCCAATTCCCCACAATGCAGGAATCACAGCAAAGGATCCCTGACAGGTGGCTATCCAACCTCTGTTGAAAATCCTCCAGCGAAGGAAAGCATGCCATTTATTCATTTTGAATTCTTGTGAAGATGGCATTACTGCGTTCAGACTTCGTTGGAATGGTTTTATCCTTTTTGTATCTTGCGTTTAGGCATCTTATCCTGCTCTTTTTATTTTGTACTCAGCTTCAATGGCTTTGGGCTGTGAAGCAGTCTATAAATGTGGGTTGTGGGACAACAGATTCTGTGTATGCCCCCCCCAAAAAAAAAAAACCTCCATTGTTTGATTAACTCAGTACTTGCAACAGGCATTACTGTGGGGGGGGGGGAAAGGTGCCATGTTCAATGGACTATATTTGTTCTTCCCTCCGATAGTTCAGTAGGTGGCACTGTTCTCCTGGGAAATTTGATTAATTAGCCCCCTCCCCCTTCTCCAAGTTCTTCCCAAGGGAGATTATGCTGTGCTTTTTATCAGGGTGGAATCTTCTGGATTCAAGTGTCCCATATGAGCTAATACTCAGTTCTTCTACACGGGCAATAATGCTTTCAGGTGGGGGGTTTCAACTCAGCGACTATCCAACCTCTTTGAGATCCCATCCTCAAGGCCACAGAAAGCCCAGGAATGTGAGATATGAAATAAAATGGCCCATTCTTTTAAAAAAAGGGGGCAATATGAAGCTGAATGTTGGAAGATTCAGCGAAGATAAAAGGAAAGTCTTCTTCATGCAACACACAATTTGCATGGGTCTCCTAAATGCCACTGGGGCACCTTGAATACAAGGCCAGTTGCGTCTCCTTTTTTCATTGGGATGAACTCTGGGTGCCCTGGGAGCTTTTTGGGTCAGCTTTTAAGAAGCGCCTCCTGAGCTTGTTACATAAAGACCAGACAATCCCCTTTGGCTGAATGTCACAAATGCAAAACATTTTCTTGTTCCTCTCCCAAACTTGTTATTTCTTCCCATCTTCCTGAGCTGCTGCAAAGGGAGCTCCAGGCAATACCATCCAATGGAGAGAGCAGTTCTCTGAAGATTCATGTCTGCTCCAGAAATGGTTACCTTTTAAAAATAAGACACTGCTGGAGGTGGGAAAGTGCCGTTGTGCACAGTTGTTCTCCATCTGCTGAGGAGGTGCAGAGAGAGCATTGGAAAAGCCCGCTGGATCAGGCCATTGGCCCCCTCAGATCCAGCATCTTGGCCTCACAGTGGCCAACCAGATGGCCATTATGGGAAACCTGGAAGCAGGATCCAACCACCAGCGCTCTCTCCCCTTCTGTGGCTTCCAGCAACAGGTCTTCAGAAACATTGAAACTGTGGAGGCAGAACAGAGCCCTCCTGGCTAGGAGCCCTTGATAGCCCTCTGCTCCATGAATTTGTCCAATTTTCTTTTAAAGCCATCTAGCAGAGACATCCCCTTCATGGATCACTGCCTTGACGTGGCGAAGGGGCTTGAATAACTCAGAGAAGCTATGAGCTAGGCCGTGCAGGGCCACCCAAGATGGACAGGTCATAGTGGAGAGTTTTGACCAAACATGATCCACCTGGAGCAGGAACTGGCAAGCCACTCCAGTATCCCTGCCAGGAAAACTCCATGGACAAAGCAATGACAAGCCTAGACAGCATCTTAAAAAGCAGAGACATCACCTTGCCAACAAAGCCCCATATAGCTAAAGCCATGGTTTTCCCAGTAGTGATGTATGGAAGTGAGAGCTGGACCATAAAGAAGGCTGATCGACGAAGAATTGATGCTTTTGAATTCTGGTGCTGGAGGAGACTCTTGAGAGTACCATGGACTGCAAGAAGATCGAACCTATCCATTCTTAAGGAAATCAGCCCGGAGTTCTCAAATGGATTAAGTTTGAGAACCAGGGTGCCACTGTACTTTAGAAATGCTGCTAAAAAGGAAGGGTAAGCCAAATAAGTTTTTCTTCGTTTGGCAACCCTTTCAAAGCATATTTTCTAACACGCATGCTGTTGGGCAGAGGTGGGGGGGGGGCATTTTCACCTATATGCAAGAGTCCCTTACTCTTTCTCCTTCTCCATATATGCAACGTTATCAGGTGGATGTGTAAAGTGCTTCGCATATTGAATTTGTTCTCCAGGAATTTGACCGATCCTCTTTTAAAGCTGTCCAAGTTGAATGCCAGAACTGCCTCCTACAAGAGCGAGATCCATAGATTAGGTAACTCTTCTGATTCATGGTTTATCCACATTGACCTTTCTTTTGCTCTTTCCAGGGATGGTCCACAATTTAAGGCTCCATGTTCTAGGGCATTAGTAGTAGTAGCAGTAGTATTACTCTGGAACTTTCTCCACAAAAAGCTGCTCTTTAATGCTCAATTGGAACAAATGGACATCCATGGAAAACCCGAATGGATGTTTGCTTTGATTGAGTGCTAAAGAGTGGGGTTTCGTAGGGAAAGCTTTGGGACAAAGGAAAAATGCTTGGGCACAGAGTTTTTAAGTGCAGACCTGAGTCTGGAAAGTGCAGGGGGAAAGGTAATTGTGACTAAGCCCTTTTTCTTGTCTGTCCTGGTTCTCCCAACATTCAGCTGCGTTGGAGGTCCCCACAGAGTTCTTGGGTTCAGAGAGAGAGAAATGTTCTCTGTCCACTTTATCCATGCCAGACATTATTTTATAAATTTCTATCATGTCGCCTCTGACTCATCTTTTCTCTAAACTAGCAAAGCCTGCGATTTTTACTCGGGACAAAACATTTCGGCTGGGTTACAAGAACGTCCCTGGCATTCCGTTAAAATCCTGTGAGGACCGCTCCTTCTCCTGGCTTAACACCTTTGCTCATCAGAGCCAGCCTGGAGCAAACAGCTAGAGAGGCTCAGGTGTGTCAACAGGTACACCTAAGAACAGGCTATGAACATGATGAAGAGGCCAACGAGGTCACATGAAAAAATAGCTTCTAAGCCAGCCACCCAGTTTTGGCTCGCTAGCCTGTCATTATCAAATCTGTCTCCTTTTGGCCTTCCCATTCTAAAAATGACAACAAGGCACTAAAACTGACTGGATCGCTCTTTTATTATCTGTTGATTTCTTGACTGCAAATGACATGTCACACTTCATCCCGCAAGCTCTGGCATGTCTCTCGTTCTCAAATGCCTAGCTGGGGCACAGCTCTGTGGCTGCGGAGAGAGGTTCTCCTGGTTTAACTTCCATGTGGCAGCCCTTCAGATTTTTGAAGATAGCTCTCCTATCTCCTCTTTTCCTTGCTTAACATACCCAGCTCCTTCAACTGTTCATCATCAGGCTCAGTTTCCAGACCCTGGATCATTTCTTTAACGCTGAGTGCGCAGGAAGTGTCAGCAAAAACCAAACGAGGAAAGCAATTTCCAGGGAAACTGGCTGCATAGCCCAATAATATTTAGCATGGATGTAACACTCCAGAATATTTAAAATGCTTCATGTAAATACTTCCAGCAACAACAGCCCTGTAAGGTAGGCCAGTGTTGTCTCCATGTTGCATGTGGGCAGTTGAGGCTTGGACTCTGAGCTTGCAGCTTTCGCTGGTTCTCAGATCAGCATCTCAACACACAACTAAGGAGCTCCCTTGCACTTGGCCGGCATCTCTAGCTCTGTGTGTGATCTTGAGGAGCTTTGCCTCTCCAGATCCAAGCCCAGAGGGTTCATGGCTAACCTTGACCTCCAAATCATTTCACCAGGAGATGCTCTTGTGTGCTTAGTTGTTCTCCATCATTTCATGTGTAAATGGCCTTGGGACAGCAGCATAGAAGGCCAATAACAAATCATTTGGTGGTTATTATTATTATTATCATTTAATAATTTATTATTTGAGACACGGGTGGCGCTGTGGGTAAAACCTCAGCGCCTAGGACTTGCTGATCGTATGGTCGGCGGTTCGAATCCCCACGGCGGGGTGAGCTCCCGTCGTTCGGTCCCAGCTCCTGCCCACCTAGCAGTTCGAAAGCACCCTCAAGTGCAAGTAGATAAATAGGTACCGCTTTATAGCGGGAAGGTAAACGGCGTTTCCGTGTGCTGCGCTGGTGCTGGCTCACCGGAGCAGCTTCGTCACGCTGGCCACGTGACCCGGAAGTGTCTCCAGACAGCACTGGCTCCCGGCCTCTTAAGTGAGATGAGCGCACAACCCTAGAGTCGGACACAACTGGCCCGTACGGGCAGGGGTACCTTTACCTTTACCTAATTTATTATTTATACCGTTCCCTTTTCTTTTTTTCTTTTTTTTAATTAACATATAGAACACATACATATACATTTACACAATACACGTACACAAAACCCTACCTAATTTTCATAACATAAAACATACCTACATTATATAATACCTACCTATACTATACATATCAACATACCTACACAGCTACCCCATACCCCATTATTTAGACCCTTCCTATCTGGCTGGGTTTCCCCAGCCACTCTGGGGAAATAATAATAATAATAATAATAATAATAATAATAATAATAATAATAATACTATGCGTACCTGTCATTGCCATCTCACAACAATAAAGCACACTCAATCCTGAACCCATCAAAAGTATGTATATAGAAAAATGAAACTGCTCTGCAAAACAGGCAGAAAAACGGAAGCATCTTTTGCAGGCAAATTAAACTCTTTGAGACACCAGAGGGCCAGATCCAGCACCGCGCAACCTCAGGGTGCTGAAGTGCCTGGGCCCAATTTATTCTTAGACCCACAACCTCCATTCCATTGTAATAATAATAATAATAATAATAATAATAATAATAATAATAATAATAATAATAATAATAATAATTTATTTATACCCCGCCCATCTGGCTGGGTTTACCCAGCCACTCTGGGCGGCTTCCAAAAGAATATTAAAATACTATGATACATCAAACATTAAAAGCTTCCCTAAACAGGGCTGCCTTCAGATGTACCTGCAATGACTTGGGAGAAGGGGAGGCGCAAAGTCCAGTAAGGTTGGCGTCATGCCAAGGCTGCTTTGGAGACATATCAGTGCTCGGTGGCCAGGGAGGTGGGTGAGGAGAGGAAGGAGTTAACTCCCAGGCTGGGGTGGGATCCAGAGGCAGCAAAGCCATAATTAGAGAAGCTTGGAGTCAGCAGATAAAAGGGTCGGCCCTGCTCAAAAAAGGCAGCTTGCGGCTTATGCTGGAGGGGAGGCCATCCTTGGGGAGCAGTTAAATCAGGACATGAATTGGAAGCAAAGGGAAGCTTTCTTTGAACCCCTGAAGTAAGGGCTGGAAGGAGAAGGGAGCTGAGAGAAAGCGGGGTGGGCCTCAGAGGACGCTCTGGGATTGCGTCCAGGGCGCAGATGGGCAGAGATGAAACACAATGGATTGACAGCACCAAGAGAGGGAGAGAGACCACTCTGCACACTTCATAGTGTCATGTTGTTGTACAGTTGTTCAGTCGTGTCCTACTCTTTGTGACCCCCTGGACCAGAGCACGCCAGGCACTCCTGTCTCCCACTGCCTCCCGCAGTTGGGTCAAACTCATGCTGGTAGCTTCAAGAACACCGTCCAACCATCTTGTCCTCTGTGGTCCCCCTCTCCTTGTGTCCTCCATCTTTCCCAACATCAGAGTCTTTTCCAGGGAGTCTTCTCTTCTCATGAGGTGGCCAAAGTCTTGGAGCCTCAGTTTTGGGATCTGTCCTTCCAGTGAGCACTCAGGACTGATTTCCTTCAGAATGCAGAGGTTTGATCTTCTTGCAGTCCATGGGACTCTCAAGAGTCTCCTCCAGCATCAGAATTCAAAAGCATCAATTCTTTGGCAATCAGCTTTCTTTATGGTCCAGCTCTCACTTCCATACAGTTCTCAGTCCAGCTCTCACTTCTCATAGTGTCATAAAATCATAGAACTATAGAGCTGGAAGGGACCCCCAAGGATCATCTAGTCCAACCCCCTGCAATGCAGGAATCCCAAGCTCTGCTTAAACACCTCCAAGGAAGGAGAGTCCACCACCTTTTAAGGGAGTCTGTTCAACTATCCAATGGCTCTTGCAGTCAGAAAGTTCTTCCTAATGTTTAGTCTATTATTATTATTATTATTATTATTATTATTATTATTATTAGTCCGATTCCCTTTCTTGTTATTGGAATCCAGCAGTCCAGGTTCTGCGCTCTGGAGCAACAGACCCAGCTTGCTCCATCTTCGATGAGGTAGCCCTTCAATAGTGGAAGATGACTGCCATGTCACTGTTAGAATTCCTGCTCCGTGGCTGCAGTCATGGGATTGTTGTCTTTCACATGACGGTGTATGTTTTGACTCCACAGAGTGAGAAGTGACTGAGACAGGATGTTCGTGTTACTGTGTTCCGTGAAGTGGGACTATTGTCCTTTGTTCTTTTTCTCTTTGCTGTCTGATGCTAGAGAGAGAGGGAGCCATGTTGCAGTGCTCCGTGTGTGTTTATATGTAAATAAAGTAGATGAGCCAAAATGCTAAGTTGCTCAGGTCTGTCACGTGCAAGTTGCGCAAACTCTGAAGATCCCTAAGTGTGTTGGTGTCGGTTGGCATCAGTTGCTGTGATGTTCGGGCAGAAGAAAGCTTATGAAGCTCCCGAACGATCAACCAGGAGGAGGAGAACATGCCAGTTGGGCATGTGTCTCTGCCAGGGTCCTACTCGAGTGTAGGCTGATCTCCTGGTAGTCACCTCTCAGTCTTCTCTTTTCCAGGATAAACATAAGGAGTCCCTCAACCTTTCCTCACCCGGCTTGGTTTCTAGACCCTTGGTCACCTTGGTCACCCTCCTCTGCACACCTTCCAGCTGGTCAATACCCTTCTTAAATTGTGGTGTTCAGAGCTGGATGCAAGACTCCAGGTGGGGTCTGACCAAGGCGGAGCAGAACAATGCCAATACTGCCATTTGCAGGTCTGAAGTATGGGGTCAGCACTGTCAATGCTCCAAGTCCCTTCACTCAGTGGATTTGTAACTGGCTGACTGACCGAACCCAAAGGGTGCTCATCAATGGTTCCTCTTCATCCTGGAGAAGAGTGACTAGTGGGGTGCCACAGGGTTCTGTCTTGGGCCCGGTCTTATTTAACATCTTTATCAACGACTTGGATGATGGACTCAAGGGCATCCTGATCAAATTTGCAGATGACACCAAACTGGGAGGGGTGGCTAACACCCCAGAGGACAGGATCACACTTCAAAACGACCTTGACAGATTAGAGAACTGGGCAAAAACAAACAAAATGAATTTTAACAGGGAGAAATGTAAAGTATTGCACTTGGGCAAAAAAAATGAGAGGCACAAATACAAGATGGGTGACACCTGGCTTGAGAGCAGTACATGTGAAAAGGATCTAGGAGTCTTGGTTGACCACAAACTTGACATGAGCCAACAGTGTGACGCGGCAGCTAAAAAAGCCAATGCAATCCTGGGCTGCATCAATAGGAGTATAGCATCTAGATCAAGGGAAGTAATAGTGCCACTGTATTCTGCTCTGGTCAGACCACACCTGGAGTACTGTGTCCAGTTCTGGGCACCACAATTCAAGAAGGACACTGACAAACTGGAACGTGTCCAGAGGAGGGCAACCAAAATGGTCAAAGGCCTGGAAACGATGCCTTATGAGGAACGGCTAAGGGAGCTGGGCATGTTTAGCCTGGAGAAGAGGAGGTTAAGGGGTGATATGATAGCCATGTTCAAATATATAAAAGGATGTCACATAGAGGAGGGAGAAAGGTTGTTTTCTGCTGCTCCAGAGAAGCGGACACGGAGCAATGGATCCAAACTACAAGAAAGAAGATTCCACCTAAACATTAGGAAGAACTTCCTGACAGTAAGAGCTGTTCGACAGTGGAATTTGCTGCCAAGGAGTGTGGTGGAGTCTCCTACTTTGGAGGTCTTTAAGCAGAGGCTTGACAACCATATGTCAGGAGTGCTCTGATGGTGTTTCCTGCTTGGCAGGGGGTTGGACTCGATGGCCCTTGTGGTCTCTTCCAACTCTATGATTCTATGATTCTATGATTCTATGATTCTATGATTCTATGATCTACCACAGGGGACAGACTTAGCATAAGGAAAGAATATAATAATAGCCTCCTGGATCAAGACAACGGCCTGCGTGGTCCAGCGCCCTGTTCTCACAGTGGCCAACAAGATGCTTTCATGAGAAACCCGCAAGCAGGATTTGAGCCCTGGGGCAACTTTCCCTTCCTGTGGTTTCCAGCAACTAGGATTCAGAAGCATAGCTTCCTCCAAATGTGGTAGCACAACATAGCCGTCCTGGCTGGCAGCCATTGATGGTCTTCTTCTCCCATGAATTTGTCCACTTTTAAAGCCATCCAAGTTGGTGGCCATCTCTGCCTCCTGTTGGAAGTGCAGTGATTTGCTTTTCTCCATCCCCAATCTTCCAAGATTCAGCTTCATTGGAGTTCTAGTGTTACGACTGAGGGAGGAAAACCTTTCACTGTTCACTTTTCTCCCCGTTTAGACGCTAAGCTCCTATGTCTAAGAGTCCTCTCTCCTCTCATTCTCTGTTAATTGCCATGTACACTGATGGCACTATATAAATAACGATAAGCAGTATTTATTCCATGCACACAGGAAGTCATAAAGCAAATTAGCAGCATGGCTGTTGCGCTAAATCTGTTTTTATCAGCTAATTTTTTTCCAAGCAAGCAACATCCGACAGCAGGGATGCGTTTAATTTATTTTCCTGCTGGCAGAGAAAAATGGCCTGAAGTCTGCAGGAAAAAAAATGGATGGAGGCTCTTGTTTGGGTCATAAATTAGTTTCCATTAGTGTAACCAAATACACCTTCAGTAAACTTGAGATGCTCATGATTTCAAATGCCAGGAGGGGAGGGAGCCCCGAAAATAAATTTATGGAGTGTTTGTTCTGATAAATCCACAAGGGCAAATTTTGAGAAGGGGGGGGGAGCTGAGTGGGGTGGATTTACAACCCTTGAGAAAGAGCCAGCTGCTTTGGTAAAATGTGACTTTCCAGCTTTTTTTACTTTTGCTCATTGCATCTTCAGCTTACGGCAATCTTTGCCAACCTAAGAAACTTCTGTGGCCTTCGTACGACAACAGGAAGGGGGCAGGAAGGGGGGTGCCTTTTTGTAGTTCACCTCGGGTGCCAAAATGTCTTGGGCCGGGCCTGCTGATGGGGAGATAGATGTAGTCCAAAACTCATGGAGGGCGGCTGGTTGGTGAAGACTAACTTAGGCCGCCTAACAAATGTCTGACTTGGTCAAAGGCAGCTTCCCATGGACCTCTGTCCCTGTTGGAAAAGAATGTCCCCAACACACCGGGCAGGCAATGTGGTTTGGCTTACTTAACAGAGCAGTTATACCAAGGTCCGTATAGTTAAAGCTATGGTTTTCCCAGTAGTGATGTATGGAAGCAAGAGCTGGACCAAAAAGAAGGCTGATCGCCGAAGAATTGATGCTTTTGAATTCTGGTGCTGGAGGAGACTCTTAAGAGTCCCATGGACTGCAAGAAGATCAAACCTCTCCATTCTGGAAGAAATCAGCCCTGAGTGCTCACTGGAAGGACAGGTCCTGAAGCTGAGGCTCCAAGACTCCAAGGCCAGCTCAGGAGAAGAGAAGACTCCCTGGAACAGACCCTGATGTTGGGAAAGATGGAGGGCACAAGGAGAAGGGGACGACGGAGGATGAGATGGTGGGACAGTGTTCTCTCAGCTACCAGCATGAGTCTGACCAAACTGCGGGAGGCAGTGGAAAACAGGAGTGCCTGGCGTGCTCTGGTCCATGGGATCACCAAGAGGCGGACATGACCAAACAACTAAACAACAACAACAGAGCAGTGATTCTCAAACTTTTTCCTCCCACTTTCAGAATAAAAATTCGCTTGCGCCACACTGAATTTTCAGCCGAAAAGAAATGTGTTTTAGGAAATTGATCAAATAAATAAATCGGCCCCACTTTCTCGAGCCTGCACCCTGTCGCTCCCACCACCAACCCCAGCTGGAACCAGATTTATTTATGTATTAAGACACAAAAAAAAAGTCTTGGCAACTCTGATCCTTCCCTTTTTCATCTTCAAAGAGCAAAAGTGCTTGGGAGCTTCCCAGCGCATAAGCATGGAATCCAGAAGACACAGCCGTCCTCCATAGGCACGGACTGAGTCACCAGGAATTCTCCTCGTTGCGTAATCTCGCCTCCCCCTTTCAGATGTCAGTTTGACATGCAAGAAAATGAAAAATAATTTGTCAACAAGTCCTTTCAACCCGGCTTGTTTCGATGAGCCGATTTCTCCTTAATTAGCATGTTAATAGCTAGGTGAGGTACCTGTGCAGGTGTGAACTACGGGAGATTTATGGACTCTCGGCTGTCTCCTGTTGCTTCAGCTGCCTGATTCATCCTCCTCGCAGGGACATGAGGAGCAAGCCAAGGAGAGGTGGCGGTGGGGACAGCGAAGTGGGAGAGCCCTGGGTGGTGGGAGGAGCCAGAATATTTGTGGGGGAGATGGCTCCCTAGTGGTTAGAGCAGGGGTCAGCAACCTTTTCCAGCAGTCCACTGTCCCTTAGACCTTGTGGGGGGCCAGACTATATTTTGAAGAAAAAAACGAACGAATTCATATGCCCCACAAATAACCCAGAGATGCATTTTAAATAAAAGCACACATTCTACTCAAGTAAAAAGACACTGATTCCCAGACCATCCATGGGCCAGATTGTGAAGGTGATTGGGCCGGATCCGGACCACGGGCCTTAGTTTGCCTACCCCTGGGTTAGAGTGTTGGAGACCTGGAATCTGGGAGACCAAGGTTCAAATTGTTACTTGGCCAGGAGACTCATTGGGTAACCTTGGAGGCCAGTCGCCGCCTCTCAGCCTAACCTACCGTGCAAGGTTGTTGGCAAGATAAATTGGAGAGGTGGAGAACTAAGTTAAGCCCCCTTGAACTCCATGGAATAAGGTGGGATGCAAATGTCAGTTTGCACTGGAAGGTGTCTTCACTTTCCCTGTCACCCAGCAGAGTTTCTGCTCAATCAAAAGGCCTGAAATTATCCTTCTCTTTTTGGGGAGGAAAAAAATTGCTCCTTCAGTGTGTCTGGCTGGAATCTTCCCACCAAAAAACACACAAACAAATAAACAAGCAAACCCAAAAAAGTTGCCTAGGCAAGTACCGTATGTGTTTGGCAATGAGGAAAGATGTACCGGTACTTGTTTTGTAATATAGCTCAGAGCAAAACATTTCCCCCCACTGCTAGGGAGAAACAGAATGGGAACAACCCTGGGGTGCTAGGAAGACTAATTTGCTTGTTGGTGGAGCTCCGTGTGTGTGTGTGTGTGTGTGTGTGTGTGTGTGTGTGTGTGTGTGTGTGTGTGTGTCGCTTTTCACATTATTGTCATTGTGTAGTGCAGGGTGAGGTTCTGGGGTAAGCCTAGCCCAAATCTAGCCCTTTCTCTTTTCATTCCCCTGCTATTTAAAGATCCCTGGGAGCTGTAGCTTGCGCCACACTGCGCAATGATTCCCAGCACCCTCTGCCCTGGTGAAAATAGGGACATTCTATTGCACATCGGGAAGCTTCTCCCGTGTTTGATCTTACCAAACACATCGAGGTCATGGCCACATCTAAATCAGTCACCTTGAGCCACTTACAACCTCTCTGCCTAATTTTCCTTACAGGGTTGTTGTGAAGGGAAATGGTGTGAGGGAAGGGATTGTGTGCAACTCCTTCAGCAGATAAATGGAATGAAATAAGCTTGACTCCCTGTCAGGGGGGAAGAAGAAGGAGGAGGAGGAGGAGGAGGAGGAGGTGGAGGTGGAGGAGGGAAATTGTGGGGACAATCAGGAACATACCAGAGACTATATCCTATTGAACTCATTGGGACTTAGTTCTGAGTAAACATGCTTAGGATTGCAGTGTAAGGCTGCCCAGTCTTTACAAAGTTACCTGGGAGTAAGCGCCATTGAATACACTGGGACGTACCTCTGAGTAGACATATAAAGGTTTGTAGTCAAAGGCTTCATTTACAATAAATAAATTAACACCCCCACATATTTCCTAATAATAATAATAATAATAATAAAAATTTATTTATACCCCGCTCTTCCCAGTTCAAAAACTGGGCTCAGGGCAGCTAACAACAAATTTAAAACACTTAATTATAAAAGCAGCATAAAACACAGTATAAAAACATGAATAACAATAAACTTCAAAAAATCAATTAGATAATCCCCAGGGCTAGCTGGCTGAACTGGTCCTACTTGGGCCAGCGAGGAGGCCAGGGGAGAAATAGCTGTGGGGTCTCAGAGTGGGTGATCTTCATAAAAGGGGAGGGGAAGAAAGGGAAGGGAAATAAAAGATCAGGCTGAATTCAAATTAAAGACCAGGTGGAATAGCTCTGTCTTACAGGCGCGGCGGAAGGAGGTTAAATCCTGAAGGGTCCTAGTATACCTCGGCCCAGTATACCTGAAGGAGTGTCTTCACCCCCATCGTTCAGCCCACACACTGAGGTCCAGCGCCAAGGGCCTTCTGGCGGTTCCCTCATTGCGAGAAGCAAAGCTACAGGGAACCAGGCAGAGGGCCTTCTCGGTGGTGGCGCCCACCCTGTGGAATGCCCTCCCATCAGATGTCAAAGTGATAAACAACTACCTGACATTCAGAAGACACCTTAAGGCAGCCCTGTTCAGGGAAGTTTTTTATGTGTGACATTTTAGTGTATTTTTGGTCTCTGTGGAAGCCGCCCAGAGTGGCTGGGGAAACCCAGCCAGATGGGCGGGGTACAAATAATAAATTATTATTATTATTATTATTATTATTATTATTATTATTATTATTATTATTATTATTATTATCTCATGTGACAGAGCGTTCCACCAGGTCGGAGCCATCACTGAAAAGGCCCTAAGAAATGGCCGGCTGCTGAAGTATTGCAATTAAAGAATTTAAAGTGAATTGATGACCTTTTCCTTTAGAATTATAGGAAGGGCTTTGTATGCCTTCATTTGGTTCAGGTATTTTGTTTTCAGGATAAACAGGACTCTGTTTTCGCACCTACACAGAGAGAGAGAGAGACACACACACACACACCACTTTTAATTGTTCCCCAAGACATGGAGGGGAGAAAAGGGGAAACTGGGACCTTCCATGAGCAAATCAGAAACTGGGACGGTCTCTGTAATTCTGGGACTGTCCCTGGAAAATCAGGACACTTGGAGGGTATGCATCCAGACTGACCACCCCAAACCCACAGCGTCATGACACGAGCAAAAAGGCAAAAGAATTGGGGGAGCGCTGAGCCAGAGAAGCTGGTGGTCCTTGTGAGGCTGCCCTGCTTAGCATCATTCTCCTGAGACAGAAGCCTCCCTCACAGTCCTTTGACAGCCAGACAAATGCCGGGGCTCTGGGTGACCTTTTTGTCTTTTGCAGTTGGTGGCAGGCCGAGTCTCAGCTGGTAAAGCCAAGGGCTTTGCAGATCCCAGATTTCAACTTCCTTTGATCAGCAAATGGCAGCAAGCGAGGAAGCGAAGCCACAGGAGGGAAATGTCAAGGGGCGTTGGAGTCAGTGCGCTAAACTCTTGGTGCAAGGAATCTAATGGGATGCTCATGTCATGCCAAGCCGGATGTAATTCCTTCTGAAGGCAAGAGCGGAGGCAGATCTTCAAGGAGACCATGAGAAGCTGGGAAGGAGCACAGAGAGTCCTGAAGCAGCTGATCCTGTTATCTTTCTTGCTGTAAACATTGTGAAAGGCAGACAGTAGTTTAATACCAGTAATGATCATAATCTTCATCATCAGGTGGTACTAACACAATTGGCTGGAGATGTTTCACCTGGAGAAGAGGTGTTATGATAGCCATCTTCAAATATCACAGGGAAGGTGGAGCAAGTTTGTTTTCTGCTGCTCTGGAGGAAAGGACCTGAACCAATGAATTCAAGTTACAAAAAAGGCGATTTGGAATAAACACCAGGAAGAACTTTCTGACAGTGGAACCAACTCCCTCTTGAAGTTGTGGACTCTCCTTCCCTGGAGGTTTCTAAGCAGAGGTTGGGTGGCCATCTGTCATGGATGCTTCACTTGAGATTCCTGCATTCCAGGGCGTTGGACTAGATGACCTTTGGGGTTCCCTTCCAACTCTACAATTCTATGATTCCATGAATTCCTCTTCTTCGCTCAGTGCTCATTTAGGACCTCCAATGCAGGGGGGCAGCAGGGTGCCTCTGCCCTCCTGATATTGTTTGACCTCCAGCTCCAACCATTCATGGCCATGTTGGCTGGGGCTGGTGGGAGTTGGCATAGGGAGGTGGGAGTGGCATAGGAAGGGGTGTGAGGTGGGTGCAGGCTGCCCCAGGTGTCATCACTGCAGGGGGTGACAAAATGGCAAAAATGTGTGTTTTTAATATGTGTTTCAGCCTGAACCACACGTGTCTCCTGAAGGGGAAGTGGTAGGTGAACTGCTTGCTTAGCTCCACCCTGCTTTCTTAAGCAGCGCAGGACTTGTGTCTGCCCACCACCTCAGCCACCCTACAGCTGAGGGTGAGGCAGCGGAGTGGCTCCACGCAGCACACCTTGCCTTGGCTTGCCCAGCCCCCATGAGCAGCTCACTCGGCTCCCAGCTGCAGGGCGTGCGCACCGCTCTGGGCACCTTAGCGGCTAGTTACACCACTGCACCCCAACAGCACCTCAAAGGCACCAAGTCGGTGACCCCTGCTCTGGGGCATCAACTGCCTTTGCCAGTTCCCGTCTCCAAAGTCACGCTGATATCTGGAAATTCCAGCAAGGATGCTTTGCATTATCTTGTTGAGAAATCAAGAAGTGTGGAGGCCAGAGAAAAACACATCAAAGTCTTCTTCGGGTGCCTTGAGACATCCAAGCGTGCAGCTGGCGCAAGGAGCTGCCTCTGACCTGAGCAGAGGTGTCATTTCGGCTGGGTGCTTTTGCAACAAGCATGCTTCCCTGCCCCCTCCTTGGGGAGATGTGGGCCACTTCTTTGTTTGGTGATTGCAAACTCCACGCCCTTCCTCGACCGCAAATCACCCAGGGCCAAAATAACGAGAGAAAAACACTTTAATTCCCAAAGGCGGAGTTGATAGTGGTTTCCCCTTATTGCTGGGTTGCTCAAATCCAGAGACTGTTACACGCCATCCCAATCTGCTCAGCAGTCCAAGACTCCTGGGAGTTCCAGGTCCTTTTACAAGGATATGTGTTTCCTTTTGGACAGTGAAGCACAGCAGAGACTGTGGCGTCATTATGATATATGGTTTATTTACACATATATGCAACCTGAGCCTACAAAGGAGGGACTTAAAGCACAGCACTCCAAGTGGGTCCTTACTTGTTTCATTTAGCAGAGTGGCCTCTTTCCCCCCCAAGGCCACATCACCATCACCACAGAAATCCTAAACTCAAGTGCTTACGGGGTCCTAGCCGCAGGATTACATTCACCCGGTGCTATACCAGCTGCACTGGCTACCGGTGGAGTACAGGATCAGGTTTAGGGGGCTGGTTTTAACCTTTAAAGCCCTATACGGCCTAGGACCCTTGTACCTACGGGACCGCCTCTCCTGGTATGTCCCACGGAGGACCATACAGTCTTCAAACAAAAACATCTTGGATTTCCCGGGCCACAGGAAGGTTAGGCTGGCCTCAACTAGAGCCAGGGCTTTTTCAGCTGTGGCCCCCATCTGGTGGAACGTTCTGTCCCAAGAGACCAGGGTCCTGCGGGATTTGACATCTTTCCGCAGGGCCTGCTAGACAGAGCTGTTCCGCCAGGCCTTTGGCCAAGGCACAGACTGACCTTTGGTGATCCTTTGGTGATCCTCACTGAACTCTAGCCCAATGGTTGCCATTAATTTGATTTTGAATTGATTTTAGAATGAATTGATTTTAGAATGCTGTGTTACTTTTATTGTTGTTAGCCGCTCTGCGCCCGGCTTCGACTGGGGAGGGCGGGATATAAATATATTATTATTATTATTATTATTATTATTATTATTATTATTATTATTATTATTATTTCACCACTGCAATCCTGAAGTCAACTATCTCTCAGTGGGCCTCCATCCCTTTACTGGGTTTCCCCCCTCTTCCCTTTGTTCTCCTGAATGGTCCTTCTCCCAGGTGATCTCCTGAATGGGAAAACTGGTTTGGCCTGTATTTTAGCACTTTGCTAAATTTGGTGTCTGGCACCCATTAAATCCAGGCACCCCCAAGCTTTGGCACCCAAAGTGCATAATGGCATATAGGACATTGTTTATGCCCTGGGCACCAAGCGATTGCCTCTGCCTATGGCTTGTATCTCTACAGATTTCCAACTTTCGCTGTCAAAGCCAACAGGAAAGCTCTTTAGCACCCAGCTGGGTTTTCTGTGGACCGATGTTTGCTCTGATTGAGCACTAGAGAGCAGGTTTTCATGGGGAAAGCTCCAAGGCCAAAGGGGGGGGGGCGCTTGGACATGAAGCTCTAAAGTGTGGACTGTGCCTGGAAAGAGCAGAGGAAACTATAGGCCTGGGGGTCATTATCATTTGGAGTGTGCTCTTCTCCAAACGCAATTTTCAACTCAAAATGTTTCAAGGCATGCTTGAAGGTAAAATATGTTTTGAAATACGTGTTTTGAGATAAAATGCATCTATACTGTATTCACTCAAATGTAATGTGCACCTTTTTTTGGCCAAATTACGTCGTGAAATTTAGGGGGCACAATAGATTCGATGGCACCAGCAAATACTTTTTTGGTTTCAAGGTTTTGAAAACTGAGGTGCGCATTAGATTTGATGGCGCATTAGATTCACATAAATACAGTGTGTTTTGTGGTTTTAAAATTCATTATTTAAATATAGATTCAAAATACAAATTTTCATGTAGATTTTTTTAAAAAAATGTAATGTGAAAATGGGACAGATTGATGAATGACCATGTGCAAAACTGACGCAGGACAGAAATGGATGGATATGTCAGTCCTTAGCTCCCTCATAATGATAAAGGTAAGAGTAAAGGGACCCCTGACCATTAGGTCCAGTCGCTGACAACTCTGGGGTTGTGGCGCTCATCTCGCTTTATTGGCCGAGGGAGCCGGCATACAGCTTCCGGGTCATGTGGCCAGCAGGACTAAGCCGCTTCTGGCGAACCAGAGCAGTGCGCACAGAAACACCATTTACCTTCCCGCCGGAGCGGTACCTATTGATCTACTTGCACTTTGACGTGCTTTCGAACTGCTAGGTTTGCAGGAGCAGGGACCGAACAACGGGACCTCACCCCATAGCGGGGATTCGAACCGCCGACCTTCAGATCAGCAAGTCCTAGGCTCTGTGGTTTAACCCACAGCGCCACCCGCGTCCCTAATAATGATAGTAGGAACTAAAACAAAAACCAAAAATCTTTTGCCTAGATGCGTGGGGGGAATCTGTTATGGGCAACACCAGCAGCAAACCGAAGCCTTGATTGTTTGTCGCTCCATACTGCCCTTCATCCGGTCATGATCCCAGGGAATGCCACAGAATAAAATGAAACTGCAATTAAATATGCATATATTCTAACATAATCATGAAAACATCAACTATAACTTATTCACAGTGTAAATCACGGCCCCCACCTTGGATTGCTTCAAAAGAGGATTCCTTTCTGTTAATAAAGGAAAGCAAAAACCCCACACCAAAGTGCTGAGATAGCTTTTGCCATGACCAAGGATGCTGTGACAAAACAAGGTGAAATCTTGCATTTTCACAATGAAAATCAAAACCATCACATTCTTCAGTTCACCCCTAACAAATCATCTCTGGGCATTGAAAGAGGTCAATCTGAGATGACTCTTCTGCTCTTTCAGCCACGAGATGGAAGAAAAACTCCAGAGTCAGGAATTGCCCCAATTTCTGGGCTATATTATTAGCTTAAAAATAAATGCTTGAATTGAAGAGTGGGGCGTCTTGATTTTGTTTCCCCATATATGGAAGAATTTCAAGACTTTTCTCTTTCTTTTTTAGAAAAAAATGAAAAGGTTTCCCATTTGCATCTGGCATTGGGAAAGGCCCATCAAGTTGTCTGTATCGATGAGCTTCCTCCGAGCTGAAAATGACCAGAACAAATCATTAGTGGCAAAGATGCTAAAAACACCCCTGGGAAGAGAGGAGGCAAGTCTCACGTCAGTCGGCCGAATCCGGCGGAGCAAGCGAGGAATTAGCCCAGACCCAGAAGCACCGGGGTGACGACGACCATCCTTTTAAGAACAAACGGAAGATGCCACCTGAACTACTAGTTCGTGGGATGCCAAAGATGGTTAAGGAAAATAAAACCCAACCACCCTGTTTGGGTGTTTTTTTACTGCGCCCCCCCCCCAAATACTAGTTTAATTGGAAACTAGCTGGATGCGTTTAAGAACATGTGCAGCGACGACATCTGTTTCTCGTTGGGAGAGCTCGGCTTTCTCAAGTAGCGTTTTCCATCTTCATCATCATCCAAAGATTCCCACATCACAACTTGTCCTCTTGCCTTCTCCTCCTCCCCCCAGCCCCCTCCCCGTTGCTCCTTTCCAGAAAATGTGAGCTTGAACTTTCGACTCGGCATAAAATGGTTGGAGGGAAACCATGATAAGGCCCCAGAGATCCGTTCCCTCTTTCTTCCCGTTATCTTACTTGATCCTTTACAGCTTCTTGGTTCTTTAAATGCTACTTTGAGCCGCTTGACGCCAGTGGCAACGAGATCAAGGGAGAGAAGGAAAACCTTGAGGAAGGTCTGGAATGCTGGATATCAAACATGGAGGGAGAAAGGCGAGTCAGCTTTCCCCAAAGGATCCACCTGGGCCAAGTGCCTTGTCTGCTTACTTAAGGCTCTAAGGTTAGCTGAGGTGCAGAAAGATTTCCCTGGAGCCGAAACAAAATTGAGATTTAGCCTGTTCACCTCCTCTATACTTTCCCTTTGTTGATCTGCAGGACTGAGAGCTGTACTCAATTGCAATAGCCTTTAACCAAGGGATGTGGTGGAACCTGGATGGAGAATAGTCTTGAAAAGTGCTGGCAAGGAGACAAAGTGTCTAAGGAGGCAGGTTTCCTACACCCAGGCCCCCGTCTTATTTCTACAAAGGATCTACTTGTGCAATTACCGCTCACAAAGCTTGGTCAGTCTTCTCTTCGGTATGGCAATTTATCAAGTGTGCTGTATGCTGGATCGGAACAATGGCCCATCGAGCACAACGCAAACTGCATAAGAGGACCACACCATGGTGGGTCCATCTAGGCCAGCATCCAATCAGATCAGGATCTAAGAAGAGCCTGCTGGATCAAGCCAATGGCGCATCCAGTCCAACATCTCACTGGGGTCAAGCAGATCCCTGTGGGAAACCAGCAAACAGGATTTGAGAGCAAGAGCCCTCTCTCCTCCTATAGTTTCAAGCAACTGGTGTAAGCATAGAATCCTAGAACGTAGAGATGGAAGGGACCATAAGGATCATCTAGTCCAACCTTCTGCAATGGAGGAATCTCAATGAAAGCAAGGAAATTATAACTAAACACCAGGAAGATATCTTTGACAGTAAGAGCTGTTTGATGGAGGAACGGACTGCCTCCAAAGGCTGTGAAGTCAACTTCATGGGAGGTTTGTGAGCAGAGGTTGGGTGGCCAGGGGTCCATTAGCTGTCATTCCTGCCTTGCAGGGGGTTGGACCAGATGACCCCCAGGCTCCCTCCCATCGTTACGATTCTATGATTCTATGAAGCTGCTTTCTTTCATGGTGGGAACAGCGCACTTGCCTCTTCCAGCTTTGCCTTTCATCAAGCACCTTCCATGGCAGACACACAGCCACCCTCCCCAGAGGCAAACAGCGAACAAAGACGGAGACCCACGTCTCAGGGACGGGCTTGGGAAACCGAGGCAGACAAGTGTGTCTTGCTGGGAAGAGAACACAGAGGGAGGGACTCCAGGGACCCAGGTGAGGTCAAACGCTCTGGGCCTAACCTCTTGCAGAAAGGGATGGTAATCTTATCCCCTGTGGAGGTGAGACTTGGCAGAGGAGCAAAATCTTATTAGATCAGCCCTGTACCTGAGGTGTACTGGGAGGGGACCGCATGTTTATTTGGAAACAAAACTTGTTTTTCTCATTTCCCCCTCTCCTCTCCATTTTTTTGTTTGTGCATCTCTTTTCACCCCAAGGCTTTCGGGAGTCTGTTCCAAGTCACACTCTTTTATTCCTTTTAACCCTTTCACGTAGGCCTCCTGCCTCTTGGGGGCAAGCGCGTCTCAAGAGATGAGCAGAGCTTGTGGCTGGAAGTGTCTCCTGGCGACAAACACTGTGCATCTTGGCATATGGTGGGCACATACCCACCAGCATTCCTCAGATGAAAACAGGGACATTTCTCACTCCCCCCCCCCCGCAACTGACCCTTCTTCTTCTTCTTCTTCTTCTTCTTCTTCTTCTTCTTCTTCTTCTTCTTCTATAAATTTTTATTAGAAATTTCATCACAATAATTTTATCAAAAATACATCATCCACATTGTTTCCCCTTCCATTTCCCCCTCCCCTCCCCCAAACAGAAAACCCAACCTCCCCCCCCCCCCCGGTCTTCCCTCAACTCCTTTCTCTGGTTTCTCAACACATCTTTCTGTCTGCATGTTATGAAATTGTAAAGATCCTCAAATTATCTATCTATATTACAATAAAGAGTTTGTTTATTCAAAACCTGCCAAAGAGTCCAGTTCATTTTGTTGCGTCTTCAAATATTTCGTAAAAGGTTCCCATTCATCTTTGAAATCACAGTTATCCTTGTCACGTAGTTTGTGTGTCAGTTTTGCCAATTCCGCATAGTCCACCAGTTTTTCTTGCCACAGTCCTTTCATCAGGATTTCCTCATTCTTCCATCCTTGTGCTGTTAAGACTCTTGCCGCCGTTGTCACATACATAAAAATATTTTTTAATTTCTTTAGCAGGTCTTTTCCCACAATCCCTAATAAGAAAGCTTCGGGCTTTTTCACAAATGTTAAACATTTTCTTTAACTCATTAGATATATTTTCCCAAAACATTTTAATTTTACTACAGTCCCACCACATATGGTAAAAAGTCCCTTCTTTTTCCTTACATCCCCAACACAAATTTGAGCCAGTTTTATACATTTTCCCTAATTGTACTGGTGTTATATATATCTATATATCATTTTCATGTAATTTTCTTTCAGTAAAGAACAGTCTGTAAATTTTAAGTCAATTTCCCATAACCTTTCCCAATCGCAACCGACCCTTCTTGACCCTCCATTTTTGTCCCACTCCCCACAGAGGATTTCCTTTCAGAAGAAGGGCAAGTGCCACCACCGCTATACCAACGGGACACACACACGCCCTCCACAAAAAAGAGAAAAAAACACAGCAATAAATAAATTTTAGAAAGGGGCAAGATTAGATGCAGACACACAAAGCATTAAACATATATACATCAAGATTTCTTGTGCTCTGCTCTGCTCCCCCTTTCTTCCTGCCCAGGGTGACCCTGACCTCTGCCTTCCCCTCAGAGCTAGCACATCGCACAGGGTTGGACCTTGGTGGCCGCAGTCTCTCCTTCTCCTCCTTGCCCGCTCTCCAGCAGCCATTACAAGCTTCCCAAAGGAGGAAACTGGCAGCAGTGGCCATGAAGGGGCAATGGGGTGCTCTCTTGCAGCCACCACTGATGCCGTCACCCAGGAGAAGCGCCGACTTATCCTCCTCCCCAAGCTCAGTGGCAGCGCTGGTGGGGAATGTAGACATGTTCTGGGGTTAAATCAGAAGCCAGGATGGATTTCATAATTCTGGGACTTTCCCTGGAAAATTGGGACACTTGGTGGGTATGGTGGACTGAGAATCTCATACTTTAGGCTGAGTCTGACCATTTGGCCTGCTAGCTCAGGACTGTCGGCATCCCTGGTTCCCAAACTTTCCAGGTCACCACCCGCCTGGTTCCACAAATCACACTAGGAAGATAGTAACACAATAGAATTCAAAACAGCAACAATGGATTGCACATTTGTCCAAATGGAAGCTCAGATTGCACTAAGAGACAGCTAAGATGGTCTTAGCGCTCTTTAGCAACTTCAGCCAGTAGCGTAGCATGGGTTGCTGGTGCCCTGGTGGGGCAAGCGCTGCATCCCCCTGGTGGACTGGGCAGCTGGGTGGAGGCATGTGCTGGGATCCCATGAGGCACATGGCTGCTGGTGCTCCCACTGCTGGTGGCTGAGGCTACATGCCATATTGGATTGCAAGCTCCACAGCCTCCTGGCTCAGCCAGCCCAGGGCGGGGTAAGTGGGCATCCATTCACCGGCCACAAGGAGGAGGCGCCACCCAAGATCTGAAGGCCAGGGCCCAGCTTACCTCCCCATGGCTCCGGAAGGTGGCAGGAGCTCAGAACCTGTCAAGGTTGTGCCTCGTTGCACCCCACTCAGAATTTTGTGCCCAGGGTCACCACCCCTCTGCCTCCTCAATGCTACACCACTGACCTCATCCTTTGTAACCAGAGTCAGTCAATGCCCTGCCCTCCGAGGCCAGATGAGAAAAAGCCTGCAAGGCAGGGAGCAGGTCTTCTAGATCTTATAACCAAGATGGTCTCTTAGGAAGTGATTTGTAAATGAAATAAATAAACTGGGAAGAGAAATTCATTGTCGCCTAAAACGCAGAAGTGTGAGGGAGCCAAGCAGACCTCTACAGGGAGAGATTTCCAATGCCTGGGTGCCACCCATCACCCAGATGTTTGACTTTTGATGGCCCACCAAGCATTCTCCAAAGACAGAGCCTGGAACAGGCTCTCAGACACTGAACTCACTGTGTGAGCAAGTTCACCAGTGAGTTTTTGGAGAAACTTTAGGGTTGTAGACCAGGAGGTGACTTCTTCCTGAAAAATTCAGTTGGCTGAAGATAAGAATTTTCTTGGAAAGCCATGAAATCTCCTTCCTCTAAGCCTTTTCCCCCCAGAGTTCCTAATTGTCTGCCAAGATTCCCATAACTTAAGATCAGCCCCTGAAGCCCTCTGACCGAGCAAATGTCCTTGAGACTTCCTTGAAATTTTCATTTAGTTATTACATTTATATTGTGCCTTTCCTCCAAAGAGCTCAAGGTGGAATAGATGTTCTCCACCTCCTCATTTAATCCTCACAACAACCCTGTGAGGCAGATTAAGCTGGAAGGCAGTAAGTGGGCCAAGTGAGCTTCATGGCTGAGTGCGGATTTGAAGCCTGGTCTCTCAGGTCCTCATCCAATGCTGTAACCACTGGCTCATATTGCCTCTGTGGGCACACACAAACACCCACACCTATGCCTGCTCCTGGGTTGGCAGACTTACATGCTAGGACTGAAATCATCCCCAATTTTTTATTTGTTGGTGGTATTTTTAACCTGCTCTTCATAGGCAAACCATCTCAGGGTGCGGCCCAATAAAACAAGGTAAAACAGAGAACCGTTTCATCACCATATCGTAAAACAAGGGCAGATAAAAGCGAACAGCAGCCAGCATGGCAGTAAAACAATGGTAGTCATGGAATCAGGGCAAAAACCAGCACTCTTACCCAACGAAGGATCCATAAGAGCAGGATTCGTAAGGGTTAGACCCAGGCGTGCCTCAGAGGGGAGGAAATCTACTGCTGCTTGGGACGGGGTCAGTTTTTAGGTTTGAATGGGGTTGTGATCCTACCAGTTTGTTATATATATATTTTTCTCTTTTTTTAATGGTTTTCACAAAATTATAAACAGACAAATAAACAAACAAACATAAATCATAACCTTATTAAAATTACACATATTAACATTGTTAAGTGACTTCCTCGCTCTGCTTTGGTTGGATTTCAATGCATATCCTTTTAAAGGTTTTCCAAATCAAAGTTCTTATAAACTTAACTTAATCACTTAACATCATTCTATCTTTTCAATTCAGGATTAAACATATTAATTCATCACTTAACTTATATAAAATCCTAAACCGATCTAGTACTTGCAAGCTATTTCCAATTAGTTTAACATATTTAACTAAATAGTCATTAAATTTTGTCCATTCTTCCTGATACTCCTCCTCCTTCTGGTCGCGGACTCTTCCGATCAGGTCGGCTAGCTCTGAAAAATCCATCATCTTCATCTCCCATTCTTCTATAGTTGGTAATTCTTGCGTTTTCCACTACTTAGCTAATAAAATTCGAACAGCAGTTGTGGCAAAAATGTTTTAACATCTTTCTTGGGCAGTTCCAGACCTGTGATTCCAAGAAGAAAGGCCTCAGGTTTCTTTATAAATGTATATTTCAACTTTTTTTTTTCAATTCATTATAAATCTTTTCCCAGAAGTCTTTCACCTTGGGACAGGTCCACCACATATGAGAAAAAGTTCCTTCATTTTCTTTACATTTCCAGCATAGATTGTCACGGTTATGATATATCTTTGCTAGTTTAACAGGAGTCAAATACCATCTATACATCATTTTCATTATATTTTCCTTTAACACTGTACATGCAGTGAACTTAACCCCTTTCTTCCACCATCTAGTTTGTTATATATTTTTAAAGAGAACATTCAAGCCCGCTGGATCAGGCCAATGTCCCGTCTAGTCCAGCATCCTGTTCTCACAATGGCCAACCAGATGATGCCCATGAAGGGAAACCCTCAAGGAGGACCAGAGGACAAGAGCAACTTTCCCTTTCTGTGGTTTCCATGACAACATAAGAAGAATCTGCTGGGTGAGGCCAGTGGCCCATTGAGTCCAGCATCCCATCTTATACTGGCCTGTCCGTTGCCTGTGGGAATCCAGCAAGGAGGATTTGAGCAGGAGAGTCTGATGGGTGGCTGGGGCAACCCAGGCAGATGGACGGCATTGTTGCTGTTTAGTTGTTTAGTCGTGTCCGACTCTTCCTGACCCCTGGACCAGAGCACGCCAGGCACTCCTGTCTCCCACTGCCTCCCGCAGTTTGGTCAGACTCATGCTGGTAGCTTCGAGAACACTGTCCCACCATTTTGCCCTCTGTCGTCCCCTTCTCCTTGCGCCCTCCATCTTTCCCAACATCAGGGTCTTTTCCAGGGAGTCTTCTCTTCTCATGAGGCCGCCAAAGTCTTTTTTTTTTTTTAATTTTTAAAAACCTTTATTATATTCCAACAGTTAAAAAACATATGTACATCATCCATAAAAACAAAAAACAAAAAACAAAAACAAATATTAGAAGAACTGAAAGTATACAAAAACCAAATTTAAGTTCCTTACTGCTTAAACACTCAAACCTTGTACAAATCCGTTACATTATCTGACTTCCCACCACCGCGTCGAGAGCCATAGCTTAACAATATATTCAGCAGTGTCTTCGTCTAATCACGGTTCCTACCTCGCGGTTTTTATATTATGCCAACTGTGATTTTTGCATTTCCTAAAGTCAATTCCATATATGAGAGAAATTTATTCCAATCTTTAGTAAATTTATTATTTCTCTGCTGCCTGATCTTCTGAGTCATCATTGCTATATCCATGTATTCAATTAATTTGTTCTGCCAATCGCTGATCGTTGGGATATTAGATGTTCTCCAACTTTGTGCTAGCAATATCCTTGCGGATACTGCTGCATACTGGAAAAAAGTTTGGTCATCCTTTTTAATTTCTTCTCCCACCATTCCTAAAAGAAATGCCTCGGGCTTTTTAGGGAATGTATACTTTAAGATCTTTTTTAACTCATCATAGACCAACCCCCAAAACCTTTTTACTTCTTCACAGGACCACCACATATGAAAGAAGTCTCCCTCTTTCTTCTTACACTTCCAGCACGTCTTTTCCCCGGTTTTATACATTTTAACTAATTTTATTGGGGTGATGTACCACCTGTACATCATCTTTCCCATATTTTCTCGGAGTCTGACGCAAGCTGAAAATTTCATGTCTTTAGTCCATAGTTTTTTCCACCTTTCATATTCTAGGGGGTGTCCTAGATCTATAGCCCACTTAATCATGACGTCTTTGATTTCCTCATCCATTGTGTCCCAATCTAGTAGCAAATTGTACATTTTAGTTAGGAGTTTTGACTTACCTTCTATTATTTCTAATTGGAATTTAGATTTGTTATTGCTCATTCCGGCTTTTTTATGTTCCCTCCAGATAGCATTAATTTGGTGGTATTGTATCCAGCCCATTAGTTTATCTTTTAATTCTTCGTATGGTCTAATTTCCCATCCTTTATCTGATCTTCTTAGGAGGTCAGCATATGTCCATCTTTTGCCTTCCATGTTTTGTTTCTTAGTTACTAGAATATCAACGGGTGACAGCCACCAAGGGGTGTCTTTTTCTACTAATCTTTTGCACCTATTCCACACTTCCAACAACGATCCTCTTATAATGTGGTTGGAAAATCCTTTGTGTACTTTCCCCTTATCCTGCCACAGGTACGCATGCCACCCATGTCTAGCATTGAAACCCTCCAAATCTAGTAAGTCGGTGTTGTCTAGAGCTATCCATTCCTTGGTCCAACAGAGGCACGAGGCCTCGTAGTATAGTTGTAGGTTTGGGACTGCAAACCCTCCTCTTTCCCTTCTGTCGGTGAGCAACTTGTACTTAATTCTGGCCCTTTTACCCTGCCAGATAAATCTGGAAAGGGTCCTCTGCCAGTCTTTAAACATTGTCGTGCCCCTAACTACTGGGATATTTTGGAATAGGAATATCATTTTTGGAAGGATACTCATTTTGATGGCAGCCATTCTCCCCTCCCAAGAAAGTTGTAGTCTACTCCAGCTGTCCAGGTCTTTTTTACACTCTCTCCAGGTTTTGTTATAATTGTCTTCCACCAGATTTATATTTTTTGGGGTGATCCAGATACCCAAATATTTAACCTTTTTCGATGCCATTATCCCGGATTCCAACTCGATTTTGTTTTTTGATTGTTCGTCTACATTTTTTATCAACATCTTCGTTTTAGTTCTGTTCAATTTAAAGCCAGATAGTCTACCAAACGCTTCCATTAATTCAATCACTGTATTAATCCCTTTTTCGGGGTCTTCTGTTGAAACTACTATGTCGTCGGCATAAGCCTTAACTTTATACTCTTTTGTGCCTATTCTAATCCCTCTTATTTCCGATGTTTCTCTTATCCTGTTTAGCATAACTTCCAGGACCAGGATAAATAGCAGGGGTGATAAAGGGCACCCCTGTCTTGTACCTTTAGTAATACTGAATGAGTTTGTCAAGTTACCATTGATAATTAGTTTCGCTCTTTGATTTGAGTAGATTGACCTTATACCTTCTAGAAAAGGCCCTCTTATTCCTACCTTCTCCATACACTTTATCAGGAAGTGCCAAGATACATTATCAAAAGCCTTCTCGGCGTCTATAAAGACTAAGGCCGCGGGGATATCAATTCTGAGGTCCAAATATTCAATTATATTAATGATGTGCCTTACATTATCCTTTATCTGCCTGCCGGGCAGAAATCCGGCTTGGTCTTTGTGAATCGCTCTGTTCAAATATTTCTTTAATCTGCTCGCCATTATTCCAGCAAAAATCTTATAATCCTCATTGAGCAGCGATATTGGTCTGTAATTCTTTATATCAAGCACATCTGAGTCTGTTTTTGGAATTACCGTGATATATGCCTCTCTCCATGAATCGGGTATTTTCCCCTCTTGTAGAATGTTATTAATTACGTTACACAAAACCGGGGCCAGGTATTCCTCTAGAGTTTTATAATATTTTTGAGACAGGCCATCCGGGCCTGGAGCCCTCCCCGGTTTCATTTTCTTAATCGTATTCCTGACCTCTTCCACCGTTATTAGTTTATTTAAGAGTGCCTTTTCTTCTTCTAGTAGTTGTTCCCCTCCACTCCTTTCCAGATACCTTCCTATCTCATTTATGTCCTCATCTTCCTTCTTTTTATACAGGGTTTCATAATACTGGAGGAACTTTTCTTTTATCTCACTAGGGTCTTCTATTATTTGGTCTTTCAATTTAATTTTATTGATCACTCTTTGTTTTTTCCTTTTCCTCAATTGCCACGCTAGTAGCTTACCTGTTTTATTTGCCGACTCGAAATATTTCTGTTTCATCATTTTTATTCCCCATTCTATTTCTTGATTTATCAATGTTGAGTATTGAGTTTGTAATAATTTTCCGAGTTGTTTGGTCTTTTCGTCTCCAGGGTTTTTTATTAATTTTCTCTCTATTTCTTTTAGTTGTTTAACTATATCATCCTTTTTTACCTCTCTCAAGCTCTTTTTATATTTATTCTGTTGAATCAGGAAACCTCTAAGTACCGCTTTACTTGCGTCCCAGACCACATCAATTTTTGTTCCTTTATTCAGGTTTTGATCAAAATATTCTTTCAAGATGTTCTTTGCCTTGTCAATAGTATCATCCTGTTCCAGTAGGTAATCGTTCATTCTCCATCTATAAGGTCCTGATAACTTACACTTTATTTCCAGAAATATAGGGTTGTGGTCCGAGAGTGTTCTGGGGTCTATTTCACATTTCACCGATCTTGTCGAGAGCTCTCTGGAAACCCAGATCTGGTCTATCCTACCCCAGCTTTGATGAGCTCCAGAAAAGTGTGTAAACTGCTTTTCTGTGGGGTTTTTGAACCTCCAGATGTCAATTAAATCTAAATTTTCTTGGAGGTCATCAAAAGTTTTGGGGAGTTTCCCCTGGTTCTTTTTCCTCTTTTTTTCACTTCTATCTATCTCTGGTTCCGGGACTCCATTCAGATCACCTAGTACAATTAATTTATGGTTTTCCAATTCTAGTAGCATTTGTTCCAATTTTATAAAGAATTCAGTTTGGTTTGTATTAGGGGCATAGACTGATACTACGTTGATTCTTTCCCCTAGGTGGGTAATTTGGACTCCCAGAATCCTCCCTTCTCCATCTTTGCAGATTAATTTGGGCTCCAATTTCTCGTTCACATAAGTTACCAAACCTCTCTTTTTATTGACCTCTGAATTTATGAATTCCACTCCTAACTTTTTGTTGACCAATATATGCTTATGTTTTTTAGCTACATGGGTCTCCTGGCAGCAAACCACATCACATTTTTTATTTCTCAAAACTTTCTCTATTTTATTTCTTTTTGGTTTTTCGTTTAGACCGTTAACATTCCATGTTAGAAAAGTTAAAGACATTGCTAAAATTAAATATCGAATTTATTCCTGACTTTCAATTCCTAACTTCTTCCTCTTCCTCCGTATTTCCCTCGTCCACCTCGCCTTCCTCTTCCTCCCCCCCGTCTCCCTCTCCCTCCCCCTTTCGTAACCCCGTCCTTCCCTCCTCCTCGACTCTCCCGTCTCCTGCGTCCTTTCTGTCTATTGCTCTATCCTCCTTTTTGCCCAGCTCCCTTTCGTATCTCCTCAGGAACTTTTCTATCTCTAATGGGTTGGTCAGTTTAAATCTCTTATCCTTGAAAAAGAAGGCAATTCCTTCGGGGAATTCCCATCTAAATTGAATGTTGTTCCTTCTCAGAATAGCTGTTATGTGTCTGTATCCCTCCCTTTTACGTAACAATCTAACTGGGATCTCTTTAAGTACAATTATTGATCTACCGCCTATTATTAATTTTTTATGATAGCTCGTTTTGAGTATCAAATTCCTCATTCCTATTGAATTGAACACTACTAAACAATCCCCAAGGGGTTTTTTAGACCTATTCTGGTACGTTCTTATTCTAATTCTAAAGGCGTTATCTATCGAGTATGCGACCTCCTCCTCCTTTACCTCTAGCCACTTTGCTAGTTCCTTAGTTATTTTCTCCCTAACGTTCTCATTCGTCTCCTCTTCTATACCTCTAAATTTTAGGTGCATTTGCCTTTGTCGCATTTCCGTCATTGCGATACTGTCCCATATCTGTTCCTGTGTTTTGTTCAGTTCTTGCATCTCCTCCTTCATCTTTTCTGTCTCCCTTTTCTGTTCTCTCACATCTTTTTGAATTTTTTTGTTAGTTTCTTCGAATGTCTTGGTTTTGACCGTTAACTCTTGAACTTTATTTGAGAGCTCCCCTATTGCTCCCTCTATTCTCCTATCTATCCTCTCCTGTAATTCCTCTAATTTGTTTTCTATATGATTTTCATTCTGTTTAAGTTCCTCCTTGATTTTCAACCACAGAAAATCTAAATCTTTAATCTCTTCCTGTCTAGATACTTTCCTTTCACCTGGGGTTCCCCCTCCCCTTTTCCCATTCTTCCCCTGCATTTTAGTTTTAGTTGTCCGCTATAATCTTTTGGAGCTAGTTCTCTCCCCTTAAGGGCTCACAATCTACTTACTCCCACTCTGTGGGTCCGTTCAGCCTTGCTGGGCAGTCTCACTGTTTACGCCAAATACGTAGCCCTGGGATGCCACACTCCCTTGGTCCTCTTCCCTTTCTTATCTGTCTAAGATATCATATATAATCGGCTTTACAGTTAAACCACAGGTGCTCTTACTTATTCTTGATTAAAGTGTCCTTAAAGGGGGGTCGCGGTAAGTATGCTGTTCCAAAGTCTTATCTAAATAAGAAGTATAGTTCAAATCCACAGTTGGGGTGGCTGCCCTGGTTGGTGATTCAGGCTACATTAAAGGACTCTCTCCAACTCCCTCCAGCTACGTTGGAGTTTTCCAGTCTCTCCAGTCTCTCTCCGTGCAACAGGGGAGTCTCTGTCGTAACATTAATCCACAGTCCTGTCCTTTTCACTCTCTGCAATTGGGAGCTTAATAGAGTGTCCAATACTAAATAACAAAATAACCAAATATCATAACAATTGTTAATCTGCTTATTGACCTATTCAGGCGGTCAGTGTACTCTTGTTATTAATATGGAGGGATGGAAGGGAAATGGGGAGCTTAGCAATATAAAAATTAACAGGTTGGGTAAAGAGAGGCAGAGCGGAAGGCGTGACTCTAGCTATTTAAGTTGTAAAGAGAGAAAGAAAAATAAAAAAACATGAAAAGCAGAAAACCCAGAGGGCAGGTGATATGGGGGGGTGGAGAGAGGGGGGGTATTCAGTACAGAATAAACAATACACAGTCCTCGGTATAAACCGCCTAGTCCACTCAGAAATAAAGTTCACCGCATATGGGGCTCATAGGTCCTTAATGTGGAGGTAGCCTTTATCTGTTCTCAAAGATAAGTGTCCACAAAGGCAACCGTAGTAATTACTTATCTGTGCCTCCTCTGTATTCGCCTTTTCTCCTTATCTTCCCAAAATGTTCCCCCAGCGGCGTTTTTTACTGCGTATGTTTGGTAGAAAGCTGCTGGAGACCCACGAAAGCAAATAGTGGTCTAAGGCAGCAAACGAAACAGGCGTCCAAACTTATGTCCTCACCAGAGTCCAAACAGGTAAATATCCAACTCAAACAACTCAGGCAAACAGTTCTCAACCATTCTAAACCATTCTAAATATTATAATAATTTTTAGTCCCGCCTATATGTAGAAAGAATTCACTTTGTTTGTCCGAAAATATCTCTCTTTGTTTTGTGCGTATACAGCTCGGCTGTTATGAGTTTCCTTCCTTTCTGACTGCCGACGATTTCAGAGTCTGCATCATTTTCGCCCCCGTCGGGTGGGGACCAAACGTAAAAAGTCTGTTACAACCCGGACTCACCCATCTGTACTTCTTGTCTTATTGGCGTTATTTTAAGACCATCCACGATGGGGGGTTCCGTTTTAAGCTTGTAGAGGTCCGCCGCTTTTCTCGGCGGGAGCTCGGGGAATCGTAACTCGGAGACGGAGTTCTCCCTAATTGCGCTCGCGGCCCCTCCCTGTGTTTCCTCGCCGTGTGGGAGACCACAGAAGTGGAGCGCCGCTCCCGCGCTGCCGGGAAACCTTCCCCCAGGGGTACCCCCCCTGGGCTTCCAAAGTCTTGGAGCCTCAGCTTCAGGATCTGTCCTTCCAGTGAGCACTCAGGGCTGATTTCCTTCAGAATGGAGAGGTTTGATCTTCTTAGAATCATAGAATCATAGAATCCTAGAGTTGGAAGAGACCACAAGGGCCATCGAGTCCAACCCCCTGCCAAGCAGGAAACACCATCAGAGCACTCCTGACATATGGTTGTCAAGCCTCTGCTTAAAGACCTCCAAAGTAGGAGACTCCACCACACTCCTGGGCAGCAAATTCCACTGTCGAACAGCTCTTACTGTCAGGAAGTTCTTCCTAATGTTTAGGTGGAATCTTCTTTCCTGTAGTTTGGATCCATTGCTCCGTGTCCGCTTCTCTGGAGCAGCAGAAAACAACCTTTCTCCCTCCTCTATGTGACATCCTTTTATATATTTGAACATGGCTATCATATCACCCCTTAACCTCCTCTTCTCCAGGCTAAACATGCCCAGCTCCCTTAGCCGTTCCTCATAAGGCATCGTTTCCAGGCCTTTGACCATTCTGGTTGCCCTCCTCTGGACACGTTCCAGTTTGTCAGTGTCCTTCTTGAACTGTGGTGCCCAGAACTGGACACAGTACTCCAGGTGTGGTCTGACCAGAGCAGAATACAGTGGCACTATTACTTCCCTTGATCTAGATGCTATACTCCTATTGATGCAGCCCAGAATTGCATTGGCTTTTTTAGCTGCCGCGTCACACTGTTGGCTCATGTCAAGTTTGTGGTCAACCAAGACCCCTAGATCCTATTCACATGTACTGCTCTCAAGCCAGGTGTCACCCATCTTGTATTTGTGCCTCTCATTTTTTTTGCCCAAGTGCAATACTTTACATTTCTCCCTGTTAAAGTTCATCTTGTTTGTTTTGGCCCAGTTCTCTAATCTGTCAAGGTTGTTTTGAAGTGTGATCCTGTCCTCTGGGGTGTTAGCCACCCCTCCCAGTTTGGTGTCATCTGCAAATTTGATCAGTATGCCCTTGAGGCCATCATCCAAGTCGTTGATAAAGATGTTGAATTAGACCGGGCCCAGGACAGAACCCTGTGGCACCCCACTAGTCACTCTTCTCCAGGATGAAGAGGAACCATTGATGAGCACCCTTTGGGGCTCTCAAGAGTCTCCTCCAGCACCAGAATTCAAAAGCATCCATTCTTCGGCGATCAGCCTTCTTTATGGTCCAGCTCTCACTTCCATACATCACTACTGGGAAAACCATAGCTTTAACTATACAGACCTTTGTTGGCAAGGTGATGTCTCTGCTTTTTAAGATGCTGTCTAGGTTTGTCATTGCTTTTCTCCCAAGAAGCAGGCGTCTTTTAATTTCGTGGCTGCTGTCACCATCTGCAGTGATCATGGAGCCCAAGAAAGTAAAATCTCTCCCTGCCTCCATGTCTTCCCCTTCTATTTGCCAGGAGGTGATGGGCCCAGTGGCCATGATCCTCGTTTTTTTGATGTTGAGCTTCAGACCATATTTTGCGCTCTCCTCTTTCACCCTCATTAGGCATACAAACCCATAAAATAATAATAATTATGTTGTCGTCAGAATTGAATAACTTGTGCTGCTTTAAATCAGGGTTGGGGGAAGGAGGTGCAGTGGGGCAGGCTGCCCCAGGTGTCACCACTGAGGGGGGTGACAAAATGCCAGGCGGCACTCACCACAGGGCCTGCAGCGCACCCGAGCCATGCGTCACTCCTGGGAGCAACGTGGTGGCATGTGCACCTGCAGACTCCGCTCTGCCCCAAACGGTCCACCTGCCACCTCCCCCTCAGCTGTAGGGCGGCTGAGTGGGAGGAGGCAGGCAGACTCTTCAGAGGCCCCACGGAGCGTTCTGCCCCAGCTCGCCCTACCCTGTGTGTGGCTGGCCCCGCCCCTTGGCACAGGGCACATGCGCAGCCCCAGGCACCCAATCGGCTTGCTCCGCCACTGCTTTAGATCACTGGCGTCTTACTGATTTCCCAACCATAGAATTGTAGCATTGAAAAGGACCTGCAAATGTCAACTGGTCCAACTCCATGAGGAGCAGGAATCAAAACTAAATAATCCCTGACAGGTGACCATCCAACATCTGTTTGAGAACCTCCAGTGAAGGAGTGTTGTTTTCTCTTGCTCCAGAAGGGAGTAAGCCCTCAAGGCAATGGATTCAAGTTACAAGGAAGGGAATTCAAACTAAACGTTAGGATGCTGGACTTAGATGGTCCCAATTGGACCGATCCAGTAGGCTCATCTGAGGTTATTATGCACCAGAGTGGTGCGTGCTCTGGTTATCTCCCGCTTGGACTACTGCAACACGCTCTACGTGGGGCTACCTTTGAAGGTGACCCGGAAACTGCAATTAATCCAGAATGCAGCAGCTAGACTGGTGACTGGGAGTGGCCGCCGGGACCACATAACACCGGTTCTGAGAGCATTGGCTCCCAGTATGTTTCCGAGCACAATTCAAAGTGTTGGTGCTGACCTTTAAAGCCCTAGTAGTAGATAGGTAGCCGTGTTGGTCTGCCATAGTCAAAATAAAAAAGAAGTGTGCATGCACACGAAAGCTCATACCAAGAACTAACTTAGTTGGTCTTTAAGGTGCTACTGGAAGGAATTTTTTTACTTTAAAGCCCTAAACAGCCTCGGTCCAGTATACCTGAAGGAGCATCTCCACCCCCATCATTCAGCCCGGACACTGAGATCTAGCGCCGAGGGCCTTCTGGCGGTTCCCTCATTGTGAGAAATAAGGTTACAGGGAACCAGACAGAGGGCCTTCTCGGTAGTGGCGCCCGTCCTGTGGAACACCCTCCCTTCAGATGTGCAGGAAATAAGCAGCTATCTTATCTTTAAAAGACATCTGAAGGCAGCCCTGTTCAGGGAAGTTTTTAATATTTAACGCTATATTGTTTTTAACACTTGATTGGGAGCCGCCCAGAGTGGCTGGGGAAACCCAGCCAGATGGGCGGGGTATAAATAATAAATTATTATTGTTGTTATTATGCTCCAAGCAGGAATGACACAGAGTTGGACATGTCTTCAGTTCAGGCCCATCGTGGCTCCTCCACTGAACGTTTGAAGTTTGTTGCAGCGACTGGTTCTGCAGGCCCAGCAAGGTCCTGATAAGCCAAAGATACAAGTTCAAGTCCAGTCCAACCTGCTGCTGCACAGAGTCCCCACCGGCCACCTCCAAGCCCTGGTACGTGCCTTCTCCCCATCCATCCCAGCCGGGTTGCCTTCCTCACCTTCTAAAGGAGGCGGTCCTCAACCTGTCTTCGCGAGGAAAGCGATCCAGCACTTTCACAACTCTGGAAGTGGAAGCGACTTGTCAGAATGATGAAATTCCTACAAAACAGAGAAGCGCAATAGGTGAGGATGAGCTAAGTGGTGAGTGGAAACCACGATGACAAATGTATGGAGTCAGAAGGAAGGGGAGGAGGAGGAGGAAACATGCCCAACTATACTGATGCTTGGAAGCGGCAGCCTGAGGCAGGCAAGAACCTGTTGAAGGGGGAAGCAATTTTTGAAGCTGGGCTGAGGTTGCCCTGAAGCAAGAAGCCTTCGACATTTGGCAAGGAAGAAGTAAAAGGAGATGGTGCTTGTACCTTTCTGCGTGGAGAGATTTGGGGCAACCTGGCAGGGGAGGGGGGCCGCTTTGGGCTGGTCCCTCCTCCATATGTTTCCAGAATGCACTCATATGGAGACCATGGAGACAGACTGTGAACACAGACCAACGACCACAAAGAACCATAAAATTATCAAGAGCTGGAAGGGATTCCAGGGGGTCATTTAGGACAACGCTCTGCAGTGCAGGAATCCCTACTAAAGGATCCCATTTTAAACAACAACAACAACAAAATTGGGAGGGGTAGTTAATGCCACAGAAGACAGAATCAGGATTCAAAATGACCTGGCCCAATTGGAGACCTGGACCCAAACTAACAAAATGAATTTCAATAGGGGCAAAGTAAGGTTCTACATGTAGCTTGCTCCATCTTCCATGTTAACGCAGACCAAGAATGGAAGACGTGAAATTGACAAATGGCTGGCAAACTGGTATGGAGCAGATTGGTTTTATAGCTGCAGATTCCCAGTTGTGGCAAAAATAGAGTTGAAGATTCATATCATGTGAAAAGTTCCTATTATTATTATTATTATTATTATTATTATTATTATTATTACACACGGGAGCCAGTGTGGCGTAGTGGTTAAGAGCGGTGGACTTGTAATCTGGGGAACCGGGTTCGCGTCTCCGCTCCTCCACCTGCAGCTGCTGGGTGACCTTGGGCCAGTCACACTTCTCTGAAGTCTCTCAGCCCCACTCACCTCACAGAGTGTTTGTTGTGGGGGAGGAAGGGAAAGGAGAATGTTAGCCACTTTGAGACTCCTTCGGGTAGTGATAAAGCGGGATATCAGATCCAAACTTCTTCTTCTACCCCACCCATCTGGCTGGGTTTCCCCAGCCACTCTGGGAGGCTCCCAACACAACACTAAAAACAGAATAAAACATCAGACATTGAAAACAGGGCTGCCTTCAGATGTCGTCTAAAAGTCAGATAGTTGTTTCTTTCCTTGACATCTGACGGGCTTCTAAGCTAATGGCCATCACGACATCTACTGAAAATGAATCCCAGAAGTTAACTATGCATTGCCCTTGAGTGACTGACATTCCATTCATTTGTCCTGCCGAACATTTTTATAGGCATCATTTACAAGAAAGGAGATGCCAACTCAATATCAGGAAGAACTTTCCGACAGTAAGAGCTGCTCAGGTTGGACTCGATGACCCTTGGGGACCCCTTCCATGATTCTAGGGTGACCCCAGGTTCTGGCGTTTTCAGAGAACAGCCACTTTACTCCCTATAAACAGAAGCAAGAGAGATGAAAGAGAGGTCATAAACACCAGAGCTTGAGGCCCAGTGATCATTTTGTAAGTCTTTTCCACGCTCCCTCTTCCTTCCACATCCTAAACTTCCATCTCTCCCCCGCCCACCACATGCCCTTAAGTTTCCTTCCTGGGAAGATGTTCCACACCTGTTGCCCTACTTCTGTGCGTGCACACACAAACTCCTTGGATTTCTGTCATTTCACTCAGTAACATGTCATTTCTCTGACACCCGTTTTCAGCTAACACTTTGTAGCCAAAGGGGCTAGAAACTTGACACTGGGAAGCAGGGAAGAAGGGATTCTCTGAGCTGGTATGTTTGGCATACATCGAATTGAATCTCATCCAGGCCTTGGGGTTAAACATGAAATTTGAGACGTCACAAGATCTTGGGGGAAGGCAGGAGGGGGGCTGGAAGTTTTGTGGCATCCAAAATAAATACACTCCCTGGAATTGTTAGCACACCCCTGGATCTCGGCTAGCGTGGTGCTGAGAGGTTCATGGGGCCTGAGCCAGAGAGAGAGAGAGAGAGGCTTCACATCAAGAACAGTGGCTTGGCTGGTGCCCTGTGACTCTGGTGGGCGGAAGGTGAGAGTGCCCTGCCCTTGATGGGAAAGCTGGTGCCTGGGGCGAGGGTGCAGCAGAAGGCAGCCCAGGCTTTTGCAAAGCGGTGTTTTACACACCAACGTGTGACTTCTCTGCAACCCAAGGAGGTGCCATCCCAGCCAAGGCTACACTTATGGCTTGCCCTTGCGTAGGAAGCTCAGCGCTCGAAAAATCCCCCCATAATTCCTGCACAGTGGTGTAGCAAGGTCAGGTGGTACCCGGGGCAGAAACTTTCTTGTCACCCCACCCCACCCATTGAAATCTAGTTGGACACCCAAGAGACCGTGATCTACTCACAGTATAAAAAGACTGCCTGTGATCTACCCATTGCCATTGCCAGGAGTTGCTGACCTTTTTTTAAGGAAAGGATTGATCAAAATTGTTGTTTTGGGGGAGGGGTGGCAAAAGTTGTTGAGCTTTTGGGGGGGATTCCAGGGTTTGGGTCCAGAGAACAACTCATCTCCTTGATGACCAAAGACTCCTGAGTAAGCTTGGCAGCCAAGGAATAAGAGGAGAGCTCCTTTTGTGGATCAGGAATTGGTTACATTGCAAGAAGCAAAGCGTAGGAATAAATGGACAGTTCTCTGAATGGAAAGGAATAGAAAGTGGAGTCTCCCATGGATCAGTATGGAGACCTGAGCTTTTTTTTGTGTTCATAAATGATCGAATGTGAATGAGCAGTGAGTGGCTACGTTTGCTGGTAAATTGTTCAGGGTGGTTAAAACAAAAAGGGATTGGAGATTGCTCCAAGAGGACCTCTCCAAACTGAGTGAATGGGCAGTAAAAGGGCAAAAGCAATTCAATGTAAACAAGTGGAAAGTGTTGGGGCAAAAAACATTGATCTCGCATATAAGCTCATGGGGTCTGAGCTGGAGGTGACGGAGAAGGCACCCAGATTTCTCCAGCTTTTAGATAATAATAATAATATTTTTTTATTTATATCCCGCCCTCCCCAGCCAAGACCGGGCTCAGGGCAGCTAACACCAGGTATGAAGCAATTGATTGAAATACAACTTTAAAGCAAGATTAAAGTACAACATTAAAATGCAGCCTCGTTTCAGCAGAACTCAAATCAAAAAACTTTTTGGGGATGAAAACGTTAAATCTTCACCAAGGCCAACTATCCAGACTGGTCCTACATGGGCCAGAAAAAAGCCAGGGAAGTCCCCAAGTAGGAGTTCCATCACAGAAGGAGAAAGGGAAAAGAAAAGAGGGGAAGGGGATCAAGTTGATTCTGAGCCAAAGGCCAGGCGCAACAACTCTGTCTTACAGGCTGTGTGGAAAGAAATCAGATCCTGCAGGGCCCTGGTCTCATGAGACAGAGCGTTCCAGCAAGTCGGGTCCAGTGTTGAAAAGACCCTGGCTCTGGTTGAGGCTCACCTGACTTCCTTGGGGCCCTGGACCTCTAGGGTGTTGCTATTTATGGACCTTAAGGTGGGGCAGACCGGGAGGCAGTCCCATAGGTATGAGGGTCCTAGGCCGTGATGTTCACATTGATTGTGCAATGATAGCAAACATTAATGGCAAGCGTTAGCAAGACCATTCTGACGGTAAGAGCTATCCGACAGGGAGAAGGTGCTGGACTGTCCTTCCATGGAGAGTTTTCAACAGAGTGTGGACGGCCACCTGTCCGGGATCCTTGAGCTGCGATTCCTGCATTGCAGAGGGTTGGACTTGATGACCCCAGGGGTCATCCTTTCCGACAAGTCTAAGATTCTGTGATGGTGAATGGCTCCTTGTTTCTAGATGCCATCAACCCATCCTATCCTTCAACCGCGCTTGCCTCTCCCTGAGACCGACTCTGCTGCCTCGGGGAGATTCAGCGCACAATAGCTGGCATTGCCGAACCTTAATTTTCCATATAAACAATGATGAGGAAATGAGCCTTTGGTGCATACTTTTCATGCCTCTTTGATGTTGGGTGATTTCACAGGTTCGTAATGATAGGAGGCAGGAACAGGGAACACCCTAAATTCTTAGCACTCAATTCATCACCCAAGGAAACTTGGGAGAGATGTTGTGTCTTCTTTTCCTCCCACCCCCACCTTTTTTTACCTGTAACAAATTATACTTGTTTTCAGAATCTTTGCCTCAGGGGCTTAATTAAAACAGGCTGGTAAATTACATAGAAGGACACTCCTTCCTTGTCCCCACCCCCACCCTTCCCTGGAATTGCTCCCATAAACTCTAATAACATCAGTGTTCTCAGAAGCCAGAAGTTGGGAAAGATGGGGGCAGCAGAAGCGGAAATGGGGGGGGGCTGCTTGCTTGTTGTGGGGTCTCCTGCTGACTTTCTGGGGAGGACAAGTGCTGCCACGACACGCCTTCTTTTCCGGTGGAGTACAGGGTCAGGTTTAAGGTGCCGGTTTTGACCTTTAAAGCCCCATGTGGCCTAGGACCCTCGTACCTACGGGGCCGCCTCTCCTGGTATGCCCCGTGGGGGACCTTAAGGTCCACAAATGACAACACCTTGGAGGTCCCAAGTTGCAAGGTGGTTAGATTGGTCGCAACTAGGGCCAGGGCCTTTTCAGTACTGGCCCCGACTTGGTGGAACGCTCTGTCACAAGAGACTAGGGCCCTGCGGGACTTGACATCTTCCCGCAGGGCCTGCAAGACAGAGCTGTTGGCCTTTGGTTTGGACTCAGTCTGACCCTTATGTTTCCCTCCCTTTATGGTCTTGATCTATGGACTACTTTTAAAATAAGGCTGCATTTTAAATTGCATTTTAACCTGTATTTTAAATTGGTGGTTTTTTCCTCCCTATTATGTTTTTACTGTGATTTTATTGGTGTTAGCTGCCTGGAGCCTGGCTCTGACTGGGGAGGGCGGGGTATAAATAAAATTCATTATTATTATTATTATTATTATTATTATTATTATTATTATTATTATTCTCTTCTCTCCTCTCCTCTCCTCTCCTCTCCTTTCTCTTCCCTTCCCACATTTATTTCCTGCCTCCTTGTCCATATGGACAAGGTGGTGGTCATGGTTCTTCTCCCCCTCCTCAATTAAATTCCCATGACAACAAGCACCCTGTGGGGCTGAAAAAGGCACTGACCGCCTCCACCCGCAGCAGAGGTCACCCAGTGAGCCTGGCAGCCAAGTGGGAATGTTTTTATCCCCAAAGTTGGGATTCGATCTCGCAGACTCCAGCTTCCCATCCCCCTTCAAACTGGGTTATCTGAGCTGCTATCCAGTTGCTTAGCTATCCGAATATAGGCTAAACTGAAGGATTTCCAGGTTCCTTTCAGAGTAAGGCCCAGGGGCAAAACTCAGGGTGTCTCTCAGCAGCTGTCACTTAAGGAAATACTTTTTTCTACTTCACATTTGGCTACAAGGTAATACTTGGTTAAGGATGGGCAGATCTTGCCCGTGATTTTTCCCACCACATCTGTTCCACTTACAAGTCAATTCCATCCCATTTCCACATTAAACTACTTTTCTTTTTTTAAAAAAAAGATATTAAAAACAACTGCACGGACATTTGCATTTAAATGTTTGTTTTAAACATTTTTTGCTCAAATTAGACTTTTTTAAATGAATTTTTGTTCTGCCTCTTGAGCCCAGAACTGTGTTGGGCAGTTTAGGAAATGGAAGAAGCCACAGGTAACTAAGTTATCATATGAGCATAGGAAGAGCCTGCAGGATGAGGCCAAAGGGGCCCACTGGTCCAGCATCGTGTTGTGGCAGTGGCCAGCCACCTGCCCCAAGGGGAAACCAGCAAGCAGAATTCAAGCAGGAGAGAAACACTCTCCCCTCCTGTGGTTTCCAGAAACTCTCATTCAGAAGCATCGCTGCCTCCAACTATGGAGGTAGAACCCAGCCCTTGTGGCTAGTAGCCATTGAAAGCCCTCTCCTCCTCCAGGAATTTGTCTAATCCTCTTTTAAAGCCTTCCAAGTTGGTGGCCATATTTGCTTACTGCAGGAGCGAGTTCCGCCATTTACCGTATTTTTCACTCCATAAGACCCACCTACTTTATAGAGGAGGAAAACAAGGGGAAAAAATATTCTGAACGAAACAATAGATGTACGATTTTTTGGGGGGTGCAGGTTGTAGCCATGGACATGCTATGTGATCTGCTGGTGAATTTGGGGTGACCCAATGCAAAAATCCTGAGGATCCATGAGGATCCGTGCTTTGTAACCATGTTTTTGTGCCATTGCAGCCCTACGAAACAGTGGGTCTTTTTGGTGCAGGCTGTAGCCATGGACATGCTATGTGATTTGATGGTGAATTTGGGGTGACCCGATGCAAAAATCCTGAGGATCCATGGGCTGTTACCTCCCCCCTCCCAGGCAGCCTCCTTTATCTTTAGAGTCCTTTATCTCCCTCCCGATCGCTTGCCGATCAGCGGCTCAGCTACTTCCTTTCAACACTCCCTTCCCTCTTGTTTGCCTTAGTGTCTTTTCCTTAGCTGGAGCAGTTTTTTGCTCCTCCTTTTCTTCTAATTTCTCTCCTCATTGCTTTAATCTTCCTGTCTCCTCTCCTTGCAAGTTTGCTGTCTTTACCTCCCCCTCCCAGGCAGCCTCCTTTATTGCTAGCGTCCCTTATCTTGTTCCAATTGCTTGCGATCAGCGGTTTTGTTTCAACACCCACTTTCAAAAAAAGGGGGGGGGAAGCATGATCTGCTTTTCAACCCTGGGTAATTCCGCTGCAGGGACCATGCATTCGCTCCATAAGACGCACAGACATTTCCCCAAACTTTTTAGGAGGAAAAAAGTGCGTCTTATGGAGCAAAAAATACGGTAACTCTGCGCTGCTTGAAGAAGTCCTTCCTTTTATCGGTCCTGAATCTTCCCACAGATCCACTAAATTCTGATCTGCGCTTTAGTCCGCGAGATCCAGCTCAGGCGCACTGGGACTGGAATCGTGGAAAGGCAAACTTCTCAGGCCTCTTTGACACTTCCTAGCTAAGCTGTTGCACAACAGCCCTGTACTCAGGCCCAGAGCCAGCTGCGTTTCAGCCGCGGACAAGGAAGTCGTGCTTTTTACGGCATGTTAAAGTGTTGTTGTTTTTTTACGAGCTCCCTGGATGTAAAGAGCGACATGAATGTCAGGTGTAATCATCTACAACTTCCCCTCTCTGCTTTTGAAAACGGCTCCCTTTCAGAGTGTCTGAAGTTTTCTTTTTAAGGAAGAATACGAGCCACACAGTATGGAGCGGCAGCACAAATTACAGGGTGCTTTAGGCAATGTGTTAATAATAACGCTTTATGAGCGTACATCACATTCCTGGGCAAGAGTTGAAAGCACCACGGCTGGGTTCCTTTCTCTCTCCCCCTCTCTTTCCCCTCCATTTTACTCTATGACATTCGGAGAGGGCTTCCAACATCTAATAACTAATTTTATGGATATTAATAACTTGTATGCATGTAAGAGATTTGATCCAAAGGAGTCACAAAGGACGGCGTGTTGGTTAGCGATGGATGTAAAAAGACAACAACCTGGAATTCTATTGGAGGGAGTTTTAGAAATAAATGTGCAGCCGCAACCCTGAAACTGCTGTCCATGGAGGCGCAGGTTAATTCTGTGTCCGGGGCAGCTGTTTACCAGCTCCATCTGGTACGCAGGATGAGACCCTACCTGCCCGCAGACTGTCTCGCCAGAGTGGTGCATGCTCTGGTTAACTCCCGCTTGGACTACTGCAATGCGCTCTACGTGGGGCTACCTTTGAAGGTGACCCGGAAACTGCAATTAATGCAGAATGCGGCAGCTAGACTGGTGACTGGGAGCGGCCGCTGAGACCATACAGTATAACACCGGTCCTGAAATACCTACATTGGCTTCCAGTTCGTTTCTGAGCACAATTCAAAGTGTTGGTGCTGACCTTTAAAGCCCTAAACAGCCTCGGTCCAGTATATCTGAAGGAGAGTCTCCACCCCCATCGTTCTACCCGGACACTGAGGTCCAGCATCGAGGGCCTTCTGGTGGTTTCCTCACTGCGAGAAGCCAAGTTACAGGGAACCAGGCAGAGGGCCTTCTCGGTAGTGGCGCCTGCCCTGTGGAACGCTCTCCCACCAGATGTCAAGGAAATAAGCAGCTATCTGACTTTTAGAAGACATCTGAAGGCAGCCCTGTTTAGGGAAGTTTTTAATGTTTTATTGTGTTGTTAATATTCTGTTGGGAGCTGCCCAGAGTGTCTGGGGAAACTCAGCCAGATGGGTGGGGTGTAAATAATAAATTATTATTATGTTTATTATTACAGTGGTACCTCGGGTTACATACACTTCAGGTTACATACGCTTCAGGTTACAGACTCTGCTAACCCAGAAATAGTGCTTCAGGTTAAGAACTTTGCTTCAGGTTAAGAACAGTTTCAGGTTAAGAACGGACCTCTGGAACGAATTAAGTACTTAACCCGAGGTACCACTGTATTATTATTATTATTATTATTATTATTATTATTACTACTACTACTACTACTACTCTGATTTCAAGCCTTCATAAGAACATGAGAAGACCCTTTCCATCACCTGGACATGAAACCGAGGCTTGGCCCATCCATCTCTCCATCCCTGAATGGGGTGCAGCAGTGAAGCGATTTCCCTTGACACACACAGGGCCCTCCTCAGCCGAAGATACCGCTAGCAGGGCTAAACGAGGCTGAAAGAGCCGGTACCAGTTCGTCTTGCTGTCTCGCTCTCCCAAGGCAGATTTGTTTGTTTGCTTTAAAAACACACACACACACACACACACACAACGCTCCACTCCCACCTCAAAACATAAAGAGCCGTCAAGCCCCATCCGTCAGACCCTCTGGAACCTTGTAACCGCCAGGCGTCTCCTGCCAAAGGGAGCTTTAATCCTATTTGGAGAAGATTAGGGAGATATTGAAAATGACAGCTCCTCACCACAATATCCTCATGCAAGGTGGAGGACTCTAGGCATGGGCTGGGGCAGCCTGGAGCAAGGCAAGGAGAGAGATCCATCGGGAGCACCCTGACATTGCGGAGGTTTCGTTGCTATGGCTCTGTTGGGGAACGTATGAAGGAAGGGCAAGAGCACCTCTGAGCATGTGCAGAATACTCACCTGTCAAGCCACAGTAATGACCACCATGTCCCCCTTGCAACCTCTGCCATCTGATGTTCAGTGGTCGAACCAGCTTATAAGAACCGAAGAAGAGCCTTCTGGCTCAGAGCAATGGCCCATCTAGTCCAACATCCTGTTCTCACAGTGAGAAACCCGCAAGCAGGATCCGACCACAAGGGCCCTCTCCCCTTCTGTGGCTTCCAGCAACTGGCCTTCAGAAGCATTTGCCACCACTGAGTGTTGGGACAGAGCTTAGCCATCAGGGCTATTAGCTATCTCTCCTCCATGAATTTGTCCAACCTCTTCTAAAGCCATCTAGTTTGGCGACCATCACTGCCTCCTGTGGCAGGGAGTTCCACAGTTTAACTCTGAGCTGCATGAAGGAGGACATTCTTTTACCTGTCCCAAATCCTCCGACATTAAGTTTTATTAGCTGTCCACAAGTTTTAATGTTATGGTAGATGGAGAAAGGCTTTTTTCTAGCCACTTTCTCCAGGCCATAGGTATTTCTACACACTTCTATCGTGTCACTTCTTGCTCTCCTTTCCTCTAAACCAAAAAGTCCCAAATGCTGCAACCTTCCCTCATGGAGGAATTGCCCCAGACTCCCCTGGTGGAACATGCAAAAGAGGCATAAGGAAAGCAGGATGGCACCAGCATCCTTTCTTGCCCACATCAACTAAGACTACCTCTACACTGGACCAGGCATTGGTGCTGCCCAGTTAAAATTTGGTGTTTGTATGGATGAGTCTCATCACCTTGCCAACAAATGTCCGTATAGTTAAAGCTATGGTTTTCCCTGTAGTGATGGATGGAAGTGAGAGCTGGACCATCAAGAAGGCTGATCGCCGAAGAATTGATGCTTTTGAATTCTGGTGCTGGAGGAGACTCTTGAGAGTCCCATGGACTGCAAGAAGATCAAACCTCTCCATTCTGAAGGAAATCAGCCCTGAGTGCTCACTGGAAGGACAGATCCTGAAGCGGAGGCTCCAACACTTTGGCCACCTCAGGAGAAGAGAAGACTCCCTGGAAAAGACCCTGATGTTGGGAAAGATGGAGGCCACAAGGAGAAGGGGATGACAGAGGACGAGATGGTTGGACAGTGTTCTGGAAGCTACCAGTATGAGTTTGACCAAACTGCAGGAGGCAGTGGAAGACAGGAGGGCCTGGCGTGCTCTGGTCCATGGAGTCACAAAGAGTCGGACACAACTAAACAACAACAATAACAACATGGATGAGTCTCTTGACTGATCCTTTCACTTCCTCCCTGAGCCTATTCAGTACATGCTACAGAAGGTCCATTTCTGGGGTCTGCATTGCAGGAGGTTGGAATAGATGCCCCTCAGGGTCCCTTCCAACATTCTACAATTCTATGAACCAGAGAGAGATTTGGAGAAGACCACCTACATCCTACAAGGTTCATATTTTATCTGGGTCGCAAGATTTAAGACTCCTCTAGCAGCAGAGAGATATTTTCCCCTCCAAAGCCATAACAACAAACTGAGTTGAGTGAAGAGGGGGAAATTAAATACTTTCCCAACCAAACATTGCCTTCAGCAACATCAGGTTGAGTTATGGACTGTTGATCAAAGCTTCCTTTCTTGCATGCAATCCCAAAGGTGGCAGCCATCCAGCCCTACAGAGGGGCAAGGCGTGATTTCCTGCTCGTAAGAGACGTACAACATTTGTTTAGACCCAACGAAAAGGTGCATCGCATTTCCCAGCAAGGGGGGGACTGGAATGCGACGTAATGTAAGGAGAGGAATTCCTCCCTGCCTCTCCGCCATTTTGAACACTGAGAAGAGACTCCCTAACTCTTTGCAGCTGTTGTTCATCCAAATGGCCCTTGTGCGAGAGAACTTCCCACTAGAACATGGCCAGCTGGATCATGATGGTGGAGTTTGAAGGTGCTCCTCAGGGTCATCTTCTAGTCCCACCTCCTGCAATGCAGAAAACACAGCTAAAGAATCCCTGACAGATGGCCATCCAACCTCTGCTTTAAAAACTCAAGTGAAGAAGAGTCCACCATCTTCCAAGGGAGTCCATTCCACTCTCAAATGGCTCTCACCGTCAAAAAGTTCTTCCAAATGTTGAGTCGGAACCTCCTGTCTTATAACTTGAACACATTGGTTTGGGTCCTGCACTCCAGGGCAGAAGAAAACATGTTTGCTCCATCCTTCACGTGACAGCCCTTGAGATATTTGAAGACAGCAGTCACGAAATTAAAAGACGCCTGCTTCTTGGGAGAAAAGCAATGGCAAACCTAGACAGCATCTTAAAAAGCAGAGACATCGCCTTGCCGACAAAGGTCCGTATAGTTAAAGCTGTGGTTTTCCCAGTAGTGATGTATGGAAGTGAGAGCTGGACCATAAAGAAGGCTGATCACCGAAGAATTGATGCTTTTGAATTATGGTGCTGGAGGAGACTCTTGAGAGTCCCATGGACTGCAAGAAGATCCAACCGATCCATTCTGAAGGAAATCAGCCCTGAGTGCTCACTGGAAGGACAGATCCTGAAGCTGAGGCTCCAAGACTTTGGCCACCTCATGAGAAGAGAAGACTCCCTGGAAAAGACCCTGATGCTGGGAAAGATGGAGAGCACAAGGAGAAGGGGACGACAGAGGACGAGATGGTTGGACAGTGTTCTCAAAGCTACCAGCCTGAGTTTGACCAAACTGCGGGTGGCAGTGGAAGACAGGAGTGCCTGGCGTGCTCTGGTCCAGGGGGTCACAAAGAGTCGGACACAACTAAATGACTAAACAACAACAACAAATCATATCTCCTCTCAGTATCCCAGGCTAAACATATCCCAGCTCCTTCAACCATTCCTCATCAGGCTTGGTTTCCAGACCCTTGATCATCTTGGTTGCCCTCCTCTGCACACCTTCCAGCTGGCCAACACCCTTCTTAATCATGGCCAAGGAGATTTAAATGTGGGGGAGACTCTCATAAGGTGCCACAGCTGCCCAAAGCTCAATTTCTGCAGCAACCCAACGGAGGATCTTTGGGTGATGGCAGGCCCTTCCCTTATGGAACTCCCTCCTCTCTGAGAAACACCTGGCACCAGCTGTGATGAATTTCCAGCTTTGATGAAAGCGTGTCTGTTTGCCCAGGAGTTGCTGGGCAGTAATGCTGGGACACGCTTGTTTCATTACGCTTTTGACTGGTTGTTGAGGACTGGGAATGATATTTTCCCTTGAATGAGCAATTTTCAGAAAAGTTCTGTGCCCCTCTATGGGATTTTTATATAATTTTTATAGATTTTTCCATGTATACTTCTTCTAACAATATATCTTTAACAATTTTTCTCCAATTGTTTCCCCAAAATTTTCTCAATACATATAGTCTTATTTTTTGTTGTATAAAGATGTGATTGTTTACTCAAACCCTGCCAATGAGTCCGTTTCTTTATGTTGCCTCTTCATATATGTTGTAAATGGTTCCCATTCCCTTTTAAAGTCTTTGTTGTCCTTTTCGTGTAATTTTTCTGTTAGTTTTGCCAGTTCTGCATATTCCATAAGTTTCCCTTGCCATTGTTCTTTCGTTGGTATTTCTTCTGTCTTCCACGTTTGTGCTAATATAATTCTTACCGCTGTTGTTGCATACATAAATAATTTCCAATTTTCTTTTTTTACATCTAAAATTCCTAGAAGGAATGCTTCTGGTTTCTTAACAAAGGTCTTTTTAAACATTTTTTTTCAATTCATTATATATCATTTCCCAGTAATTTCTAATCTTTTTGGTCCTCTCCACTCTTGTCCAGAGTAGCTAGGAGGGAAAGCAGTGAGTGGAGGGAGGGAGGAAGGCAGGAAGACAGAGGAGGAAGAGGAGGAGGAGGAGGAGGAGGAGGAGGAGGAGGAGGAGGAGGAGAGAATAGGTACATGAAGTCACTGGCAGAGCACGAAAGGCAATGAACTGCAAACTTTTTTAGTTTCTGTTCCATGGTCTCTTGCATCTTCAGAGGCACTAATACATCTCCTTGCCAAGGATGAAGAGTGACAAGTATTTTAAATAAATGCTCTTCATTTAAAGCTGGACAGTACAGTGGTACCTCGGGTTAAGTACTTAATTCATTCTGGAGGTCCGTTTTTAACCTGAAACTGTTCCTAACCTGAAGCACCACTTTAGCTAATGGGGCCTCCCACACGATTTCTGTTCTCATCCTGAAGCAAAGTTTTTAACCCGAGGTACTATTTCTGGGTTAGTGGAGTCTGTAACCTGAAATGTATGTAACCTGAAGTGTATGTAACCCGAGGTCCCATTGTAATCCACTTGAGGTCAGACCAAAAACACAATAGGAGGCTGTTGACCTTGCAGTCTGGACACTTCTGTCAATGCAACCTGGCATTGCATTTAGCCATTTCCCCCCTCCGTTGCATGGCTGACTCAGAGGTAGCCTAGATCTTTAGACACCCATCTCGTACTTGTGCATCTGGTTCTTCTTACTTACATGTCAAACTATGTGTTAATCTCTGTTGAAATTCATGTTGTTTGTTTTGGTCCAGCTCTCTTTCCTGTCAAGTTCATCCTGAATCTCATTTCTGGCTTGCAAGCGATTAAGTTACCGCACCCGGTTTGGCGCTATCAGTAAATATGATGCACTTCCTTTTCGTGGAAAGATAAAAGGAAAGAAGGGAACGGCTTTGTACCCCACGACCTCATGATTCATGACTGGAGAGCAAGTGTGGTGTAGAGGTTAGAGTGTTGGACCAGGATCTGGAAGACCAGGGTTCAAATCCCCCACTTGGCCATGAAGTTGCTTGGGGCCAGTCACTGCTTCTCAGCCTAACCAACTTCACAGGGTTGTTGTGGGGATTAAATGAGGATTGGGAGAACCATGGACAACGACCTTGAGCTTCTTGGAGAAAAGAAGTAGGATATAAATACAATAGAATTAGATAGATGATAGATAGATGATATAGATAGATGATGATGATAGATAGAGATAGATGAGAGAGAGAGAGAGAGAGAGAGAGAGAGAGAGAGAGAGAGAGAGAGAGAGAGAGAGAGATATGATAGATAGATAGATAGATGATAGATAGATAGATAGATAGATAGATAGATAGATAGATATATATATAGAGAGAGAGAGAGAGAGAGAGAGAGAGAGAGAGAGAGAGAGAGAGAGATATGATAGATAGATGATAGATGATAGATGATAGATGATAGATAGATGATAGATAGATAGATAGATAGATAGATAGATAGATAGATGATAGATAGAGCAATAGATAGATAGATAGATAGATAGATGATAGATAGATAGATAGATAGATAGATAGATAGATGATAGATAGATAGATAGATAGATGATAGATAGATAGATAGATAGATAGATAGATAGATAGATAGATAGATGATAGATAGATAGATATAGATAGACAGATGATAGATAGATGATGATGATGATGATAGATAGATAGATGATAGATAGATAGATAGATAGATAGATGATAGATAGATAGATAGATAGATAGATAGATAGAGACAGAGAGAGATAGATAGATAGATAGATGATAGATAGATAGATAGATAGATAGATAGATAGATGATAGATAGATGATAGATGATAGATGATAGATGATAGATGATAGATAGATAGATAGATAGATAGATAGATAGATAGATGATAGATAGATAGATAGATAGATGATAGATGATAGATAGATAGATAGATAGATGATAGATAGATAGATAGATAGATAGATAGATAGATAGATAGATATAGATAGATAGATATAGATAGATAGATAGATGATAGATAGATAGATATAGATAGACAGATGATAGATAGATGATGATAGATGATAGATAGATAGATAGATAGATAGATAGATAGATAGATGATAGATGATAGATAGATAGATAGATAGATATAGATAGATGATAGATATAGATGATAGATAGATAGATAGATAGATAGATGATAGATAGATGATAGATGATAGATAGATAGATAGATAGATAGATAGATAGATAGATAGATAGATAGATAGATGATAGATAGATAGAGATGAGAGAGAGAGAGAGAGAGAGAGAGAGAGAGAGAGAGAGAGAGAGATTATCCTGCTGGAAAGTTGGAAACAGGGCATGCAAATCTTGACCGAAACCTGCCCAACACATTTCATAGACTCTGCAAAGCTGGAATTCCGTCTTTCTCATGCCTAAAAAAGCATTACAGGAAGTAGACATGGGACCAGTTTTCATGGAACTCTGAGTTTGTGGAATAATCCCCAAGGAAACTCAACTTCTGGGTTGCCGAGTCGCTGATTTTTTCCTGAGAAAATGCCAAGGAACCCAGTTGGCGCGTGGGTGTCGGCTGAGTTTCTGATGAACCCGGTTGACGCACTAGCTAATAATTGTCTTCCCCGATAAATAGTTGTCTTTCCGTGCACGATACCAAAGCAGATGATCCAAGGGGGGGGGAAGGGGATCTGTTTGCAATCTGTAGGCAAGGAAATACATGGGGAAGAGCAGGGTTGGCGGGACCCTAGCTGCTGCAAGGAGTCCACAGAATACTATATTAGGGAGCGATGCAGAGTCAAAGCCCATGTGTGCGCCAGGCGCTGTACGTGAGCAGCCAACAGTGACTCCTTTCGCAATCTGGAAGCCTGTGTGGGCTAGTTGCTTAAGGAAGGCAAAAACATCCACTCGACTTGGAAGCATCTGCTCTGGAACTGCCTGGAGTGGGGCGCTGTCAGAGCTGCTTGAAGATCCTAGCTCACAGAGGATCACGCTAGCCAGCGATCATTAAGTAAAAGTCTTTATTGAATTACAGTTTCCATTCTCACGCTGCTGCGCGCAAACTCTACGTCTAGTAGCTAGATCGGCGAAGCTCCGTCTGAGTCTCCGCCCCGTGAGCACCAACTTAATATCCTAGCCTTGCTCCACCTTTTCCGCCTGACTGTCCTCCTCTGGGTCCCTCTACCCCCCGGGGCCTCCTCCTTCCGGGATTCTTCTGACGCTGACCCGGACCCTCCTGCCTCCTTGCGCCGGGCTTTAGGACCTGGTTCCCTTTCGGGGCTGCTTACTGCGCCGCCTTCCTCTGCATTTGAACTTGGCGCGCGCGCCCAACCTTCCACCTTCCTCTTAACCGTTTCTTCGCTCCCCGATGGAGGTGTGGCCACTCCTGACTCATGCCCTCCCTCCTGTGGTGAGCTGCCAGCGCTTCCCCCTTGGCTCCCTTCCTCTTCCCTGCTTCCTGGCGGTGACGCTGGTCCCGATTTCCAGCTGCTCCCCCCTGAGTCCCTTCTGGCTCTATCTTCCTGGGGTGCCCCCCTTGCCCTGGCCACTGGTGCTCCTTTCTGTGAATCCTCTGATTCACTGGAAAGACTAGGAGATCTCGGGTCGTCGTCATCACTCATCTTTTCTTCTGCCTCCTCCCCTTCGCTCTCTGTTTCCTCCCTTGCCCGTGCCTCTGCTCCTAAACCCCTGACATCCATCCCCCCCTCGAAGCCCCCCATTCCCCCCTCCCCTCCTTCCGGTGCTGGAGCTGGGGGCTGCTGTTGCAAAGGGACGAACGTCGGATATCGGTCGCTTCCCGTGGCGGGCCTCCATCTGAAGTCTTCCGGTTCTTCCTCCCTGCTCTCGTCGACGACGGTCACCTCCGCTTCCATCTCTGTGCCGCCGTGCTCGAAACCAGGGTCGTCCCCGAAAATGTCCATGTCCGTCTCTCCCTCACTTCCTCCTGGCGGCGTTGCTCGTCCTGAGCAGTCCAGCCACTTTCTGCGGAACTGCTCCTCTGGCCTATCGTCCCACCAATACGAGGGTTCTGAGGCGGATCCCGAGGGTGACCCCTCCGGGGAACGGACGTCTCGTGTCGGTTCCTCGTCCGAGTCGAACCCCCGGAACGTGCTGGCCGAAAGCGTGGGCGTGAAAAGCCAGTCGTCGAAAAAGTCTGCTGGCATAGGTCTATGTGGGAAGAGGGCATGAAACTCGTCTTTGAGCAGAGGTTCGTCTAAGGCGTAGCCCGGCACCCAGCTGTTCGCACTGGCCGGGGTGCCCTCCTTGGCGAGAAAGTATTCTACCCCCTCTTCCCCCCATCTGGAGTCCAAAATCTCCGTGACTTCGTTGATGCGCTCCTTCTGTGCCACTCCCGCGTGCCCTGTTCTGTCTCTGGCCGGACTCGGCGCCGTTCCGGGTTCCTGGAACCTGTGCGGTGCCTTGTAGGGAGTGAGCACCGATCTGTGGAATACCGGATGCATCCTGGAACCCTCCGGAAGTGCCAGTCTGAAAGCTACCGGGTTGACCTGCTCTTCGACTTGGTAGGGCCCCAGTTGCTTATGCCCTAGTTTCTTCTTGGCCAACGACCTGGCCGGCACTGCGTGGGCTGCTAACCAAACCCAGTCTCCCACGTGGAGCTCTTCTCCAACCCTTCTGTGCTTGTCTGCTTGTACCTTGTATGCGTGCTTGGCCAGCTCCAGGTGGCGCCTCAGCTGATCGTGGACTTCCTGCAGCTCCGACGCGAACGCATCTGCTGTCTGCGGCTCCCCCTCCCCCATTCTTTCCAGTCCCGGGAAGGTTCTGGGGTGCCTCCCGTTGTTGGCGAAGAACGGCGTGACCCCCGTGGACACGTGCTTCGTGTTGTTGTAGGCGAACTCGGCAAGCGGCAGGTAATCCACCCACGTCGCAGGCTGTTGATTTGCATAACATCTCAAGTACTGCTGCATGATGGCATTGACCCGCTCCGCTTGCCCGTTGGTCTGCGGGTGTCTCGCCGACGCCAGGTTGATCTTGACGTTCAGGAAGCCCATCAGCTTCTGCCAGAAATTCGAGATGAACTGCCGCCCCCGGTCGGACAGAATAGACCGTGGCAGACCGTGAACCTTGAACACGTGGTCTATGAACAGTTTGGCGGTTTGCTCCGCCGTGGCCACCTTAGCACACGGAATGAAATGGGCCATCTTGGAAAACAGGTCCACCACCACCAGCACTGCCGTCTTGCCCCTTGAGCTGGGCAGATCCGTGACAAAGTCCAGGGCCACCCTTTCCCAAGGTTCGACCGGAGTTTGCAGCGGTTCCAACAGTCCGGCCGGCGGTTTGTGCACTGGTTTGGCCCTCTGGCAGGTGTCACACCTCGCCACGTAGTCTGCGACCTCCCCTCTCATTCCAGGCCACCAGAAATCCCTGGCTACTAATTCCACCGTCTTCTCCTTGCCAAAGTGCCCGGCCGTGGGCGCGTCGTGCAGCTGCTGCAGCACCTTGGCTCGAAGTTCGTCTCCCGGCACGTAGATGGCCCCTTTACGGATGAGCAATCCATCTCTTAGCTGGAAACCGTCGGCCGCTGCCTTGCCCCTTTGCACCTCTGCCATCTTTGCTCGTGCGAAGGAGTCCCCCTGCAACGCTCGTCGCACCGCCTCTAGGTCCACGGTCGCCGCGGCGCACGCCCACACTGTCGGTGCGAAGATGTGCATGGCGGCCGCTGGTGTTGCGTCCTCCAGATACTGTGGCTTACGGGAGAGAGCGTCTGCCATGATGTTGGTGTCCCCCGGGACATACTCTATTCGGAAGTCGAAGTTCGCAAAGAACTCAGCCCAACGTATCTGCCTCTGATTCAGGAACTGTGCCGTGCGCCAGTGCTCTAGATTCTTGTGGTCCGTGCAAACCTGCACCGTGTGCTTGGCGCCGATCAGAAAGTGCCTCCACGCCTTGAACGCTGCGTGAATGGCCAGCAACTCCCTGTCCCATATGGTGTAGTTCTGCTCGGACTTGCTGAGCTTCCTGGAGTAAAACGCTCCCGGTCGCCACACCCCCTGCGGGTCTTTCTGCAGCAGGACCGCCCCCACGGCTCTGTCCGAAGCGTCTGTCTCCACCCTCATCGGCTTGCTGGGGTTGACATGAAGCAGCTGCTCTTCCGACGCGAAGAGACGCTTGAGTGCCTGAAAGGACTGCTCCGCCTGCTCTGTCCAAATGAACTTCTTTTTCTTGGAGCTAAGCGTGTCAGTGATGGCCGCCGTCTGCATCGCGAAGCCCTTGATAAACTTGCGATAGAAGTTCGCAAAGCCGACAAACCGTTGGACCTCCTTCCGGTTGCGCGGGCTCTTCCAATCCAACACCGCTCGAACCTTGGCGCTGTCCATGGCGAGCCCCTTGTCAGACAGCTTGTAGCCCAGAAAATCCACCTCCGTCACGTCAAATTGGCACTTCTCCAGCTTGGCGTAGAGCCTATGTTGCTTTAGCCTGCTCAGCACTTCCTTGACGTGTTTGTCATGCTCCAGCTGCGACTCCGAAAAGATCAGGATGTCATCTAAGAAACAGACGCACGTCTTGTAGAGAAGTCCCGCCAACACGTGATGCATAAATGCTTGAAAAACGTGGGAGCCATTTTGCAATCCAAAAGGCATAACTCTATATTCGTAGGTCCCCAGTGGCGTGAACATGGCTGTCTTCCACTCATCACCCTCCCGCATGCGAATGAGGTTGTACGCCCCCCGCAGGTCCAACTTGGTGAACACTCTGCCCTTCCGTACCTTTGCGAGGAGGTCGTCAATTCGGGGCATGGGGAAGTCCGATGGCCTAGTCACACTGTTCAAAATCCTGTAATCCACTACGAGTCTCTTTTGGGGCGTGTCCCGCTTCTTAACAAAGAATACGGGACTGCCCCCCACTGCCTTGGACTCCCGGATGAAGCCGCGCTGCAAATTATGATCAATGAACTCTTTGAGTTCTTGCAGTTCGTCCTCTGACATGGAATACAGTCTCCCTTTAGGCAGCGCCGCCCCCGGCAGCAGGTCAATTTTGCAGTCATATGGTCTGTGAGGGGGTAGCCTGTCTGCCTCCTTCTCGCAGAAAACTTCCAAAAATTCAGCGTACTTGTGGGGAATCGCTTGCAGCGTGCCTAGCAGCAGCTGTGACTCCTCTTCCTCTCCTTCCTGCCTGGGCACGATGCAGTGTTCAGCACAAAAGGAAGAGCCGAAGGTCAGCTGCCTCTGGTACCAAGCCATCGTTGGGCTGTGCTTGTCCAGCCAACTCATGCCCAATACAACGGGCGTGTCAGATAGTTGAGTGACGTTGAAGCTGATGATTTCTCTGTGATTCCCAAGTCGCATCACCATTGGTGGTGTCTGCTTCACCACTTGCCCCCCGAGCAGCTCCCTGCCATCCACCGTGACAACCTGCAGGGGCAGTGTGGCCGGCAGCAACTGCACAGCGTGCCTGTCGACAAAGTCCTGCCCTATAAAGTCTGCATTGCTGCCTGAGTCAATGGTGATTGGCACGTCTATGGTGATTCCATTGGGCAGCTGGAGAGATGCTGTGAGCCTCACTACTGGTTTGGGCGGGAGGGGGTTCACGGGCTGTAAAATCTCTGGGGACTGCGTCACTAACACGTCTGGCTGGGCCCCAGTGCCTCTTCCTCCAGCCAGACTGCTTCGTTTCCCTGCTGTGGTCCTCCTTGCTGCGTTGCTGCAGTCACCATTGCTGAGCCTGCAGTGAGCTTGTGGGGCCTCTGGGGACACTCTTTTGCCATATGCCCTGGTTCCTCACAGACGTAACACTTCCTGTTCCCTCTAGGAGGCTTCGCTTTCACTGCTGCCGGTGCTAGGGCTCTGGTTGCTGACTGAGCCCTTGCACCTCCAACCTCCATAGGTTCGGCTCCTCCTCCTGGCGGAGGCGTGGATTGCGCCCGCGCTGCTTCTCTGGGAAGGAAGGAGGGGCCCCCGGCTGGTTCGCGCCCTCCACGCCCTTCGTCCTTGCTCCACGGACGTCCTTCCAGCCTCACCCCCACTGCCAGTGCCCTCTGAACGACCTCCTGGGTGGTTCGGGGTCTCTCCCCCCTCGCGATCTCATCTTTAATCGAGTTGTGCAGCCCCTCCCAAAAGAGGTCTCTTACAGGAGCCGAATCTCTGTCCCATTCCAGGGCACTGACCAAGGCGAAAAAGCGGGCATGATACTGCCTGACGCTGGCCCTCCCTTGTCTCAGCCCATGCACCTCCTTCCGTGCAAGATCCACGTCAATACTTGATAAAAAGCACCCATCCATCGCTTTAATAAAGGCATCCGCATTCTGGAGCGCCGGATCCTTATCTCTCCATAAATTGCGTAGCCATGCTTTCGCATCCCCATGCAGATGGGACATGATGAACCCCACTCTCTCTTGTTCATCTCTAAAGTCTTTATGCAGCAGTTGCAGTGCGCACAGTACGTCGGCTCTAAAGTTGGGATACTGTTGCAGGTTCCCATCGAAGTGAGAGACCAGCCCGCCTGTCCGTCTCGCCAACCCAATTCCCTCCTGCCGGGGTGTCTGCTTTGTCAGCACGTCTAACCTGACCTGGAGATCCCTGCAGGCGGCAGCTGCCTCCTCCTCTCTCTTCCTGGATGCGAGAACCTCGGCGTTCAGTTGTGCCACTGCTTTTCTGAGGTCCTCTATCTGCTGCTCAGCCGTCATGTCGTCTGCCGTTCGTGAGCTCGCTAGTAGGCACCTGTTTCTCTCCCCTCCTCGAGGCTGTAGATGCCCACAATGGTGAGACGGAGCTTACTGTCAGAGCTGCTTGAAGATCCTAGCTCACAGAGGATCACGCTAGCCAGCGATCATTAAGTAAAAGTCTTTATTGAATTACAGTTTCCATTCTCACGCTGCTGCGCGCAAACTCTACGTCTAGTAGCTAGATCGGCGAAGCTCCGTCTGAGTCTCCGCCCCGTGAGCACCAACTTAATATCCTAGCCTTGCTCCACCTTTTCCGCCTGACTGTCCTCCTCTGGGTCCCTCTACCCCCCGGGGCCTCCTCCTTCCGGGATTCTTCTGACGCTGACCCGGACCCTCCTGCCTCCTTGCGCCGGGCTTTAGGACCTGGTTCCCTTTCGGGGCTGCTTACTGCGCCGCCTTCCTCTGCATTTGAACTTGGCGCGCGCGCCCAACCTTCCACCTTCCTCTTAACCGTTTCTTCGCTCCCCGATGGAGGTGTGGCCACTCCTGACTCATGCCCTCCCTCCTGTGGTGAGCTGCCAGCGCTTCCCCCTTGGCTCCCTTCCTCTTCCCTGCTTCCTGGCGGTGACGCTGGTCCCGATTTCCAGCTGCTCCCCCCTGAGTCCCTTCTGGCTCTATCTTCCTGGGGTGCCCCCCTTGCCCTGGCCACTGGTGCTCCTTTCTGTGAATCCTCTGATTCACTGGAAAGACTAGGAGATCTCGGGTCGTCGTCATCACTCATCTTTTCTTCTGCCTCCTCCCCTTCGCTCTCTGTTTCCTCCCTTGCCCGTGCCTCTGCTCCTAAACCCCTGACAGGCGCGTTGTTGTTTACAAGGTGGTTTACAGTATAAAAGCAAAACAAAAATGCATGCATAACAAACAAATTAATAACAGCCACCCCAACACATCTAAAAACCCCTAGGCTGCATAATCAGGAAAGGCCTGGGTGAAGAACATTTTCGCCTTGTGCTTAAAGGTCTATAATGAAGGCAACAGCCAAAGCTGCAGGGAGCCACTGCAGAAAGGGCCATTCTCATGTTGCACCCTCTAGAGCATGCGTAGGCAACCTAAGGCCCGTGGGCTGGATGCGGCCCAATCGCCTTCTCAATTCAGCCATTGGGCGGTCCAGGAATCAGTGTGTTTTTACATGAGTAGAATGTGTGCTTTTATTTAAAAGGCATCTCTGGGTCATTTGAGGGGCCTGCCTGGTGTTTTTACATGGGTAGAATGTCAGGAGTTCAGCCTACACTCGAGTATGACCCTGGCAGAGAAACATGCCCGACCGGCATGTTCTCTCCCTCCTGGTCAATCGTTCGGGAGCTTCAAAGCTTTCTTCAGCCCGAACATCACAGCGACCGATGCCAACTAACATCGGCACACTTAGGGATCCGCAGAGTTTGCGCAGCTTGCATAACAGACCTCAGCAACTCAGCATTTTGGCTAATCTACTTTATTTACATATAAACACATGGAGCACTGCAACATGGCTCCCTCTCTCTCTAGTATCAGACAGCAAAGAGGAAAATAAAACAAAGGACAATAGTCCCACTTCACAGAACACAGTAACACAAAAATCCTGTCTCCGTCACTTCCGTCACGGTGGAGTTGAAACATCCACCGTCATGTGAAAGACAACAATCCCATGACTGCAATCACGGAGCAGGAATTCTAACATAGAATGTGTCCTTTTATTTAAAATGCATCTCTGGGTTATTTGTAGGGCATAGGAATTTGTTCATTATCATTTTTTTCCAAAATATAGCCTGGCCCCCCACAAGGTCTGGGGGACAGTGGACCGGCCCCCTGCTGAAAAAGTTTGCTGAATCCTGCTCTAGAGTATCTATGGAGGGGGCACACAAAGAAGGACCTCCAATGATTTCTGAGGTGAGTTGTCTTTTAAGGGTTGCTTTCTCTGGCAGCCGCCTTCATTGCATCCCAGAGAAGGAAGGTTGTTATATTGAGAAGGGCCTCAGAGGATGATCTCAGGGTTCGGGTCGGTTCCTATGGAGAGAGGCAGTCCTTGAGATGTTGCAATCCTGGCCGTTTAAGGCTTTATAGATCAAAACCAGCACTTGGAATCAGGCCCAGAAACTAACTGGCAGCCGATGCAGTCGGACCAACGTCATGGTAATATGCTCAAACCATCTTGTCCCAGTGAGCCACTTGGCTGCCAAATTCTGCACCAGCTGAAGTTTCCGAACTGTCTTGTCCCTTGAAGAAAACAAAGAAGGTCAGCTGTGGAACTACCATGGCCCCGAAGGTCGTGCCCTACACTCAGGCAAAAGCGCTACATGTCACATTTTTGAAAAAAGAAATCTAGCAAGGCTTATTTGTTTACTTACTTATTCAAACATTTGTATGCCACTGGGTCACTAAAACAAAAATATTAAAGCTATTTACAGTAATAAAAACATAAAACTGTACAATAAAAAACCTATAAAAAGTTAAAAACAGACATCGATTAACCATGGTGGAAGAATGTCTCCTAGATTGCAGTCTTGGAGGAGTAGAAAGTTTTCAGCAGGCTATTAAAAGTTGGAAGGGAAGGTACCTGCTGAATCTCCAGTGGCAGAGTGTTCCACAGGATGAGGCTCACCAGGAAGTACCATGGACCTAACTTGTTCAGCTGGAGGCCACCACCAGAGGGCAGTCAAGATCTCCTGGTGGGAGAGTCAAAGCTGGTCTCTTTGAGGTAGGGATTTTGAGAGCTGCCTTCACTTTCGCAAGGGCCTGTTTCAGCTGCCACCAACAAGCTTTCCCCAACCTCTTCCCCTACAGGCTTTTGAAGCTTCCTTACTTGCCTTGACCACATCCTCTACTCCATGTCACGGAACAGCCCATCTCCTGAGCAGGGAGAAAGAGAGGCCAGGACTACCTAATGGGGGCAATTCAAGGCCAGAGGAAGCAATGGTTCTGAATACCAGCTGCTGGAAACCACAGGAGGAGAGAATCTTGCTCTTGTGATTGTTAGGATATTTCCGTTCCACCTTAAAAAGGGAGCAGGTTGTTGTGTCACAGCCTGCGTACTTCAGGCTCACGGGAAGTTTCTCTTTTGTATATAGCTTTCGTTATCTCTCTGTGCCTTGACACGCAGGCAGGCAGTCATGTTTTTCCTTTGTTCTGACCAACGCTGAATAAAGTTGTAAATATGCTCTCCTGAGTGCATCTTTCATTGTGCGAACTCTGCGAAAGGGCGGGCACGAGTCCTTGGAATGTGGACAGCTGTTTCTGAGGCTTGTGTCGCTAATTGACTGATACTGCGTTTCTACGGGAGATTGATGGATCGTCCGGAATCGACGTGGAGGCACGATGGCCTTTGTCTCCCTAGCAATATCCCAACAGTGATTCTGTTTGTGGGTTTCCTGGTATGCCAGTGGGAGAACAGGACAGTGGACTAGATGGGGGAAAGGACCTTCTCGGTAGTGGCACCTACCCTGGGAAATTGGCAGAGGGCCTTCTCAGTAGTGGTGCCCGCCCTGTGGAACACCCTCCCACCAGATGTCAAAGAGAAAAATAACTACTAAACTTTTAGAAGAATCTGAAGGCAGCCCTGTTTAGAGAAGCTTTTAATGTTTAATAGGTTATTGTATTTTAGTGTTTTGTTGGAAGCTGCCCAGAGCGGCTAGGGAAACCCAGCCAGATGGGCAGGGTATAAATAAATTATTATTATTATTATTATTATTATTATTATTGGGTGACCTTTTGTGGTAGTGAAGATCAGTCGGTAAACCTCACACAACAGAGGCAGCACCCTGCAAAGAGACAACTTGTGGAAAGCCAACCCAGGTTGGGGGGCCACCTGTCAGGGATTGTTCTGCTGTGATTCCTGCATTGCAGAGGGGGTTGGTCTAGATGACTCCTGGGTATCCCTTCCAACTCTATGATTCAATGATCCAAGTGTTGGTGCTAACCTTTAAAGCCTTAAACGGCCTTGGTCCAGTATACCTGAAGGAGCGTCTCCACCCCCATCGTTCTACCCGGACACTGAGGTCCAGCTCCAAGGGCCTTCTGGCGGTTCCCTCCCTGCGAGAAGCCAAGTTACATGGAACCAGGCAAAGGGCCTTATCGGTGGTGGCACCCACCCTGTGGAACGTCCTCCCACCAGATGTCAAGGAAATAAACAACTATCTGACTTTTAGAAGACATCTAAAGGCAGCCCTGTTTAGGGAAGTTTTTAATATTTAATGCTGTATTGATTTAACACTCGATTGGGAGCTGCCCAGAGTGGCTGGAGAAACTCAGCCAGATGGGCAGGGTATAAATAATAAACAGTTACTATTATTACTATTATTAGGGCAGCCTTTCTCAACCTGTGGGTCCCCAGATGTTGTTGAACTACAACTCCCATCACCCCTAGCTAGAAAGGCCAGAGCTCAGGGATGATGGGAGTTGTAGTCCAACAACATCTGAGGACCCACAGGTTGAGAACCGCTGCATTAGAGGGTTTTCAGCAGAGGTTGAGTAGATCCTTTAGCTGTGATTCCTGCATGTTGGGTGTTAGCAACTAGATGTTCCTTGGGAATCCCTTCCAACTTCTACGATCCATGCCTTGCTGCGGATGATGATAATGTTTGTGTGCGTTCCTTGCCCCCCTCCCTGCCTCCACTTCCCTCTGACCTTCAGAGTGCCTTGTGCAAAACACCGAAAACTGGATTTAGCGCCCTGAAATTAGCATACCAGATTCCTGCTCCTGCTCCCCGTGTAATCTGCACCTGCAAAGATGCCCCGGAGCAGCTGGGCGTAGCCACCTGGTGTATCCATAACACATTGGTTGTTGTTCCTTTCCATGCTCAAAGTTGCAAAACCCTCCATGTTTGTCTCCCTAGAAACCGCCGCCGCAGCACCAGTGTGGTCCAACGAGCGGCCAGGGTGAAGTTCCCAGCTCGGCTGGAGGGGGTGGGGGGCTCCTTCTCCCCCTCCATGCCCCTGAGCAAGTTCCACCCCCAAAGAAAACTCTCCCAGGCTGCTGCCGAGAGTTTGGGGGCTCACCGGAGTGGGTGGAGGGGTCAAGGCACGGCCCTGTCACCTGCAGAGGGGTCTTAAGAGACCGCAGACTTGCTTTCCATACACACTGCAGCATCAAAGCACATTCTGCCACTCCCTGCAAATAAATAATAATAATAATAATTTATTATTTATACCCTGCCCATCTGGCTGAGTTTCCCTAGCCACTCTGGGCGGCTCCCAATCAAGTACCGGTATTAAAAACAATACAGCGTTAAATATTAAAAACTTCCCTGAACAGGGCTGCCTTCATATGTCTTTTAAAGATAGGATAGCTACTTATTTCCTTCACATCTGAAGGGAGGACGTTCCACAGGGTGGGCGCCACTACCAAGAAGGCCCTCTGTCTGGTTCCCTGTAACCTTACTTCTCGCAATGAGGGAAACGCCAGAAGGCCCTCGGCGCTGGACCTCAGTGTCCAGGCTGAACGATGGGGGTGGAGACGCTCCTTCAGGTATACTGGACCAAGGCTGTTTAGGGCTTTCAAGGTCAGCACCAACACTTTGAATTGTGCTCGGAAACATACTGGGAGCCAATGTAGGTCTTTCAAGACCGGTGTTACGTGGTCTCGGCGGCCTCTCCCAGTCACCAGTCTAGCTGCCGCATTCTGGATTAATTGCAGTTTCCGGGTCACCTTCATAGGTAGCCCCACGTAGAGTGCGTTGCAGTAGTCAAAGCGGGAACTAAAATAAAATAAAATAAAATTCATAAATTCATAAATAAAAATAAAATAAAATTCATGGGAACTGTAGTTTCTTAAGGGAGCTGGGAACTGTAGATCTGCAAGGGGGGGGGGACACACTGCAAGTTCCCAGGATTCTCAGGGGAATGGAATGTGCTTTATAGGGATGGTACTTGTCTACAGCCTCTGGCTTTGTAAAGTCACAGTTCCAGTCTTTTCTCCACCTGCCAACTCTTATTATTTAAGGATTTAGTACATTTATTGCCCACTTTTCTCTCCATAGAGCCAGTGTGGTGTAGTGGTTAAGAGCGGTAGTCTCGTAATCTGGGGAACCGGGTTTGATTCCCTGCTCCTCCACCTGCAGCTGCTGGGTGACCTTGGGCCAGTCACACTTCTGTGAAGTCTCTCAGCCCCACTCACCTCACAGAGTGTTTGTTGTGGGGGAGGAAGGAAAAGGAGAATGTTAGCCGCTTTGAGACTCCTTCGGGAAGTGATAAAGCGGGATATCAAATCCAAACTCTTCTTCTTCTTCTTCTTCCAAGAAGTCCCAGGCGCTCTCCTTGCTTCTCCCCCTTCTCATTTAATCCCCACAACAACAACCCTGTTGTAGGTTAAGCAGAGAGGCAAAGGCTGAGCCCAAAGGTCACCCAGTGACAGGGGTGCCAAGTTGAATAAAATATTGGGGGGGAGGGGTCCCAGGTAAGCCTCACCTTCATAATCAATCGCAAAGCATGGTGCACACACACACCATTTGAATGGCAATGGCCATCAACTCGAGGGCCCCCCCCTCAAATATTTTATTGGGGGCCCCAAGGGACTCCTATGCCCACTGGTTAGCTCAACTACTGTGTGGCCCCCAAATTTTGAACCCCTCCCAAACTGATGCCAAAACATTTGCTAGTTCTGTGTCATGTTCTGCCACGAACCCCATGTTTTCTGCTGCCCACCCCCCAAACTGAGTATTTGACACAGCAAATTGGGGTCACAAGTTAATGCCCAAAATTTCAACCTTGTCCAATTGACTCCAGACTGGTGCCAAAGTTTTGTGCTAGTTTTGTTGTTGTTGTAGTTTTGCCGTTTTGTGCCACAGACCCTGCATTCTGTACCACCCCCAGAACTGAGTAATTGATACTCAAAGCAAGGACAAAGTTTGATTGGGGGTGGCCATTGACTTGTGACCCCAGTTTGAGTGTCAATTACTTAGTTTGGGGGTGGAACAAAAAGTGAGGTTCGCAGCACAAAACAGCACAAACTAGCACAAAACTTTGACATCAGTTTGGGGAGCATCTGAAATTTTGGGAGTCACATGTTAATGGAGCTCTTGAACCACTACGCCTCGCTGCCTCCAACACTGACGTGCATCAGCTCTTAAAAGTTGCGCTTGAGGGAGGAATGTTTCCTTTCTGCCCTTGGAGGGGGCAATGCCACTTTCAAAAGGAAAGGACCCCGCTCTGGACATCATTTGGGGGCCGCATACCAGGACCAGACAGGGCCGAAGGCTAGAGTAAGCTGAGCAATAATGGTGCATTTTAACCTTTTAGGGTCAGCTTGCTTCTCCTTTGGAACAAGACCAGAGACTGGGGGTCTAAAAATGCACCTATTTCTCTCCCACCTCCCTGAGCTCCTTCCCTTGCCTAAACTTACTTGGAGCCCAACTGCAGGTACAGTACCAACTTCAGGGTCCCCATTCCTTGCTGGATTCTGCCTCCCATCATCCTTGAGCTCTGGCCTTGCTAGCTAGGGGTAATGGGAGTTGTAGCTCCACAACATCTGGGGACCCACAGGTTGAGAAAGGCTGGTCTTGGTTATCCTTGGGATCCCTTCCAACTCTACTAATCTGTGATTCTAAGTTCTTCCGGGCAGAGCAGAAAATTGGGAGCTGGGTGCAAGTACACGCCCTGGGTTTCCTTCATAGTGTGGGATTTTAGGAGCTCAGGGACATCACACACACACACACACACACACACACACCACACACACACGCACGCACACACATATTGCAAGCACATTTTGAAAACCTAACAGTGAGAGTAAACGATTACATAACGTCCTTTGAAGACTGCAGAATATGATGGGAAATGCGAGCTTTTATTGCAGGGTGTGTAGTGCTTCAGCACAACCCATGTGCCTCTTACAAATTGATGCTCTGTTTCCCTTTGAGTAAAAGGTGCTAATTAGATGTGGGAGGTAAGGAAATGTGTTTTATGGGATGGAATGACTCCTCCAGAAGACCTTTGCCCTTGAAACCTGGGAAAGAGGGAACAAAGGTTCCTTCCTTTCAACCTCAGGCTTCCCAAAAAAATAGCATGTCCCCACAATGATTCATGGCAGGCAGTTATTTGGGCGTCCAATATCTCTGGAGGGCACCAGGTTGGCAAAGCCTGCTTTCATTAGTGGGGTACAGAATAATAATAATAGAATGGTAGAGTTGGAAGAGACCCCCAAGAGTCATCTAGGGCCATTTCAAGGCAGATGCACTCAAAAGAAAGTAGTAGATAGGTAGCCGTGTTGGTCTGCCATAGTCAAAATAAAAAAAATTCCTTCCAGTAGCACCTTAAAGACCAACTAAGTTAGTTCTTGGTATGAGCTTTCGTGTGCATGCACACTTCTTCAGATACACTGAAACAGAAGTTGCCAGATCCTTCTATATAGTGAGAAGGTGGGGAGGGGTGTTACTCAGAAGGGTGGTGGGAATGGGAGATAGGCAGATAGCTGGGAGAGCCTGTTGAGGACTCTTAACGACTGTAATAGGTCTTACAGGAAAAGGCAAGGGGTGAGGAGGTGAGAAATGGTTTAGTTATGTATAGTGAGATAAGAATCCAATGTATATAGAAGGAATCTGGCAACTTCTGTTTCAGTGTATCTGAAGAAGTGTGCATGCACACGAAAGCTCATACCAAGAACTAACTTAGTTGGTCTTTAAGGTGCTACTGGAAGGAATTTTTTTTATTTTGTCAAAAGAAAGTGTTGTTCAAAATACAGTCGAATGCCACTGCATTTAGAAAACATTTGTGCATGTGGATGTTTTACTGTTACAAAGTTCTTTGTGCTTCTGTCGAATTGCAGCCACCGGCTCCAACAAATAAAAGTACATCTGGTCTAAGTTAATAAGTAAGTACAGTAAAATAAAAAAGAAAATTTTAAAATCCTGTATTCTGGATTGCCAAAGGAAAGGAGGCGGGGGGGGGAGCCATATTTCTGCTGTATCTTTAGAGGAAAGGGGTGTTTTATTTTTAAATACGAATCACATTTCCAGTCAATCATCTGGAAAGCACCAGACATTTCTCTGCCCTGATCATCTTTCTGAGCCAAAAATGGAACCTAAATGATTTTCCTCCCGCAATGTAAAACAGAGGCAAGAGAACAGATGGGGAGAATGGCACTAAGGCAGGAGAGAGAAAAGGAGCCCTGTCTGGCCGTTCCACACGAGAGGGTACCATGGACAGCGATGGATCCAGGAGACCTTCCCCCTCGATCATTTTGCCCCTTAAGAGGGATCCCTTAGGGATGGCTGAGCTCTGGGGAAAATCCAGCTCTGGACTCCAACAAAGAAGCAAGCATGTCGCGTGGTCTAGGTGTTTCTTCGGGGTCACATAAGTCAGGGCACCCCTGCATTTACAATAACTCTCTGCACAGAAAGAAACAGCAAGGAGCCTTGTGACGCCTTAAAATAGAGTTGCCATATTTCCAAAAGTAAAAAATCAGTTGTTTAAGTTGTTTTTTTAGACAAACTCCAGAGTTGTTGAGCTTCTTTTTCACACACACAAATAGCCCCCCCAAAAATGATTTCTCAATTGACTTGCCTAAGATCCAGGATAAAGCACTGCCTTTCGGCAATTCCCCCCAGATGTCAATTCCACCTTTGAAATCACGGTAATGTCAAGGAAAATCCAGACTTACAGCAGCTCTACTTAAAAACTAACTCAGTCGTCCCCAGAGTGAGTGGTTCTGCCCCTTATGGGGGCACCAAGGGGCGAGGGGGTGGCCAGAGGCAGATTATGGGGAGCCCAACCAATTTGGTCGCACTGGGCATGAAGCCTTAGGGTGCCACAGGGGGCTCCACCACTATGGTGTAACATAGAAGGCAAGAGACGAGGGGGCACTGGAATGTGAGGGTGGCAGGGGGGCTGGCGGAGTAAACAACAATCAGGCGTTGAAAGATTATATCCAGGGGCACCAACTATAGGGACGGAAAGGGCATCAGCTCCATCAATATTGGTGGGCAGGGGGCTGACATCCCTCATCACAGCCAGGTACCCTCTGTGTGCCCCAGCCCATGCCAGGCATGGGGTGGGACGAGCGAAGGCAAAGATTGCCCTCCGTGTGACCCACCTGACACGCCACGTGGCTGGGGTCCCCCAAGTCAGCACCCCGATGGTATCCCTGTATCACGTTCATCTATTTTGTGCAATTAATCCAACTAAATAGTTCTAATTGGCTTTTGGAAAAATGTGCAATTAATTGTTACCATTTTGAATTGTGTTGGGTTTATTTCCTTTCTTAGTGGGTCATGTTGTTGTTGTTTAGTCGTTTAGTCATGTCCGACTCTTCCTGACCCCTGGACCAGAGCACGCCAGGCACTCCTGTCTTCCACTGCCTCCCGCAGTTTGGTCAAACTCATGTTTGTAGCTTCGAGAACACTGTCCCACCATCTCGTCCTCTGTCGTCCCCTTCTCCTTGTGCCCTCCATCTTTCCCAACATCAGGGTCTTTTCCAGGGAGTCTTTTCTTCTCCTGAGGTGGCCAAAGTCTTGGAGCCTCAGCTTCGGGATCTGTCCTTCCAGTGAGCACTCAGGGCTGATTTCCTTCAGAATGGAGAGGTTTGATCTTCTTGCAGTCCATGGGACTCTCAAGAGTCTCCTCCAGCACCAGAATTCAAAAGATTTAATTTATATAACACCCTCCTCAGCTCCAATACTTGGGTCATGCAAACCACTATTCTGAAAAAACAAAAATGGGATCCACTGTTCTAGGCATTCTTGGGCCAGACCTATTCTGAAAAAACAAAAATGGGAACCACTGTTCTAGGCATTCTTGGGCCAGACCTATTCGAACTGCAGAGGGGGCACCCATTTCAGTACTTCCAATTTAAAATAACTGGCCTCGCTCCCAGTGCATCTGTCCTCCTCCTGTCATGGACATCAAAGTCAGGGTGGCAGAAACCCATTTGCTCTGCCCTTTGACTCTGGCCCATCCCTGGGTTCATTCTCTTCAGCAAAGATGAGAGACGGGGTGGGGCCGAGAGATGGACCTCACAAAAATGGCTTAGTATGCACATATGCTTGCCGAAGAGCTCAGAAGAATTTGCACACATTATGCCACCAACCCTCTCGCTATCATTAGGATTAATTGGTTTCTCGCTCCACCTAATGAAACGATGCTCCAGGCAGCCTATGGCAATGCTTGATGGTAGGCTCGCATTCTTCTCCATGCGCTGCAGGTACTGGGCGGCTGAGGCTGGCAGATGGGAGCTTGCTGAAGGCCACCCAGGAAGCGGGTGAACAAACAGGGAATCGATCCCTGGGCTCCCAGCTCCAAACTCATGGCAGCAGCTACAAGGCAAAGGAATGTTCTCTCCGAAGTGAAGTGGCCAATGAGAAGTGTTTCTCCCCCAGTGACGTGAACCTATGGTGGCTGTTATCTTTCAAGGAAAAATTCAAAGATGGGCATGATAACCATAGCAGACAGAAAGGGGCAAGCAAAGTGGTCAAGGAGACGGTGCTTCTCCGCTATTGAGTGATGTTGTAGCATTTGGGAAATGATATAGAATCATAGAATCATAGAGTTGGAATAGACCACAAGGGCCATTGAGTCCAACCCCCTGCCAAGCAGGAAACACCATCAGAGCACTCCTGACATATGATTGTCAAGCCTCTGCTTAAAGACCTCCAAAGGAGGAGACTCCACCAAACTCCTTGGCAGCAAATTCCACTGTCAAACAGCTCTTACTGTCAGGAAGTTCTTCCTAATGTTTAGGTGGAATCTTCTTTCTTGTAGTTTGGATCCATTGCTCCATGTATATAATGAACAAAAGAAATATATAAAGAACAAAAGAAAATGTTTAAGAAAACTTTTATTTTTAAAAAAACAGAGGCTTTTCTGCTAGGTATAATAGGTTTGTAAATAAAAGACTATTTGTGTATGCAACGACGGCAGCAAGAACGCTTCTAGACCAGAGATGGAAAGAAGGAGAATACTGACCGGAGATGAATGGCAGGTGAAACTAATGGAATATGCAGAAATGGCAAGACTGACGGGAAAGATCAGAAACCAGGAAGACCAAGTATTCTTAAAAGACTGGAATAGCTTTGTAATATATTTAAAAGACCACTGTAAACAGTTGAAATCATTGGCAAGGATACAATGACACTTGTAAAGGGAAATGAGCTTTGGTTAGTTAATATAATTATATAATAGAATGATAACGGTAAAAGATGGAGGAAAAAAGATTTTATTTTTATTTTTATTGAAATGGAAGCCATGGAGGGAGGGAAGGAGGTCTGAAGGTGCGAAAGAATCTTCTCTTTCTTGATGTTTTGGAATGGTTATAGTAATTGGATCATTTTATGTAAAACGAATTTTTTAAAAATTTATTTTAAAAAAACTATTTGGGACTTTTAAGGCAAGTAAGAAAGGACAAGAAAGAAGTCTATAAAATAATGTCTGGCCTTGAGAAAGTGGGTGAATTTTCTCCCTCGCTCCGAACACTAGAACTCAGGGACATTCAATGTCCCTGGACCAAGAGAAGAAAGTCCCTCTTCACACAGTAGAGAGTTAAACTGTGGAACTCACTCCCACAGGATTAGACAAGTTCATGGAGGAGAGAGCTATCAATGGCTCCTTGCCCTGATGGCTCTGCCTCCGAAGTTGGATTCAGGCTGCATGCAGCAAGGCTTCTGAATATCTCTTGCTGGGAACTGCAAGAGGCGAGAGGGCTTCTCCTGTGCTCAAATCCTGCTTTCAGGTTTCCCCATGGGCCACTGGGAGAAGAGGATGCTGGGCTAGATAGGCCAGTGGCCTAATCCTGAAGGCTTTCCTTATGTTCTTAGAAACACAAGCACAGTGAGCCAGAGAAACAGGCAATCAACAAAACTCAAGATTAAGTGTTGATGTGCCTTGATATCAATGAACAACGCTCTTGGGCGATAGCTTACAAGGCCCCTGGAGGTACCTGGATCACGCCTGGTCCAGCCCACTGTTTCCAAGCAGGGATAGCCAGGTTTCCTGGAAGGCTCACACAGGAGGTGTGTAAAGACTGTCTCTGACTCCTGTTTTCTGTCCCAAACTGCATCCAATATCCACAAGCAGCTGGAATCATAGAATAGAATAGAATAGAATCATAGAATCATAGAGTTGGAAGAGACCCCAAGGGCCATCGAGTCCAACCCCCCTGCCAAGCAGGAAACACCATCAGAGCACTCCTGACATATGGTTGTCAAGCCTCTGCTTAAAGACCTCCAAAGAAGGAGACTCCACCACACTCCTTGGCAGCAAATTCCACTGTCAAACAGCTCTTACTGTCAGGAAGTTCTTCCTAATGTTTAGGTGGAATCTTCTTTCTTGTAGTTTGGATCCATTGCTCCGTGTCCGCTTCTCTGGAGCAGCAGAAAACAACCTTTCTCCCTCCTCTATGTGACATCCTTTTATAGAAGGCTGGACGGGTAAGCAGGTACAGAGTAGGTGTCCAGCCTCTGACCTGGAGATGCAAATCCCGGGAGTGTTTAGCAAGTCTTTCCCCTTTGCCAGGTCCTGTCCAGCTCCCAGCAGGTTAAGGCAGGATGAGACTGCTAGGGTTGCCAAGCAAGGTTCAGGGCGAGGGCGCGCGAGGGATCAATCCCAGGGCAGGTCATGAACTAGGGCAGGCAATGATCAATGCATATGATCGAGGGCAGAGTTCAGATTCAGGGAAGAGCACCATGGCAGCAGATGACAAGCAGGAACAAGTAACTGCAGAAATATCCTGCTGGCCTCTCATTTATTTATTTAGTACCTTTATCTCCCGTAGAATCATAGAATACAGCGGATCCTTGGTTCTCAAACTTAATTTGTTCCGGAAGTCCGTTCAACTCTCAGGCATTCTTTAGCTGTGATTCCTGCATTGCAAGGGGTTGGGCTAGATGGCCCTTCGGTTCCTTTCTCTGATTCTGTAACCCCAGGAGGCAAGCAGTTTGCTACACCTGAGGGACAGTTTGAGCTGATGGAGGCTGTACACCCCCAGGTAAAGGTAAAGGACCCCTGACAGTTAAGTCCAGTCGCAGATGACTCTGAGGTTGTGGCGCTCATCTTGCTTTCAGGCTGAGGGAGCCAACGTTTGTCCGCAGACAGTTTTTCCGGGTCATGTGGCCAGCAGGACTAAGCCGCTTCTGGCGCAACGGAACACTGAAACCAGAGCAGTGCAACAAAACACCATTTACCTTCCTGCTGGAGCGGTACCTATTTATCTACAGTGGACACTCGGGTTGTGAACGTGACCTGTGCAGGATGCACGTTCGCAACCCGCAGCGTTCGCAACTGGAAGCAGCGCGTCTGCACACATGCAGGTTGCGATTCGACGTTTCTGCGCATGTGCGACCCCCAAAACCTGGAAGTAACCTGTTCCAGTACTTCTGGGTTTCAGCGGGTCTGTAACCCGAAAAAACGCAACCTGAAGCATCTGTAACCCGAGGTATGACTGTACTTGCACTTTTTGAAATACTTTTGAACTGCTAGGTTGGCAGGAGCTGGGACTGAGCAATGGGAGCTCACCCCGTCACGGGGATTCGAACCGCCGACCTTCTGATCGGCAAGCCCAAGAGGCTCAGTGGTTTAGATCACAGCGCCACCCGCGTTCCTGTACACCCCCAGACTCTGACCCAGATAAAGGTGTGGATAAGTGTGGGGATTCTGTTTGGGCCGTTCAGGAAGCAGGTTGCTTCACCCCACGGTTCAAGAAGGAGTCACCCTCGCCGTTTGCGAAAGAGTCGTGTTTACTACGAGCCATCGTTGCACAACAGGATCCACCAGCACCGCCTCCATCTTGAACTCCAGCTCCCCACTGCCGTTGCCTCAGCCCTGCCAGATCATGCCAGCTGCTTGAGATGCACCCCCCCCCCAGATGCCACTCAGGAGGAAATGCACCCACGGCTGCTGAGAGGCCCGCAAACTCTCTTGCTGAGCAGGCTGGGATGGTTTTGGAAGGGTGGCCGGTTCAAGCCTTTTGAGGGAGGGTGTGCAGGACTTGTGAGCACAGGCAAAGATTTTCATACGAACGCATCTCATGTGCTCTTCCAACAAATTCCCTTCCCACACCCAAAGTCGATCTGCTACTTATCTCAGTTATTCGGGAGGCATCTCCAGAGCAGCGCAGAAATTGACAGTCCCCAGAAGGCAAGGATGGGGAAACCGGCTCAGCGCTGAGAGCCAGGAGGGAAATAAACCCTCCGATGGAGAGTCACAACTAATTTGCACCGTTTTATTGCAATTAGCATAATGCACAGGGCTGTATCTGATTATTTTTTCTGGTTTCAGGTATCAGTCTAGTTTCCTTGAAAGGGTGGGCCCGGATGTGCCAAAAAGCCACCATTTTCCCCGTGTCTAACCTGTTCTTCTTTGTTCATGAAAAGCAGGGTCAAATGCTGTAAGTAAAATGAAATAGAAACATGTACAGATGCTTCGTTAAGGAACCATTTCCAGAAACATAGGTGAAAACCAATCCTTTTTTTAAAAAAGGGCTATCCTGCCTCATTGTAAATGCAGATGAACTTACAATTAAAATTGACAAAACACCATCAAAATACTTCTGCAGAAGCCGGGTGCCCGCAGTGGCAACAGCCCATGGAGTTCCAGGCACCCACAGAGGGTCTGTGTCCCTTTGGAGAATTGAAGACACAGCAGAGACTGTTGTGGCTTTAAGATATATGGTTTATTCACCTATGGACACCTTCAGTCTGCATGGGGGGAGTCTTATGGCAGCAGTGCTGGGACCCTTCAGGCTGCTTTCCTCAAAGATGGATCTCTCCTTTCTTCCTCCCAGAAACCCCTTGCCTTCCCCCAGAGCAGCTACCCTGGCATCCTTCCAAATCCCCAGCCTCTGTTCACACCTGGGGGCAAGAGGGAAGCCCCCTTGTCTTGTTAATGGCTCTCTGTCGTTCTCTTGATAGCCCTAGCTCAACTAGGTTGGTTTCCATAAGCCAGAACAGGAATGTGGGACTGTTTTTAAACTATTGTAATATCTTTTAGTGCTCCAGTTGGAGAACAGCCTTTTCCAAAGGTGTCATGGGCTTTGAAGACACTCGAACTCAGGACGCAAGGGAGAAATGTGCTAAGAGGAAGGCACGCTTGGCAAATCCACACCGTGATCAACTCCCATCCGGAAACCAATGTCCCCACTGTGGAAGGACGTGTGGGTCCAGAATTGGCCTCCACAGTCACTTACGGACTCATTGTTAAAACCGCGTTTATGGAAGACAATCTTACTTGGCTACGAGTGATCACCAAAAAAGTAGGTGCTCCCAATTAAGTTTTCCTCCTACTTCCTCCCGAGTTATCCCTGTCACTTCCCCTTCTCGTAACCTGATCTCACGTCGCTGAGCCTGCTGTGTAGCAGCATTATCAGCTCTCCTTGCCCTTGGATAAATAGGCTGGATGCTTTCCAGCAAAGGGGAGTCGGTTCTCTCTCTCTCTCTCTCTCTCTCTCTCTCTCTCTCTCTCTCTCTCTTCCTGTTCTGCTCCTCCTAGCTGTTCCCCACTGAGCTCTGCCCAGCTGTTGTTTTCCGAACTATGCCCCTCTGCAAACCAAGTCTCTAAATCTATACTGCTCCACTGTTCCTGGGCTGCTTCAGCATCCTGGTCAGGAGCAGGAAGTGTGGGAGTTCCTACCATTCCTCCTCAGAGATGTAATCCTCAGTCTGGTCTCTGACAATATCCTTCTTAAATTGTACCCAAAGCTGGACACAGTTTTCCAGGTGTGATCTGACCAAGGCAGAATAGAGCAGGACTATTCCTTCCCTTGATCTGGACACTAGACTTCTGTTGATGCAGCCTAGAAGAGCATCGCTGATGAAACTATTAAACTATTTAAACTATTGTAGTATCTTTTAGCACGCCAGTTGGAGAACAGCCTTTACCAAAGGTGTCATGGGCTTTGAAGATGCTCAAACTCAGGACGAAAGGGAGAAATGTGCTGAGAGGAAGGCACACTTGGCAAATCCACACCGTGATCAACTCCCACCTGGAAACCTATGTCTCCACTGTGGAAAGACATGTGGATCCAGAATTGGCCTCCACAGACACTTACGGACTCATTGTTAAAACCGTGTTTATGGAAGACAATCTTACTCGGCTATGAGGGATTGCCAAAGAAGTTTCAGGAGCATTGCTGCCTGCAACTGTGGAGGCAGAGCTGAGCCATCACAGTAGTGGCTCTCCATAGCCCTCTCCTCCTCAAAGAATTTGTCTAATTCTTTCTTCAAGCCACCCATTGCTGCCTCTTGTGGGAGGGAGTTCCACAGTTTAACTTTGGGCTGTGTGAAGAAGGGCTTCCAGCTGTCTGTCCTGCGGGTCCCTCCAGGTCGTCATTTGCACTCAGGTTCTCTTCAGCACCCCAAGTCTCTTCCTCAGAAGAGATCTTGCCAGGTTCTGGGCCAGGTAGGATCCTGATGCCTGGAGAAGGAATCGGATGGGGCCCCTTTTGCATGCTCTGCCACTGAGCTGCAACTTCCCCCTAATGTCTGGCGCATTCGTGAAGCGGTCTGCCTGGGGCTAGACATGCATTCTGAACTGTGGTGAAAGTGGCCTGAAGAACACACACATTCCTCTGCCTGGTAAACAAATGCCTCAGAACTCAGCAAACAGATGGCAAAAACCACTTCGACCACATTCTGAAATGTGTGTCTGTCTTTATCCAAAACATCTCGCTTCTGTGGAGAGCTTAGGAACAGACTGTTATAGATTTGGGGGAGAGACCCCCTCTAAGCCCTAGAAATTAATTAAACGGTAGGGTTTTGATTAATTGGGGTGTGGGTGAAAGTACAAGCTGCAGAGCTGTGCCAGGCAAGGAATCCCTGGGCTGGTTTATGCAAACCAGCCTGGCTGGTCTAGCAAAGAGCAGATCTGTTAAGATGGCAAAAGGGGTAGATGGGCCATCTGAGAGAGAGAGAGACGTTGCCAAGGTGATGGGGTTTGTGTCTGACGTGACAGGAAAAGGGAGCTTTTTAGCAACGGAACAAGAAGGGAGAGAAAAGACTGGAATCCATCTTGGGCAGGCTGGCTGAAGGCTGGCTGGGAGAGATGCCTTGGATGCTGTGTGGAAGAAGCCCCTTTTGAAGGACCATGTTGCAAGATCTGGACTTCCTCCATGCAAACCTGTCAGGGGTTCAGGAGCAGAGGCAAGGGCAAGGGAGGAAACAGAGAGCGAGGGGGAGGAGGCAGAAGAAAAGATGAGTGATGACGACGACCCGAGATCTCCGAGTCTTTCCAGTGAATCAGAAGATTCACAGAAAGGAGCACCAGTGGTCAGGGCAAGGGGGGAGCCTAGGGGGACACCCCAGGAAGATAGAGCCAGAGGGGACTCAGAGGAGAGCAGTTGGAAATCGGGACCAGCGTCACAGCCAGAGAGCAGGGAAGAGGAAGAGCGCCAGAGATCAAGCGCTGGCAGCTCGCAACAGGGGGGAGGGCACGAGTCAGGAGTGGCCACACCTCCATCGGGGAGCGAAGAAACGGTCAGACGGAAAGTGGAAGGTTGGGCGCGCGCGCCAAGTTCAAATGCACAGGAAAGTGACGCAGTAGGCAGCCAGGAAAGGGAGCCAGGTCCTAAAGCCCGGCGCAAGGAGACAGGGAGTTCCGGGGGGTCGGCGTCAGAAGAATCCCGGAAGGAAGAGACCCCGGGGGGCAGAGGGACCCAGAGGAGAGCAGTCAGGCGGAAAAGGTGGAGCAGGGCTAGGATATTAAGTTGGTGCACAAGGGGCGGAGACTCAGACGGAGCTTCGCCGATCTAGCCATTAGACGTAGAGTTGCACGCAGCAGCTTGGGAATGGAAACTGTAACTCAATAAAGACTTTTACTTAATGACCGCTGGTTAGCGTGATCCTCTGTGAGCTAGGATCTTGAAGCAGCTCTGACAGTTAGCTCCGTCTCCAAATTGTGGGCATCTACAGCCTCGAGGAGAGGAGAGAAGCAGGTGCCTACTAGCTAGCTCACGAACGGCAGACAACATGACGGCTGAGCAGCAGATAGAGGAACTCAGAAAAGCAGTGTCACAACTGAATGCCGAGGCTCTCGCATCCAGGAAGAGAGAGAAGGAGGCAGCTGCCGCCTGCAGGGATCTCCAGGTCAGGTTGGACATGCTTACGAAGCACGGGCAACTGACACCCAGACAGGAGGGAATTGGGTTGGCGAGACGAACAGGCGGTCTGGTCTCTCACTTCGATGGGAACCTGCAGCAGTACCCCAACTTTAGAGCAGATGTAATGTGCGCACTGGAACTGCTGAAAAAAGACTTTAGAGATGAGCAAGAGAAAGTGGGGTTCATCATGTCCCATTTGCATGGGGAAGCTAAAGCATGGCTGCGCAATTTGTGGAGGGATAAGGATCCGGCGCTCCAAAATGCGGATGCCTTTATTAAAGCGATGGATGGGTGTTTCTTATCAAGCATTGACGTGGATCTTGCTCGGCAGCAGATACATGGACTGAAACAAGGGAGGGCCAGCGTAAGGCAGTATCATGCCCGCTTTTTCGCTTTGGTCAGTGCTCTGGACTGGGACAGGGATTCGGCTCCTGTAAGAGACCTGTTTTGGGAGGGATTGCACGGCTCTGTTAAAGATGAAATTGCGAGGGGGGAGAGACCCCGGACCACGCAGGAGATCGTTCAGAGGGCGCTAGCCGTGGGGGTGCGGCTGGAAGAACGTCCGTGGAGCAGGGACGAAGGGCGTGGAGGGCGCGAACCAGCCAGGGGCTCCTCCTTCCTTCCCAGAGAAGCAGCGCGTGCGCAATCCACGCCTCCGCCAGGAGGAGGAGTGGAACCTATGGAGGTTGGAAGTGCAAGGGCTCAATCAGCAGCCAGAGCCCTAGCACCGACAACAGTGAAAGCGAAGCCTCCTAGAGGGAACAGGAAGTGTTACATCTGCGAGGATCCAGGGCATATGGCGAAAGAGTGTCCCCGGAGGCTCCACAAGCACACTGCAGCCTCAGCAATGGTAACTGCAGCAACGCAACAAGGAGGACCACAGCAGGGAAACGACGATGTCTGGCTGGAGGAAGAGGCAATGGGGCCCAGCCAGACGTGTCAGTGAAGAAGTCCCCGGAGATTTCACAGCCCATGGACCCCCTCCCGCCCAAACCAGTAGTGAGGCTCACCGCATCGCTCCAGCTGCCCAATGGAATCACCATGGACGTGCCGCTCACCATTGACTCGGGAAGCAATGCGGACTTTATAGGGCAAGACTTTGTAGACCGGCACGCTATACAGTTGCTGCCGGCCACGCTGCCCCTGCAGGTGGTCACGGTGGATGGCAGGGAGCTGCTAGGGGGGCAAGTGGTGAAGCAGACGCCACCGATGGTGATGCGCCTTGGGAATCACAAGGAAATCATCAGCTTCAACGTCACTCAACTATCGGACACGCCCATTGTATTGGGCATGAGTTGGCTGGACAAGCACAGCCCAACGCTGGCTTGGTACCAGAGGCAGCTGACCTTCGGCTCTTCCTTTTGTGCTGAACACTGCATCGTCCCCCGGCAGGAAGGAGAGGAAGAGGAGACACAGCTGCTGCTAGGCACGCTGCAAGCGATTCCCCACAAGTACGCAGAATTTTTGGAGGTTTTCTGCGAGAAGGAGGCGGACAGGCTACCCCCCCCACAGACCATATGACTGCAAAATTGACCTGCTGCCGGGGGCGGCGCTGCCTAAAGGGAAGCTGTATTCCATGTCTGAGGACGAACTGCAGGAACTCAAAGAGTTCATAGATCATAATTTGGAGCGCGGTTTCATCCGGGAGTCCAAGACAGCGGGGGGCAGTCCTGTATTCTTCGTTAAGAAGCGGGACACGCCCCAAAAAAGACTTGTGGTGGACTATCGCATCTTAAACAGTGTGACCAAGCCATCGGACTTCCCCATGCCCCGAATCGACGACCTCCTCGCAAAGGTACGGAAGGGCAGCGTGTTCACCAAGTTAGACCTGCGAGGGGCGTACAACCTCATTCGCATGCGGGAAGGGGATGAGTGGAAGACAGCCATGTTCACGCCGCTGGGCACCTACGAATATAGAGTTATGCCTTTTGGATTGCAAAATGGCTCCCACGTTTTTCAAGCGTTCATGCATCACGTGTTGGCGGGGCTCCTCTACAAGACGTGCGTCTGTTTCTTAGATGACATCCTGATCTTTTCGGAATCGCAGCAGGAGCATGACAGACACGTCAAAGAAGTGCTAAGCAGGCTACAGCAGCATAGGCTCTACGCCAAGCTGGAGAAGTGCCAATTCGACGTGACGGAGGTGGATTTTCTGGGCTACAAGTTGTCTGACAAGGGGCTCGCCATGGACAGCGCCAAGGTTCGAGCGGTGTTGGACTGGAAGAGCCCACGCAACCGGAAGGAGGTCCAATGGTTTGTCGGCTTCGCGAACTTCTATCGCAAGTTTATCAAAGGCTTCACTATGCAGACAGCGGCCATCACGGACACGCTTAGCTCCAAGAAAAAGAAGTTCATCTGGACAGAGCAGGCGGAGCAGTCCTTTCAGGCACTCAAGCGTCTCTTCGCGTCGGAAGAGCAGCTGCTGCATGTCGACCCCAGCAGGCCGATGAGGGTGGAGACAGACGCCTCGGACAGAGCCGTGGGAGCAGTCCTGCTGCAGAAAGACCCGCAGGGGGTTTGGAGGCCGGGAGCGTTTTACTCCAGGAAGCTCAGCAAGTCCGAACAGAACTACACCATCTGGGACAGGGAGTTGCTGGCCATTCATGCAGCGTTCAAAGCGTGGAGGCACTTCCTGATCGGCGCCAAGCACACGGTGCAGGTCTGCACGGACCACAAGAATCTGGAGCACTGGCGCACGGCACAGTTCCTGAACCAAAGGCAGATACGTTGGGCTGAGTTCTTTGCGAACTTTAACTTCCGAATAGAGTATGTCCCGGGGGACACCAACATCATGGCGGACGCTCTCTCTCGTAAGCCACAATATCTGGAGGACGCCAAGCCAGCAGCCGCCATGCACATCTTCGCACCAACAGTGTGGGCGTGCGCTGCGGCAACAGTGGACCTGGAGGCGGTGCGGCGAGCGTTGCAGGATGACTCCTTCGCGCAAGTGAAGATGGCAGAGGTGCACAGGGGCACGGCAGCGACCGACGAGTTCCAGCTGAGAGATGGATTGCTCATTCGCAAAGGGGCCATCTACGTGCCGGGAGACGAACTTCGCGCCAAGGTACTGCAGCAGCTGCACGACGCGCCCACTGCCGGGCACTTTGGCAAGGAGAAGACGGTGGAATTAGTCGCCAGGGACTTCTGGTGGCCCGGAATGAGAGGGGAGGTCGCGGACTACGTGGCGAGGTGTGACACCTGCCAGAGGGCCAAACCGGTGCACAAACCGCCGGCCGGACTGTTGGAACCGCTGCAAACTCCGGTCGAACCATGGGAGAGGGTGGCCCTGGACTTTGTCACGGATCTGCCCAGCTCGAGGGGCAAGACGGCCGTGCTGGTGGTGGTGGACTTGTTCTCCAAGATGGCACATTTCATTCCGTGTGCCAAGGTGGCCACGGCGGAGCAAACCGCCAAACTGTTCATAGACCACGTGTTCAAGGTTCACGGTCTGCCACGGTCTATTCTGTCCGACCGGGGGCGACAGTGCATCTCGAATTTCTGGCAGAAGCTGATGGGCTTCCTGAACGTCAAGATCAACCTGGCGTCGGCGAGACACCCGCAGACCAACGGGCAGGCGGAGCGGGTCAATGCCATCATGCAGCAGTACCTGAGATGTTATGCGAATCAACAGCCTGCGACGTGGGTGGATTACCTGCCGCTCGCCGAGTTTGCCTACAACAACACGAAGCACGTGTCCACGGGGGTCACGCCGTTCTTCGCTAACAACGGGAGGCACCCCAGAACCTTCCCGGGACTGGAAAGGATGGGGGAGGGGGAGCCGCAGACAGCAGATGCGTTCGCGTCGGAGTTGCAGGAGGTCCACGATCAGCTGCGGCGACACCTGGAGCTGGCCAAACATGCATACAAGGTGCAAGCGGACAAACACAGAAGGGTTGGCGAAGAGATCCATGTGGGAGACTGGGTCTGGTTAGCAGCCCACGCAGTGCCGGCCAGGTCGTTGGCCAAGAAGAAGCTGGGGCACAAGCAACTGGGGCCCTACCAAGTCAAAGAGCAGGTCAACCCGGTGGCTTTCAGGCTGGCGCTTCCGGAGGGTTCCAGAATGCATCCGGTGTTCCACAGATCGGTGCTCACCCCCTACAAGGCACCGCACAGGTTTCAGGAACCCGGAACGGCACCGAGTCCGCTCAGAGAAGGAACCGGGCACGCGGGAGTGGCACAGAAGGAACGCATCAACGAAGTCACGGAGATTTTGGACTCCAGATGGGGGGAAGAAGGGGTAGAATACCTTCTCGCCAAGGAGGGCACCCCGGCCAGTGCGAACAGCTGGGTGCCGGGCTACGCCTTGGACGAACCTCTGCTCAAAGACGAGTTTCATGCCCTCTTCCCACATAGACCAATGCCAGCAGAATTTTTCGACGACTGGCTTTTCACGCCAACGCTTTCTGCCAGCACGTTCCGGGGGTTCGACTCGGACGAGGACCTGATACGAGACGCCCGTTCCCCGGAGGGGTCACCCTCGGGATCTGCCTCAGAACCCTCGTATTGGTGGGACGATAGACCAGAGGAGCAGTGGCGCTGGAAGTGGCAGGAAGGTCCAGGACGAGCAACGCCGCCAGGAGGAAGTGAGGGAGAGACGGACATGGACGTTTTCGGGGATGACCCTGGTTTCGAGCACGGCGGCACAGAGATGGAAGCGGAGGTGACCGTCGTCGACGAGAGCAGGGAGGCAGAACCGGGAGACTTCAGATGGAGGCCCGCCACGGGAAGCGAACTGTATCCGACGTTCGTCCCTCTGACACAGCAGCACCCAGTTCCCGCACCGGAAGGAGGGGAGGGGGGAACGGGGGGCTTCGAGGGGGGGATGGATGTCAGGGGTTCAGGAGCAGAGGCAAGGGCAAGGGAGGAAACAGAGAGCGAGGGGGAGGAGGCAGAAGAAAAGATGAGTGATGACGACGACCCGAGATCTCCGAGTCTTTCCAGTGAATCAGAAGATTCACAGAAAGGAGCACCAGTGGTCAGGGCAAGGGGGGAGCCTAGGGGGACACCCCAGGAAGATAGAGCCAGAGGGGACTCAGAGGAGAGCAGTTGGAAATCGGGACCAGCGTCACAGCCAGAGAGCAGGGAAGAGGAAGAGCGCCAGAGATCAAGCGCTGGCAGCTCGCAACAGGGGGGAGGGCACGAGTCAGGAGTGGCCACACCTCCATCGGGGAGCGAAGAAACGGTCAGACGGAAAGTGGAAGGTTGGGCGCGCGCGCCAAGTTCAAATGCACAGGAAAGTGACGCAGTAGGCAGCCAGGAAAGGGAGCCAGGTCCTAAAGCCCGGCGCAAGGAGACAGGGAGTTCCGGGGGGTCGGCGTCAGAAGAATCCCGGAAGGAAGAGACCCCGGGGGGCAGAGGGACCCAGAGGAGAGCAGTCAGGCGGAAAAGGTGGAGCAGGGCTAGGATATTAAGTTGGTGCACAAGGGGCGGAGACTCAGACGGAGCTTCGCCGATCTAGCCATTAGACGTAGAGTTGCACGCAGCAGCTTGGGAATGGAAACTGTAACTCAATAAAGACTTTTACTTAATGACCGCTGGTTAGCGTGATCCTCTGTGAGCTAGGATCTTGAAGCAGCTCTGACAAGGAATCCCTGGGCTGGTTTATGCAAACCAGCCTGGCTGGTCTAGCAAAGAGCAGATCTGTTAAGATGGCAAAAGGGGTAGATGGGCCATCTGAAAGAGAGAGAGACGTTGCCAAGGTGATGGGGTTTGTGTCTGACGTGACAGGAAAAGGGAGCTTTTTAGTAACGGAACAAGAAGGGAGAGAAAAGACTGGAATCCATCTTGGGCAGGCTGGCTGAAGGCTGGCTGGGAGAGATGCCTTGGATGCTGTGTGGAAGAAGCCCCTCTTGAAAGGACCATGTTGCAAGATCTGGACTTCCTCCATGCAAACCGAAGGTGTAACTAGGTGAAGGAACCATATTTCTTAAAGCTACCAGAGCCTCTGCCGTGTCTCAGTTCTCCAAAGGAGCACAGGCCCTGGGTGAGTGCCTGGAACCGCCTGGGCTCTTGCAGAGAGAGGGGGAGGCACCCAACTTTTGTAACAATATGAAGCTGCCTTATTCCAGACCATTGGTCCACCTGGTTTAGTATTGTCTGCTCTGACTGGCAGTGGCTCTCCAGTTTCTCTGGCAGGAATTCCCTCCCATCATTTTGCATCCAAAAGTGTCCCAGGTTTGATCCCCAACAGCATTTTCCAGGAAGGGCTGGGAATCTCCCCTGCCTGAAACCCTGGACACCTGCTGCCAGCCATTACAGCAGAGCCAATGCCCAATTATATGGCGAAATGGCCTGTCTCAGAATATCCTGCAATTCCTGCATTGTAGGGGGTTGGACTAGATCAGTGTTTCCCAAACGTTTTTGGGCAACGGCACACCTGTGTACTAAAAAAAAATCTCGCGGCACACCACCATTAAAGCCCCGCCCCGTGACGTCAGCGCGCAGCGTCACGCCGGGAGGGACGCACAAAAGTGAACGTTTTTTCCCTCGGCAGCTCCTCTCAGCTGCGCTCAATCCGCCTCCGCGCAGGCTGAGGGAGGGAGGGAGGGGCGCGTGTGACCCGTCTCTGCTGGGAGACCAAACCCAGCGAGACAGAGTCGCGCGGAGGCGCCCAGGCAGCGCTGCCGGCTGCGAGGAGGAGCGCCAGGCAGCAGCAGGAGGCGCGGCCTCTCCTCGCCGCCCCCGCCCCGCCTCTCGCCGCCCGACTCGCCCGCCTCCCTCCAGGCATCTCGCGGCACACCAGCCGGTGTCTCACGGCACACTCGTGTGCCGGGGAACACCGGTTGGGAAACACTGGACTAGATGACCCATGGGGTCCCTTCCAGCTCTACCATTCTACAATTCTAAGGAGGTTTCTGGTGGCAGAACCAAACAAGGGCATTTCAAATATTGAGATAAATTGGGAACGAAGTTTTCACACTATACTTCCCAAAATCCAAGATTTCAAATACCGGTAAAGTCATGTCAAATGTTAACTTGAAAAATGAAATAGGTCTTCATTTCACCTATAAAGCAGATGTTAAATGGTTACAGCTGGTTTTGGGTTCACAGCCCTGCTACAAATAGCAGAGAAACTCACCAGAGTCACCTTTGCCAACCTGGTTCCCCCTCCAGCTGTTTTGGACTACAATACCCATGAGCCTGAGGCAGCATAGTCAGGGTTGATGGGATTTGTAGTCCAAAGCAGCCGGCAGGCGCCCCAGGTTGGCAAAGCCTGCTCCATCCTCTAACCAATTCCACCTGCAACTGACTCTGCGGGCACACTTTGCTCGTTCTTATCCATCTGTACATCCAATTTGCTCTCTTTCTCTCCCCCAGCCCAATACATTATCTTATTTGTTTAGATTACTTTTCCAGATTCCTCTTTGGCAACAGAAAACGTGTCTTATTTCCACCCCCTCCCCTCGCCAGCCTCCCTCCACTTAATCTTGCTATCTGGATGAATTATTTCTCTTGATGGTCCATTTATCAGGCTCATGTTCGTTCTCTCTCTGATGCCCTTCCAAAGAGAAAAAGAAAACAACATCCAGACAGCTCGCCCCCGAAAGCATCCACTCTCCCTAATTCCTTGTTATTGCTAAGATGCACACTCAATCAGAGCTCATGCATATCGGCCACCCTCCTCTGCCGAGATCCCTGGCCACCTTTCCCGACTCCTTCCTAGTCCTTTCAGCCCCAGACATCACTTAGGATCCAAAACTTTCCTGGAGGGAGCGGATGGCTGCCTCAGACCTCTCTGAGACAACCTGGGACCCTTCTGACAATATTAAATCCTCCGCTCTTAAGAACTTAAGAACACCAGAAGAGTCCAATGGACCAGACCAGTGTCCCATCTAGTCCTGTTCTGACCATGGCCAAGCAGATGTCCATTATGGGGAACCTGCGAGCAGGATCTTAGTACAAGAGCATTCTCCCCTTCTGTGGTTTCCAGTAGCTGGTCTTCAGAGGGACTGCTGCATCCCACAGGGGAGCCAAAGCTTGGCCATCGATTGCTCTCTTCTCCGTCAATTTGTCTGATGTTTTCTTAGAGCCATCTAGGCCATCCGTGCCTCCTGGTGTCACGGTCCGGTTCATGAAGTCCTCTTCGGTCAGATCCCACCTGGGGTCCTGAGTCTAGTCCTTGGCACCACAATTTTGTGAAGATGAAAAGTTTGCAGAGGAGGGCACCCAACATGGTCAAGGGTCTAGAAACCAAAGCTGATGAGGAACAGTTGAGGGAGTTCAGGTGTTTAACCTGGAGAAGAGGAGACTGAGAAGAGATATCTGAGAGCACAATTCAAAGTGTTGATGCTGACTTTTAAAGCCCTAAACCAGGCATCATCAACCTTTTTCAGCCATGGGCTGGAACACCATCTCTCAGATGATGTGGTGGGCTGGGCTATATTGGGGGGGGGGATGAACGAATTCCTATGCCCCACAAATAACCCAGAGATGCATTTTAAATAAAAACATGTAAAAACACGCTGATTCCCAGACTGTCCGCAGGCCAGATTGAGAAAGCGATTGGGCCGCATCCGGCCAACGGGCCTTACGTTGCCTACCCCTGCCCTAAACAGCCTCGGTCCAGGATATCTGAAGGAGCGACTCCACCTCCATCGTTCTGCCCAGACACTGAGGTCCAGCTCCAAGGGCCTTCTGGTGGTTGCCTCCCTACGAGAAGCCAAGTTACAGGGAACCAGGCAGAGGGCCTTCTCGGTAGTGGCACCCACCCTGTGGAACGCCCTCCTACCAGATATCAAAGAGAAAAACAACTACCAGACTTTTAGAAGACATCTGAAGGCAACCCTGTTTAGAGAAGTTTTTAATGTTTAATGCTGTATTGTGTTTTTAATATTCAGTTGGGAGCCGCCCAGAGTGGCTGGGGAAACCCAGCCAGATGGGCAGGGTATAAATAATAAGTTGTTGTTGTTGTTATATGATAGACATCTTTAATCATCTAAAGGGCTGTCACATGGAAGATGGAGCAATCTTGTTTTCTGCTACTCCAGAGGGTGGGTTCAAGTTACAGGAAAGGAGATTCCAACAAACTATCAGGAAGAATTTTTAATCAATGGTGAGAGCCAGTGTGGTGTAGTGGTTAAGAGCGGTAGTCTCGTAATCTGGGGAACCAGGTTCGCGTCTCCACTCCTCCACATGCAGCTGCTGGGTGACCTTGGGCCAGTCACACTTCTTTGAAGTCTCTCAGCCCCACTCACCTCACAGAGTGTTTGTTGTGGGGGAGGAAGGGAAAGGAGAATGTGAGCCGCTTTGAGACTCCTTAAAGGGAGTGAAAGGCGGGATATCAAATCCAAACTCTTCTTCTTCTTCTCTTCTTTTTAGGCAGAGGTTGGGTGGCCATGTGTCAGGGGTCCTTTAGCCATGATTCCTGCACAGCAGGGGGCTGGACTAGATGACCCTCGGGGTCCCTTCCAACTCTGCAATTCTGTTATTATGGATTGCATTACCTGGGACCTTCTGCTCGCAAAGCATCTTCTCTGCTGCTGAGCAGCTTTCCTTCTCCCTGTGGGAGCTCTGATTCCATGTCAGCCACATCCCAATCGGCATTGAGCAACCAGAATCAATCTGAGTCACCATCTTTCTTTTCTGTTTTGTTTACGCTTCCAATGAGACGCTCTCCATCGCCTCCTGCCTTCAGGAAACCTCTGGGAGGCATATGAAGCAACGCCAGATCCAATGGGATGTGGCTGCACCCGAAAGTGATGGAAGCCTCCTGCAGGAAATGTTCTGCGCTGGAAGGGCATGAACCGGTCCAGGAATGTAAACAGCCCACCATGTGCAATTGGGAAGGAACTCCCAAGTGGAGAGATGGAAACAGCCAGAGGCAGAGGAAGGCAGCGCATGATGATGACCAAGCCATGGGACTGGCATGCAGAAGAGCAGCGGGAGGCAAGCCACAGGCCACAGGTGGTTGGGAAGGACCCTGGCAGCAAAGTTGGGGACTGTGTGCCCCCTTCCCAGAAGCAGCTGGGCTTCAGCTCTCAGTCCAACTGGTCAGCGATGGTCCAACAGGAGAACTTCAGAGCCCATCCATTCCAGTGCCCTGGGAAGCCAAGGAGGAGCTGCAGCCTAGTTTCTAAATTCTAAATTTGCTGCACAAGGTCTTTCCCTGACAGCTGCAGAACAGTTTGAAAAGGTTTGGGAGGGTGGATACTTTGTCCCTAGGACTGATACGCCCTGGAGAGAGAGAGAGAGAGAGAGAGAGAGAGAGAGAGAGAGAGAGAGAGAGAGAGTGTGTGTGTTTGTGTGTGTTGTCCAAAAGAGAAACTTGGAATCATAGAATTGTAGGGTTGTAAGGTTCTCCCAAGTGCCATCTAGTCCAATCCCATACAATGCAGGAATTGCAGTGAAAGAATCTCTGTTTGGAAACCTCCAATGGAGGAGAGTCCAACATCTTCTGAGGGAGTCTGTTCCACTATCAAATGGCTCTTACTACCAGAAAGCTCTTTGCAAGGTTTAGTCAGAATCTCCTACTCCTATCCCTTGAGCAGCAGAAAACAAGCTTGCTCCATCTTCCTGTGAACTGCCCTGAGATCTGCAGATATAGGGTGGTATATAAATTAAATCTTTTGAATTCTGGTGCTGGAGGAGACTCTGGAGAGTCCCATGGACTGCAAGAAGATCAAACCTCTCCATTCTGAAGGAAATCAGCCCTGAGTGCTCCCTGGAAGGACAGATCCTGAAGCTGAGGCTCCAAGACTTTGGCCACCTCATGAGAAGAGAAGACTCCCTGGAAAAGACCCTGATGTTGGGAAAGATGGAGGGCACAAGGAGAAGGGGATGACAGAGGACGAGATGGCTGGACAGTGTTCTCGAAGTTACCAGCATGAGTTTGACCAAACTGCAGGAGGAACTGGAAGACAGGAGTGCCTGGCGTGCTCTGGTCCAGGGGGCCACGAAGAGTCGGACACGACTAAATGACTAAACAACAACAACATAAATTCAATCAATCAATCAATCAGTCAATCTTCCATGTGGCAGCTCTTCAGATATTTGTAGGTGGCTGTTATATCACTTCTCATTCTCCTCTTTTCCAGGCTAAACATACCCAACTCCCTCAACTGCTCCTCATAAGGCTTGGTTTCCAGACCCTCAATCATCTTGGTCTCCCTCCGTGGCCAAGGGGGGCAGGAGGCAGCTGCCCCCTAACTCAAGTAAATCAATAAAACAACTGAGGTTCTGCCCTCCTAACATAAAGCCTGTTCCTTCACCAACATAAATCCTGGCTACGCCTATGTCTGCCTCCTCTGCCCAGTTCAACTTCAATTAAGGGCTCACCTGAATTGTGGGTCGTCAAAGGGGGAGGTTTGCTCACATCCCTCTTTCTTGACCTCAGTTCCCCATCTGTCAAATTGGATTGTCCAGAGCCTCCGTGAGGGCTAATACAGAAAAGTTACATTGCTGTCATTAACTGACTTCGCTGCTATGACTAACGTATAGTTCGGGGAGTAGCTGAAATGCCACGGTCACAGGAGCAGCACATGGGTGCCAGAAAGGCGCCCCAACTTTGAGAACTCCCAAGTGGCTGACTCAATGCTTCCTGACAGTTAAAGGACCCCGTCAAGAGCAGGAAGACTGAAGGACCCTTTACCGAGGAAGTTATTAAATGTCAAGGCTATTAACTGTCATTACGGCCATTACCAACAGAGGAACTGGAGAAGCTGCTCCAACGCACGTGCATACGGAGAGAGACACAGCTATAATGACCTTTTCAAGGAACGGGAAGGCATCAAACTCCACAATGCCTCATCACATCCACATCACTGCAATCCAAAGTCCAATTCCCAGCCCATGCAAGGGGGTCAGATCCCACTCTGTGTTTCTTGCTGTTCTCATCCGTTCGTCCTACCTCTTGGGCATGAAAGTTTAAAAAATAAACTTTTTGAATACCTCGCTAAAGGAACCTCAGGCTGCTCTTTCTGGATGCAAAGTGAAGCACCCACTGCAGGCAGATCAAAGGAGCACCTTGTGCCCCTGAAGTTGTGGGGGGACGTCTTGGGGGCAGGCACCCAATGAGCAACCAACTTGGGTTCTCCTGGGCGTCACCAAAGACTCTAGTAGGGGGCCAAGCCTCGACTGCCCTCTGCCAAAGCTCCAGTCCTGAAAACAGAGCACTTTTGCAACCCAAATGTGGAACAACTTTAAATGGCCATAGCAGGCGCAGAAGAGGCAGCAAGTTGTAGATTCAAGGTCTGTGTCGTGACACAGTGCCAACATGAAACAGTTGTATGCCTGAGCCTCTAGGATCTTGCTTGCCTCACCAGGGGCATAGGATAGGGTTACCAGACGTCCCCGTTTCCCGGGGACAATTCCCGGATTTGTGCATAAGGCCCCGGACAAATTCCATCCCCTGAATGTCCCCGGATTTCATCTAATGTCCCCGGGAAACGCAGCAGCGGCAGTCTCTCAGCAGCCCGGAGCAGTTGGCTCTGGCTGGCTTCAGGAGCTGTTTGGAAGTCCCCATTTTTCCATCTCTGTGCCATAGGTCTAGAGTGCCCCTCCAGACATCAACGACCCTGGGGGAGCATTGCAGAACATCTCATGAAGCAGAGCGATGGATGGACAAGCCAGTATAAATCCATCGCTCACCCACTGTTGTTGCACAAATTGCATGTTGCAAAATGTCCCCACCAGTTTGGGGAGGGTGCTGAAGGCTTCTGGCAGAAGTCGGTCCCAGCTTTGCTAGTTGAGATCCCAGAGACAACCATCCTGCATGCATATAAAGTTTTCAAGGCTTGCCCCATGCAAAAGGCAATGCAGGAGGCAAAGCAGTCTGACCCAAATTACCTGTGCACCGGAGTGGAGTCAATTCTCAAAGGATACCCAGGTCTGTGTGCCACAATATCAGCAAGACACAGAACCTGAACACAGAACACCAGGATCAAGGCATAAGAGCTAAAGAATATAAGAGTCTAGATCAGGCCAGTGACCCATCTGGTCTAGTATCCTGGCCTCACAGTGGCCAATGGGAAACCCACAAGCAGGACCTGAGCACAAGAATAATTCTCTTTTAAAGCCATTCAAGTTGGTGCCTGTCACTGCCTCCTGTGACAGGGAGTTCCATAGGTTAACGACCTGAATCTGTCCTGAATCTTCCAACACTGAGCGGCATGGGATGTCCATGAATTCCAGCGCTATGAGAGAGGGAGGCATCTTTTCTCTGTCCACTTTCTCATGCCATGAATATTTTCACTCTTTAGCACAGCTTCCTCCAACCTGGGGCCCTACCCCGGATGCTGGACTAGGACTCTCATCCACCATGGAAGTTGTAGAGCAGCAGGACTATCTGGGAAGGCTACGTCTTGCAAACCGAAGTGGTTCAGATTGTGAGTTCTTTGAAAGAACGAATGCCAACTTCACGTGTCCTCGGCCAAAACCTTGGCACTGAGCAGGAGCTCCTTCCTGTCTTAAATTAAGCTCAACTCCCCAAGGTTTTTTTTTTTTTCCAGAATAATGCCAAGGTAACTGAGATGAATATCTCTTACGGGAATGGTAACCACACCAGAAAACCAGAGCCTCATTCCAGGCATGCCATGTGGCTTCCAAGTTCACTTCGCTTATAGAGGTTCGTGTTGTGTAATTGTGGATGGCTTGCTTGCAATGACAAATCTGAGTTCTGAGTTCAACATTTTTCTGAGCTGTGCCGCTTCAGCCGGCAAGACATGCTTTTGTGAGCTGGGTCAATTTACAGCTCTAGCACTTTGCCAAAGAGCTTCCAAGCTTTCTTCTCAAGACCAGAAATCCTGAGCCCAACGCTTGCTAGAGGAAAGGTCATGGTGAAGTAGTTGTGACTGAGGGGCAACATCCGTCTCCCTGGACCAGCCTTGAGTCTTGCACCCATCAGCTGGGACTTGACTTGCAGCCTCCCACCATGCAAGACCCTGAGTGTCAGGTGTGCGTGCAGGAGCCAGGCCCTGTGACCAATAGGACGCTGCAGGACTGGGGCCTTCCTAAGTTTGTTCTGGAGAGGCAAGGTGAGGCCGCACAGGTGAGGCTGATTGGTAACTCACAGCACCTGGTGGCAAGAGCCGGGAAGAGATAAAGGTCAGCATTTTCCCTTCAGCTCTTTGCCACAGCAACACGTTCCCTGCCTTGCTGCATTTGACTCCTTGCTTCTTGATCCTCAGACCCCTGACTTCGTGACTCCTTGCTTCCTGACCCTCAGACCCTTGGCTTCTTGACTCCTGGCTCTCTGACCCTCTGACCTTTGGCTTTCTGACTCCTGGCTTCTAGACTTCCATTCCTGCTCCCACCCCGCCATCTTGCCCCCGGTCCCGACGTCCCCAGCCGGGACTTCAATCACCCGTGAACTGGACCGTGACGCTGAGGATCTCTTTGGATGTCAGAGGAACATCAGAAGTGCCTGCTGGATCAGGCCAAGGGTCCATCTAGTCCAGAATCCTGCTCTCACATTGTCCAATCAGATGCCTCTTTTGAGAAACCTGCAAGCAGGATCCGAGCACAAAAATAATCTCCCCTCTCTAGCAACTGTGGTGAGCAGCCATTGCTAGCCCTCTCCTCCGTGGTCGTATTTGTCTAATGCTGTTTTGAAGCTGATTTGGTGGCCATCCCTGCCTTCTACATGAGCAAGTTCCATAGTTTAGCTCTGTGCTGCGTGAAGAAGGACTTTCTTTTGCCTGCCCTAAATCTCCCGACATTCAGCTTCATTCAGTGCCCATGTGCAAAGGTGTACCTAGCAGTTGGGCAGGTTGACCTCCACCAAGAGGCAGGACCAGGGTGGCCCCAAAATCGCCCCTCTCCACTCTAGCTTGGAGTTGCTAGGATGGAAAGCAGCGGGTGGAGGGAGGCAGGAAGGCAGGCAGACAGACAGACAGATGGCAGAGAAGGACAAGGAGGACAAGGATGGGAGGTGGAGCAGACCAGAGCACGGAAGGCAACAAAAAGCAAACTTATTGAGTTTCTAGTCCATGTTCTCTTCTGGCTTCAGAGGTGCTGATACATCTCCTTGCTACATCTCCATGATATTTAAGATATCATAATTTGAGGAGGATCTGGGTGAGAGATTGACTGGGGAATAAGGGACGTGGGTGGTGCTGTGGGTTAAACCACAGAGCCTAGGACTTGCCGATCAGAAGGTCGGCGGTTCGAATCCCCGCAATGGGGTGAGCTCCCGTTGCCCGGTCCTTGCTCCTGCCAACCTAGCAGTTCGAAAGCACGTCAAACTACAAGTAGATAAATAGGTACCGCTCCGGCGGGAAGGTAAATGGCGTTTCCATGTGGTGCTCTGGTTCGCCAGAAGCGGCTTAGTCATGCTGGCCACATGACCCGGAAGCTGTACGCCGGCTCCCTCGGCCAGTACAGCGAGATGAGCGCCGCAACCCCAGAATCGGGCACGACTGGGCCTAATGGTCAGGGGTCCCTTTACCTTTTTAAATTAATAGAAGGAGTTGGGAACATGGGAAGCCACTTTATACAGAGTTAGACCTTTGGTCCATCTAGTTCATTATTGTCTACAGTGGCTCAGGCAGAGAGTCTATACCAACCCTGCCTGGAGATGCCATTGGTGATGGAGCCTGGGACCGTCTGCTTGGCAGGCAGAGACGCTGCCAATGAACCATCCTGGCTCTTCACCAACCTGAGGCCTGACAAGTCCTCATCATCTGGGCACATTCAGACTGAGAGCCCACCTTTGGTGGCCCTCACAGTTTGCTCAGAATTTGCAGCACATCTGTTGACTATGGAACAAGGTGGCACCAAATCCTTAGCACCTGGACCTTATGATGAAGGTAGAGGGTGCTCAGTCTCATACGTCAGGAAGACAGGGAGATCAAGACAGCAGACCTATGCCTTGAGCTCCTCAGAGAAAATGGAGGACTATAAATGCAACAAATAATAAGTTCCCAGGCTCCTCAAAAGAACCTGGGACCTTCTGTTTCCAAGGCACACACACGCTACTGAGCTATGGCCTTTCCCCATATTAGTGTCACAGGTGCAAAACTAACTGGCTTTCCTTGAAGTTAGGCAGCCACTCACGGATGAGCCCTGGGCTTGTTGCTCCCTGGGTGACCCAGGATCGCCTCTGGCGCTGCTGCCACCTTGCCTTCCTTCCTGACCTGACAGCAACGATTGAGATCCTCACCTTCTCCTGATCCTCCCTTGCGTGATACAATTGACACATTTTTGGAGAAGGTCTGAATTAATGAAGAGGTTGGGCTGGGTTGGGTGCTGCATCCTTCAGCACCCATTATGTGACACCCTTTGGGAGATGTGTTGCTTTCAAAGGACTCCTCCAAATAAGAGAATGTTCTTCGCCCCCTGGCCTGGAAGGCAGCCAAGGAGACTCCCTCTGCAGCCAGCAGAGGAAAAGTGCCTGATCCCTGAGAGATTAGGGAGGCGACCTGGGCAGATGGGGAAGATCTGAAGGATTTGAAATCTGATAAGGTGGAAGGAGGAATGTCAGAAGGATTCTCCTAGATCAGATCACAGGTCCATGAAGACAGGATCTTCCTTCCCACAAAGGCAGCCAGATGCCTTCAGGAAGACCACGAGCAGGGCAGGGCATGTTGGTCCTCCCACATCCCTCTTCTCACCCCTCCCCAGACAATTGCTATTCGGAGGTATGCTGCTTCTAATCATGGGTGCTCTATATATTTCGTTATTTGCTCCAGGCCAGTGGCTCCCAAACTTTGATGGGCCCCTGTCCGCTTGGATCCATAAACTCCTCTGCATGTTCCTCTGCCCTGCCTCGTAAGGTGCATCATTCAGAATAATGGTTAGGACAACCCACTAAGGAAGGTAAGGTAAAGGTAAAAGGACCCCTGACCATTAGGTCCAGTCGTGACCGACTCTGGGGTTGCGGCGCTCATCTCACTGTACTGGCCAAGGGAGCCGGCATACAGCTTCCGGGTCATGTGGCCAGCATGACTAAGCTGCTTCTGGCGAACCAGAGCAGCGCACGGAAACGCCGTTTACCTTCCCGCTGGAGCGGTACCTATTTATCGACTTGCAATTTGACGTGCTTTTGAACTTCTAGGTGGGCAGGAGCAGGGACAGAGCAACGGGAGCTCACCCCGTCGTGGGGATTCGAACAGCCGATCTTCTGATCTGCAAGTCCTAGGCTCTGTGGTTTAACCCACAGCACCACCTGCGTCCCAGCAAGGAAGGTAAGATCACAATAAAAATCCAAAACATTCACAATGAATTGCACATTTATTCAAAGTCCAGTTGAAGCTATTTAACTGAATTCATTCAACAAAAATTGAGGGACGATCCAGTGATCCCAGCTTTTCAAAGTCTGATAGTCATTTACATCTCCAGCAACCCCCTACCACTTCCTTGCCTCTCAGTGCCCTCCTAAGTAATGCCACCGCACACCCCCAGGGGGCAGTACTGCCCAGTTTGGGAACCACTGATCTAAATGAATAGGCATATTCCTATGGGGAAAGGGGGTGGTCTACCAGCTTGCGTCCTCCTGCCACCCCTTTGCCTCCAGGTGACCCACTGAGGATCTCTTGCCTCTGGGACCCTGACATCCTGAAAGAGGACTGCGACCTTTCTTCCGATGGCGTTAGAGATGCTCGCAAATCTCAAAAGCCCCCGGTTCTCCTGGGCAAACTCCTTGGGAGCCGGTTCGCCCTCTTGTTGATTTCCTTTCCTTGTTTCTAGCTGTCTTGCTTCAGGACTGGAATAAATAAAATAATCTAAAGAGACAAGAGTTCAAGTATTGGCTGTCCCAAATTAGTTCGTGAACAAGAGAGCTCTCGTTTCTGCGTGCTCACGCCTTCCGACCGTTTCGCCCACATGCAATTTCCTTCAAGGAGAGCTCTGACCTTTCAATAATACCACTATTAATAGCAATAATAATAACAGCGGCTCTGAAAAGGCCAGGCAAAAACTGGAGGGGGCATTTAATTAATTCCATAGGACGTCATAGTGGAAGGAACATTGAGATTCATGGAATGGAAAGAGACTCCTAAGGATCATCTAGACCAGCTCTCTGCAGGGCAGGGATCTCAGCTAAAGCACCCAAGACAGAGGGCCACCCATCCTCTGCGTAGAAACCTCCAAGGGAGGAGACTTCACCACCGTCTGAGGGAGACGGTTCCACTGTTGAACAGCTCTTGCCGTCAGGAAAGTTATTCCCAGCATTTAGTATTTTATTGAGAAACAGACAATCCCCACAAAAAGAGAAAAACAAACACAAACAATAAAATAATGTAAGTTCAACACAAGGGGCTTTTGATTTAAAAGAATTTTTTAAAAAATGGTAAGATTATAAAATTATTTTTCAAAAAACAATGAAAAAGATGGGGGGGCAGGGAGAAAGGTTTTGGCTGTTTATAGATGCCACCAAATAAAATAATGTTTTGAAGGGATTTGCCACCTGTGTGACTCTGGCATCCTATCCAATATTTAATAAGGAACCCCCAAACAGAGGAGAAATCAGAAGGGTCCATGTCACTCCAGCGGCTCACATATTATCTGTTTATTTATTTATTGCATTGTGTCTCTGTTGCCCACCTTTCTCTCCAAGAAGCTCAAGGCAGTGCACATGGTGGTCCTTCCCCTCCTCATTTAATCCCCACAACAACCCTGTGAGGTAGGTTAAGCTGAGAGGAGGCAATGCCTGGACCACAAGGTCACACACGGTGAGTGTTATGGAGGCTGAGTGGGGATTCAAACTCTGGTCTCCCCCAGGGTCCAACATTCTAACCACTCTACCATGCTGGCCCTCCATTTTCTTGAGCCAGTTATCTAGGGGGTAGCATGAAGTGTCTTTCCACGCCTGAGCTACCAGAATACATACAACTGAAATCTAAGATCTTCTTGTTGTTGTTGTTGTTGAGTCGTTTAGTCGTGTCCGACTCTTCGTGACCCCCTGGACCAGAGTACGCCAGGCCCTCCTGTCTTCCACTGCCTCCCGCAGTTTGGTCAAACTCATGCTGGTAGCTTCAAGAACCCTGTCCAACCATCTGTCATCCCCTTCTCCTTGTGCCCTCCATCTTTCCCAACATCAGGGTCTTTTCCAGGGAGTCTTCTCTTCTCCTGAGGTGGCCAAAGTCTTGGAGCCTCAGCTTCAGGATCTGTCCTTCCAATGAGCACTCAGGGCTGATTTCCTTCAGAATGGAGAGGTTGGTCTTCTTGCAGTCCATGGGACTCTCAAGTCTCCTCCAGCACCATAATTCAAAAGCATCCATTATTCGGCCTTTTTTATGATCCAGCTCTCACTTCCATACATCACTACTGGGAAAACCAGAGCTTTAACTATACAGACCTTTGTTGGTAAGGTGATGTCTCTGCTTTTTAAGATGATGTTTAGGTTTGTCATTGCTTTTCTCCTAAGGAGCAGGTGTCTTTTAATTTCGTGACTGCTGTCAACATCTGCAGTGATCATGGAGCCCAAGAAAGTAAAATCTCTCACTGCCTCCATTTCTTCCCCTTCTATTTGTCAGGAGGTGATGGGCCCAGTGACCATGATCTTCGTTTTTTTGATGTTGAGCTTCAGACCATATTTTGCGCTCTCCTCTTTCACCCTCATTAAGAGGTTCTTTCATTCCTCCTCACTTTCTGCCATCAAAGTTGTGTCATCTGCATATCTGAGGTTGTTGATACTTCTTCTGGCAATATTAATTCTGGCTTGGGACTCATCCAGCCCAGCCTTTCACATGATGAATTCTGCATATAAGTTAAATCTAAGATCTACATTACCTATATTAAAAATAGACAAAACACATTTTGTCTTAAAATTGCATTTTTACCTGTAAGTGTTCTGACTTGTGTATTCACTCATTTCCAACACACACACCCCACGTGAGATCCTGATCTTGTAATGGGAGCCAAATGTACTGGGTTAAAATACCACCATGGGATGACTGCCAAAGAATTACCCCTCATGCTGGCGGAGGCTAATCTAAGAGGGTGGGGAGAATGAACACTTGATAGGTCTGGGGAGTCCTTAAAAAAAATTAAGAATTTGTGAAGATTCTATGGTTGTTTAGCTCTGATTCCTGGGGGGGTAGACTAGATGATTTCTGGGGTCTCTTCCAAGGCTACAATTCTATGATTCTAAGTGAAAACGGAGAGGTGGAGAACCATTCATGCCCCCTTGAGCTCCTGAGAGGAAGGTAGGAGAGAAACATAGCAAATAAATAAAGGAGAGGCTGGCAGGACATTTCCGCAGTTTCTCGCTGCCACCCATCAGTTCCTCCCTCGTCCTCTTCCAGGGAACTGAACTCTGCCTTTGATCGTACACCTTGATCCTTACCTGTCCTAGTTCGTGACTTGCCCTGAGATTAATCGCTCCGTGCCCTTGCCCTGAACCTGGCCTGGCAACCCTCCGGAGCCTCATCCTGCCTTAACCTGCCAGGAGCTGGACAGGATGTCGCCAATGCCACCCACACTCTCCTGGCAAAGGAGAACGGTTTGCAAAACCACTCTCAGGATTTGCATCTCCAGGTCAGATTCTGGACACCTCCTCTGCACCTGCAAAGGAGCTCCCAGGCCAGGGCTCACGTTTCTTCTCAGGCTTCCCCCCCCCCCAGCAACATCTCTCAGAGGGGCACCCAGCGCAGGCTCCTCTGCTGCCCACTCTGAATGCCCCTTGCCTGTTGGAAAGAAACCCAACCAGACCTTCTCCTCCTCAAATGGCCATTGCCAGGCTCTTTGCCTGCAGCTCAGCTGCTCCATGAGAATCGCTGGAAGCCACTCGATCCTGACCTGGAAGTTCAAGAATGTGGGCATTTGCCACCGAGCTATTTTGGACATGTGCAGACGCACGCGCCAGCATATTTCCTCCCTCCCTCCCTCGCCTGCCCAACCCCAGCAAAAGCCGGACTTCAGAAGAGGCAAGTCGTAAATCAGGGTTCGGTATGCCTGGCACCTCCGCCTGCCAAGAAGAACGTGCCGTGAATCCTCAAGGAAGATGCAGGAAGTTCAAGAGCTCTGTGCCGTTCCAGGGCTTGGAAGCCCAGCCATTGGCAGCAGAACGTGGAAGGAGGGAGGGAGGTTGAATTATTGCGCTCCCATGTATGTTCTTGGAATGACTATTGAGAGCATTTTGATATGAGAGAGAGAGAGAGAGAGAGAGAGAGAGAGAGAAGAAACTACATTGACCAACATTTAATTACTGCCTTGCTCTGCGTAAATATATTTAACTCTTGACAAAGCCAAGGACAGGGACAACAGATTCCCAAGTTAGCTCCAGTCTCCCCTGTTTCCAAGAGAACAGGTTTGTCCACAATGTCTGTAGTCAGAGTCTAAGGGCATTGTTAAATACAATAATAAATATATTTTTTTAAAAAAAAAAAACCAAGCACTAAGCAAAACGCAACAAATCCTGGTGGCTGGGGAACCTGAGATGTGGACGCAATGCAGAATCTTTCTCTCGAGTCTTGAGAAATGCAATCAAATCTTAACTATTTCGAATTTGGGGTTTATGTGTCCCGGTTTCCCCTAAAATCCTTCTGTTTATAAATATTGATCCTTTGTCAGAGTTGGAGTTCCTGGATGACTGGCTTTTGAATATTTTTTATTTTTGAAATACATTTTTCATAGAACCATAGAACTGTAGGCTTGGAAGGGACCCCACGAGTCATCTAGTCCACCCCCTGCAGTGTATTCTCATAGCTACATAGTAATTGCAATAATCAGCACCTGCGGGCCCTTCAATGCCTGCTAAGAGCTTTGTTTAGGTAAGCCTACTAAGACTTGTGATTTTGTTTTGTAACATTTCTTTTTTAAAAACTACTGTTTTTATCTCTATTTCAATAATTTAAGTCTACTTTTATTGCTTTTAATTGCAATTTAAAAAACATGGTCAGATCCATCTGCAGGACTCTTTGCATGTCCTTATGGCATGATGAGAGAACTTTGTTTGCCACTAGTGAAAGAGGGAGCCAGCAATGCTTCGAAGAGCACACTGGAAGCCGTTCCCAGTAGTGATGTATGGAAGTGAGAGCTGGACCATCAAGTAGGCTGATCGCCAAAGAATGGATGCTTTTGAATTCTGGTGCTGGAGGAGACTCTTGAGAGTCCCATGGACTGCAAGAAGATCAAACCTCTCCATTCTTAGGGAAATCAGCCCTGCGTGCTCACTGGAAGGACCGATCCTGAAGCTGAGGCTCCAAGACTTTGGCCACCTCAGGAGAAGAGAAGACTCCCTGGGAAAGACCCTGATGTTGGGGAAGATGGAGGGCACAAGGAGAAGGGGACGACAGAGGACGATATGGTTGGACAGTGTTCTCGAAGCTACCAGGCAGTGGAAGACAGGAGTGCCTGGCGTGCTCTGGTCCAGGGGGTCATGAAGAGGCGGACACGACTAAACGACTAAACAACAACAACAAGGGGCATGCGTGCAAGCAACATGCTCACCAAAAGACTCTGGGGTGAGTCTGGAGACCAGAAGACCCACAGTGCTTGAACGCAAGCTCCCTTCTGGGCAATACAGTCTTGGAAGAGACAGCACGACTTTGGTGGGTTGAGCCATGGCAATGGGAACAAGCTGCTCCAGAACCCCTCATCGGCTCAACGGCAGGCTCCCCAAAAAATAATAATGCCCAAATCAAAAGAATCAATTTGAGAATATTGGAGAAAGATAAAACCTTCGGAATCGGTAGAAACAAGATGAATGGGGAAAATCTGATTGAGGAAGTCAAGGTAAAAAGTAAAGAGCCCGCTATGAAATTGAGAAATAAGATGCAGAGAATAATATGTGCAAACAAATCAGAGAGGGGAGCTGAGGGAAGTCTTTGGGTGGGTAGAGGGAGGGGGGAATAAAAATGGGCAAAAAATGTAATTGGTTATTTTGATTGATAATTTGTTTTGTTGAAATTGTTCAATAAAAATATTTTAAAAGGGGGGAAAAGAAATTAAGAAATAGGGGGGAGATCTGATGAGATCCAGAAATCACTGCGTACCCCTGAATTCGTCTCCTCACTGCCTGCTTCCCTTACCTGCCAAACACTCTTGGTTGCTGCGATGACAAGAAAAACTGGGTCTGTCTCTGATTTGGATTGTTATTGCAATTCCTATTTGGATTATTTATTTATTTCATCAAATAAAACAATTATCAACGGGGGCGGGGAATAACAGCAGTAATTTGAGATTTTCTGAAACTTCAAATAACAACAGGCTAAAAACAGATCAAAACTCTCATCAGCTTTCCTGCATAAGGGGCAGTGCTTTTTTCCCCCAAAATAAAAATGTTTAGGAGTACTCTCATTTTCTCACTCACATTGAAATACTGCCCCTCAATGAGGCCAAACTTAGATTCACAAAATGTTTAGGGGTATGCGTACCCCTGTGTCCCCCCCCCAGGAAAAAAAAGCACTGACAAGGGGTAACGCGATCTTGTGGGTAACCTGGTCTCAAGTTGTTGGGGCCTTTATATATTTACACCTTGCAATTGTTGCTGCATTTACCGTATTTTTCACACCACAGGACGCACCAGACAATAGGACGCACTTTGTTTTAGAGGGGGGAGAACAAGAAAAAAAAATCTCCCCCTCTCTGCCCAGCGCCCCTTCAGTGAAGCGGCAGGAGTCGCTGCACAGAGAGGGGGGGAACTTTCCCCCTCTTGTTTTCCCGCTCTAAAACAAGGTGCCGTTTAAGGTGTGTTCAGGCGGCTACCTTGGAAGCCTGGAGAGCGAGAGGGGTTGGTGTGCACTGACCCCTCTCGTTCTCCAGGCTTCAGGTTCCTTTCAACCTGCTCTTTGGGGCTGGCGGGGGGAAGCCCACCACCAGCCCCAAAGAGCAGGTCAGGGAGCAGCGGAAAGGCGCAGCGGAGAGGCTCCTGCCATAGCCGCGCGTCACCTCTCCAGCCGGGAGAGGGTCGCGGGGCTATGGCGTCTTCGCTCCATAGGACGCACACACATTTCCCCTTCATTTTTGAAGGGGGAAAAGTGCGTCCTATAGAGTGAAAAATACGGTAAAGACATACCTGCATACATGGCTATCAGGCAGACTAAGGTGAAGATGCATCTCTTTTGTCACAGGTTGTAAGGATTTTGTTGTGTGTTGTCTTCTGAAACATGCAGCTGAACATGCAACGAAGGGAGCAGGTTTGGGGGAGCTGGGCTGAGCCCAGTTGACTTTCGTCAAGTCTCAACAAAGTGTTGGGCTCTGTGACTCCACGTGGGCTCAGCTCCAGAGATGCTTCACTTTCGGGCATTCCCACCCCTCTCGGACTTTCCCGCAGGTTTCCCAACTGAAGAGCTTCCCAATTGAGTCAACAGAGATAGGATCTGTTGGAGACTGGGTGATAAAAAAAAGGCCAATTAAGTGAGACGAGAGGCACAGGCAAATGTTCTGCTGACAGCTGTGTGGACACTGGGCCAAGCGGAGGCCGTTTCCCAATCTCAGGATTGCAAGGTGTGTCCACAAATGTTTACCGGGTTCATCACTTGCGGGGAAAACAACAGAACAGGTTTGCAAGCATATTCTCACCACTTAGAGGAAGGCCCGTCTTGGATCACATTGGCCCAGCTTATGGGGAGCTGGTGCTATTCTGCTAGAAAAAGTGCCAGAACTGAGATCTGGCCTGGAGGGCTAGAGGACCAATAAATAATAATAATTTTATTAATTATACCCCACCCATCTGGCTGAGTTTCCCCAGCCACTCTGGGAGGCTTACAGCACATATAAAAACATAGTGAAACGTCAAACATTTAAAAAAAAACAAACTCTCAGCAAGTAGAACTAGTGAAGGAACCTTGAGAACAAATCTTCTAACAGTAGCTTTGGAATCATGCACCCACCAGCTCAAGTCACAGATTGTTGTTGTTGTTGTTGTATTTATCTGTATCTCACTTTTATTCCCTGATTGGAGGAAAGCAATCATTTAAAAAAGTATACATATTGTCTTGTCATCGTCGTCTTCTTCTTCTTCTTTGGTGATCCCTCTTAGCCAAGTAAGTTTGTCTTCCATAAACACAGTTTTAACAATGAGTCCGTAAGTGACTGTGGAGGCCAATTCTGGATCCACACGTCCTTCCACAGTGGGACATTGGTTTCCAGGTGGGAGTTGATCATGGTGAATGTTTGCCAAGCGTGCTTTCCTCTTAGCACGTTTCTCCCTTGCGTCCTGAGTTCGAGTGTCTTCAAAGCCCATGACACCTTTGGAGCGCTCGCAGGCCAGTGTTTCCTAATTGTCGGTGTTTATACTACATTTTTAAAGATTTGTCTTGAGAGACTCTTTAAACCTCTTTTGTTGACCACCAGCATTACGCTTTCCATTCTTAAGTTTGTAATAGAGTAGCTGCTTTGGAGGACGATCATCAGGCATCTGCACAACATGACCAGTCCAACGAAGTTGATGTTGAAGAATCATTGCTTCGACACTGGTGATCTTTGCGTCTTCCAGTACACTGATATCAGTTTGCCTGTCTTCCCAAGTGATGTGTAAAATTTTTCGGAGACACCGTTGATGGAATCTTTTGAGGAGTTGGAAGGGATCCCAGTGGTCATCTAGTCTATCTCCTTGCAATGGAGGAATTTCAACTAAAGCATCCATGACAGCTGGCCAGCCATCCTCTGCCTGATAAAGCCCAATGAAGGGGAGTCAACCATTTCTCAGGGGAACTCATTCCACTGTCAAGCAGCTCTTACCACCAGAAAGTTCTTCCTGATGTTCAGATGGAATGTCCTTTGGTCCTTCCCTCAGGAGCAGGAGGAAGCAAGCTTGCTCCATCTTCCCTGTGACAACCCTTTAGATATTTGAAAATGCCTGATATCTCTTCTCAGTCCTGTCCCCTTCAGCTACCAGAGTTTTCCACGTGTGGCAAATGTCAAAGTGGGACGAAAATGATGAATGAGTCACCCATCCTGTGTACCTGAAGCTTCCTCAGATCAAGACGTTGCAAATGAGATTCTGAAATTATTTCCATGAGCAAACGCTGACTGGACTCTGCCTCCAGCACCCTGAATGTCAAAGTGCCTCTTCAGACAGAAGAAGCCAATTTGTGGTGCCTAATATGCCCCTTTCAAGGGGACCAGCCCCCGACATGCGGGGGGTTACGGACGAGCTGCCAAGTGCCATTCCAAAGAAACTCAGAAATAAAGCAAAGGGGAAATAACTCTAATAAGGACCCCGTTTCTGAATACGCTGCCATAATGTCAATGAAAGGCAGCCTGCCTTCTCTCGTTCCATGAGATTCAGGAACTTCTTCCCACAGCCCCTTCAGAAGGATGGCATGTGAGCTGTCGTCTGATGTACGATGAGCACTGAACGGCTGCTGAAATGCCCCATCGCTGCCCATGGAACACAGTACCGGACACCCTCTGGGTGAACTCCGTGGTTTTCAAACTTTTGGGGGGCCCAGCCCCCTTGGCTCCATAAATGCATCCCAAATGCCCCCTACCCAATGAAAAGCACTATTCAGAAGAGCCGTTTGCACGACCCACTGAGGAAGATAATAACATGATAACATTCGGAACAGTAACAATTAAGATCAGATTTATTCAAAATGCAATTAAGGGCTCATCAATACATAGCTTTCACTCTGTGCTTTCTAGGAACAGGTTCAGTCTGGGTTCCAGTGCTGATTTTTTTCATTATTATTTGCCCCTGCCACTTTCCCCATGAAAATCCACTCTCTACCGCTAAATTGGAGCAATCAGCAATTTGGGTTTTCCACAGGCTGCTGTTTGCTCCGATTCAGCGGTAAAGAGCGGGTTATCGTGGGCAAAGTGGCAAGGCAAGAAAAAACAGCGCTTGGACACAGACCTGGGAAGCTTGGACCTGTTCCTAGAAAAGCAGCGCAAGGATAAGTGGGGATGACCCTGAGACTGCCTAGTTTAATTCATTCAAAATGATCGAGGGGGTGGAGTGGTTCTCCTGTGAAGAAAGGGGAAAACATTTCGGACTTTTCAGTTTAGAGAAAAGATGAGTAACAAGCGACAGGATAGAGGTTTTATGCAATTATGCATGGAGAAAGTGGAGAGAGAAAATGTGGTGTAGTGGTTAAGAGCGGTAGTCACGTAATCTGGGAAACCGGGTTCGCGTCTCCGCTCCTCCACATGCAGCTGCTGGGTGACCTTGGGCCAGTCACACTTCTGTGAAGTCTCTCAGCCCCACTCACCTCACAGAGTGTTTGTTGTGGGGGAGGAAGGGAAAGGAGAATGTTAGCCGCTTTGAGACTCCTGAAGGGGAGTGAAAGGCGGGATATCAAATCCAAACTCTTCTTCTTCTTCTTCTTCTTCTCCCTCTCTCCTCAGCTGAACTTACATCACAAAGTTGTTATAAATAAAAAACGTGCGAGGAAAGGGATCATGTGCAAGACCTTCCACAGATAAATGGAATGAAATAAAATAAATGGAATGAAATAAAATGTTTGCAGGGAAATGGCAGGTATTAATAGTAGTAACAGAAAATGTGAGAATGATCAGGAACATTTTGTTGTTGTTTAGTCATGTCCGACTCTTTGTGACCCCCTGGACCAGAGCATGCCAGGCCCTCCTGTCTTCCACTGCCTCCCTCATGCTGGTAGCTTTGAGAACACTGTCCCACCATCTCATCCTCTGTCTTCCCCTTCTCCTCTGTGTCCTCCATCTTTCCCAACATCAGGGTCTTTTCCAGGGAGTCTTCTCTTCTCACGAAGTGGCCAAAGGACTGGAGCCTCAGCTTCAGGATCTGTCCTTCCAGTGAGCACTCAGGGCTGATTTCCATCAGAATGGAGAGGTTTGATCTTCTTGCAGTCCATGGGACTCTCAAGAGTCTCCTCCAGCACCAGAATTCAAAAGCATCCATTCTTCGGCGATCAGCCTTCTTGATGGTCCAGCTCTCACTTCCATGATCAGGAACATACCAGAGATTAAATCCTATTGAACACAGTCAGACTTACTTCTGAGTAAAACTGCTTAGGATTGCAGTGTAAGGCTGCACAGTCTTTCCCCAGGTACCTGGGAGTAAGCTCCATTGAATATAGTGGGACTTACTTCTGAGTAGACAGTGCAAGGCTCCACTTACAACAAAGAAACACATACTCCATGTGTTTCCTAGGAATTGGTGGCTGCTGAAGCCTTGCAATTAAAGAAATTAAAGGGGATTGGTGACCTTTTCCTTCAGAATTATAGGAAGGCCTTCCTATGCGAGCGTCACTGTTTCCTGCATTTAGTGTAGGAATTTTATGGAATGGGACGCCATTTTTGCAACTGCCCCTTTGAATTCTTCTCTGAGACATGAAGTGGAGGGAAAAAGAAAAGCGGGACATTCCGGGATCAAATCAGAAACCGGGGCGGCTGCTGTCATCCTCGGACTTACCCTGGAAAATAGGGACACTTGGAGGGTATGCAAATGAAGAAAACCAAACTCTGCCTCGTAGCCAGCTTGAAAAAATGCCCTCCCAGCTCCCTTGATGAAACAACCGCATGGACATGTTTTCCAAAGGCGCAGCTGTTTTGAAATCCAGCTTTCTATGGCGGGGAATCTTCCCACTTCTGTGGCAGGGAGGAGAGATTTGGGTTAAGTCTCCCACTTTGCCATGTTCCCAGCTAGAATTAGAAAGCTGTTCTTTCCTAAAGGGCAGAGTCAGTTCAAAGCAGCAGCAGCAAAGATTGGGGATTCTGTGGCTAAGGGACTCCTTTTTCCCACTTGCGCCATCTCTATCCCTGATCCTTTACTGCAGTAGCCTAAATCCCAAAGACTTCTGCCTGGCAGACGTTAGAAGGAAATTGACAATTTTTGGAAAATAGTGGCCTTTTGGTGGGAGCCTAGAAATATATATATATATTTTTAAGGTTCCCATATTTGATTGTGTTTTTTCATCAAATGCTATTTTTACAATTGTACGCAAGCAGATGAAGGATTACTGAAATCAGTGATTCCCACGTATCGGAAAGAATCTTGTCCAACTTCCTCTTCAAAGCATTGTGGGCTTTTCCTTTCTACTTCTCTGCCTGCAACAGGGCATCGCCCAAGGCAGGGGGGCTGCCCTGACCCCCTCCTCGTGGTCCTTCCCCTAGCAGGTGAAAACCTTCTTATTCCAGCAAGCCTTTAGGAACTGACTGTTTTTAAGGAAAGGACTGGTGCTGTAATTTTTTTAATTGTTGCTATTTCCATTTTTAATATATTTGAATTTTTGTATTGTTTTAATCTTATTAGTGCTTAATTATAGAATCATAGAATTTTAGAGTTGGGGGAGACTCCAAGGGTCTGGTAGTCCACATTTCCATGTTTTTAGACTTTTCTATGCTTTTAGTTTTTCCTATTTTATCCGTGTGGGGTATATATATATATATATATATGCAGGTTTTGGTGTCTTCGGGTGTCTTCCCGTGTAAGAGTTGGGGTGTCTAGGCGACGTTTCGACGAGGTCTCACTCGTCATCTTCAGGCTGGTGCTTTCGGCTTCTTGTTACTAGAACAGAGCAGGATCTCAGTGTTTGAGTTCCTATAAATACTGTTGAGGGGGTGTGGTGTATAGCCTCCAACGTTCTGGGCAGAGAGGAAGTTCCCAGGTTATTGTGCCTTTTCTTCTTTTGTTCATTAATTACTTGAGGGATATCTTGAGTGATTTCTTGAGTGATATTCTGAGTACCACTTAGGAGGGTCATTAGGTGTGGATTAGTTGCTAAAGCTTTCGTGTCTTGACCTCTTGAGCTAGTGAAGAGTTTTTCTGAGAAGATGGCTGTACTGCACTTAGTTGTGCTCTGGCTTGGCTTCGTGTATAGGGGCGAGCTGTGGTTTTGTGCCCTGTGCCAGCCAGATCTGTGTAGGGATTGCAGGGGGGTGCAGCATCCGGAGGTGCCACTATGGTTTGGCTACTGGATGGTGTCTGTAATTTATCTGTGGAGAGGGTCTGGGTTTGGGTCTGGTGTGGTTGATTGGAGATGGCGTTCTGTGTGCCTCTGGTTCTGGTGTCGGTTTTTGTGGGGAGGGCTAATTTCCAGATGTCTGGCAGGCGGGACGTGTCGTCACGCTTGTTCATGTTGTGAGGGTGTTTCTCTATCTCGATGGCTTCCATGATTATTCTCTTGTGGTGATGTTCCATGTTAAAGAGCAATTTGGAATCTGCAAAATTAATTTCGTGTCCTGTTTCTTTCATGTGTTGGTAAAGAGAGGAAGTTTTTTCTTCTTTTTTGACGGCATTCTTGTGTTCTGCGATACGTGCATTTATTCGTCTGTTTGTTTGTCCAATGTACGTGGCTGGGCAGACTTTGCAGGGTATATATATATTGCCCCCAACTTGATATTTTGTTCCATATGTAATTGTTACTGAATCTCTGGCTCAATTTGGTGCTGGGCATGACAAGCAAACCCATTTCCAAAACACATGGGAGTAGATCTTCTCAATCCAGTTTCAATCCGTGAAACTGATTCAATCCAGTTTCAGTTCTCAATCCGTGTCTGCTTCTCTGGTTGTTTTCTGCTGCTCCAGAGAAGCAGACACGGAGCAATGGATCCAAACTACAAGAAAGAAGATTCCACCTAAACATTAGGAAGAACTTCCTGACAGTAAGAGCTGTTTGACAGTGGAATTTGCTGCCAAGGAGTGTGGTGGAGTCTCCTACTTTGGAGGTCTTTAAGCAGAGGCTTGACAACCATATGTCAGGAGTGCTCTGATGGTGTTTCCTGCTTGGCAGGGGGTTGGACTCGATGGCCCTTGTGGTCTCTTCCAACTCTATGATTCTATGATTCAGTTCTGAAATTGAGACCCCATCACAACCCTGGACAGAGAAATATTTTTCTTCCTATCTCCGAACACTAGAACTTGTGAACATCCAATGAAGCTGAAGATTTGAGCCCAAGAGCAACTCTCTCCTCCTGTGGTTTCCAGCAACTGGTATTCAGAAGCATTGCTGCCTTCAACTCTGATAGCCCTCTCCTCAATGAATCACTCCACTCCTCTTTTAGCGTGATCTAGGTTGGTGGCCAGGTCGGCGGTCCGAATCCCCACAACAGAGTGAGCTCCCGTTGCTCTGTCCCAGTTCCTGCCAACCTAGCAGTTCGAAAGCACACCAGTGCAAGTAGATAAATAGGTACCACTGTGACGGGAAGCTAAACGGCATTTCTGTGTGCTCTGGTTTCCATCACGGTGTCCCGTTGCACCAGAAGCAGTTTAGCCTTCTTCTTCTTCTCCTTTGGCAATCACTTGTAGTCAAGTAAGATTTACTTCCATAAACACGGTTTTAACAATGAGTCTGTAAGTGACTGTGGAGGCCAATTCTGGACCCACACATCCTTCCATACTGGGGACATTGGTTCCCGGGCGCCATACTGGCCACATGACCCAGAAAGCTGTCTGTGGACAAACACTGGCTCCCTCGGCCTGAAAGTGAGATGAGCGCCGCAACCCCATAGTTGTCGTCATCTTTATCATCATCTCATCATCATTTTATTTGTATGCCTCTGACTGGACTTAATCATCCAGGGGTCCTTTACCTTTTACCTTTACCTTGGTATAATAGAGGGACATGGGTGGTGCTGTGGTCTAAACCACAGAGCCTAGGGTTTGCCAATCGGAAGGTCGGTGGTTCGAATCCCTGCGACGGGGTGAGCTCCCGTTGCTCAGTCCCTGCTCCTGCCAACCTAGCAGTTCAAAAGCATGTCAACGTGCAAGTAGATAAATAGGTACCGCTCTGGTGGGAAGGTAAACGGCGTTTCCGTACGCTGTCCTGGTTCGCCAGAAGCAGCTTAGTTATGCTGGCCACATGACTGTACGCCGGCTCCCTCGGCCAATAAAGCGAGATGAGCGCCGCAACCCCAGAGTCAGCCACGACTGGACCTAATGGTCAGGGGTCCCTTTACCTTTACCTTTACCTTTACCTTTAGGTTGGTGGCCATCATTGCCTCCTAAAGGAGCAAATTCTATTGTTCAACTATGCACTTAGTGAAGAAGTGCTTTCTTCTGTCTGTCCTGACTCTTCCAAAATTCAGGGGTTGTTGTGCTCTAGGCTGACAGTATTCTGTTCTGTTATACTAGGACTCATTACTGGGGCTTTGCACCGATTAGGGTTCCTCCAGAAGCTTTGGCTGCACCGGGAAAAGGATTGCCGGAGATGCAATATCTTGACCCCGGCAATATCTCTCCGCCATCCCGTGGCTGGAAAGAGCCACTGGTTTCTTGCGACCTGTGCAAAGCCTACTACAGGGTGACCCTCTCGCTCAGTCATCCCTGCACCACGCCCGGGACTTCTGGCCAAAATGCCTCATGTGGAAGGCCCATGCACTAAGCTGTTCCCAGATCCAGGAGCCAGTGGGACATTTGCAATGGAAAAATGTGTTCTGGCATCTTCCCTCTCCCTTGGTCTCTTGGGTAGCCTTGATCTCAACCCAAGCAGACATGGAGGGTTCTACAAGGATTTTCCCATCGTCATGGAGCCAAGGGCTACATCATCCTTATGTTCTTCCTCTTCCTCCAGGGACACTGGAGGTTGCGCTCGCTTCCGGACACCTCAATACCATTTGGATGCCGTCAAACTGGAGAGGGTTCAAAGGACCAAAAAAGAAGAAGATGATTAAGTGGCTGGGAGGACGGAGTTATGAGAGGAAAAACAAGCGATGCAGAGCTTGGCAGCCTGAGGGGAGAGGGACATTGCTCTAGGATGCTCCAATGGATGCGTTCAAGAATAGCTCTCGCTAGGCCAAGTGGGGGAAATCTCAACAACGTGGGGATAAAAACCAAGCGATGATTCCAAAGAACATGGAAGTAGTAATCACACATGCGTACTCCGCTTTACCAAATTACAATCTGGGCCCCTTAGGAACGCATCCTCTATGCTGTGATGGACCCAGCCATAAGAACCTAAGAAAAGTGCTGGATCAGGCCAATGGCCCATCTAGTCCAGCCTCCTGTTCTCACAGTGGCCAAACCGATGCCTGTGGAAAGCCAGCAAGCAGGATTCAAGCCTATAGACTCCATCAACTCATATTCAGAACCATTGCTGCCTCCATCAATAGCCATAAATGGCCCTCTTCTCCCAGGAATTTCAACTAAAGCATCCCTGACAGAGGGCCATCTGCTGAAAAATCTCCAAGGATGGCTTGGAAACAGGATGAGAATACTCTGCATTTAGGAGGGGAGACCCACAGCCCCACTTCACCCCTTTGAACTTGACAATCCCATCCCATTCCAGAAGACTTGGCGGAGGAGGCCTGCCAAGGTTATCTCCACAGTAGCGGTGGGAAGCGCAGAGGAGGTCAACAGAGTCTGGATTCTCTGCCAAGCTGAGCAAGCAGGAGGGGAGGCGGAATCCCCTCAGAGCTAATTTCAGAGCAGTCACATCATTCCTCCCTCTCCCTTTTCGGTCTCCATTTCAGCAGCTGGATTGGAAGGGCGCAGCTGGAGAAGCCCCCCCCCCTTTCGTCCCTGCGGTTTCCTGAGGAGGGGAGGCTCAGCGCTCCTTCAGCACCATCCCTATGGATGGGAAGCCAGGGTGGTTTGTTTTCTCAAAGCTCTCGCCTCTGTCGCAGCTCGTCCTCCGGGAGGGTGTCGTGTTTTGATGGTGTTAAAATAGAAGCATTCAGTAAGTCGTTCCGACCCTCTTAAGTGAATAATGACAGAGGCAGCCTGCCAGCCCTCGTGGGCTTCCTTGCCCGCTGAGGTTTGGAAGGGGCTTTTGAGGCAGAGGCCAAAGTGTTCTCCCTCGTCCAGGCCCTTTGGTGACTTTGACTCATCATGGCGAGGGTGGATTCCGATGACCCGAGTTTCTTTCCCTGTCTGCTGTAAGTCGCTACCTAGCGGGATCCCCAGGCTGTCTGCTGCAGGCACCTGGCAGGCAGCAAAGAGGAATCAGGTGGATGTGGACCCTTCCTACCTGGAGACACTCTCTGCTCCGCCCCACTGGGAACTTCATGGTCTTGTTTTAGGGGAACCCTCCAGACACCATGTCCAAACAGGCCGAGGAACAGGAAGTGAGGCTGGGTGTTCTCCAAGACTGGGATCTCAGGAAGGCCAAGTCTGGATGGAAAGAAAAGTCCGGCCATCTTGCAGAGTGACACAAAGCCAAGTCTTTTGTGGCCAGTGACTGAACATGAAGGATGGAGGGCAGGGGCTGTACTTTCAGTGACCAGGATGCTTTCTTCTTTATTTCTGTTTATTTTAAACAATAAAAAATAAATGAATCAAGTGTTTCTCATTCCACACATTTCATAAACGTTCCTTGGTCTCTGCGGGCAAAGCAGCCTAGGATTCCCAACAACAGAATGGCATGGGAAGTTCGACTGACTCCTTGTGATTTCTGTGAAACTCACACAGGGGAAGGAAGGACAAGTTGTCGGGCAAAAACTGCAGGCAAATTTGCTCGTTTGCACCATTGCTTGCGAACATAAGGAGAGCCTGGCTGCAGGATCAGTCCTATAGACTGTGCTCAGCACCCTCTTCTGCCACAGTGGCCAACCATATGCTCCAAGGGGGAGCCCACGAACAGGACAGGAGGAGAGGAGCAGACTTCTGCTGTTGTTTTCCAGTGACTGGTATTAACAGGGATGGTGCCCCTGATCAGAGCTAGTAGCCATTGACTGTCCTGTCACAGAATCATAGAACTGAACTTCGAAGGGACCCAAAGGGTCATCTACCCCAATCCCCTGAAATGCACGAACATCCTCCACGGATGTCTGTTTTTCTTTTCCACATGGGTCTTCTGAATGCACCTGCACACACTGAAAGCTTAAGCCACCGTTTGACTTGAGCCAGGTCTTTCCAAAACCTCAATCACATAAAATCATTTGCAGGACTTTGAAAGGTCCACTTGACCCTTTATAGGTAGTGGTCAGCAAGAGCTGGTGAATAGATTGAGCTATCCATTTCGTAGCCAAAGCCCTGAGAGAGGAAGAATAAGCCCGGGTAAGAGGAAGAACAGTGCTAGCCTGGAACTTCCCTTCCCCTTCATTATCTGAGGAGCCCCAAGGGCAAGCCGAGTTTTGCATTGAATCCTGATGGCCAGAACGAGAAAATAATAATAATAATTACTTGCTTTTCTGCTTGTTGGCATTATTACAGGACTGGGATTACAGCCTGCTTACAAAAGAATATTGGAAGAACATGTTAAAGCCATTGTAGATTGGTATTAGTACAGGAGAATGCTGTGGACATCGTGTATCTTGATTTCAGTAAGGCTTTTGACAAAGTCCCCCAAGATATTCTCATGAGGAAGATGGTAGAAAGTGGGTTGAATTAAGTAACTGTTAGGTGGATTTGTAGCTGGTTGACTGATCAAACCCAAAAAGTACGTCCACCCCACTTTTTAGCAGCTTCCCACAGATAATGTTTCCAAGCACAATTCAAAGTGTTGGTGCTGACTTTTAAAGCCCTAAATGGCCTCGGCCCAGTAGACCTAAAGGAGCGTCTCCACCCCCATCATTCTGCCCAGACACTGAGGTCCAGCGCCGAGGGCCTTCTGGTGGTTCCCTCCCTGCGAGGTTACAGGGAACCAGACAGGGGGCCTTCTTGGTGGTGGCACCCGCCCTGTGGAATGCCCTCCCATCAGATGTCAAGGAAATAGACAACTATCTGACTTTTAGAAGATATCTGAAGGCAGCCCTGTTTAGGGAAGTTTTTTATGCTTGATGTTTTATCATGCTTTTAATATTCTGTTGGGAGCTGCCCAGAGTGGCTGGGGAAACCCAGCCAGATGGGAGGGGTAATAAATAATAAATTATAAACTAGCAGTAGTAGTGGTAGTAGTAGTCATCTACCCAGATGTTAGAAAAGTTACTGTGAGTTTTAATCGATTGTTCTTTTAACTTTTGGCCAGTTTTAAATTACTGTTGCTAATTTCCTTTCTTGTTTTATCTTTTTTGCAAACCACTTGGGCAGAGCGGGGTTGACAATCAAGCTGCGCGTAAGTTTTATGAAATAAAAAAATTCACAGACGTGCCATTAAAACAGCAAAAGTTATTTTTAAAGCAGCACAATTTCTACCAGGGGACAAGAAAAGACAGACTGTGGAGGAGCAGGTAGCCTCAGTGGAAAGAAGCAGGTCGGCCGCCCAGTTGGTGACCCAACCAGTCTACCACGAGGGCAGGGATAATAAACAGGTCTGCGGTTGCAAAGCAGCTCCGTTTCCCAATGGGTGGGAAGGAGAGAGAGAGAGAGAGAGAGAGAGAGAGAGAGAGAGAGAGAGAGAGAGAGAGATTTGGTGACAACAAGCAAAGGCCTCCATGTGCCAAACCTCAGAGCCTCATTTGCAACAAGTGCCAGGCAGGAAGATCTGCATAGCAATTCATCAGCCTCCTCTCAAGACAAGTCAAAATGCATGTACTAATGTCAACTTTTTTTGTATACCGGTAAGCAGTGACGGATTTACGTATAAGTTAACAAGCTATCGCTTAGGGTCCCACTCTCTTGGGGGCCCCAAAAAAAATTTAAAGGAAAAGACTATCTGGATGTACATTTCCAAAATATAAGATAAAAAACAAATAAAATAAAACCTACCTACAGCAACAGTGTTTTGTGTTCTGTCGGTTCCTGTGATGTAAGTCATGGGCCCCGCCTGCTAGCCTGCTCCCTAAAATATCACCAGTTTGCTCCTTTCTATATATAGGGCAGAAGTCCCTGGCGTGCTCTGGTCCATGGGGTCCCGAAGAGTCAGACACGACTAAACAACATATATAGGGCGCCTACATTCTGCATGTGCAAATGGATTTAGGTACCTATTAAAGGTAAAGGGACCCCTGACCATTAGGTCCAGTCATGGCCGACTCTGGGGTTGCGGCGCTCATCTCGTTTTATTGGCCGAGGGAGCCGGCTTACAGCTTCCGGGTCATGTGGCCAGCATGACTAAGCCACTTCTGGCAAACCAGAGCAGCGCACGGAAATGCCATTTGCCTTCCTGCCAGAGCGGTACCTATTTATCTACTTGCACTTTGATGTGCTTTCAAACTGCTAGGTGGGCAGGAGCAGGGACCCAGCAACGGGAGCTCACCCCATGGCGGGGATTCGAACCGCCCACCTTCCGATTGGCAAGCCCTAGGCTCTGTGGTTTAGACCACAGTGCCACCCTTGGGTACCCATTAGGTCCATAAATTGCCATATAGCATATCTTCAACACAAAAACCAGTGGCAATTTGTTGTTGACAAAGGACAGCTGGACTATAAAGGGCCCCATTACCTTCAGTAGCTGAGGGCCTCATCAAACCTCAATCCAGCCCTGGGTTTAAGAACAGAAGATCTCTGCCAGATGAGACCAATGGCCCATCTAGCCCAGCCTACTGTTCTCACAGGGGCCACCCAGATGCCTGTGCGAAACCTGCAAACAGGATCCGAACCGAAGAGCAACTCTCCACTCCTGTGGTTTCCAGGAACTGGGATTCAGAAGCCTTACAACCTCCGACTGTGGCATCGGGGCAGAGTCATCCTGGCCAGTAGCCATCAATATCCATCACCTCCATGATTCTGTCTATTTCCCCTTTTAAAGCCATTCAAGTTGGTGGCCATCTCTGCCTCCTGAAGGAGCAAGTTAAATAGTTTAAATATGTGCTGTGAAGGACTGTCTTTAGTTGTCATCTCCTCACTCCAATGATGCCAGGGAACTGACGTTCTTTACTGGGGGGGACAGATATAACTTGAGCACCTACTGTGTAGCGGCTGCTATGCCTGCACATTTTATCCACTTCTGCCAAAACAGGGCAAAAACAAACAAACCGGTAGACTTTAAAATAATAAAAAAATCGCCATAATAATGACTGTTGGAAAACAGAGCTTAATTTTTAGCGAAGCTGCTTTAGACCTAAAGCCCCTTCTTGAAGTGACAAATATACAGACACATACATACATACATACATACATACATACATACATACATAATTCTACTTGTATGTCACCTTTCCACAGTTCAAACCATGCTCAAGACAACTTATGACATGAAAAGACATGCATAGCTAGAGCATAACAACAGTGGTCATAAACAATAAAGGAAACATTTTAAAATGCACAACCAAACTGAACGATTTCAACATAAATCACAACCAGATCTATAATAAAAAATACAGAAAATGAACAGCAACAACCACACACACACACAAAACCCAAACAACACCCCAGCTCACAAAGCAAAGGTTGTGGCCAGTGCATAACCCTATATATGACCATTATGATATATGCCTGCGTAATTTTTTAAAAAGTGTTTAGCACTCACCAAAAGCCTATACAGTGGACACTCAGGTTGCAAACATGATCCGGACGGGAAGCACGTTCGCAACCCGCAGTACCATGTCTGCGCACGCGCAGGTTGCAATTCGGAGCTTCTGCATATGCGCAAGCGCCGAAACCCAAAAGTAACCCGTTCCGGTACTTCCGGGTTCGGCACCGTGCGCAACCCAAAATTGCACAACCCGAAGCGTCTGTAACCCGAGGCATGACTGTGTTAGTGGGAGCTTGCCTTACTTCCAAGGAGTGAGTGTTCCACGTGGCTTTCGTTTAACAACTTTTTCTGTTTTGCAGTTTATATCATTTTAACTGCCCAAGACAGGTACCACAAAGTCAGTCCCATATCCATCCCATTCTGTGTGTCAAGCCCACAGCAGGACATTAAAATGTGGGTGAAATTGGGGGGGGTGTTTTTTTCTTCTGGGTGGAATGTTGCCCCCCAGAACTCTCACCTTAGAGCCAGCCTCAGACTCTTTGAAAGGCAGTGACTACTGAACCTGACGTCTGGTGGCACACACATGCCGGGCGAGGAGAGCTGTGCAGGGTTTTGCTCTCCTCTCCCAGGGCTGCCCAGCCAGCCAACCGCAGAATGTTTTGCCGCCTCACTTGGAAGCACCCAGAGTGTAAATAAACCACAAAGTGCAAAGTAACAAAGACCTCTGAGTCCCGGCCGACTTCGTTCTTGAGGCTTGGGCTGGTCGAACTCTTCCTTTTCTGTCTGCTCCAGGAACCTCAGCAGACGTTCCCCAGGGCTCTGCACCCATTTGGTTCCGCTGTCTGCAGCGCAGAACCCGTGGGTCTGCCACCCAGATGGCCTTCCCTCCCCGCAGACAAAACACTCAGCTGTGACGTGGACTCTGAGGTCAACCTTTGCTGCCTGCCTAGGGAGGGATGGAAATATTCCAAAGTTTGAAACCCCTGCAGAAACCAGAGGACTCCCCCTTGCTTCTCCTCCTTCAGCTCCTAACCCATCCCAGTTGTCCTTTCTAGGCTTTCCACTTCTATCAATGTTTCCTAAATGTTACTTGCAGTCAACTTGCCTAGCACCTATCCTTTCAAGATCAGTGGAAAGCACTTTGCAACTCAACTCCACCTCCAGGCAAGTGGCTTTGAGCCTTCAAGGGAGCTAAGCTCTATTGAAAATTGGTTCATTTTACTCCGACAAAGGTCCGTATAGTTAAAGCTATGGTTTTCCCAGTAGTGAGGTATGGAAGTGAGAGCTGGACCATCAAGAAGGCTGATCGCCAAAGAATTGATGCTTTTGAATTATGGTGCTGGAGGAGACTCTTGAGAGTCCCGTGGACTGCAAGAAGATCAAACCTCTCCATTCTGAAGGAAATCAGCCCTGAGTGCTCACGGGAAGGACAGATCCTGAAGCTGAGGCTCCAAGACTTTGGCCACCTCATGAGAAGAGAAGACTCCCTGGAAAAGACCCTGATGCTGGGAAAGATGGAGAGCACAAGGAGAAGGGGACGACAGAGGACGAGATGGTGGGACAGTGTTCTTGAAGCTACCAGCATGAGTTTGACCAAACTACGGGAGGCAGTGGAAGACAGGAGGGCCTGGCGTGCTCTGGTCCAGGGGGTCACGAAGAGTTGGATCCGACTAAAGGACTAAACAACAACATTCTTTGGGGAAGAGGGAAGTTAAAATGTGTGGGAAACTGGGGATATTGAAGGGATGGGTGACAGACTCATGTTTCTAAATGCCAAAGACTCCTATTTTGTGACATATTTGTGACGTATCAATGATGCTGTTGGTAGTGTATTATGGGAAGTGGGGAGAGGTCTTAAAAGTACGTGAAAACCCATGCTCAGGGTTCCTACTCTTGGTGTGTTTGAACCTTGTTGCAACAAATAAAGATTAGGTTAACTGACTGCTGGAGGCAGTGGAAGACAGGAGTGCCTGGCTGCTCTCTTCCATGGGGTCACAAAGAGTTGGACACAACTAAACGACTAAACAACAACAACTCCGGCGTGGTGAGTATCAAGCTTCTACTCTGAGGGAGGAAGAAGAAGAAGAGTTTGGATTTGATATCCCGCTTTATCACTACCCGAAGGAGTCTCAAAGCAGCTCACATTCTCCTTTCCCTTCCTCCCCCACAACAAACACTCTGTGAGGTGAGTGGGGTTGAGAGACTTCAGAAAAGTGTGACTAGCCCAAGGTCACCCAGCAGCTGCATGTGGAGAAGCAGAGACGCAAACCCAGTTCCCCAGATGCCGAATCTACCGCTCTTAACCACTACACCACACTGACTCCTCCCAGGTCAACATTTTTGAGAAAGAGCTCCTTGCAGATAACTCTGGGGTATATTCTCCAAGGTGATGTCTTTGTGCACCTGTAGTGTTCGTACTAGTCCATGGGGTCACGAAGAGTGGGACACGACTAAACAACTAAACAACAACAACAACAACAAGTGTTCGTACAGATATAGAAAGACCTCAGTGACTTGGGACCGAAGTATCTCCAAGAGTGTCTCCCCCAATATAAGCCATCTCAGACCCTGTGCTGAGGCCTTGTTGACCCATGACAGAGCCTTCTCAGTGGTGGTTCTCTGCTTGTGGAATTGCTCTCCCCAGCGAGGTGCACCATCTTGGCTGTGAGTTCTGGAAGACCTGCTCTATGTCTTGCAGGCCTTTTCCCACCTGGTCCTGGTGGGCGGGGCCCTGACTGACTCCAGCTACAAAAGCTGAGGCTGCTGAACAGACTCTTGGGCAGGGTTACTGTTTACTGGGGTTGGTTGGAAAGGTGGGTTTTTTTTGCTGTTTTTGACTTTTTGTATCTTTATTTTTAGATCTTATGATTTATGTGGAAATTGTTCAATTTGGTTGAGTACTTTTATTTATTGCTTGTGATTACTATTGTAATTATGCAAATCACATTGCATTGTGCCTTGAGCATGGTTTTAATTAAGGGAAGGTGGCACGCATATAAAATTATGGTGATGATATACCTGCTTCCATCATCACATGCCCTCCAGCGTTTCTCCAATGAAAATAGGGAATCCATTATTATTATTATTATTATTATTATTATTATTATTATTATTATACCTCGCAGTGGTAGAGGCAGTGAGAGATTTTACTTTCTTCGGCTCCATGATCACTGCAGGTGGTGACAGCAGTCACGAAATTAAAAGACGCCTGCTTCTTGGGAGAAAAGCAATGACAAACCTAGACAGCATCTTAAAAAGCAGAGACATCACCTTGCCAACAAAGGTCCGTATAGTTAAAGCCATGGTTTTCCCAGTAGTGATGTATGGAAGGGAGACCTGGACCATAAAGAAGGCTGAAGCCTGATTCGAACCCTGCTCTCCCAGATCCTAGTCCAACACTCTAACCATTATGCCACACTGGCTCTCCACCTCCTCATTCATGTGAGGTCCCTGACGCGCCCGGAAGGTGAAACTTGCTTACAACACGAGGCACAGAGGTGGCGTAACAGAGGGTGTACCTGTGCCCTGATGCGGCGGGGGGTTGGGGGGATGGAGCACAATGTTCCAAAACTTCTGGGTTTTAGTCAATGGCAGAAACCAATTACTCAATGCGTGAGTGAGTAGGCGATGAGTGTAATTGGAGCGTAATTGTTCCCATTGAGCATAATTGGAGTTAGTCATTGGAACATATTGCGTTCCTGCTCTGTGCCCAAAAATGCTGCTTCCGTACATCCCATGAATGGAGTCGTTTCCAGCAGAAAAGGTTAATAAGGACAATAAAGCTCCTGGATTTAGTTTTGGATGCACAAATATACAACAGAAGATTGGCTTTGTTAAATCCTAGTTGTAAAAGCAAGGCAAGGTCCCGCGGGCGACTTAAAACCTAATGCATTTGTTATGGCGTGTGCTGGCCTGTGTTACAACCTACAAATATTTTGGGTTTTCCCAAAGAAAAGCAGGCCAAATAAATGCAAACATTTATGTGAAGAACTCAGGAGGCCCACATTCATCTACCCCATCAACTTATCACTTCTATATTATCCCTATATAATGCTGATGTTTGGACATTTAGCACCTGGAAGTAAAGAATAAACTTACCGCTCTGATCCAGAGCTCGCTGTCTTCTCCAATGAGCACAGAGAGCATTTATAAGGCATTTGCAGGCACTTAATGGATAATAATGATAATAAATCATACCCAATATTGTATTGGTTTTTATGCAAGAATTCCTAGCCGCTAAGATCAAAAAATAGCACTTAAAACCCACTGGACTTGTGGAAAGCCATCCAGAAAAATAGAAGAATGGCAAATAACAAAAGCAGTCAGTGGAAAGCAGGGAGGGTTGCTCCCCGTAACAGATGCAACCCACCCCCTGCAAATAACAACAAGAAGCCCTCAACCTCCTCAAAGGTGTGCCAAATCTTAGCTAGGTTAAGGATGGAGTCCGGGAGGATTCTCTGGAGATAGCATTTCACAAATTTTGCACCACCACTGAAAAGGCCCTGCCTCACTAGTTCCCTGCCATAATTAGTTGAGACTCCTGCACTGGAACAAGGATGATGTGGGGACAGTGGCAAAGCTGTATGCTCCGCTACCAGGGGTGGAGAGCAGGCAGAGGCATGGCTGGCGCACATCCCATTTATTTATTTATTTATTTATTTATTTCCCACCCATCTGGCTGAGTTTCCCCACCCAGCCACTCTGGGCGCCTCCCAATCAAATGTTAAAAACAATACAGCATTAAATATTAAAAACTTCCCTAAACAGGGCTGCCTTCAGATGTCTTCTAAAGATAGGACCTGCAGCCTTGGCATTATCCGCACCAGACTCTAACCAACTGATTTGATTTATTGTATTTCGGTCAAACGAATCCCAGAGTGGCTTACAAACAATAAATAACTGTAACACTATATATTGTAATAGAGCATCACAAACACAGCATACAGAAAAATTAGCAAAGCATCAGTAAAGCAATTACAGTCTGCAAAATACTATGAACAAAACAGCAGATAAAAAGCAAGCCAAACATCACCATTACAGTGGAAGTCATATTATATTGTTGAAAAATCAATAATTTACAATCCATTAATAACTGTGATAATAATTATTTATAATCCATAAAACAGCACCAACAACATTAACAGAAAAACAACTTTTAAAAAACGAGCTAAGCGTTGCAATGTTCAGGCACACAGCTGGTATGAGGCATTCTGGCACAGTATGAGAGACCGCACACACCAGCTCACTTGAGGGCATAAATCAGTGGTGCAGATTAGAAGGGATGTGTGTTTTTGGACACTGAGAACAGAGGGCTGGCTCTTGGACCTCACTTTGCAAAACTCAAGCCACTTTGCAAAGCCACAATGAGCCCAAATGCCCGTAAAAATCACCTGTTGCCCCTGAAGAGGAGGCAGTGTGCATTAATCTCAAGAGCAGCATCGCTCTCCCCCAAATCCTCAGAAATGAAAGGGACCTCGCAGTGACTTCATCGTGTAAGCAGCACAGTGGGAAAATGGCAGTCTTTGTCTACACCTAAATATCCAAAAGACGGCAGCCGGTTTTGGTTCAAAGCCGCTTGTCATAAGTGGGTGTAATCATGCGCGTTGGTGAGCTGCAAATTAAATCCAGAGCACCAAAACAGCAAACTTGCTCCCTCATTGAGCACCGTTTCATTTCAGGGGTCTCTCCAGAGGCTGGGCTTTACCTCCATCAAGGCTTTTCTCTCTTTTTTTTCGGGTGGGGGTGTATTAAAGACAGAAACGTTCCAGGAGTTCAGCAAAAGTTAAAACAAACCTGCGTAATGTGAAACTTGGGGCTGGAGCAGAGTGGAAAGTCTGCTTCCCCGCCTGCCCTGCCCCCACCAGATGGAAGCAAGCCCCCCCCCCCTCAAGACCATCCTGTAAAGCAGCGAGCTTCTGTTGGAGCGAGGCTGGCTACACCAGCCCTCTCCAGGGGCCTGCTATGGCTTTCCAATAAAGCTGTAAATTAGAGACAAAATAAATAAAATTCGGGGCGAGGAGGATGAAAATGGTGGGGGTGGGGAGCAGAGGCCAGAAGGAAGTGACCTTCCCTTTGGTTAAGTAGGTGTGTGGTGGGTCTTAGCAAGGAGCTGTGGGAGAGGCCCCTGGATTTGGGGAGCTCCTGGGGGCAGGAGGAAGCCATCTCAAAGCGCTGGCCTTGGCTGCAGCTACAAGGCGCCCCTTTGACGTCAGCCCTGGCAAATCGTATCCAAGAAAGGCAGTCCTTTGCTCCAAAAAAGAGGAGAGAGCCTTCGAGGCAAAGGAGACCTGTTTCTGCTGAAGGGGCAGGCCTGCAGGGCCAGGGCGCGCTCAGATTTTCCACTTCATTCATGCCTCCCGAGTTTTCTTTGACTTTGGGGAGGTTTGCAGTGAGAAGCAGAGTTCCCAAAGCAGAAGCTTCAGAAGCCATCGATGGAGAGTTGGAGATGCGCCTCACAATGGCTGCGCTCATTTCTCTCTGGTTGGGGACAGAGGGTGGCGCTTGGGGGGGAACTGTCGTTACGCCACTCCTGGTGTGTGGAGTACCTCAGGGTGCGATACTCTCCCCGATGCTTTTCAACATCTTTATGCGCCCCCTCGCCCAGCTTGCCCAGAGTTTTGGGTTGGGGCTGCCATCAGTATGCTGATGACACCCAGCTTTATCTGTTGATGGATGGCCATCCTGACTCGGCCCCAGACACACTGACCAGATGTCTGGAAGCTGTGGCTGGATGGTTACGTGGGAGCCGGTTGAAGCTAAATCCTTCGAAGACAGAGGTCCTGTGGCTGGGACGGGACAGTATGGGATTGGGGGGCAACTCCCATCTCTTGCGGGGGCGCAATTAGTGCCAGCACCATCCGTTAAGAGTTTGGGTGTAATCTTCAACACCTCCCTTTCCATGGAGGCGCAGATTGCAGCTATAACAAAGGCAGCATTTTTTCATCTCCGCCAAGCTAAGCAGTTGGCTCCTTACCTCTCTTGCCCTGACCTAGCCACTGTGCAACGGTCACCTCCAGACTGGATTATTGTTACTCGCTCTCCGTGGGTCTGCCCTTGAGACTGACCCAGAAACTCCAGTGGGTGCAGAATGCCGCAGCGAGACTCCTTACTGGGTCCTCGCTGTGGGATCACATTCACCCGGTGCTATACCAGCTGCACTGGCTCCCGGTGGAGTACAGGATCAGGTTTAAGGTCTGGTTTTGACCTTTAAAGCCCTATACGGCCTAGGACCCTCGTACCTTCAGGACCGCCTCTCCTGGTATGTCCCACGGAGGACCTTACAGTCTTCAAACAAAAACATCTTGGAGGTCCCAGGCCACAGGGAGGTTAGGCTGGCCTCAACCAGAGCCGGGGCTTTTTCGGCTGTGGCCCCAATCTGGTGGAACGCTCTGTCCCAAGAGACTAGGGCCCTGCGTGACTTGACATCTTTCCGCAGGGTCTGTAAAACAGAGCTGTTCCACCAGGCCTTCCACCCAGACCCCCTCCTTTGGCAATCCTCACAGAACTCTAGCCCAATGGTTGCCATCAATTTGATTTGAACTGATTTTATAATTTTAGAATCATAGAATCATAGAGTTGGAAGAGACCACAAGGGCCATCGAGTCCAACCCCCTGCCAAGCAGGAAACACCATCAGAGCACTCCTGACATATGGTTGTCAAGCCTCTGCTTAAAGACCTCCAAAGTAGGAGACTCCACCACACTCCTTGGCAGCAAATTCCACTGTCAAACAGCTCTTACTGTCAGGAAGTTCTTCCTAATGTTTAGGTGGAATCTTCTTTCCTGTAGTTTGGATCCATTGCTCCGTGTCCGCTTCTCTGGAGCAGCAGAAAACAACCTTTCTCCCTCCTCTATGTGACATCCTTTTATATATTTGAACATGGCTGTCATATCACCCCTTAACCTCCTCTTCTCCAGGCTAAACATGCCCAGCTCCCTTAGCCGTTCCTCATAAGGCATCGTTTCCAGGCCTTTGACCATTTTGGTTGCCCTCCTCTGGACACGTTCCAGTTTGTCAGTGTCCTTCTTGAACTGTGGTGCCCATGTATTATTTTACTGTTGTTAGCCGCTCTGAGCCTGGCTTCGGCTGCGGAAGGTGGGATATAAATAAAATTTTATTAATATTTTATTATTGACCAACTGCATTATTTCTGATACTGTGGGCAGAATAAGGCCTCTCTTCTTGAGAACCATCTTCTTCTGCACAGCTTTCCCTCTTCCAAAAGACGTGAGCAGAGGACTATCCGTGGCTATTAGCCATGAAGGCTCTGCTCTGCCTCTCCGGTCAGGGACAGCAATGCTTCCAAATGCCACTTGGTGGGAATTCAGGGCCAGCCAGTAAATGAGAGAGGCTGACACAGCTGCCTCAGGCAACAGAACCCCAAGAGGTGGTGGCCCACCTACATATACGCCTCCATCGCTGGCAGAGAAGCAGAAGTGGCTTCTGGCAAGATCTTGGAAGATCTCATTGAAATCTCATGCGCTCCATGAGAGCTTGAGACATTTTGGCAAGATCTTGCCAAACCCCACCATCCCCACTGCTTCGCAGGTGCTACCACACATCCCAGGTAAGGGAGGGGGAGGGGGCAGTTGGCTGCAGGGAAGCTGGGGGAAAGAACCTCCCCATTCTGCCTCAGATGCCCAAACATCTGGGAAATCCCAGAGAGTGGTATTGCGCTCAAATCCTACTTGTAGGGTTCCCATTATGGCATCCGGTTGGCCCCTGTGAAAACAGGTTGCTGGAATAGATGGGCCACTGGCCTGATCCTGCAAGCTCTTCTGATCTTATATAATAGGTGCTAGAAAGGACTTCCCTACTTGCAGAAGAGGGAGGCATGCAGTTTTTGAAGGTGGAGCTCTGCTTGAGATTATGTAGTGTTAGCGGTTTAGACTTCACTTAAGCCTTTGTCAGAAGTTAGGGCTGGTGAATCGGCCAAATCCAGCCCTCCACTTTAACATATTCATTTGCAATTATTATTTCTGAGTCATGAAAATTCATATGTTCCTAATGCACACATTGCTGTATGCAACGTTGCCTTAGGTACACGTTTTGAGGAACGAAATTTTCCCTGTTACATTATGCATTTTTATGTAATATTTTCACTAACATGCTAAGTGTTTGCATATTTGCACACATTGCACTACATGTTTGCATATTTGCACGCATTTCATGGCTGCAGAACGGCACTGCAAAATTCAGAGACGTGCAAATTTTGTAGGATGAGTTATGTTTCAGTTCACATGTTGTTTGGGGAAATGTGGATGAAGTAGGTTCTCTTTTAAATGCAAACTGAATTGAGTTTCTCCAAGGGTTACCCAGCCTCACCTCCTTTTTTTCTCCCAGATGAGAAATGTTTCCGTCCCGCTCTCCTGGGAACTCCCCATCTTCCCATCTCCCTCTTTCCAGTGCTTGTTCTCTCTCCGGCTTCCTCCCTCCCTCTTGCACCCCTCATTCTCTCCTGTGGCCAGGCTGGCTTTCTGCTTTCCTAACAGAAGCAGGATAGCTCCCTTTGCTATAGAACTGGCTGCCCCATGTCTCCAGTATGATGTCTTAGGACAGCTGTGGCCTATCTGAAGAACGATCCACACAAACAGATGTCACGGGCATGTACTCCTGGAGCTTGGGGTTCATGGGGCGGCCTCAGTTGCACTGTCTGTAACAGGGGGTTTCTGTGCATGGAAGACGAGAAGCAGGGTGGGGGGATTAAATCTCTCCCCCCCCCATCTCCCACAATGATTTGGGACTCATTTTGGGACCCTGAACTGGCCTTTCAGCCCAGAGAAATGTACATTATCAGCAGCCAGTTCAGCAGTGCTGAAGACAGACCGTTTGTGGATATGCCTTTGCATTCTCAGGGGTTTTCATGGGTCGTTATGGATCAGCCTCCGAAGAGACTCTGTATATGACCCAAAGGTGGCCAGCCTTGAACATGGAAACTTCAAAAGGGAAGTGGTAAATTATTGTTAGGTTGGAGTTTCCCCGAGATCTACTCCTCAGTGACAAAGGAAGGAAATTAAGAACAAGATCAGCAGAAGATAAAGTAAAGTGCATATATAAATATGAAGAAGATCTGCAGAAGGGACATGGAAGAGAGTTAAGAGCCTCGGACAGAAGGTCACCAGGTTGATGGACCATATGGTATTGATAGAAAGGACTGACAGAATCCGAGACCAGGGTGAAGAGACGGTGGAAGAAGATTGAGAAAAAAGTTTTTTAAAAAAAATTATTTAGAGAAATGTTGCAAAATTAATGAGTGTTAGAAAAATGTTGGAATGAAATTATATGGCTTTAGTAGAAATGTTATAAGGAGTTAAGTATAAATAAGTTTTAGGGTTTTAATGGTCAGATAAGGTTAAAATAAATTAAGATAATTAAATGACAGAAAACAGTGAAAGATGGAAAGGATTTGCTGAAATAATTAATAACTAGAACACAAAAAGGGAGGTGTGAGGAGGTTGATGAAACAAGTTAATGAAAGATAAAGATATGGAAATACTGGGTGTGTTTTTAACTGTTTTGGCTATTGTTTTTGTTTTGATGTATTGTGTCTTTTGCTTTCTTATATGTATTGTAATGTATTGATTTGTATTGTATTGTCTATCTTCTCTCTTTCTTTTTTACTTTTTTCTTTAATTCTTAAACTTTTAATAAATATTATTTAAAAAAACAAAAACAAAAGGGAAGTGGTAAATTGAACCAGCGCAATGGATTTTCATCCCACCCGTGTGTGTGTGTGTGTGTGTGTGTGTGTGTGTGTGTGTGTGAATATCTACTGCTAATAAGGTAATTATCACTGTCTGGACTTGTCTGCTTTTCATTACCTTCCAACATCACTGTTTACAGTTCCCATTCCCTACCTTCCATATATTTTTTGCAACCTGGGAAAACACTTGATGCATCTGATGAGGTTGCACTGCAGAGACCCACAGACACATTTGTGAGTCTTTAAGGTGCCGCAAGACGACACAAGCACACTTCCTACCCCTCTGGGGATTTATTTCTGCTGTTTGCTCTTGTATCAGCCCAGTCACTTCAGTTTTCGCAGCTCTATTTAGCAGTATTTAATTTTACTGGCTTTTATTGTGTATCACTCTTTTTTTAAAAAAAGTATAGCCAAATGTGGAAGCAGAGTAGAATCACCATGACTAGTAGCCATCGGTAGCCCTCTCTTCCTCCATTAATCAGTCTAATTGTCTTTTAAAGCCATCCATCTTTTAAGTTGTCTTTTAAAAACCCTGATGTTGGGAAAGATGGAGGGCGCAAGGAGAAGGGGACAACAGAGGATGAGATGGTGGGACAGTGTTCTTGAAGCTACCAACATGAGTTTGACCAAACTGCGGGAGGCAGTGGAAGACAGGAGTGCCTGGCGTGCTCTGGTCCAGGGGGTCACGAAGAGGCGGACACGACTAAACAACTAAACAACAGCAAAGCCATCCAAGTTACTACTCATCGTTGCTTCTTGTGGGAGGGAGTTCCACAGTTTAACTCTGCTCTGCATAAAGAAGGACTTTCCCTCCTCTGCCCTGAATCTTCCAGAATCCAGCTACATTGGACACCCACGAGCTTCTAGCGTTGTGAGAGAGGAAGGACAACTGATTCAAGCCTGAAACAAAGGACAATAGTAAGGTCTGGAGATTCAACGTATTTTTATTATTATGGAAGTCTATAAAATAGCCACATTGATTTTTTTTCCCCTTATAAGATCACGAAATACACAACATCCATTTATTCAACACGTCACAGGGGCGGGTTTGCTGGGACGCCCCCAGTGAAATCGACAGGAGCCCCCACTCCAAGCAAAGCAGCAGGGCTCCCGGTTCTTTCAGCCGAGCGTTTGCGAGAGAAATGGAGATTCCAGGTAGACGAAGCTCAATATTATATACACATGAAGAAACCACATGACACAGAGCACATCTTCACACGGCACCGTGAAATACCCCTACCCAACAGGTGCTTATTTCTTTCAATATTAAGAAACGACAGACACAATATGAGCAACGGCAAGGGGGGCGTATCTCCTGCACATCCCTTAGGGAAAGGGCACTCCAACCATTCAGGGCCATGAGGGTGACACAGGAGAAGCCCCCCCCCCCCGCAACTCCTTCCATATTGGGCCACATGCAAATAAAACCATATTAATTGCTTTCTTTTCCCTTGTAGACAAGTTATTTCTTTGTTGTTGTTTTACAATAAAGAAGGAGGCAGAGCAGGGGTGAGATATTCCATACTTTACTAAATAACAAATATTCTTTTTCTTAAAAAAAAGAAACAGGCGGACTTTTTTTATATACTAAATATCTATTTTGAATTATAACAAAAATAGTACTTATAATAACAATAACAATAACAATAATAAGTTTATAAACTCAGACCAAAAACAAAAACACCACACCACCTTTGTGTATAAAATAATATAGCAAATTGGAACTGTGCCAGCAAATTAAAAAAAGACACACAAGACAAGACACATATTCTGAGACTCAAAAGTGCTTCATCCTGCAAACTGCAGTAACAATTTTAATATCTTTTCTTTTTTTAGTCAAGTTATATTAGTTAGGAATGGTAAATCGAACAGGAGCTATCCTTGCCTAGATACAACGCACACGTATGCATATATATATAAAGTTTATAAATGTATGCCTCTTATATTTCTCCCCCTTCCCTCGCCCCCCCCCCCATTACTGGTCCATCTTCTGGTGGGTCGCTCAACTTGCAGTGAGCATGTCTTTTCCTCTGCTTCCCATCAGCGCATGTATTTCCATGCTCCACTTTCCTCGCCATGCCTGGGTCAACCGACCGCCCCATCGTTGGCCCATGCACCATTTGAAGAGTGCTGTCCCAGAACCCTCTGCAAAGGATTGTGGGATGCGCCCCTCAAAAGGGCAAGCGGCTTCACTGACCGCCCCGCCCCCAACAATGTTCCTGCTGCCAGCCCAGCAACCAACCTCACGAGTGGCCCACCCGACACAAACCTCAGCACTTTTATATATCTGTGGATGGCATAGATCTGCTGTATTGCGAGAGGAAACAGGTTGGGAAATCTTAGGGAGGGGGAAAGGGAAGCCAGAGCTGATCTTGTTAACGGAAACAAAGGGCAAAGGTGGATTTATCTTTAGAATCATAGAACGGTAGAGTTGGAAGGGACCAGAGGGTCATCTGATCCAACCCCCTGCAAGACAGGAAGAAGAAGAAAGAGAGTTTGGATTTGATATCCCGCCTTTCACTCCCCTTCAGGAGTCTCAAAGCGGCTCACATTCTCTTTTCCCTTCCTCCCCCACAACAAACCCTCTGTGAGGTGAGTGGGGCTGAGAGACTTCAGAGAAGTGTGACTGGCCCAAGGTCACCCAGCAGCTGCAGGTGGAGGAGCGGAGACGCGAACCCGGTTCCCCAGATTACGAGTCCACAGCTCTTAACCACTACACCACACTGGAATCTCAACTAAAGCAGGGTTTACAATCCTATTCCATGCATCTTAAGACTTATGCCTCGCCAGGAGCGAAAAAGAGGATGGAAGCAGAGCAGACCAGCCTGGTGCCCCCAAAATGCTTTGCCCCAAATATCTGATGGGTAGCGACGGCTCAAGCCAGGCCCTGAGCATGCAGTGGTTAATTTTTGGGTGGGGAAAGTGCCAGGGCTCAAGCCCGTCAAGGAAGTTATTTATTTGCTTATTTTTTTCATTTATTTCTTACATTTATATACCACTTTTTCCTCCGTGGAGTCCCCGGCAGCCTGAATGGTTTGCCCCTCCCCCCTTTTTGTCCCCACAACAACCCCGTGAGGTGGGTTAGTCCAACCCCCCTAGATGGCAGCTAATGGTTTGGCATTTGAATTGGCTTTATAAAAGAATAATATTCCTTGCTTGCTTCCTGCAATCCACAAGTCCCAGGGGCTTTGAGAGTTTCCCTGCAAACTGGGCATGGCCTGAACTCTCTTGGCTGGCCACAGCTAACCAGGGAGGGCTGCTCAAAAGTATTTCAGAAAGTGCCTCCAGAATTTACCCTGTTTCTCCAAGGTTTGGAACTTTGCTTTCAGACATGACTGGTTCTGAACTCCCGCAACTGATGAGGAGGTTATGGGATCTGAGAGCCTGCAACACGTCAGAGCAACCACTTGGGTCCAAGGATCAACAATAATATAATTATTTTTTTCAAAAGCAACAACCACCACCTGATGGTAAACATGGCTAACAATGTAGGCAACCATTGTTCTGAATTCAAAGGATGGCCCCAGAAATGTGGCTACTTGATTGGAAACCCATTTCCTTAAATAGTAATTTCCTTAAATACATGGGGGGAACCAGGGATGGGGGCTTTCCCCATGGCAGGGAGTGTGAGAGTGTGTGGGGGTTCTCTCTCTTGCAAAGTAACGACAGTTTGGCTTAAGGGCGCAAGAGCACATTAAACACTCAACTGTGCCTAAGGGAAGTCTATGCAATGACCACCATGGCTTTGGGTTGGATGGTGGATGGCAGGATGGGACCACAGAGGATTTCAACATGGGCGGCAGAGCTTCAGCTCCAGAAAACCATATTTTGCTCCTGAACCCCATTCTCGACATTTGTCACTGACCCTCATTATCAGAGTTAGGAGGTGGCCACAGGCTTTGAAATTTGGCTGGTGATCAGAGAGTTTAGGTGCTCCCCAGACATAAAGAAGCTTCTTCTCATGAGAGTCCACAGGTCAGTTCTTCAATATTACACTTCCACAGCAGTGATTTTAAAACAGGTGTCTTAAAATCAGCCGGAAGAACAGGCCAAGGAGTCTCAAATGCATGGACTCCAAAGTCCCCCCACGCTCTGCTGAAGATGGGCTCCTAACTCATGCCTAAACCTCTGGATAATTTTAAAAAATCCATGTTCTTCCTCAGCCGTTTTTCTGACAACTTCCCCATGCGTGTCTTCAACACACAAGGAGCTGAGCATCAATGTGGTGTATAGCAGTTCCAACGCCAGGCCCTGTTTAAGCAGACATCCTGGTACCTCCTGGAGCCATGGGATGCAGCAAAGCTGACGCTATGGCAACGCAAAAATGTATTCCTCCCACCAACACACAATACTGATTTTAGCCAGACCCCACAGAGGGAGTCCTCTTGGCCACTCTCTCTAAAGAAAGCTAAAATAAAAAAGATATTTCCCAAATGCTGTCACAGGTCACTGACCAGTTTAACACTGATGCTTCGAAGGTCAGGATCTGCCAGAGGTCACTCGCTACCCCGACCCCGGTCAGGTAAGGCTTCTGACAGAAGGGCAGGACACCCAGACCTCCGGGGGCCAGCAAAGAGCAGGGGGTCCTGAACCCCAAGAAAGAGCAGCAGACAGCAGCAGCAGGAGCAGCGAGGAACCTCTCCTTGCAACAGAAATGCTTCTGTTTCAGATTATATTTATATATTTATATATATTTATATATATGTGCATATATTAACATTTACGTACTGTTTATAGCCAAGACAATCCCCTTCTGCTTAGTGTTAAAACAAAACAAAACAAAACAGAATCCATCCAGGTGGTCTCCGCAACCTGTTCCCCGCCTGCCCACCCCTCGCGCTAATGCGCCACCGTCATTTTGGCATATTCGTCAGAGAAGGCTTTGCCCAAGAGGTGTCAGGCGGCAGGTCTCCATCGTCCATGGCAAGCTGGGCTTTTCCCTTTCCACTCCTCCATTCTGGGGGCCCTCAACCTCCCCAACCAAGAGAAAGCAAACCGAGGGTCCGGTTTACACAGTGGCGCCCAGCATGGCTTCTGTCTCTGTCAAGATTTCGTTCTGGTTCGAGTCGAGTCCGAAAAACTTGACCTTGAGCCCGTCCACCGGGTGGACGACGGGCACCAGCGTGATGCGGGGGAAAGTTCTGGTGGCCAGCTCAAAGCGGCTGGTGCTGGCCAGCTCGATGGCCAGAGCCTTGAGGAACAGCTTGGCCAGGTGCTTGCCCAGACAGGTCCTTACGCCTCCGCCAAAAGGAAGGTAGTGGAACCTGCCGTCTTTGTCTTCCGTGCGGCCCTGGGCAAAGCGGTCTGGGTCAAAGACGTCCACATCCTTGAAGACGGGAGCCGTGTCGTGAGTGTCCCGGATGCTGTACATGACGCTCCAGCCTTTGGGGATTTGGAAGCCCTGTGGAGGAGGAGGAGAATTTAAATTCGGTTTGAATCTGTTTTCAGTTTACTGCAGATTATTATTATTATTATTATTATTATTATTATTATTATTATTATTATTATTACCCTGCCCATCTGGCTGGGTTTCCCCAGACACTCTGGGCAGCTCCCAACAGAATATTAAACAGAATAAAACATCAAACATTAAAATCTTCCCTAAACAGGGTCTTCCCTAAACAGGGCTGCCTTCAGATGTCTTCTAAAAGTCAGATAGTTGTTTATTTCCTTGACATCTGATAGGAGGGCGTTCCACAGGGTGGGCACCACTACCAAGAAGGCCCTCTGCCTGGTTCTTTTGATTGTATTAGCATTTGTTCTTTTTTTTCCCCCAAGACATTTTTTTTTAGTTTTGCAAATGAAGGGTACAAATAAACTAAAAGATAATGATGATGATGATGATGATGATGATGATGATGATGATGATGATTTATTATTTATACCCTGCCCATCTGGCAGGGCTTCCCCAGCCACTCTGGGCAGCTTCCAACAAAATATCAAAATACAATTATGAGATAAGAGACTTATTAACAGACTGGTTACAGTTTCACCAATTAAATGGCATATTTAAGATAGACCGGATGCCCCTTATGAGAAACCTGCAAGCAGGATCTGAATCAATGAGCCCTCTCCCCACCTGTGGTCTCCAGCAATGGACATTTTAATATTGTATTTTAATCTTGTTTTTAAGTTGTATTTTAATCAATTGTTTTATACCTGGTGTTAGCTGCCCTGAGCCTGGTCTTGGCTGCGGAGGGCGGGGTATAAATAAAAATTATTATTATTATTATTATTATTATTATTATTATTATTATTATTATTATTCGGAAGCATCGCTGGCTGGGAGCCAGATCACTTTATAGGGATCCCTTGAAGAAGAGGAGTTTGGATTTGATATCCTGCTGTATCACTACCCGAAGGAGTCTCAAAGCGGCTAACATTCTCCTTTCCCTTCCTCCCCCACAACAAACACTCTGTGAGGTGAGTGGGGCTGAGAGACTTCAAAGAAGTGTGACTAGCAGCTGCATGTGGAGGAGCAGGGAAGCGAACCCAGTTCACCAGATTACGAGTCTACCGCTCTTAACCACTACACCACACTGGCCACCACACTTAAGCTGCTGTGCATTTGGTGAATTTCCATTTCGGGAGGCATGTCGCCTGGGGAAACTTTTATGGAAAAGCAACAAGGGAAGCAGCTCAATGCAGGCACCATGTGCAAGGCGTCCTGCTCTATACAGAACTGAACCCCAAGCCACGTGCAGCAGATCTCCTGCCAGGCCCCTTCCTCACGCAGCGAGCCAGAGATGCTAGAGGGTTGTAAGGCAGGTCTCCGTACTCACGTCCAGCTCGAAGGTCTGCAGCACCGTCCGGTACCCTCCGGAGATGGGGGTGAAGAGTCGCAGGACCTCCTTGATGACGCAGTCCAGGTAGAGGAGGCTGCTGATGGTCTCCAGCTGGAGGGAGCCCTCACAGAGGCACCCGTTGTGGAGGATGCCTTTGCTCCTCAGCTCCTCCCGGAGCTTCTCCAGCACCCTGGGGTGCTTCAGCAGTTGCATGATCAGGGAGGTGCTGGCGCTGGCCGTAGTGGCGTAGGCGGCAAAGATCAGCTCGAGGGTGCCATCCTGGAAGGCAAAGAGAGACGTGTGTTATGGGTGAGAGAGAGAGCCAGCACGGTGTGGTCAGTCCCATGGAGTCGCGGGTTCAAATCCCCATTCTGGCATTCTGGCGCCCCTGCATTATAGGAATGCTTTTGGACCAGGGAAGCAGCTTGCTTGCTCTCTGAGGGGCTGGAGGGATTTTCATTCCCCCTATCAAAGTTTGCCTTATCCCTTGGACCGCTTTAGCCTGTGAAACTGGCACTCTTGCAGGCCCCACATAATACCCGACCCACATTTGGGAAGCACTCAGTCTTGCAGTGTGGCAGCACCTAAACCCTGGAACTCCCTGCCTATTGAGAAAAGGCAGGCAATTCATGTACAGTGGATGTTCAGGTTATGAACGTGATCCATGCAGGAAGCATATTCGCAACCCGCAGCGCCGTGTCTGCGCACACACAGGTCGTGATTTGGCGCTTCTGCGCATGTGCAAGCACTGAAACCCGGAAGTAACCCTTTCCTGTACTTCCGGGTTTGGTGCAGTGCACAAACCCGAAATCACGCAATCCGAAGCGTCTGTAACCCGAGGTATGACTGTACTCTTTTTGCTGCCTGCTTAGACAAGGCTCCCCAGACATGTAAAATGTGGATGCACGTTTTTAGTTGAATGTTTCAATGAGTTGTTTTTATGGATTTTGTTCTCTTTCTAAACTGCTTTAAGGTGGGTTTCTTTCTTTCTTTCTTTCTTTCTTTCTTTCTTTCTTTCTTTCTTAAAAAATAAATGAATCCTTTTAATTTCCCTTAAAGTTCCAACAGATTTTACACATTTTGATTGATTGATTGATTGATTGATTGAATTTATTACTTGCCCTCCCTCCCAAAGGAACCCGGAGCAGTAAACACATCAGAAACAAAACAATACAATAAAAACAGCCAGAAACAATCACCTAAATAAAAACAATTAAAAACACTTGAGCTGTTGTGGCTGATGCTGTTCAGCAGAGCAGCCATGAGACCACCAGCATCAAAAGCCCCTGAACTGAGTAGGACTGAGATGAGCTCCACCCCACCCACCCACTCAGGGCCTGTGACCCCAACCTCACCAGCCCCCCTGGAAGTGAGAAGCAACAATGGCAGCGACAGACAGCAGGGCATATCAAGAGCTGACTGATGTGCAAAGCCAGACAAGGCGCAGGGCTCCCTCTCCTAAAGAAACCATTTCTCGCGGTTGTAGTATAGGAGAGGGAAGCCCGGCCTCCCCCAGCCTGCTGCCCTCCAGGTTCTTCAGATGAGAGCATGGCTGGTGTTGACTGGAGGCTGTTGTGACTTAGCATCCAAATGACCTAGAGGTCCCCAGTCTGGAGAAGGTTGGCCAAGTTGCTATGGGAAGGCAGAGGACCCTCGTACCTACGGGACCGCCTCTCCCTGTACGCCCCTCGGAGGACCTTAAGGTCCATAAATAGCAACACCCTAGTGGCCCGGGGTCCTAAGGAAGTCAGATTAGCCTCAACCAGAGGCAGGGCCTTTTCAACACTGGCCCCAACTTGGTGGAATGCTCTGCCTCATGAGACCAGGGCCCTGCAGGATCTGATTTCTTTCCACACAGCCTGTAAGACAGAGTTGTTCCGCCTGGCCTTTGGCTTGGAATCCACTTGATCTCCTTCCCCTCTTTCCTTTTTCCTTTCTCCTTCTGTGATGGAACTCCTATTTGGGGACTTCCCTGGCTTTTTTCTGGCCCATGTAGGACTAGTCTGGATACTTCCCCTTGGTGAAGACTTGACGTTTTCATCCCCAAAAAAGTTTTTGATTTGAGTTCCCACTGAAATGAGGTTGCATTTTAATGTTGTATTTTAATCTTGTTTTCAAGTTGTATTTCAATCCATTGTTTTTATATTTTGTGTTAGCCGCCCTGAGCCCCGGTCTTGGCTGGGGAGGGCGGGGTATAAATAAAAAAATATTTATTATTATCTAAAAGTTGGGGAAATCTGGGTTTCTGCTCTGTCAACTCCAGCTCAGACTCCATGAGCCTATATGCGAGATTAATGTTCTTTGCCACAACACTATCCACTAGTTTACATTGAATTGCATTTGCCCTTTTACTGCCCATTCACTCAGAGCAACATAGGCAGCTGCTTTATGCAGAATCAGACCATTGCATCGCATCTACCTCAATATTGTCTACACTGACCGGCAGCTCTCCAGGGTTCAAGGCAAGGTTCTCTCCCACCCTACCTAGAGCTCCTTTGGAGGACTGAATCTGCATGCAGAGGAGATGCTCTGCCCCTGAACTACAGCCCTTCCCCCCAGACCATGTTGTTTTATTGCAAGAGAGGTCGTCTTTATCCTGTGCAAGAAGAAGAGCCAAGGGCTCCTTGCGGCCCCCCAGCCCCGACCCACCTTCAGTTCCTGCATGGTGAGCTCCTTGCCGTGTTCCTTGCCGCTTTCGATCAGGAGGTCCAGGGCGTCGGAGTAGTCCTTGCCCTGCGTGTTCTGCAGCTTTTCCCGGATCGCTTTCTCCAAGCTCTTCTGCAACAGCTCTCGAGCACGGATTCCCTGGAGGAAAAAGGAGGAGGTTGGAAGCCAGGAAGAGCAGCTGCCACACAGCAAAGCCCACGTCCTGCTCTCTTCTCACTCTCAGCTCCAGCCTTTCCTGGAGCATCACAGAAGTATAGCAACCAGAACCGTCTTCCCCATTGGTGTTAGTGGTTCGTTGCGCCAGGGCGCCAGCCTCTCAGGGGCGCCCTAGCGAGTAGGGGAGCTGTGCGGCTTTGCCAGCAGCCTCCCCTTTCCCTGAACGCCCGCCAGCTGCGGCCCGCTAACTATATGGCTGGTGGGCATGCAGCTTCCTTCCCAAGCCTCCTCAGGAGGAGAGCGAGCCCAAGAAGCTGCGCTGCTTCCCTCCCAAGCTTCTGCAACTGCTAAAGATGGCCCTGATCCCGGTCGTTGTCCTCCTCCTGCTTCCTGGCGAAAGACGGTGAGCAGCCTTCCCAGGCTGCCTTCTTGGGCGCCCCAATGCAAGTCCGCCAGGACGTTTTCCTGCTTGATTGCTGCCACCACACCAGGGATCGGGGCAGTGGGGGAGGCAGAGGACATTTTCCACCACCCTCTCCCTTGTTTTGGAGTTGTGGGGGTGGGCTCTCTGGAGGGATCTCTGCACCACGGCGCCAGATATGCTTAAGACGGCCCTGAGAGCAACCCCAAAATCATCTGCTGCAGCCCCCTGCAATGCAGGAATCACAGCATCAGCAGGTGAAGCGCTCAACACCTGCAGGGAGAGGGAGAGCAAACAGCCCAGCCGACCCTCCAGAATCAGAGCCATCTGCACATGCTCCAAGATGCTCTGAACACTACCTAATAGTGAGGTCAGTATATTCCCATGCTGTCTGCTCTGCCTGGTGACAGCTCTCCGGGGTCTCGGGCACAGAGACAGCTCCCCTTCCCATCGCCTGCTTAACTGGTCACTTTCATCCCAAGGATCGAACCCAGCGCCTTCTGTAGGCCATGGTGTTCTTCTTCCAAGCCACTTCTCCTGACCAAGACATCTCTTACCTTCCGGTAGCCGCTAAAAGGCAGGTCCACAGGCAAGGAGAAGACGTTCTCCATGAACTGCTGGTAGACCTCAAAGAGCTGGCTGAGGTCTTCGTCCGGGATCCGGAAGCCCAGCAAGACCCTGATGGCCATGCGGAAGGTGAGCTGCTGGGCTTCGTAGTAGACATTGATGGGATCCGGGTTGCTGCTCCATGCCCTCAAGGTGTCCTGGATCACAAGCTGGATCTTGGGCAGGTAGCTCTCCAATGCCTCGTGGCTGAAGATTTTGGAGAACACCTGAAATGGAAGGGACAGGTATATCAGGAAAACACCAGGGGAAACTTTCTGATAATTCAACAGTGGAACAGACATTGTTCCTTGGCTGCCATTGGGCACAGGCAGGAATCACTGGCCCAGTTACACAGCTCCCCTACAAAGGAAGGTTGCAGGGTTTGGGCAAAGGCAAGTCGGAGGCAACATTGGAGAAGTTCATAAAATTATGTGCAGCATGGGAAATGTGGATAGAGAGAAAATGCTTTCTCCCTCTCTCATAACTCTTGGACTCATGGGCGGCCAATGAAGTTGACAGATTCAGGAGGGACAAAAGAAAGTCCTTCTTCACTCAGTGCCAAGTTAATCTATGGAACTCTCTCCCACAGGATGCCTTTGAAAAAGAATTAGAGAAATTCATGGAGGAGAGGTCTATGGATGGTCACTAGCCATGATGGCGAATGTTCTGCCTTCACAGTTGGCAACAGCAGTAATGCTTCTGAATACCAGAGCCCTGGCACAGCGAAATGTCTTGGACCAGCCTTGCCACCCCATTGGCAAGGAGTGGAGGGAATGGCATTGATGACCCAGATAAATGAACACCAAGAAAGGATGGCTAAGATACTTATTCACACAGCACAAACTATGGAACTTGCATGAGAACATCAAAAGAGCATCTGCTGGACCAGCCCAAAGCCCATGGAGCCCAGCATCCTGTTCTCAGAGTGGCCAACTAAATGCCGGTGGGAAACCAGGGAGCAGAACATGCGCACAAGAGCAGGATTCTCTCCTCGCATGGATCCAGCAAATGGCATTCAGAAGCCTTGCTGCCTCCAACTGTGGAGGGCAAAGCGCAGCCACCTTTGCTAGGAGCCATCGACAGACACCTCCTTCTAAAGATGGCTTTAAAGGAGGATTCAACAAGCTCATGGAGGCCACTCCTTTCCTGATGAGAAAGGAAAAAGGAAAGGGAGGAGGGGATCAAGTTGATTCCAAGCCAAAAGCCAGGCGGAACAACTCTGTCTTACAGGCCCTGTGGAAAGAAATCAGATCCCGCAGGGCCCTGGTCTCATGAGACAGAGCGTTCCACCAGGCCGGGGCCACCACTGAAAAGGCCCTGGCTCTGGTTGAGGCTCATCTGACTTCCTCAGAGCCGGGACCTCTATGGTGTTGCTATTTATGGACCTTAAGAGCCATTAGCCTGATCCTGCAGGCTCTTCTGATCTCCGTCAAGGCTCCCCTGGCCTCTCTCTTGCAGCCGGCAGTCTCTCCAGCCCTGATATTTATGTTCTGCCCTGCGTTGCCTCTCTCGCCCTCCCTCCGCCCTGAATCCTGGGCGGAAGGAGAATGTTTGCTTACTTTTTATTAACTGACATGTGCGACGCTGCTGCTGCCACCGCCGTGATCTGGGCCCCCCAGCTCCAGTAGCAGCGGGGAGCACGCGCCAAGGTAAAGCTCAGGCGGTCCTGTGCGATGCAGCCGTCTCCAGGAATCTGGCTCGTGTCAAGGAGGACTTGCGAGGTGGGGGGTTGGGGATTTGGGAAGGCAGAGCAAGCAAAGACCTCTCCGCTTGCAGGGCTGGAGAGATCCTTGCTCCAAGAGCCTCGCTTTGCAAGCTGCGTGGGAGAGAGAATTCCCTCCCCAAGCCACGCACACAGATCTGTTCAGCCACTGAGATCTGCCCAGGAAAAGGAACTGTTTCTTGGACGCAGCTCTGCCCTGCCACGGCACGGGGCGCCTTCTGCTCTGGTTTTGTTTAGTCAAATAACAGCCCCCGATTTTTAATGGCCTTTGCCTCAGCGCCAGCAATTCCTGCTTCATAAGGAGGGCTAAGACTGACTCGCTAGGCGTTCCTAGGTGGGACGGGCAGAACACCAGATTTAGGGCAGTCTGGGGACGCCAAGCCCAGGGGGCAGTAAAGAATTATATATTTATACAGGTACCTACTGCGAAGATCCTTAAGAAAGCAACTGTACCAAAAGGAATTACAGTGAACGCTCGGGTTGCAAACGTGATCCATGCGGGATGCACATTCACAACCCGCAGCGGCGCATCTGTGCACACGCAGGTTGCAATTCAGCGCTTCTGCGCATGTGCAAAGCGCGATTTAGCACTTCTGTGCATGCACAACCGCCGAAACCCGGAAGTAACTCATTCCAGTACTTCCAGGTTTCGGTGGTCCATAACCCAAAAAAACGCAACCTGAAGCGTCTGTAACCCAAGGTATGACTGTATTGTGAATGTGAACATAAATATTTGGGGGGACGTCAAATTTTGTCCTCACTTAGGGGTCTATATTACCCAAGTCCTGGTGGGAGGCATAAGTTCCCCTGGATTAGAAATGAACAAACAGCAAAACGGAATCTGTTCTGGGATCTCAGGCCAGAGTTTGACCTTCTCCAAAAGGGACACAAAATGTCCCACCAGCAGGATCAGAGCTCAGGAGTCCTCTCTGCTCCTGCTGAGCTTTCCAGCAACTGCTTTTCAGAAACATTGCTGCCTTTGGCTGTGGAGAAAGGACAGGAACAGATGGTGGCCTAGGTGGGCCTGATCCAGCAGCCTCTTACGGTCTCCCTGTAGGAAAGGAAGCCTGCCAAGAGGAAAGGCGAAGAGGTGCAGGTGGTCAGCCACATTTCGGTTTCCTCTTTTTATTCATTTCCAATATTTAAATGTAAAGGTAAAGGGACCCCTGACCATTAGGTCCAGTCACGGACGGCTCTGGGGTTGCGCACTCATCTCACTTTATTGGCCGAGGGAGCCGGCATACAGCTTCCGGGTCATATGGCCAGCATGACTAAGCCACTTCTGGCGAACCAGAGCAGCGCACGGAAATGCCGTTTACCTTCCCACCAGAGCGGTACCTATTTATCTACTTGCACTTTGACGTGCTTTCAAACTGCTAGGTTGGCAGGAGCAGGGACCGAGCAATGGGAGCTCACCCCGTCGCGGGGATTCGAACCACCGACCTTCTGATCGGCAAATCCTAGGCTCTGTGGTTTAACCCACAGTGCCACCTGCGTCTATATACCACCTAATGGCAGAAGTCCTCTGGGTAGCTCAGCAGGGAAACGGAAGCCCACGAGAGGTCTGGGCTGCACTGCATCAGAGGAAGCTACTGCATACAGAGTCAGACCATTGGCTCCACCTGCTAGGTATCGCTGGCTCCGACTGGCAGCAGTGCCTCTCTGGGAGTTTGGGCAGGGAGGGTCTCCCAGACCTATGTGGAGAGGCAGGCAGGGATTGTACCTGCGGTACCCTGATTTCCAAGCAAATGCTGACTACCGAGCTGCAGCCTGTCCCCCTAAGAGGGTCCTTCCCCTCTCAGCAGATCGGGGTAAAAATGGGGGCTGTGCCAGAGTCCCTCCTCTCCCTCTTCCTTCCTCGAACCCCCTTGCAGGGCTCTGAAAAACCATCCCACTGTGGAAATCCCAAAAGGCTCTCTGCATTCCCCTCTTACCTGCGTACATTAATACCCCTGCGCCCTCTAGTGAGCAATTGCAGAATAACTCTTCCTATTCCCCCCCCCCCACTGCACCCCCACCCCAACAGGCCACCCGCTGCCTTCTAGACTGCACAGGTGTCCTGGGAATTGCAGAGACCTGACCAGTGGAGCGGAGATGAAAGAACAGGGAGACATGTCCAAACCGTGCCCTCTGCTTCTGCAAGGCCACCCATTGACACCTGAAGATAAATACTGGCAGAGGGGGAACGACGCTATTGCTAAGTGGTCAGTGTGTGGGGGGGGGGAGATGTTCACAAAAATTGAACCTTTCTTTAGCAAAAATAATCAAGGATCCGGATTGTATGCACCACGCAGCAATCGAGTCTTTAATCTATCATGCAAAGCGACCACAAAGGCGATAACTGGCTGGGTCTCTCCACAATCGAAAGGGAGTCTTCTGCAAATGCGAAGAAGAGATTGCAGGATCAGGCCAGTGGCCCATCTAGGCCAGCTTCCTGTGCTCACAGGGGCCAACCAGATGCCTGCAGAAATCCAGCAAGCAAGATTTGAGTACAAGAGCGACATTCTCCCATCCGGTGGTTTCCAGACCTGGGATTCAGAAGCATCTCTGCACCTAACTGTGGAGGCCAAGCAGAGCTAGGAGCCCATCAAGAGTCCTCTTCTCCTCCATGAATTTGTCTAATCCTCTTTTAAGGCCAACAAAGTCAGTGGCCGTCACTGTCTCCTGCACAGGCGAGTTCCACAGATGAACTATGCACTGCACAATAAATGACTTTATCCGTCCTGAGCCTTGCAACCAATAATTAAACAAGCATCTGCTTGGCAGGGAAGCTGGTCACTTAGACCCACCCAGAGGTTCTCCTCTGCCACCCACCCACCCCACCTTGCCCCCCGTGACCTTGTGAGACTGTGCTTCGTTCCCTCCCCACATTTCCCTGCTACCTGGGAGACGGCGACAGAGGTGGTCTTGCCCCAGACTTGCTCAGGGGAAGCTAAGTAACATCACACACGTTGTGGTAGGGCTGGGATCCATTTCACATGGAACGCTGCGCTGAACTCTATAACTAAACCAACCCTGGAGCCACTCGGCAGGAATGTCTGAAATCCGGGAGCTTTTGAAGTTGTAGAATCGGTTGTTAATTATTATGTCTCCGAGTGCAGAAATTGCACAGAGACGGTGATATTTTTATACGCCCGCTGGAGACACTCTATCCGAGTTTTCTGGAGTGACGTTAGACAAAGGTCTCTTGACATTGAAGGAGTTTCAGTCCCCTTGGACTCTCCCGACAACGTCTTTTACATGTCAGCTAGGGTGGCAGGGCCAGCTTACGGCGGTGATCCTTTTAGAGGCAGGACGTAATGGTTACCCCAAGACATTTTACTGCCCATGCAGCTGGACCACATGCTCCCAGAGCAGCGCATAAGGAAAAGATGCTGTGGTGTGGCCCTTCCTCATAAACAGCCACCCGCTTTCTGAAATTCTCATCCCGAAGATGCCTCTGGGATCATACTGGGGAGGCGCTTGGGGGTGACAAAATGTTTTCGCTCAGCCCTGCAGCCCAATCCTTGCACTCACGAATCCAGCTACACAAAGGGTGCGGCTTATTGTAATGCATAATTTTAATCATCTGACAGCTAAGACTCTTTTTTTATGGGTGTGTGTTCAAAACCCTTTGGAATAGATCCACATGTTTTCAGAATTCATTTCATAAGTATGGCAAGCATCATAAAATCATGGAATTGTAGAGTTGGAAGAAATTCTCGGGGTCATCTAGTCCAACTGCCTGCAATGCAGAAGAAGGAACTCAATGCACTAAACCTAGGAAACCTATAACATTTATTCAAAGTCATGGTCATTTGGTATTGGCAATTTTTTTGGTGGAGGGTTGTAATTTGAGTGGTGGTCTTTGTGGGCGGAGGGGGAGAGGACAAATCCTGGGTCTTAATTGTTTTGTTTTGTTTTGTTTTGTTTTTGCTGTGCTGTGGAGCTCCTGCCACTCCCTTTATTAAAACTTTTTAAAAAATAAAGATTAGAAAAGGATGTTTACAGGGTACCTTGCAAAGTGCATGTTCCCTGCAAGGCACCTGCCACCTTCCTTTGTCCAGAGACATCTATGGGTCGACACCAGCATCCCCAAATCTGATGCAAATTTGTGCAATAAGTCTGTGCCCCAAATTCTCCCCCACTGGAAAGGGAGAAGGCCAACAATAAAAGGGGGGGCCTGGAATAATAGTAGTAGTAGCAGTAGTAGTAGTAGTAGTAGTAGTAGTAGTAGTAATAATAATAATAATAATAATAATAATAATAATAATAATAATTTGTTATTTATACCCCACCCATCTGGCTGAGTTTCCCCAGCCACTCTGGGCGGCTTCCAATTGAATGTTAAAAACAATACAGCATTAAATATTAAAAACTTCCCTAAACAGGGCTGCCTTCAGATGTCTTTTAAAGATAAGATAGCTGCTTATTTCCTTCACATCTGAAGGGAGGGTGTTCCACAGGGCGGGCGCCACTACTGAGAAGGCCCTGGTGGAAGATAAATTAATGGTGCAATCCTGCTAAGTATGTTTAATCAGACATTGATCCCTTTGAACTCAATTGTATTTTGCACCCTGGGAAGTGAACTTAGATCTGCAACCCCAAAACTCTTTTCCTGGTAGCACCGGTGTGAAGCCGTCCAGACTGGAACATTCTGGAGGCTGGAACAATGCAAGAGCCCTGCAGGATCAGGCCCAGGGGGGGGGGCCACCCAGTCCAGCATCCTGTTGTCACAGCAGCCAACCATATGCAAACAGGATTCGAACTCCATGAATTGGTCCCATCCTCTTTTGATGCCCTAATATGCTTTTTGCGGGACAGTGATGTTCAGTGCAAAAGGGGGCAGCTCTTTAAAGAGGAGAGACGCCTTTGCCAGTCTCCTGAGGCTCCTTGCGGCTGCCAACACCAGAAGCCGCTTGCTCCAAAGAGGAGCTGAATGATCTCGACTCTGAACGTCCAACCGAGCCACCGAGTGGAATGAAAACAGGATATTTCAAGCTTTATGGTTTTCCTTAGGCAGAACATTCTTGCACCGGTGTCTCGGCGGCAGGATGTACAGTGCGCTCCAGGTATGTGCGACACAAGAGTCTTTGCTGGGAACCTCGGAGCCTCCCTCTTGTTTGGCTGGTTTTTTTCTGGGTCGGGGTGGCGGGGGGGGGGAGGGAGAAAGGGGAGACCTCCGGGTGACCTTTGGGTGGAGAGTAAATTTCAGATCGAGACTGGCACCACACAAATCCCCGGCTGCAGTTGCCAGATACAATCTTCCTGCAAATATTCAGCCCCCGTTCTATACAATTGCAGCAGAGGGAAGCTTTCTTAAGTGGAAACATCAAACGAAAGTCAACACCAGGCCTGTTTACGTGATCAGCTGCCCTCCGACAACAACTGAACTCGCTTCAACTTCCAAGTTGTTTGCATGCCGAAGGGGTGAATCCAGGTTTTGAGGGAGCCAAGAGGAAATCAGCTGCCCATGGCAAGGCCGAGCGCTCTTGACTCGCCTCTCTTTCATCCTGGGATGTGAGATCCAAGGGATGAACAGCAGCAGGGCTGTGAGCACTACCGGGTAGAGCTTACAGGTTCCAAGGGAGCCCCACTGGGTGGTACCCTGGAAGAGTGCCTGGATATGCTTCCAGCATCCCCCAGAGCCCACAACGGACAACACACTGAAATTGAGCCAGGGATGTACTGCTGCAGCACAAAAGACTAATGAGACTTATTTGCACATGCTTTCTGTCCACAGCTCAGGAGATCACAGCACTGATCTCACTGTTACCAATATGGTGGTGCCAGGCTGCCAGGCTACTGTTTTGCGGGCCAGGTTTCCAAAAATATGTTGACAAATTGGAGGATTAAGAGGATGATGAGGCCCCAGTCTGCAGAGTGGCCTTCCTGTGTGGGCTGGCTTATCACTTTCAGTGCACATCTGAGCCACGCGGCACATAATGCACCACAGTTCAGTTGCACACCAGTGACACCCTGGTGGAAAAGCCACACAGGAGGACCCACACGGCCTGCAGCTGGGCACCATCTCAGCCCTGAAGGCTCAGTTCTAGATTCAACTCTGTGCAATACTGCACCAATTCTCAAAGTAAAGAGTGCCAGTGTGGTGAAGTGGTTCATGTGTTGTGCTAGGAAGTGGGAGAGACCAGGGTTCGAATCCCCACCCGGCCATGAAGCTCAGTGGGTGACCTTTGGCCAGCAGCAGCCTCTCAGTCTAACCTACCTCACAGGGCTGTTGTGGGGATGGGGAGAGGCATGCATACACCACCTGAGTTCCTCAGAGGGAAAAGGTGTATACATGGCAAAAGATAAAATAAACCCCAGGGCCTTTGATTCAATTCCCTCCTACTTTGTAGCAGCAGCAGCAGAAATCAGCCCCATCATTTCTATTTTATGAGTGTGAAATTTCAGTGCGCAAACCCTGGCCTTTTATTGTCTTACTAGCCATGCTCTTTTAAATGTGTCTTCAACATTTCATCTCCTTTAGGAATGATTTATTTCAAAACGTTTAAGATAAAAAGATCACTCTTGCAACATTAAATGTATATTCTATACTTGAACTTGGGTTTTAAAAAAACGTATTTAAGCTAACGCTTTAGTTTCCTGTTATTTTATACTGCTTTGAATGAATATATTGCATTTGATTCTCCTTCTGCAATTTTAATTATTACTTTGGAATGACTTATTTGATATTTCGATGTGGCTTGTATATCGCTTTGAGATCTGTTTCCTTTAAAATATGAAGCGGCGTGGAAACGAATAATAATAACTGCACCCATATTTGTTTTTTCCCATGGAGAGAGCAGGTCCAGGGGCGCACTCCCTGGTGCGCCCAAATGTGCTCCTCCGTTAAAACGAGTAAAACAAATCAAACGAGCACAATTCCTAGGACCTGTTTGGAGAGTTCCCAGGCACTCCGAATTGGGCAACCCTCTGCAGTAAATGTATGAGGAAAGGGGGCCTGTGCTAAGCTTTTGGATATGTCCGAAGGAACAGACAGGACAAGTGCTCAAAACATAAACCCCAAACAATGTCCTTCAATCAGTGAGGGCAGATTCAGGCTCCTCCCCCCCCCCAGTAGCAGCGAGGAACCCAGACTCTGAAAGCGCTTTGTCCTCCTCCTCCTCACACACAGGCAAGCTCCAAAGCCGCATCCACACAGCGCTTGCGCCGAGGCCTCCAGCCCTGGCCGCTGCTCAAGACAGGATACCCGAATTGATGGTTCAGTGGCCTTGCAAATCTTACATGCCGGTATTTTTGGCTGCTGGGGCCGCGATCGCAAGCAGGAGAGCATGTCTCGGGAGTCTGCCAGCTCCAGCGGAACAGAAAACAAAGAGAGGGCTCCCTGGCCTTGCACTTGGCCCAGGAGACGGGGCGGGGAGTGGGGAGAGAGGAGAGAGGAGGAGGAAGGGAAAAAACGCTCTCCAAAAACAGCTTTTTCAGCTGCCGCTTGGCACCCTGCGAGTCAGGCAAGAGAGGCGGAATCGCTGATCTTTCTTTCTTTCCAAAGCCATGCACAGGAGCGCAGTTTGAGCCCCAGCCTTGAATGGGATGCCCAAACCATGGTATTGTGGAGCTGGGGCCCCCCAAAGGTCATCTAGTCCAACCCCTGACATGCAGGATTCACAGCTGAATGGGTGGGGCTAGAGCACTAGATGCTCTTAAGGCCAGCAGAAGGCATTGCACAGAGGAGGGGTGCTACACTTTGGAGAACATTGGCAAACTCCAGGCGCAGGGGAGGGGGAGCAAAGACAGCCTGAGGGCCATGTGCCCTCCTGAACAACTTTTCAAGGGCTGCATACTCAAGGTGGATGGTTTGGGATGCAAGGAGCAAAAGCAAGAGGGGCCGAGAGACAAGTGTTTGTTGTTGCCTCAGCACCCACCCATAGGGTACCCACATTCCAGCCAGGCAGACCCGTCTGTGCTCACACCCCTCTCTGTCTTATCATAGAACTGGAGAGTTGGAGGGGACCTCAGGGGTCATCCAGTCCAACCCCCTGCAGTGCAGGGATCGCAGCTAAATCACACATGACAGGTGGCCATCACAGCTGTGCTTACAAGGAAGGAGAGTCCGCAAGGCATCATTAGGGTTCAAGGGCTCCTCCCAGCCAGTCAAAAGGGCTGGAGGAGGCCACGGGGGGGGGGGTGAGAGTCCAGACAGAGAGAGCCCAGAAATGGAAGCAAGAAGAAATTCCAACGAAAGAAGAATGGCAGACGAAATTAATGGACTATGCAGAATTGGACAAAATGACAGGAAGGATTCGAAACCTGCGGGACCAGAGATTGACAGAAAATTGGAAGAAGTATATGAATTATTTGAAGAGCAACTGTCATCAACAAATTACGCTAGTAGGACTACAATAAGTTTTGTAAGGAGAAATATACGAAGTGTTACAAAGTAGAAAAAGATAGAGATATTGGTTATGATTTTGAAATGTAATAGGGAAAATAAGAAATGCATACTAAGAGATTAGATTGGAAAATTTTCAGACAGGACTGATGGAAATCAAAAAAATGAATAAGATGTAAAAGTATGTTTAATTAATGTTGAAGAAGTGTGCATGCACACAAAGTGTGCATGCACACGAAGAAGGTATCTGAAGAAGTGTGCATGCACACGAAAGCTTATACCTAGAACTAACTTAGTTGGTCTTTAAGGTGCTACAGGAAGGAATTTTTTTATAATGTTGAAAATGGTATGTTAAAAAAACTAATAAAAATTTATATATATATATAAAAAGAGAGTCCAGACAGAGAGGTTTGGGTGGGCACATTTGGCCCCTGGAAAAGAGCCGAGAGTAGAAAGTCAGTGTGGCATCGCAGTTAAGAGTCTTGGACTACGGCTGTGGTGACCCGAGTTCAAATCCCCAGTCAGCCAGCAAGCTCAATGGGTGACTTTGGGCCAGCCAAGCTCTCTCAGCCCAGCCTAGTTGTGAAGAAGAATGGAGAGGGCAGAGAAGGGTGGGGAAAAGGAAGGGTGCAGCCTGAGCAGATGACAACGCTCTGTGCAAAAAGAATACGACTAAGGCTACATTGCAGGGGGGCAGGACTAGATGACGCCCCCAACTCTACAAAATCCTATAATGTGAATAAATTGCTGCAACACATCGCTTACTTCCTGGGGGGGGGGGTAGGCAAAAGCGGTGCATTGCAGCAGGAGGAATACCAGGAAGAATGGATGAAATTTAAAGACAAATTAGCTAAATATGTTAAGATAATTTAATTGGAAAAGCTTGCAAATATTAGATAGGCTTAGGGTATAAATATGTAAGGATAAGATTCAAGATGTTTAAAGTTAAATTAGAAAGAATGAAAGATGTTAAGTGATCAAGTTTATTTTTTCAGAAAATCGGTTTTGGAAAACTGTTAAAATGAAATCTAATGAAATTCAACCAAGGGGATTTGAGGAAGTCACTTAATAATGTTACCAAGATTTAAACAGGATGTATGTATGTATGTATGTTTTGATTTTTTGAAAATCAATAAAAAAATTTGGGGGAAAAGGTTACTTTGCATACAGTATTCTGGGCAAGAAGCTACGCGGAGCAGGGAAGGATGTGCACACTGAGCTCTCCACCCCTTATTTCAGAGGGACTCCTGCAGGATCGGGGCCATCGCCTGCTTGGCCTTTGGAATGTGCAGGGAGGGGAGGGAGCTCCCCTTCCTTCAGTCACCAGCCTGATCAGCCCTGAGGCAGAGAAGGAGAGGCTTGAGAAGGGCAGGGGTGGGGCAGCTGCATAGCATGGAGCACGTCCTTCAAAGGCCAGGCAGGCAGGCGTAGCAGGAGCACCAGTGCGCGGCGGGAGGCCCCCCTGACACCTGGACACATGAGGCTCACCTGACCCTGGCAATCTGGAAGTGCCATAATTAAAGGGCAGCCCCGGAGAGGCAGAACCCATTCTCTCCCCCAAAGGAAACGGTTCCAGCTGGAGGGTGAGGCCCCTGGCACCAAGGCTGCCTCTGGCTGAAAGGGACCCCTCTGCTGAAATCACACAGAAGCAATCTCCGGAGAGAGGCATTGCAGAAAGAACCTTTCGGCTGAGCCCCCTGATGGGCTGCATCCTTCTGCCATTTATTTCCCCCTTTTCTGCAGCAAAGAATACCCCACGAAGCTGGATGTTGGAAGATTCAAGGCAGAGAAGAAAGAAAATGCTTCTGCATAATCTGCGGAACTCCCTCCCACAGGAGGCAGTTAATGGGCGCCGACTTTAAAAGAGGATTAGGCAAATTCCTGGAAGAGGATACGGTATAAATGGCTCCTAGCCAGGGTGGCTCTGGTTCGCCCCTGTGAGAATAGGATGCTGGACCTGATGGGCATTGGCCTCATCCAGCAGGCTCTTCCACCAATGACAACACTTTGGAGGTCCCAGGTCACAAGGTGGTTAGATTGGTCTCAACTAGGGCCAGGGCTGGACCATAGTGAAGTGAGAGCTGGACCATCACGAAGGCTGATGGCTGAAGAATCGATGCTTTTGAATTCTGGTGCTGGAGGAGACTCTGGAGAGTCCCATGGACTGCAAGATCATCAAACCTCTCCATTCTGAAGGAAATCAGCCCTGAGTGCTCACTGGAAGGACAGATCCTGAAGCTGAGGCTCCAAGACTTTGGCCACCTCCTGAGAAGAGAAGACTCCCTGGAAAAGACCCTGATGTTGGGAAAGATGGAGGGCAGAAGGAGAAGGGGACGACAGAGATGGTGGGACAGTGTTCTTGAAGAGACCAGCATGAGTTTGAGGCAGTGGAAGACAGGAGGGCCTGGCGTGCTCTGGTCCAGGGGGTCACAAATAGCCGGGCACGACTAAATGACTAAACAACAACAGGGCCAGGGCCTTTTCAGTACTGGCCCCGACTTGGTGGAACGCTCTGTCCCAAGAGACTAGGGCCCTGCAGGACTTGACATCTTTCCGCAGGGCCTGCAAGACAGAGCTGTTCCGCCTGGCCTTTGGTTTGGACTCAGTCTGACTCTTATGTTTCCCTCCCCTTATGGTTTTATCTATGGGCTACTTTTAAAATGAGGCTGCATTTTAAATTGCATTTTAACCTGTATTTTAAATTGGGGTTTTTTCCCTATTATGTTTTTACTGCAATTTTACTGGTGTTAGCCACCCTGAGCCCGGCTCTGGCCAGGGAGGGTGGGGTATAAATAAAATGCAGCATTATTATTATTATTATTATTATTATTATTATTATTATTATTATTATTATTACCTGGAGAACGTACCTTCTTCCATGGCAGCCTCACCTGCACGGGGTCTTGGCCACAAAGCCAAGAACATTTTGCACATGCCCAGAGATGCGGGTTTCAAAACCCACAGCTGAGCGTAACCGCTGAGACAGAAAACTGTCCAAGTAATTTCACAGCAACTATGAGAACCACCCACCCACCTTGAAGTCGGAGGACGTGGAGGGGGCTCCCAGTTCAAGCTGCCCCCATGACGTCCTCCACCTACTGAGATTTGGGAAATGCGTGTTGTTGGTGCAGAGGGGGCGAGTGGGAAGGAGCCTCTCTCTGTTCCAGAGGCAAAGCAGAAAAATATTTAGATGTACCTGAAAGCCATTTCCGGTCTGTCCTGCCTTGCGCAGGAGTCCTGAATAGGAAACTGGAGGGGGCTGAAATTGAAGGGCGCTCCCTTCCTGCCATTGGCAGAGGGGCACACCCTGTTCCCAGCCCTCCTTCCCTAACAAGACAGCCACTCTCAGAAGCAGCAATGGCAGGCCTGCAGCCCAGAGGCCTGGAGGCCATTGCTGCATCGCAGCATTTCGGAGACAGGGGCCCATTCAGCGGAGGGGGCGAGATGGGGGTGGGAGGCAATTTGCCCCACTGTCACCCACAGCTGTTTCCAAAGTTCCAGCACCTTAGCACAGCTAAGCAGGGTCTGTTGTGGGGTTTCAGGAGATGGGAGCCTGGGGCGAGGAGGAGAGCAGAAAACAGACCTGTCCCAAATTAAACCCAAAGGGCACTCAAAGGCACCCTCCTGTTACGGAAAGGCCATCTCTCCATCATGACCCACGAACCCAACAAGATGGGTGGGGTATTATTAAAGGGACCCCTGACCATTAGGTCCAATTGGGGACGACTCTGGGGTTGCGGCGCTCATCTCACTTTATTGACCGAGGGAGCCGGCGTACAGCTTCCGGGTCATGTGGCCAGCAGGACTAAGCCGCTTCTGGCGAACCAGAGCAGCGCACGGAAACGCCATTTACCTTCCCGCCGGAGCGGTACCTATTTATCTACTTGCACTTTGACGTGCTTTCAAACTGCTAGGTTGGCAGGAGAAGGGACCGAGCAACGGGAGCTCACCTCGTTGCGGGGATTCGAACCGCCGACCTTCTGATCGGCAAGTCCTAGGCTCTGTGATTTAACCCAGAGCACCACCCGCGTTCCAGGGTATTACTATTATTATTATTATTATTATTATTATTATTATTATTATTATTATTATTATTATTATTGACACAGTCTCATAAGAATGGAAGAAGTGTGTGGTGGCTCAGTGTTCTGATCTCACAGAGGCCAAGCAGATCTCCGTGGAAAACCTACAAGCAGGATTCGAACCCAAGAACAACCCCCCTCTGGTTTCCAGCAACTGCGATTCAGAGGCATCGCTGCCTCCAAATGTGGAGGCAAAGCGTAGATAGTCATTGCAGCTGGCAGCCATCCATAGCCCTCTCCATCAGTTTGTCCAATCCTCTCTCTTTTTTGACAGCCTCCTGAGTGAGGGAGTTCCAGAGTTTAACTATACACCACACCAAGAAAAGCATGGTCGTCTTTGAAACGGGATTTTTGAATTCTTGTGAGCTGCTGGGACACACCAAGGAAGAGGCAGCATCACATAGTGGTTACAGTGTTGTGCTAGGGCCTGGGAGGCCAGAGCTCCAATCCCCCCCCCCTTGACCACAAAGCGCACTGGATGGCCTTGGGCCAACTGCCAACTCTCCGTCCTACCTTACAGGGATGTTGTGGGGACTAGGACCTGGGAGACCCGGGTTCAAATCCTGCCTCTGCCACAAGGCTCAATGAGTGACGTTGGGCCAGTTGCAACCTCTGGGGCTTAAATGGGGGGGGGGGCGCATGAACAAACCCTTAGCTCCTTGGAGAAAAAGGTGAGATATAAATGCAATCAATAAACCTCACTGGGCCGGACGACCCCCCCCCCCCCCAATGCCTGGCTTCTGCTAACCTGGCGCCCTTCAGCCGCTTAGTGTGAAACGGGCAGAGGGCATCCCGTCGGAGAAGCCTGCGCGTCTATAGGTCCCAGGTCCGAGGGTGCCCTTCTAGTTGCGGGGAGCCGTCGAGCGGCGCGGTGGTCCCGCCTGGGGCATCGCCCTTTTAAGGCTGGAGCCGCCGCCGCGCCGCCGCGCCTTCCAGGTTACTACAGTTCAACTTCCCCACGTGCCGCCTGGAAGGGGCGGCCGGAGCCGGGGAGATTCCCGGCCTCGCCGACGGAGGGAGGCAGCCAGGGGCGGAGCCGCCGCCGCCGCCCGCCCTTCAGCAGGAGGACACCCGAAAGCCATTAAGCCCGCGGACGGCTCCCCCGACGGCAGCCCAGACAGCCTCGCCGCGGGGGTCGGCGGGCCGGGGGCGCCTGCGCCTCGACGGAGCCACCGGGCCGGAGAACGACGAAGCCCACCCCCCCACCCTTGCAGAGCCCCGGTGGCAAAAGCCCCCCCCGACGGCCAGCAAAAGGTTCCGGGGCTTAAGTAGCACTGCCTGGGAACGCCCGCTCGGCTGCCCGTCTCAAAGGCACGGTCCGCTTCCCTGCGAGCCAGCCTTTCCTGGGGAAAGCGCTCTGTACGTGCTCAGGGGCTCCCGCTCACGAATACAGGGTACCCGCTTCAAACTAGCTTTTCCGGCGGGACGCGCAGATCACGGGATTTTATCGTGGAGCCCTGGGGAGGGTCCGCGAGGGTCTCCCAGAAGCGCGACTGAAGCCCCCCGACGGGCAGGCGACCTCGCAACCCTTTGCTGCGGAAGAAGCTTGCCGCGAACCTGCGCGCATTGCTTGCTCGCGAGTAAAACCTCACAGAGTGGCTTACGGGACGGTGGCCGCGCGCCAAGCGACTCGACGGCGACCGGAGGAGGGGAGGAAAGAGTTCTCCGTGGGGGAGGGGGTGCCACGTGTGAATGCGCTGCCTGACATTCCCCTCGCCCACTACCGTGTCAAGTCAGCGGAGCCAACCGACGTTCGTCCGCAACACGTGGCTAAGCGGCGGCGGCGGCGGAGTCCCATCGCCCCTTTAAATTCCTCAAAGGCCGCCGCGTCTAATGTTGAGACACCGGGCGGGGGGGGGGGGTTGGAAGAGAAAGAGGAAGCCCACGTGCGGCGGGCGAAGGGGAGGGGGCAGAACCGCAGCCCGCAAAGCATTGGGGAGGGGGGGGCGTTAGAAGATGACGTCGGATGGAAGACCCCCCCACACACACACACCCCGAAATGCCCACGCAAAAGGAACCCCACCACCGACAGAGCTCGCTGCCACAGTTACTGTTGGGTGGGGGGCAACCCTCATCCCCCACATCAACAGACCAGCCTCACCACGCGAGCTCCAAATGCCCCCCTTCTCCTCGGATGCAGACACCCCCTGAACTCAGCCTTCCCCAAGGGGGGGGGCTTGAACTACAACTCCCACCAGCCCTCAGGTGCCTAAGGAGGAACCGGCCTCTAGCCGCACGGAGAGGCGGGCGCACTCTGCACATGCACAGACGCTCCAAAGTGGTGGGTCAAGAGAACACTCCCTGCTTCTTCCAAAATCCAGACTGGGGCGACCTCTTCGTTCAGCCAACCCAAATGTCCCCCGAACTCTTCTCCGGCCAGATGGGAAACGGGGCTACGGGGGGCTGCGAAATGAATTTTGGGCACCTTCTCCGTGCCAGCCCCCTGTTTTGCCGCCTCCTTCGCTGGCTCTGCTTCCCCTCCAGCCTGGCAGGAGGAGAGTTCAGGACAACTCCAAACCTCACAGGCGGTGTTACGATATTTTTGGTCAGCCTAACAAAAGATGCATTTTGGAATTTTTTTTGTAATTGGCCAGCGCAGCTAACTTAACTTTCTGGTTGCCTTGGAAAAGGCTCCCTTTACAACTCTAAGCAGGTAAGGCGGAGGGGGGCGGGGGGGGGCTGCAGCTTTGCAGCAGAGCTAAGTTTTGAACTTGCTCCAGAAATAAGCCCATCCTTATTTTATCGTGGTCACGGGGCACCTTAGATTGGAAGTGATCTCTCTGGCTGCATCTCAACATTCTAGCTGGAATCTCCCTCCGCTAAGGCAGGGATTCTCAAAAAAAAAAGTTCTCTGGGCCAGCCACACTTTCGGAATAAAAATTTGCTCGTGCCACACCATTTTTTGTTATTATTATTGATAAGAAATACATTGCGGGGAGGAGAGAAACAATAGCCAGTGCTTGGTTTTGAAAACTCTGCAAATAAAAATACTTTATTTTGATACTATACTGCACAATGCTACACTGGAATGTTTCAGTGTTTCTTTGATTGCCCTTGAATCTTCCTGCCACACTTGGCATCCTTTCCTGCCACACCCTTTGAGACCCACTGTGCTAAGGGATAATAATAATTATTATTAATAAGTGCTTTTTTTAGGGGATATTCAAGGGCACGCAGCACCAGCACCTCTTTTCGTTGTTAAAAAGTGCTGCACTTAACTGTAACAACTTCAAAAAAGCACTGATAACAATAATAATTTTATTATTTGTACCGCACCCTTCTGAATGGGTTGCCCCAGCCCCTCTGGGCGGCTTCCAACATCTATAAAAACAAAGCACAACATTGCACATTAAAAGCTTCCTTATGCGGGGCTGCTTTCAGGTGTCTTCTAAAGGTTGTATAGTTCCTCATTTCCTCGATTGGAGGGTGTTCCACAGGGTGGGTGCCACCACCGAGAAGGCCCTATGCCTAGATGATTTAGTTGTGATTCCTGCATTGCAGGGAGTTGTATGAACCTGGGTGATCCCTTCCAGCTCTTCAATCCCCTCTTGCATACACATTCTCCTTCAAGACAGGCTGCCGCCACCACTCTTACCTTCCTCTTGTGCCGGTGGATGTCCCCGATGGAGTTGGCGACAGTGTTGGGCCCCAGCAACATCCGCGTGCTGCGGGGCCACTCGGTGCTGACCAGGCTGTGCTCGCCCATCAGGATCTTGCGGACATTCTCGGCGCCCGTCACCCGGACCAGGGGGCGGCCCAGCAAGTGGGTCTTGAAGACGTTCCCATATTTCTCCCTCCGCGACGACTGGAAGTAAGAGCCCTGAAAGAGGCAACCGGGAAAACCCTCCTAAGTTGGGATAAACCCGCTTCCAGTTCTGAGGTCCCTCTCGACACCAGAGACATCCAATTTATCACCGCCATCCCCAGATATTTGGAAAGCACTCTGCCTCCCCTCTCATCTCAGCTCTGTGAGCACCCGGTGAGCCTGCCTAAGCCACAGCACCCAGCCCAGACTCACAATATCTGGGATTATAAAGCATCCTTGAACATATGCAGAACACCTTTTCTTTGTTGCATTACAACACAGAGAGAATTGGGGAGAGAGGCTCTGGTGCAGAGTGTGGCTTTTTGACTGGCTCAAATCATGTCCTTGCCTTCCTTTAGGAGTTTAAGCATGGGGTGGGGGCATTCAACTCAGGCTACCCTCCTTCAACAACCTTGCATGAGTGGGTCCATAATTTCAAGGAGCATTTATGTGCAGGGTATAATCATATTTGGGGAGAGGCTCTTCCGTTCACAAAGGTCAATACCCCAGCCTTCTTCCTGAGCAGGGGCTAAGAAGCAGGAATATAAGAATATTATATCACTAAGAATTCTGGGCCGCCTTGTTTTCCTTTTCCCTCTGCAGCCCTTTTTTCTTTAGTGTCATGTCTTTTAAAATGGCTAAACTTTGGGGGAAAGGAAAAAGAAGCTGCCGTATACCTAGTCCATCTAGCGCGCTATTACCTACACTGACTGGCAACGGCTCTCTGGGATTTCAGACGAGGGTCTCTCTCTCTGCCCTTGTGCCTGGGGATGCTGAGGAGTGACCCTGAGCCTCACCTTAGTTGCACCTGCAAAGTCACCTGGATCTGCTATGTTTGCATCTCTACCCCACACCAGTGGGTGGGGGTGGAGGGTCTTTTAAAAGCTGTCTGGCAATGTAAATGCTAAGGGTTGACATTAGAGGGGAACAGAGAATGTGAGGCTGTGAACAGGAATCCTCCATTCACAGATTCCCAAACCGGAACATTTCTAAATGAATGACAGGTGGAGCGTTGGAAATATTATCACTGGACGATGCTTGGGAAATGGGGGTGAACGGTGGCCCTGGTCTAGGGAAGAAAGTGCGAACTGCAGCCCTGCTGAAATGTATCCTGCAGGGCCCAGATTGCAGAGCAGGCGAGAGGGGCAGGGGTTGGGTCCACAACCCCGGGTGAGGCTCCCCTCCTCCCCTGTAGCTCGGTGAACTTGGGCAGAGGAGATCCAAGTTCAGCCCTTCCTCAGCTCACCTGCCCTCTTCCTTGGTCAAGCCCACAAACATCTTCTAGATCCAGAGCTCCTGCAGATGGAAGCCTGAGCAGATGGCTTCAGGAAGTAAGCCAAGTTACGTGTCGCAAATGAACACGTACACCCCTTCCAAAGATGTAGGGGCACCAGAAGATGGGGAGGGAGGATACTGCAACATTGTCTCTCATCTACCAGTTCTCTAGAAGCATAGGGTGGTAGAGTTGGAAGGGACCCCTGGGGTCATCCAGTCCAACCCCCGGGCAATGCAGGGATCTCACATCCAATACAGGTGGCCACCCAACCTCTGCTTGAAAGTCTGCAAGGAAGGAGAGTCGTCGGATTCTCCTTTCTTGTAACTTGAGCATGAGGAAAGCCCACAGGGACAGGGCAGCCCTGAGCCCACCAAGGGCTGCAACTGACAGACCACCATTCCTCATCCATTCTATGAGCACAAGGCTGTCTCAACATTATCTGGATGGTTGTGAGGAACACAACTGATGCAACGGCTTGATAATTAGCGCTAATGAGCTGTGTTTAATTCCGGGGCTCTCGCCTGACCGGGAAGACCTGTCCCAACCAAAGCTATGAGGGGTGGTCATTGCAATTGCTCGCGGGCTCTCTGCACATGCTCAGGTGTACATTCTGACCTCGTAAGCCCTGAAAAGAAGACTTGGGGTTCACCATGAACCTCGACAAAGGCCCTTCAATCACGAGGCAGTTACATGTGAGGTGAAGTGCATCCAGTGGACCTTCCCAGCACCCTTAGCAAACTAGAGTTCCCAGGATTCTTTGGGAGGAATCATGTGCCTCAAGCGTGCAGTGGAGGTGATTTTATGTGGGTCAGATGCAAGGTGCAGATCTCACACACAGCTTGGGAGGGTTCTCGCTGTTGTGGCTACTCCAGAGTCTGGCTAATGGCCGGTGGAAACCGGGGATCCTGCCCTCTCCTTTGCCTTGCCCTCTTAGGGTTGGAAGGGGAAGGATCCAGCGCATGGGAGTTTTGGCTCCCCAAAATATTGGTGGGTTCCTTTCATTCAGGCAGCTGGTGGAATGAACGCACAGAGCGCGTCTGAGCTGACTTAATTCCCCCAGCTTTTACGCACACCCCTATCCCAAATTAACAAGGATAAGAGAGCCGGCTCCCCCCACTCCACAACCGCCCCTCTCCCCTTTGCTTCCAGCCCCATAAAGCTTCTTCAGTCATGTGCGTTTTTCGGGGCGGGGGTGGGGTGTGGACCGACTGCCTTAACGCACTGCAATTATCCTTGACTAAGTCGTTGGACAGAGTTTGGGGCTTTTAATAACTTTCCCACATGCCGGTCCGGTCCTTAGCAGGGGAGGGGGCGTGACAGCAAGGAAAGGCGACCTGAGCACCCCTCCCCTGCCTTCTCCCCACCCCTCACACATCCTACACACACCTCTGCTACCTCCCCCACCTCCAATACCAGCATCAGGTTTTTTAGGGGGTTTACGTGCCCTATAAAATTTCGGAGAAACTGTGGAAAGGCATATGCCCCTTTAAATCCAGCTCTGCGCTCTCCCCCGAGCCGCTGCAGGGTCTCTAAGCGAAGAGGGTGGCGGAGCCTTTGGGGGGCAGGTGGGGGGGCGGCGGAGGGGGGGCGCCCGTGTGTGCGTGTGTGTTTTTAAACAAAAGCACAGTTGTGAAGTTCAGATGTTCAGGTGACCCTGTTTCTTGATCTGCGTAAATATAATTAAAGTACTTTTTGTGGCATTAATAAAGGGTTATTTGTACAACATTTCCATCACTGTACAAAGGCCGCCTTTATGTGGCGAGAGTTTTCGAGCCGGAGTCCAATTTATACAAAATTTTTTGTATTTTTAGCCCTGGACTCTGTTTGGATGGAGCCTTGTGGAAAAGGGAGAACCCTTTCTCGGTCCCCCTGTAAAAATCTGATAAATTTCTTTTAAAAATAAAGCCCTATTGAGTGAGGGCAGTTAACCCTTGCGCTGCTGGCAGGGAGCTCCCCTCTCTACCCCCTCCATCCACGGAGGTCTCTCGTGCTAAGTCTGCGATGCTGTTACTTCTGAGTTTAGAGACGAGGACCCAGAATAGGGTTTTCCTCCAGCTGGCGGAAGGAGGACCCATCGCGGCGGGAGGTGTTCCAGAGCTGCACCCTCCGCGGGAAAAGGCAACCTGCTCTCCCCCTCCCCCCCCCTCCAGCAAGACATGAGCCATGGGCCATGTCGCAGCATCTCTGAACAGAGATACTTTCCTAAGGGGCTGCGGTGGGGGAGCTGCCCCTCCCCAGAGTTTAAGGGTTCTAGAACGGGTAATAAAGTTTGTGCATTTCGGAGAGGTGCGAGACAAGGAACTGACGGGTGTCCTATTGAAAGGGGAGGGGGTTGTCATTTGCTGGGTCTGCCTTCTCTCTCTGCTCCCCACCTTGCATCTCCCTCTCGGTTTAACTCGGGAATGTCCACGCGCGCGCACACCCACCCCAGTGACCGCGTTCCTCGAGAGGTTGTTCAGCATTTAAGAAGGTTAATCCCGGGTTAATCTGCCGATTATCTCGACCCGGGGGCTTCCCCGCTGCTTTGCTCAGCGACTCTCGAGATCACCCGGGCGGCTCTCGGGATTCCAGGCAGAGGGAGCTGCCGGAGTCCGAGCGAGGCGCCGCGGCTGACAGCGCCACCAGCCCGCCCCCTCCCTGCGGTCCTCCCCGGAGCCGGTCCTTACCTGGCGGCTCGAGGGGGTCCCCAGACAGACCCCGCGCCTTAAAGGGGCAATGCAGCCCGCCACGCCGGCGCCTGCCTTCGGACCTGAGCGGGGCTTCCTACACTCGTTGGGCTGGGGGGGGGGGAGAAGTTTTTGAAGAGAGCCCTCCTGGAAACGGGGAGGAGACCGAAGCGAGCCCAGCGCCCCGGCACCACGCTCGGCTGGAGGGAGGTCGCCAGTTCCAGCCCCGGCTGCGAGGGAGGGCGCCTGACCGTTAAGCGGATCCGGCCCCTTCCGAGGCTGCAGAACCACGCGGCGCGGCTGGAAGGGGCTGGGGGTGGGGAGACCATTCGCTTTGCAAACCCCTCAAGGATTGGCTGGGACCCGGGGAAGCTCGCCTGTCGCGCGCAGGACTTGCTCTCGAGGAAAGGGGCCAGAGATCGCGCGCGCGGGATTTGCACGTCGCAAGCAGCAACTGTGCAAGCCACACGTTTTGTACGACGGCGGGGAGCCTCCAGCAGCCACACGGTGCGTCCTAGCTGCCCAGGACCCCCGGAGCTGGCCGGCCGGGACGCCCTGCGGAACGGTGCTAGGAGGCCTCCGGCGAGCGTGGCTGCGTCTGCGCCGCTCTCCCGCCCCCCGACGCCGGCGGGCTTACCTGCAGGAGCCAGTGGAAGGTCTCTCCGACGAGCGGGAAGCCCATGCAGCCCTTGGGGATGGGCAGCTTGCAGCTCTTGTCGCGCGTGGCGGCCCAGCGGAGCTGCCACAGCTGCTGCGAGACGGCCAGGAGGAGCGTGACCGAGACGAGGCAGGCGACGACGGTGGCCAGCGCCGAGAGCAGGTCGAAGCCCTGGAAAAGCATCTTGCCCGGTGGCGCTGCTTCCTCTGAGGAGAGTGTGGGGGGCGGCCCCCGGGAGGTAGCCGCCGAGCCGCGCACCGGGCCGGCGGGGGAAGGAGAGGGAGAGAGAGAGAGAGTCGTCGGAGCGGCGCGCCGGGGAACGAATGCGCCCCGGCTCTGGGCAATTTGTGGCTTTTAGAGAGATTGGGGAGGGGAGGGAGGGGAGGGAGAGATATAAAAGCAGCTCCTCCCCACTTATAAAAGAATGCGAAAAAGGGGGGGAGTATCAAAGGCGAGGAGAGGGCAAAAAGAACCTCAAAGAAACTCCGGTCCCCAAAAGCGACTCTTCCCAATTCTCCTGCTGCTGCTGCTGCTGCAAACTCTGGCGGGCTTGCGCCAAAAAAACTTCACAGAAACTCTCAAATAACGAGGAAAGGGGTTTCTGTTTGTTTTGCACCAAAAAACGGGGAGGGGGGAATATAAATAACGACTGCAGGGTGGTTGTTGTTTGTTGTTTGTTTGTTTGTTTGACTCAAACGGGGGTGGAGAGGAGAAGCGGAGCAGCAGGAGGAAGAGGAGGGCGGGGAAAAAACCGGCCCGGAGGAACTGAGCGAAAGGCAGACGCGTCTCCAAAGCCCAAGCGAAGGCGCAGCGAGCTCTCCGGAGCAGGACGGCTGTGTTGCGCCCGGCGGCGGCTGGCTGCGGGTGTCGCTCCGTCCAACTTGAGCGGCTCTCTTGAGCGCCTCTGCCGGGGGCCGGGCTGGGCTAGGCTGGGCCGGGCTCGGGGGGAGGAGGAGGAGAACGGGCGGACGGGGGGAGGGCAACGGCGTCGGCGCTGCTGCTGCTGCTGCTGCCACTTTCCAGCACTGCGCCTCGGCCGGGAGGAGGAGCCGCTTCGCGCCGCGCCAGTTTGCGGGGAACAGCCCCGGCGGGTGTTTATATAGAGGCGGCGCGGGCCGGTACTCTGCCGGCGGGCGGGGGGGAGCCCCTCCTCCCTCCCCTTCGAGGCGGGGGCGACTGCGACGACGGGAGGGGGGGCAGGAGGCCGGGCGCTGGAGCGTGCCAGCTCTGGCCGCGGGCCCGCCGGGAGAGACGCGCCGAAGAGCCTTGCTGGACGCCCTCCGCCGCCAGCCGTCGGCGCTCCGTCCCTGCGGAGAGAAGAGCACACCGAGAGTCCGTCAGCCACGGAGTGGGGCCGTCCCTTGGCCAGAAGACGGCGACGGAGCACATGGACCCCCCAACCTGCCGCCCATCCCGTCTGCTGCTGCTGCTGCCGTCGAGAGAGGAGAGCCGGCCAGCTCTCGAGGGGAGACCGGAGCGTCCCTGGCGGAACCACCAACGGACCACCGAGGGTGCGCCGGGTGGCCCCCATCCCTTGAGTGGCGGAGGGGAAGGAAACGGTCTCTAGCGAAGCGCCGCCGACAGAAGGCGAAGGAAGAGGAATCGCTTCTCTCAGGGCCACCGCCGGCCACAGGAGCTCCCTCCAGTCGCTGCTACATTTCGACCCTGTCGCCCAGAAGCCAAAAGGACGCCCCAAAATTCCATCACGGAAGGGTCCGTACCCTCCACCGCTTCTGCTTTTATTTTCTGGGGTGCGGGGGAGAGGAAAGAGGGCAGTGGCGCGCGATCGCGGAGAGGCATTCACCCCTTAACAGTTCTTTGCTTCAACGCAGGTCTCTATTTCAGGAGATACGGGGGAAACCGACCATCCTCTCCCGCATCTCATGGGAAGATCTCCTGCGCAAGCCCTGTTGCAAGGGGCAGGAGGGAGAGGGAGAAGAGGCATTGCAGGCACCTCCGGTTCATTGCAAGAGGGGGTTGTTTCTTGGAGGGGTGCCTTGTGCAGGAGAAACTAACGCGCTTTGCAAAAACGCCTGACTCTGGGCACTTTCTGGATCCGCCTGGCTGGGAAGCACCTGGGAAGCCAGGTAAGGCTGCCTTCAGGGGTAAGGAACACAGGTAGGACACGAGTCTTTCCAGCGTGAGCGGAGGGTGGGGGTGGGCAGCGCTGTGCAGCAACCTGGTGGAACCTTAGAAAGTGGCACATTTTTGTGGCATAAGCTTTGGTGGAGCCCTTTCCACCCCCTTAGATTCATGGTTATACAGCAGAACAATTGGCGGTACCATTGCAGTACAATCGGCTTAATTCTATAACATTAGGTAGTGTCGTGTAATAGATGGACCAACTGTTTTACAGAACCAACTTTTAAAACAAACAAACAAAGGAACACACCTTAAATGCACCTGAAACATGTTTGTTTTAATCTAAGTCTGCTGGTTCAGCAGCTCCCTCACTTAGGTAGCCAGCTGGAGAGGCGGGATCCGGACTGCGTGTTAGAGTCACCCAGATTTAGATCCTAAGCCCACAATCAGGGGTTTCTTGGGTGCTTTTTATGGAGGAGGGGGGCTGTCAACTTTTTATTGCATTTCACAATAACGTTTTCTTTTTGCTGTTCTTTTAATATTACGTTTTCTGGCGCACTGTGCCATCTTTGCTTTTAGGCACCCAGGAAATAAATCACCAAACATGATGATTGCCCCCACAAATCTGAACCTTGAATGCACAGCTGTGAGAGGCTCACTGGAGACCCTCCCCCCATGGGGATTTGGCACCTGGCAGAGAGGAGTGAGGTGCCCCTAAAGTGCCTGAATCAACAAAGGTCTTCAGACGGGGTCCCATGTCCACACTGATCACGGAGGGACAACGATAGCCAGGGATGGCTTGTACGAGTGAAAGCCCCTTCGAGAAACGGAACTGCCCTGCTACAAACGCCCCTTGCATTTCAGCAGAGACAACCCACGCTGGCAAGATCCACGCTGGTGGATCTTGAGCAAAAGTCATGGAAAGGGACTCTGCAGCATCGCGACAGAGATGGAATTCTGGAGAGATAGTCAATGCACAAACAGAGTGGTCTACAGATTGGTGTGTCCCCCCCCTTTAACCCCTAAATACATCTCAGGGGTCCAGCTCCCTGGGAAAAGGTCCTTTCTTGGGGGGTTTGTTCAGGCACATCATGCTTAGCCCACCAGAATGCCACTCCCAAGAACGCTGGTCTCTGTTTTTCCCTAGCAGCCAGAAGGAATAGCACAAGTCAGGGCAGGTAACAGAGGCTGGCCCATCGTGCTGTTGAGGCAGCTGCCTCTGTTTCCTAGATGCCAGCCGTTTGCCAGTTCCAGGGCCAACATTGCTCATTTACTTGCTGCGGTTGTATCCCTCCATGGAGCTCAAGGTGGCATTGGTGGTTCTCCCTCCCCTCATTTAATCCCCACAGCAACAGCAACCCTGCAACGTATGTTAGGCTGAGAGGCAGTGACTACCCCCTCCCAGGTTACACCCAGTGAGCTTCATGGAGGATTTGAACCCTGGTCTCTCCCAGGTCCTGGTCCGACACTCTAACCACTGCACCACACTGCCTAGCTTGAAGCTGCACACAGGGCCTGGGTGCAAACATAAAACAATCCATACTGATTTGGTTTTGCTTTTTGGCAGGGGCTTGCTGACCTTCTCCATCAGCAGGAATAAAGAATGGGGAGTGGGCAGAGCTGTGCCCAAGAGGCTCATGAGTCAAAAGAGCCTTTCCCTTTTGGGGTCTCCCCAGGGGGGCTTTTTCAGGAAGGCCCCACCTTTTGCTGTGGAGGGGTTTCAAAGGGGGAGTGGGTTTCAGTTGCCTTCCTTCTCTTGCTACTGTTGTGGACTTCAAGAAGATGCGTCTTCCGTGGCCCAGCCCAGTTGAGGTCTCCTGATGTTCTGATGGTCAGTTGTCCGTGTGGAGTCCACGGGCTCAGGATGAATTAAAAGCCCAAAGCAGAGGCTTTTCGGACACAGCCGAGGCTCACAAGAGAGACCTTTGCCGATGTGGCTTTGTGATGTAATGCTAGAAAGCACACAAGACCCCAGGCACAGAGACCCAGAGCCCTGGCCTGCCTCTCCCCTTCTGCCTTAACAGCCCCATCATAGCTCAAGAGAGGCTCAAAGGTGACCTCACAAAATCACAGAGCTGTCTTGTTCGAAGGGGAACCAGGGGTCATCTAGTCCAACCCCCTGCTATGCAGTGGATTGGCTCACTTGTAAACAGACTTGGATTTGTGGCAGAAGCATCATGTACACAGTTTAAAACAAATGCAGCCAGTGCATTACCAACACAAACACTTGCAATCTGAAAGCAAGGTAGAAATCTCCTCTCTCCTGACATCAGAGACACAGCACTGCAGTCTTGTGTGTTTAACACCAACCAATCGGGTGGTCGGTGAGGCCAACTCTGCATTTTCTCTAGCGCCCCCACCCTCTCGAGAAGAGAGCCAATTGGTCAGGCAGCGTCTGTGGCCCTCTGTGGGTGGCGCCCAAATCCACCTCCAGCAATCTCAAGCCCAAAACAGGTTTGCCTGTGCATTTCCCAAGGCAGCAGTGGATCTTGCCCACTGCCCATGAGCAGATTTCCATAGCAGGTTCAGGTTCTCAGCTGGGGAGAGGAAGAGCCATGGATACGGGTGTGAAAGGAGACCCAGGAAGCCACGGTTCATGGGGGCTGATTTGGGATCACAGCAGTTTTGGAGATCTGCTTGACCACTGTGCCCCCAAGTGGGAGAGTGACTAAAGAGCCTGAGACTGGGTTGGGGGGGGTGATCTTGCCCCACCCTGCTCCAAGCTGTTTTGCTTTCCCTTAAGTTTTGGGGCTCAGTCACAGGAAAGTCAAGAAAGAGTTTCACACACAAGATGCCAAAGAACTGTAGCCCCCAAGCACAACAGTGGTGGGAAGTCTCCTTGGCCGTCTCCCATGGATGCTTTAGCTGAGATTCCTGCATTGCAGGGGGTTGGACTGGATGACCCTGAGAGGCCCCTACCAACTCTGTGATTCCTGCACAAACCCCACTGCAAAGAGTCCGAGCTGTGAAATCGGCAAACTTCTGCTTTTGAGCAACTCCCATTGATTTCAGCAGGGCCTGTGCAGGAAATCATGTCAATCCATGAGACTGGCGGGGTCATATGACTTTGCGGCCCCCACCCTGATCCTTCAGTCATCCTCACAGCCTTCTCAAAACAAAGGTAGCCTAAAAGGGTCGACTTGTATCCCCCAAATTCAACTGATGTCCCACAAAAGAGGAGATTGTTTTGTCTCGACAGCATTTCGCCCCCAGCCCCAAATCAGGGCTCTTCCGCAGCCTCCGGGGTCTGTGCAGGGCAGGTGGAAATGGCCCGGCCCCAATCCAGCCCCCAAGTCCAGCTGCTTTGGCCCTTTGCGATTACAGATCTCCCAGTCCACTCTTTGCCCTGTAACCCCACCTGGTGGACAATCCGGGCTGCGCAACGTTTTGTTATATGCTCTTCCCTAGAATGTTGTTTTGTTTGTTTCATATTAAAAATGCCGCGTTTGCTTTCTTTAAAAAATTATTATTACGATTATTACTCTACTGATCCAATCAATATCAGTCATCTGCCTACATTCCAGACTCTGGAATCAACAAGAAGGATTTTTACATCTTTGGTTTTTGTGCAAATGCACCTTCTATTTTTGCTGATGGCCACAGGTGGGGGTCTTCCTTGCTGCTCCCCTCATCCCAGTTAACTGTGGCCCTGAGACTGGCTGCAACTGCCACTCAGTGTGTCTGAGGCTGCCAGCCCCCCCTTTTTTTGGCAAAGGGTCTTAAATCTGCAGGTGAACCTGGAGAAGGAGGGGGAAGGAACATTCGTTTTGCAAAACAACTCCTTGGGATCTCATTGGCCAGTTTGGCTCCTCTTTGGGGAAAAATCAGTGAAACAGTTATGGCGCTTGGGAAATAAGAACCTAAGGACAGCCTGCAGGATGAGGCCAGTCTACTCCAGTATCCTCTTCTCACTGTGCAAACCAGATGCCTGTGAGATCCAAGCACCAGAACCTGGTGGTTCCTGTGGTTTCCACTAACTGGGATTCAGAAACATTCTGGCTTCCAAATGTGGAGACATAGCAGAGCCGTCTGGCTAGGATCCACCGACAGCCCTCTCCTCCTCCATGAATTTGCCCGGCCCTCTTTTAAATCTGTCCTGCCAAAGGGAGTTCCATAGCTTAACACTCTGCGTTGTGTGAATAAAAACTGACCTGTCCTGAACCCACACGATTCCAGAAAGCAAAGAAGCCCAAGGGCTTTTGTCATTCTAGTCTCTGACACCACTAAGATAATGTTTTGTTTGTTGTCTGCAAATTGACATTGGGGAGGTGGAGAGAGAGAGAGAGTTACCTTGATGACTGCATCCGGCTGTTCACAGCCCAGTCATTGGGCAAGTCTCTGCATTTGAACCCAGCCAGGCTGATGCCAAGGTGAGGTCACAGCCTTCGTGAACTTGGGACCCTGTGAACTTTGGGTCACCAGAGATTTTCACCAGAGCTTCCTTCTCTCCGGCGCCTCGGCTCATTTCCGAAGCTGAGCGATGCATCACTAGTTCATTGAGTCCTGCCCTGCCCTGGGTTCTCTAGTGTGTACATAAGACTGCATGGCGCTTAATCTCACTCTCCCGACAACACCCAACTGGCCTGCCTACAATCTGCCCTTCTTGACATGGCTTTCATCCAACCACCTCTTCTCAGTAAGTCGTCTGGCCTTTGGGGAGAGCAGTGGCAGAGCATTAAATCCCAATGGGAAGGCGTCCTTCACGACCCCCACCAAAGCCATGTCCCTTCCAAGAAGTATTTTCCAGGCCATGCTGATACTACAGCTGCAATGCCAAGCCCCCCTGTACCAGGCCCATGCAGGGACGCAGGTGGCGCTGTGAGTTAAACCACAGAGCCTAGGACTTGCCGATCAGAAGGTCAGCGGTTCGAATCCCCGCAATGATGGGGTGAGCTCCCGTTGCTCGGTCCCTGCTCCTGCCAACCTAGCAGTTCGAAAGCACGTCAAAGTGCAAGTAGATAAATAGGTACCACTCTAGCGGGAAGGTAAACCGTGGACCTGGGAGAAGGGGATTTTGGTTTCCCAAATGTGGAGGGCGAATTGAAGGCACAGGGCAAAGTTGATAAAAAAGGCTAATGGGAAAAGGAGGAGGGCAAGTTCAAGGCAGCTCTGAAAAAGATGGGGGAAGGCAGCTGCAGGGGCTGGACTGGATAACCCACTGGGGTCACTTCCAACTCTGCAATCATATGATTCTAAGAGGTTCCAGCGACTGGCCTCACAGCAGCCAAGAGAGGCTATATTTCTTAATACAGGGGGAGAATGGCTCGGAAATACGGAGAGTTCAACTCTATCATCATCATCATCATCAGTCTAAAGTCCAAGGGCAGGTTAAGGTAAAAAGGTAAAGGACCCCTGGATGGTTAAGTCCAGTCGAAGGCGACTATGGGGTGCAGCACTCATCTCGCTCTATAGGCCAAGGGAGCCGGTGTTTGTCCGCAGACAGTTTTCCAGGTCATGTGGCCAGCAGGACTAAACCACTTCTGCCACAACAGAACACTGTGGCGGAAACCAGAGCACACGGAAACACCGTTTACCTTCCCGCCACAGCCATACCTATTTATCTAATTGCACTGGTGTGCTTTCGAACTGCTAAGTTGGGAGGAACTGAGACAGAGCAATAGGAGCTCACCCCGTCGCGGGGATTTGAACCGCCGACCTTCCAATCAGCAAGCCCAACAGTTTAAAGCAGCTTTCAATCACAAAAAACACAATGCCAATCTAAAGCTAATCTAAATGTTAGCATTGTTAATACACTGTTATTGCAACAATATTGGCATTAATATTGGTCTGCTTTTAAAGTAATGGAAGCAAGGATACAGGACGGTTGGGCCGGCCTTTTAATGGACAGCTTTTTGTTTTATCATTTACGTATTAAGCATATTTACTGCACATGCGCAAGAGGCACAAGAGCCGCTTTCTGCAACCATGGTTTCCAGCAACTGGCATTTGGGAGCCTTGCTGTCTCTGAATGTGGAGGGATAGCACAGTCCTAATGTCCAGTAGCCAGCAATAGCTCCCAACTCCCTCCCTGGATTTGTCCCATCCTCTTTTAAAGCCATCTACCGGTAAGTTGGTGGCCTCCTGTGGCAGGGAGTTCCACAGATAAACTCTGTGCTGCCTAAAGAAGTGCCGTCCTGAATCTTCCAACATTTTGCTTTTAGAGCAGAAGCAGTACTTCAGTGTTTATGTGTGACAGAGAAATTATGACTCCCCTCTTAAAGGTAAAGGGACCCCTGACCATTAGGTCCTGTCATGGCTGACTCTGGGGTTGCGGCGCTCATCTCGCTTTATTGGCCGAGGGAGCCGGCGTACAGCTTCCGGGTCATGTGGCCAGCATGACCAAGCCGCCTCTGGCAAACCAGAGCAGCGCACGGAAACGCCGTTTACCTTCCCGTCGGAGCGGTACCTATTTATCTACTTGCACTTTGATGTGCTTTCAAACTGCTAGGTTGGCAGGAGCAAGCACCGAGCAACGGGAGCTCACCCTGTCACGGGGATTCGAACCACCGACCTTCTGATCGGCAAGTCCTAGGCTCTGTGGTTTAACCCACAGCGCCACCCGTGTCCCTGCTCGACCCCCCTCTTAAAAATCCCTAAATTTATTTCAATGCCCAGGTTTTTACTATCCTGCTCTCTCCCTTGATTTCTCTTCTCAGCTGCCATGGTGTAGACACAGTTCTTCCCCCCTCCATGCTGCCCCCCCCCCAGTTTCTTCAACTGGCCAAGAATGGGTGATCCAGTAGGAAATGGTACTGTGAATGTGATGTTGCTGCACTGCTATCTCACCAGATAGGGCTGTGGTGGATCGAGCCCAGTGAGGGCAAGTGAAGATAATTAAGGGCAATGGCTTCTGAATGCCCTCGCTTGGCCCTCCCTCTGAAAGCAGAAACACCTGCAGCCCAAGTGAAACGCGGGGAGCTCTCTACATTCAGGTGCTGAAAGAGGAGCAAACTCTCCCCCTGGGGGGAAACATGCTCCCTGCTTAGAAGCGTGGAGTTGCAGACTGGGAAGGGACACTCAGGTGTCATCTAGTCCAACCCCAGCAATATGGGAATGACAGCTACAATTAGCCCTGACTCAAGCCTGTATGAACCATTGTTAGCTGTGCACTCCATGATCCACACGTTGAACATTTCATTGAAACAGATGTGAGCTACACAAGAGACAAACTGGCAAATTAAGCAAACAGGTTAGTGCAGGGGTAGGCAGACTAAGGCCTGGGGGCCGGATCCGGCCCAATCGCCTTCTCAATCCAGCCCACGGACGGTCCAGGAATCAGCATGTTTTTACATGAGTAGAACGCATCCTTTTATTTAAAATGCATCTCTGGGTTATTTGTGGGGCATAGGAATTCGTTCATTATTTTCCTTCAAAATATAGTCTGGCCCCCCACAAGGTCTGAGGGACAGTGGACCCTGCTGAAAAAGTTTGCTGACCCCTGGGTTAGTGCAAAAGCGGACAGGTTTTGCCAAAGCAAAATCCCCTTGCTCGAGGAGCTCCCATTCATTTCAATGGATGAATGTCTCCCATTCATTTGGGGGGATACCAGCCTCATGGACTGTGTCCAAACCAGGGCGGCATAGTGGTTAGAGTGTCAATTTAGGACTTGGGAGACCAGGATTTGATTCCCTGCGCAATCATGAAGTTTGCTGGGTGACCTGGGGGGGGGGGGCAGGCACTGCCTAACCTACCTTGCAGGGTTGTTGTGGGGATTAAAGGGGGGAGAGACCCATGCACACCCCCTTGAGCTCCTTGGAGGAAAAGCTGGGAAATATAAATGCAATAAACAAACAAAACAAAACTCTGCTACCATCAAAACACATGCTCCTGGCTTACATCATTTGAAGAGCAAATTGAAACTTGTTGTCATATTCACCACAGTTCCTAGCAACAGATCCCCATCTCTGTCCAGAAACATCCAGCAGAGAAGGGCAGTCGGTTTATGACTTATTCACCTTGCCAAAGAACCCCGGTGGCCAAGATGGGGTGCCCTGCAGGAGAACATCTCAGGAATCCCAGGGAAGGTCCATTTTGTCCAAACATGCCTAAGAACCTCAGAGGAGACCCACAGCTGGATCCGGCCCACAGCCCATCTGGGACAGCTTCCCATTCTCACAGTGGCCGGCCAGATGTCCAGCATATGTCAGGCTGGCCCAACAGACGCCTCTTCTGGGAAGCCTCTGAGCACAGCCTGATCACAAGAACATCGTCCCACTTGGCGCTTCCAGCAGCTGGGGCTCAGAGGAACAACTAGCATGCTCTCCGACATTTCTCCAATGGAAATAGGGACGTCCTATTCCATTATTATTATTATTATTATTATTATTATTATTATTATTATTACCCCACCCTTCTGACTGGGTGGCCCAGGCGGATTCCAGCATATATAAAAACATAATAAAACATTAAACTTCGCTATGCAGGGCTGCCTTCAGAAGTCTTCTAAAGGTTGTATAGTTACTGATCTCCTTGGCTCATGGGTCACAGAACTCCAAACCCTCCAATATTTATCCGATGAAAATAGGGACATCCTAAGGAAAAGCAGGGCACTCCGGAATCAAATCAGAAACCAGGACAGCGTGTGTAAATTCGGGACTGTCCCTGAAAAACAGGGACACTTGGAGGGTCTGAACTAGCAATACTTTGCTTTTAGATAAGTATTGAATATTGAGTATTGATATTGAAAAATAGGGGTGGGTATGACTCTGTGTTTTCCTTCCCTCAACTAATTTTGCCACTGGAGAGGAGCTGAGAATTTGATGGGAACAAGCTGGGACCCTTCAGATGTCTTGGCCTTCCATCCATCCCAGCCAGCAAGGCCACGATCCCCTCAGCCCCAGGAGCATGCAGCCAGGCTGCCTGGTGCTGATGGGAGTTGTAGTCCAAAACATCTGGAAGGCACTGAGTCATGGGGTGATGGGGGAGGCTGATCCGGAAAGCTCTCTCCTGCGAAGGCGCAGAGAAGTGATAGCGATTCTGCCTGAGGCTACTTGCCTCTGAGCTTTACAGAAGCATGACAAGTAAGCAAGTGAAGTTAACTGCTTTGAGAACTTATTTTTGGATCTTCACAGCTGTGGATTCATCATCATTCTGGTTGGGCAGCTGGTAATATTAAGGTAGGTAAAGGTAAAGGACCTCTGAATGGTTAAGTCCAATCAAAGGCGACTATGAGGTGTGGTGCTCATCTCGCTTTCAGGCCGAGGGAGCCGGCGTTTGTCCACAGACAGCTTTCCAGGTTATATAGCCAGCAGGACTAAACCGCTTCTGGCACACGGAGGACCATGATGAGTGCCAGAGCGCACAGAAATGCTGTTTACCTTCCTGCTGGAGTGGTACCTATTTATCTACTTGCACTGGCGTGCTTTTGAACTCCTAGGTAGGCAGGAGCTAGGACAGAGTGACGGGAGCTCACCCCATCGCAGGGATTTGAACCACCAACCGTCTGATTGGCAAGCCCAAGAGGCTCAGTGGTTTAGAGTTTAGACCACAGCACCACCCGTGTCCCTAGCTGGTCATATTAAGGTCCTGTACAGCAGAACAACTCAACAGTGGATTATGGATTGTCAGAGAATGTTGCATGCTAGTCACTTTGGGATGATCAATGCACAATATAAAAAAATAGTTATAACAGGGAAATCTCTCCCCCCCCCCCAATTTTTTTTTTTTAAATCTACTGCAATTGCAATCAAGCAAAGTGTTAGCCGGAATCCTCTAAAATAAATCTTCCTTTATAACTGCACCCGACACCAGCAGGCCACCTTTAGCCCAATCCAGAGATTAGAAGAGTCTGCTGCTGTTGCACACCTCAAGTGTTGTTTATGGGATGCAATGGGTGCATTTAGGCTTGCTATGTTCCTCATTTATCTGTGATGAGGTTGCTGAATATGATTCCCTTCCCATCATCTCATGGAGCAGATTAACACAAACACCACCAGCAGCAGCAGCAGCAGCACCCCAATTTATGACAGCAGAACCACCTGGTTCTGAAACGTATTGGCTGAGTTAAAGGCGCCATCCACCCGTATCTAGTCACCATCAATTCATCAATGAGAATTATACAGGTCCTTAATAACTGATATTTAGAAAGGTGATGCGAGCTTTATTTTGTTGTTTTATTGTTGTTTTAACTTTCTGAAAGTCTTAAATAATTATTAATTCTTCTTACTGATAATTTTATAGTTTTATCCTTTTTTGTAAACCACTTTGAGGTTTGTTTGTTTGTTTTTTAAAAACACAATCAAGTAGCTTTTATGGAATAGATATGATATGAAATAAGCCTCCTTAGAGATGGGCATTCCGTGCGCTCGGCTTTAGCTATAGTTTTCTTTTTAAGAAGGGTTTTCTCCTCCGTTCTGCAGTCTGACCTACTAAAATGGCCCATCCAGGACAAATCCGAGCACACCAGTCTGGATCTAGTCATTGCACAAAAATGAGGCGGCTCCTCATGACTCCTTGTGCCAGAATGTGCTGTCTTCTGACCCGTGTCCAAATGCACATTCCATGGAAAGAGATGCAGCACAGCGGACCCTTATGGGGACAGAGGTGTGATAGGTTTCATACGGATAAAACAAAGGTTAGTAACCAACAGCGACTACTTGCATGTTTTCATCAGAGGATGGAGTTATAATTGGGTTTAAATGCTAGCAGTAATTTCTGCAAATAAGGCATTACGTATGCCAAGTTATAAATTATGTGCTATACCACCATAATTGCAACTGAATATCCAATAGGAATTTTAAAGGTTTTTTAAAACTAATTTTAAAGCCCAGGGGACCTTTTTAAAAAACAAAACAAAACCTATTTTCAATTGCCACTATTGCATTTTGAAAACTTTAGATTATACTCTCTAGAGGCTGCTATCACCAGAATGTCGGGACCTGACTGAAACATGTCGCTGGTGTTCTGGTGTCTTAAGACGGCAACTCTACCCCACTTCCATGCAAATTTCTTTATGTAAGGAATAACAAAATGAATCCAAAGTTCTCGGTCAAAAGAAAAAGGCGTGGGGGGGGGGCAGAGGGCGAGAGAAAGAAAAGATTTGGAAGCGAAACTGCTGATTCCAGATTGAAAAGTCCTAGACGAGGCTGGCATCTCCCAGTGGGAGAATGATTTCGAAGAGATGGAAACTTTCAACTTACCCAAACCCGGCTTGAAGACAGTTGCAAGCCGGCTTGTCCGACAGATTCCTCCAAGTCCTCTTCTACATGCTCAGCCTCCAGCAGAGATACCTCAAGGAGGACCTTTTATAGGATAAATGGAGGTTCGATGTCAAGTCCAAAGAGAATTCAGAGGCCTTCAAGAGGCATGACAATGGACGGCAAGCCCTGCCTGCGCTCGCCCCCACCGGCTGTGGCTCCCAGTGAATTTACACATTGCAGATTACAGACATTACTTTTTCCACTGCTCCCCCCCACACACACCACTTTTTTTTTTTTTTAGATGTTCAATTGAGCATCTCAAATATCTCACCCCCTTCTCTCCTTCCCCCATCCATAACAGTTTTTGAAAAGAATCGGAAACCGGTGTGTTTTTGCAAAGAGTTTATCAAATTACCTTTGGTGACAAAGAGCTAGAGTGCATTTTCTTGAAGGCTCGACAATTGGGGATCCATCAAGGAAAGGGAAAGAATGGCAGAAAACCAGGGGCTTTTGTCAAGCGCAGAGAGAGCAATCTCCCCCCCCCCCACCCGCCCCGTGCGCCGAAAAGCTCTTTTAGGAGCGCTCAGTTTATTTTTGCTTTGGAGAAGGCCTGTTTTTATTTACCTCTCTCTCTCTGCCTTTTGAAGTTTGAGCAGCAGATGAGGCCAGGTTGGATATGGGGACGTCGAGAGGGAGCGGGGGGGTTCTGTGGCTGTTTTTTTTAATTAAAAAGAGAAAGAGCAAAATCTGACAATCTTGCTCAGAACAAGATGTCAGTGTCTAAAGAAGCTCTTTAGAAACGAGAGGCTTTTGGGGATAATGACCCCGATCTTTCCAAGATTGCATGGGAACAGGTGAGCCTCTTCCTTTTCCTTTTCCCCTCTTTGTTTCAGAGGGATACTAAAGAGAGAAAGGAGCCAGATCATCCTGATATTCTCCTTTGTGCCGGCATTGTGGTTTTGCTTGAGAAAATTGCTTCTTGGTCAGCGTCCAGACTTTATTAGAGGCAACGGCTGGGGAACACAAAGAACCTCCGCCTCCTCCTGCTCTGCCTTCGTCCCCCGCCTAAAAAGTAGGCCTCATCCCCTTTCCTTTTTAAAGGCTTCAACGCAACTTCAGGGGTGCTTGGGAGAGGTTGCCGAGGGCAGAGGCTCCTTCCGGGACCAGGGAGCCAGTTCCATGGCAGCATTGACTGCGCACTGTTGTTCTGGTCGCCTCAGCTCAAAATGGAGATGGCAGAGTTGGAAAAAGGCAGCCAAAATGATCGACTCCCTCTGTGAAGATACGTTGTGACGGTTGGGGCTTGTTAGTTAAGAGAAAAGGTGAGGGAGAGGTGACATGAGAGCGGTTTATAAAATTATGCCTGGCGTGGAGGAAGAGAAAATCTTTTCTCCCTCTCTCATGACACCGGAACTCATTGAATGAAGCCAAATGTTGGAAGGCTCAAGGCAGATAAAAGAAAGTCCGTCTTCATGCAGCACAAACTGTGGAACTCCCTCCCACAGGATACAGCAATGGCCACCAACTTGGATTGCTTTAAAAGAGGATTAGGCAAATTCACGGCAGAGGAGAGGGCTGTGGCTACTAGGCAAGATGGCTCTGCCTCCAGAGTTGCAGGCAGCCGTGCTTCTGCACCCCAGTTGCTGGAAACCACAGGAGGGGAGAGGGCTCCCCTTGGGGGGCATCTGAGTGGCCCCTGTGAGACCAGGATGCTGGACAGGATGGGCTATGGGCCTGATCCAGCAGGCTCTTCTTGTGTTCTTACACGGGAGCATCTTGACATGCAAAGGAAGGCTGCCCAGTGTTGAGAGCCAGTGTGGTGTAGTGGTTAGGAGGGGTGGACTCGTAATCTGGGGAACCGGGTTCGCGTCTCCGCTCCTCCACCTGCAGCTGCTGGGTGACCTTGGGTCAGTCACACTTCTCTGAAGTCTCTCAGTCCCACTCACCTCACAGAGTGTTTGTTGTGGAAGGGAAAGGAGATTGTTAGCCGCTTTGAGACTACTTAGGGGAGTGATAAAGCAGGATATCAAATCCAAACTCTTCTTCTTCTTCTTCCATGGCTGACTGCCATTGTGACCATCTCCTCTCTGTCCCCACAGAGGTTCACCAGCAGTGGGGGAGACCTCCTGGCTGCCCCATAGTGAATGCTCACACGGCTTATGCAGCTGGGCGAAAGTCAACCCAAACTGGACCCAGCAGCCCATTGACCTGGCCACCCTCTTAATCAGCTGGTGCTAGACAGATACCTGTGGGGTCGTTCCCAAGGTCTTTGCCCAGCAATGGTCACCCAAGGCCGTCTGCCTCAGCCACTGTGGCTCAGGGGTCACTCATCCTGGCCTTTTCCACTCCTGCACAATGTTAACGGGAAGTTAATCAGTAATATGAAAACATACACAGCAAACATGAATTTCCATGCCCATTTAAGCAGCAGCAATAGATATCCAGTCCCATGTCCTTCCCTCTTCTTCAAAACCCCATGCAAAGAGGCGATAAAAGCTCCCAACACCTCAGAGCAGAGGTCATGTGTTGTGGGGTCAGCACCAAGGGTCCCGCTGCCCCAGATCTCACAGAGTGTGTTTGCCACTAACAGGGCACCCCCCCCTCCCCAGGTCTTGGCCCTTGGGAAGATCAATAGGGGACCTCCTCACCACCATCTCCTGGCACTTTTAAAAATTGCCAGGCCATCTATCTCCTATTTATGACCCTCCAAAGCACTGCTCACAAAGGTATAAATAATTCTGCTAATTATTACTGTTTGTAAGGAATGCATTTTTGTTGGGAAACGAATTGTTTGCATGACTCGGGTCAAATATTAAAGCTTTGCTCCGTGTGAATAAGCCAGCCAATCTCCCCCAGCCCAGGAAGGTATGTGTGTGCATATCGAGGGAATTCTCTTATTGTAGAAAGCAGAATGCCAGGGGTGGGTAAGGGGTTTGCGAGAGTGAGAAAGTCTTTCCCAGAACAGAGAGGAGCAAACAGGCTCGGGGGCACAGAGGCAGCCGAGAAGAGACAGGAGAACTGGAGAGATAGAGGAGGCAGGTCGTGAAGGGTGAGGTAAGTCGACAAATGGACCTATTGGCATGAAGAGTGCCCCATTGCTGGGGGCTTGTGCAGGAGAGGGTCTGCTTTTTGTTGTTGTTTAGTCGTTTAGTTGTGTCCACTTCTTCATGACCCCCTGGACCAGAGCACGCCAGGCACTCCTGTCTTCCACTGCCACCCACAGTTTGGTCAAACTCATGCTGGTAGCTGAGAGAACACTGTCCCACCATCTCGTCCTCTGTCGTCCCCTTCTCCTTCTGCCCTCTATCTTTCCCAGCATCAGGGTCTTTTCCAGAGAGTCTTCTCTTCTCATGAGGTGGCCAAAGTCTTGGAGCCTCAGCTTCAGGATCTGTCCTTCCAGGGAGCACTCAGGGCTGATTTCCTTCAGAATGGAGAGGTTGGATCTTCTTGCAGTCCATGGGACTCTCAAGAGTCTCCTCCAGCACCAGAATTCAAAAGCATCCATTCTTCAGCGATCAGCCTTCTTGATGGTCCAGCTCTCACTTCCATGCATCACTGCTGGGGAAACCATAGCTTTAACTATACGGACTTTTGTCGGCAAGGTGACGTCTCTGCTTTTTAAGATGCTGTCTAGGTTTGTCATTGCTTCTCTCCCAAAGGGTGCTGCAACCCCATCTCAAACGATGGCACCCCACATCCTTGTCAAAGCTGCCCACCACCTAATGCATGACGCCCCAGTATTTGCAGAAGGAGCACAATTTAGGATGGGGCCGCCAGAATAGGGGCCTCTCCCATTTGCAGAGTGGGGGTGTGGGCTGTTCCCCAAAGCTTGGCCTGAACAGATTAAGGTTGTTTTGTGGCACCTGGCGCTGGGGCAAGCGAGGGACACAAAACATCACTTGCTCCAGGGCCGGTGACAGACAGGCCAACCTGGGCTAAGGGCACCGCAGCAAACGTTGCTTAAACTCAGCAGCAATTTCTGGCATTTCCCGAAAGAAATCGATTCAGCAGAAAACAACATTTTGCTCAGGGTTTTCCTCGCAGGCTGTAAAGTGCAGAAGTGCATTGCAGTCACCTTTTTGGTTAACTGAGAACCTTCTGTAGGGACCGAAGTGGAAAATGCACAGAGAACAACTTGGTTTTCTCACTGGGATGGTGGAGGATAAAACAGCAAGAACCATGTGCTGTTATTTATAATATGTTGTTCTTTTGTCTGACTTCAGAATATGTGCGCTGTTTCAGCTTTTCAGCTTTGCTGTGGCATTTCTGGCTTCAAATTTATTTCTTCGTTAAAAGAAAGAAAAACCCTTTTAAGTACCCCGCCCCCATAAAACATAAAGGCAATTGTACGATTACCTTCATGCAAAAAAAGGGTCCTCTTTCTTGTCCTTTCTGATTAGGCCATGTGGATGTTTGTAGCATCAAAGTAAAACTCCTTTCTGTTTGACTCCCTTTTACCTAAACACTGAGCTGCTTAGGTCATTTAATCATCCCGTTTTCCTCTTATACAAATACAATTACATGCAATTGCTAACTATTTGCATATAAGCAAATTCATACTAAAGTTGCCGGGAAATATCTCCAGCTTCTTCAGATCCAATGTATCTTTTAATTGCACTTCTGAAGTTTCATTGTTTCGGTTCTTCATCACTTATTTTTTTAGAGAGCTCGTTAACAATTAAAACTTTCTGGTTGCTATTATTATTTTTAAACAAAGTAAAATAAATTTGTGAAAGTGATGTGCTTTTGACAAAAAAAAAAGTTTCTCTGTGGGGAGAGGGGAATGTTCTTATTACCAATTTCGTTGGTACCTCCCCCTCCCCCCCCCCATTAATACAAAGTCATTGGGATACCTCAAATAACAGGATCCCACACAGAGGAGACCCAGACCCAACCCCTTTGCACATTTCAGAGGGCTGTTTGGAATTTTCTGTTCCCCCTTCTCCTCTCCCTCTTTTAAGGATTTTTGCATCACTGCAAGAATACAGCCTCCATTATTCTGCACAAGAGGCGGTCTTTGATGAAATTAAAAAGCTATAACGAGAAACATCTTATGCAGCTAATGAGGGAAAATAACTCAGCTGAATTTCCCTGTGCGTTCCAAATGCCAGCGTAACCCGAGACCAGAACAGCCAGTGAGTTAGGGGAAAACATATCCTCATTACATATATATTTTAGATAGATGGAGGTTCACTAATGCTGCTCTTAGGAAAAAAAGAAAGAAATCCAGATTGATTAACATTTCTTTTGCTTTCGCAGACGTTGGGTGACTGAGCACTCTGAGGAGTTTTAAAATTTGCTCCTTGAATAGCTCCAAGTTCTGCTAAGTGGAAATGAATATTGCAGGGCAATTCAGTTAACAGATCCTGAGGTCAAGGAGGGGGCCGGACTCTTTAGACTGCCCACCTGAAAGGGGAAAAAGCCAGACCCATAGAGCTTCCTTTGTTAATTCATTTGACACTTGAACCATATCCTGGAGGAAAAAGCACCTTGTCTGATTACAAAACAACGAAGGCAAGTCAGGCATTGATCAGTCTCTGCTCCCGCCCACAGACTTCTCTGGTGGGAAACTGAGGCAAGTTTGAAATATCTGGGCCAAATCCTGCTAAGTCTGTAAGACAAGCATAGAAACTTTTCACAGTGGCCATACCAACTGATTAAACTCAAGTCCCATTTTTAAAATTTTGTTTCTTTTTTTCTTTTTTAGTTCACACACCACCTTAAAAAAAACACTTTTTTTTTTTGGAAGAAGCTGCGTTTGACCAAAAGATCTGTGGTCTTCCATCGGCGCAGTTGCAAATGATGAAGGCTCGATATGCAAAATGTCCCTTTTCCTGTATATTGTACAGTCCGGTCCCCCAGTCTCCCGCTGCATTTCAAGTACGTGAGTGGAACTTGCTGTTGACTGTCAAAAAGAAAGGAAAGCCTCAACAGAGAGAGAGAGCTCTGCAGCCATATTTTTTAAATCCCTTGCTCAAAACAGTTGCAGCCTCTTTCCCCGACCCTCATCTTAATCGACACTCAGATATTCCTCTCGTTTAATTCATTCATCATCCTTTGTTTGCAAAGAATCGTGGAAGATTCTCCGCCCGGGACGGAGTTGAGCAGCGTGCAACCCTAGAACACGCAGCAACGCCCGGTCGCATCCAGAAGGGGACTTGGCCTCAAGGAATCATCCGCTGTGCATATAGGAAAGGCTACAGCTCCTCTGATTGATATTTCTCCCTCATACAGTTCACACCAGCATCCGGCCAGAGGGTCTGCCTGCACAAAATGATCCGTCAAGGGTCTCTGCAGTCCCCTTGCCTTAAAAAAATAAAAATAAAATCTGTTTTTTCTAGACAAAAGGAAGGTGGCCAGAGGAAGTCAGTGCAGAGAGAGAGAGTCTTGAAATGGAATTATTCAGCATTTCAGATGGTGAATCTGTGCTTCTTGAATGTGGCAGGTAGAGACTGCAAATAGTTACCCTACTATTTACCAACACCATCAATTCCCTTATCTCATCCAAAATACTATGGCTAGAGGTTTTCCCCCCACTAAATGTGTACAGGTTATCAAATTTTGACCTCTCCTGTGCAACCATTGATCTCTCTCTCTCTCTCTCTCTCTTCCCTCTCCCCTCCATTTCCCACAATTAATGCAGTTCCAACCCACAGCACAGAGATTATTTCCACGGCTGCTGAGACTAAAAGGAGTCAGGCGAGGAACAGAAATAAACCCTACAAATAGAAACAGAAGCAGCATCAGAAAGAAAGAAAGAAAGAAAGAAAGAAAGAAAGAAAGAAAGAAAGAAAGAAAGAAACGTCACCATATTTGCACACACGCAATGATTTCCTGACTACCTCTCCTAAAAAAAAAACTTTTAAAACCCCAGAAGTCCTAATGGTCTTTTAAAAAGAAAGAACTAACTATTTAAAACTTTTTCAAAATATTAAAACCCTTAAACACTTTAAAACACTTAGCGAACTATTCCTATCAGTGAAGTTATTGGTATCTGAAGAAGTGTGCATGCACACGAAAGTTTATACCCAGAGCAAACTTAGTTGGTCTCTAAGGTGCTACTGGACAATTTTTTAATAATGAAGTGCAATCAATTTGATGGAGACAAATAAATGGACCCATTGTAAGTGTTTAAATGAAAGTTAACACAATTTGGAAGGGATGTTTTGTGATGAGTTTTGGACTCATGCAGTTCACATATCCCAATTCCATCATTCAGAATTGAGTCTTCTCTTGGCTGCAAATCTGCAACAAGTCAGCCCCGCAAATTTTCTCCATCGGCACTCCTGACGATGGGGTGCAGCAATAAAAAACTTAAGGTAAACGTGCACATCCAAAGCTTTATATTATTTCAAAATTATGCATTGCTAAAATAAGTCCCCAGAGCACACTCACTCTCACATGTGAGGATTTTTTTTTAAATTGCTGAAGTTCTATTTTTATGAACACCTCCAAACAATTATTTTTGAGACATTCCAGTGTTGTAATCAACTGCCATTCAAGTACGTTTCCCTGTCAGCAACCAAACATTCCACTGCAAGTAGCTGTTATTTAAAACTTTTATTTCAAAAAACAGCTGCTATGAGAAGTCCAGCCTTTCTTGAACCAGCAGTTTTGCTGGTAAGTGGTCATTTTGTAAAACAAAACAAAACAAAACAAAAAACAACTTTAAACCGAAAAGCTAATTTCATTCTGGCACCTAAATTAACAAATGAACAACAAACTTTGTATTTCAAATATTGGTGAGACCCTTTAAAATTCCTGCAGGGAAGACTTCTAAAAATATCTGCATTGATCTAAAAATTTCCAGATTTTGTGAACATCAAATTCAACATTTTATGTCAAAAAAGGCAAACATTTTATGTTTTCCTTTCCTTCTTCTGAAGGCTTTTATTATATAAAAGATAGAGACTGTGTTATTCTACACCAGGCACGCAACAATATTTGTTGTTGTTGTTGTTATTGTCATTTTCAGCATTGGGGCAATTGTTTTAATTGATTGTTAGCTGCAGAAAGCTTTTAGGATGGGTGGGGTTACAGATCCTTTTTAAAAGAAAAGTCAAATGTGACCAAACATTATCAGGAAAAGGAGCACCATAAGCAAGGAATTCATCAGTTGCTGCATTGCAGCAGCACACACACACACACACACACACACACACACCAAATAACAAGAAAATCATGAATTGCCCTGAAGTTCAAGCGGGAAGTTCAAGAGAAGAGAAGCAATGTGTCCAAATTGCTGACTTTAATCATTTGTGAGTTTACAGATATTTTAATGTTTAGGGTTTTTTTATTTTTAAAAATATACTGGGATATTGGGAGGGGGAGCTGCTGCCCACTCCAAGCCCTCTGAATGCCTTAATTCAAAATTTGCTGCCTTCCTGTTGGAGTTACTGCCTTGGGGGGCTGAATTGATTGCCTTTGATTAAATGCTTCCTATCCGACGAGGTCCCTTTTGCAAGCCATAAATGCTTTAGGGGTGGGCAAGGGCAGCAGACCCCGAGAGAATCTTCCATTTCTTTTGATTTAACTTTAAACTGGGGGGGGGCAGGGAGAGTGTTCAATTCTGTCCCATCTAGAGAATTTAATCCTTTTTGATATTGTGGCGGTACATTCCATTTATTAAAAAATATTCTCTGGGCAACACACAAGGGTAACGTCATCACAAGATTAGGAGGGCAACACAATGATTCGGCAATTCAAATTCAAAGCAAAACGTTGTTCAGTTTGTAGAAACTAAAATGATGTTAAATAATGATAAAATAGTCTTAAAGATGTCAAAGGCCTTAATTTTAAAAAAATTTCCTGGTGCCAAGGAGACAGTAAAGCAGGTGCCCAGGGAGCAGAGTGGAAACTGGGGAGCAGGCTCACTCCATCGCTTCAGCTGAGATTTCCATTCCAAGTCCTGTGTCACTCAAAGAATTGCCAAAGTTTGTTTTCCTCTTCCCTCCACATATTTTTCCTTTCCTGCCTTATATTTTTGACTGCAAGCATGTGGGCAGAGGATGTCTTCTTGCTAATTGTAAGCCGCTCTGGGAATCTGTTCAGCCGAAAAGTGGGGAGACAGCAGAGTGGAATGTTCTTTAAATAAATCAAAATAAATAAATAAATAAATCAAATAAATAAATCAAAAATTTGCTGCTTTTTAGGTCCTGGCCAGTTATATTCCACCCAAAAGGAGGAGGAAGATGGCATATTTTCGCAAAGGCATTTGCAGGCATGGGCTGATCTATATGTATAGGTGCAAAATTAGACAGGGCAACTGTAAATTAAATGAAAACCCAAATATATCTCACAATAGCTTGGAAGAGGAAGCTGCGTGTTCCTGCTCAACACACCTGTGGACCAGTTGAGAACAGCGTGTCCCATTCCAAAACTTCTCCCTTTCCTGGGCTCATTTTACTCTCAACCAGACTTGGACTGGACAGATGAGAGAACTGTAGAGGAGGACACACACAGTTACCCTTCCAGAAATTTTGGCTGAGAGGTGGTGGGGCTTCACGCTGCCCCCCCCCCAGGAGTACAGGTGTCTGGCCCTTCGTGGCTCACCTGTGGCGCTCTTGGTGCTTCTGCCCTACAGCATCTCTCCTTCCAACACCCCCCCCCCGCAAGTCTGAACCCCAGCCAGTGCTCTTCTGCTGGGAGGGGGGAGCCTTGGGCAAGCCCAGGCAGGTGGGCGAGAGGGTGGGCCTGGAAGCTGTTGCAAAGGAATGCACTGCACCCGATGGGGGTCCCTGGGGGGGTGCTGTGCTTGCGCCGGTTTGGGGGTTCTTTCGCAGTCCTCATTTTCCACCTCCCTTGGCTAGAAGCTCCTCATTAAACGCTGCCACTGCTTCCTGAGCCCCCCCCCCTTCCACCACACAAATGCACAAAGGCCCACCACCCACCCAAGGGAATCCATCTGGATTTGATTTCTTGGTCTCTTGCTGCTTTTATTTTTATTTAAATCGCTTCCATGGGCACCCTCCCTTTTCTAGGACAGGGTGAGATTCCTTCAGTGCCTTTGTTCTCCATCATTCCAACCCCCTGATTTATTGAACTATTGTCTCCCTTTAATTTTCCTTTCAGCTCTTTTGCAACATGGAGTGGTGTTGCTAATTGGTTCCAATTTACCCCGGCTCTGCAAAGGGTCAGAGAGCGACCTAGTTTGATCCAGGGTGTAGGCCCAGAACTGGTCTGCGTTGCCACCGCTTGGCCTGGAATGTGCGAACTGACAGGAAAGTGTTGCCTCAGGTCATGTGCAGAGTGCGTTTCCTTTGCAAAGGAGTGGGCACTGCCCCATATTGAGATAAAATGGGCAGCCTCTAGGACAGGAGTGTGGCATCTGAGCAAAAGTCAGCACCAATGCTTGCTTTTCCTAAATTCAGTCTCAGAGGTTCTCCTGCCTGGACTTTTTTTTGGCTATTTAACTCTGGTTTAAGGTCTGTTTCAGAATCCAGTTTCTGTCCCAGGGCTCAACTCCAGAATGTGGGATGCTCAAATAAGGAAAGGTCCTTCACTGCAAGTCACTTTCCAGATAATGAGTTTAGGGACTGCAGAGAATGCGGCAGCTAGACTGGTGACTGGGAGCAGCCGCCGAGACCACATAACACCGGTCTTGAAAGACCTACATTGGCTCCCAGTACGTTTCCGAGCACGATTCAGAGTGTTGGTGCTGACCTTGAAAGCCCTAAACGGCCTCGTCCCAGTATACCTGAAGGAGCGTCTCCACCCTGGACACCAGGGTCCAGCTCCCAGGGCCTTCTGGTGGTTCCCTCATTGCGAGAAGTGAGGTTACAGGGAACCAGGCAGAGGGCCTTCTCGGTGGTGGCGCCTGCCCTGTGGAACGCCCTCCCACCAGATGTCAAAGAGAAAAACAACTACCAAAATTTAGAAGACATCTGAAGGCAGCCATCTTTAGGGAAGCTTTTAATGTTTAATAGGTTAATGTAGTTTAATGTTCTGTTGGAAGCCGCCCAGAGTGGCTGGGGAAACCCAGCCGGATGGGTGGGGTATAAATAAATTTATTATTATTATTATTATTATTATTATTATTATTATTATTATTATTATTATTATTATTAACGTTCCTCACCAGGCTTGTTTTTCCAGGCCCTTGGCCATTTTGGTTGCCCTCCTGTGCTCTCTACTGTTTTGTTGCTGCTGCTGCTGCTTGAGCCTGGTTGGGAGAGGGGCCTTCCTTGATGGCTTTTTGATACACAGGCGGCAAGGAGGCAGGCAGGAGCCCCTTGGGGAGATGGATGGTGCTCAAACAGCCCCTTCTCCCTTACAGCCAGTCTTAACAGGAGCCCAGCATTCATCTGCATTTGCAAAGGCCTCTTGGGAGTGATGGATGGCGAAAGGCAGGCTGGCAGTCCATCTCCACAACAAGCCGGGCTCTCTTACATCTCCCCCTCCTGGCGGCATCCTCCTCCGTGGGCATTGTGCTCCCGGCCTTTCACCCCTCAGCCCATCAATAAGAACGGGGAGGATCTGAGGAAGGAGAGCGACACGGACCATCCGTCTTCATTAGGGCCTTTTCGGCTGCTCCCGCGTCCGAGTTTGGCTGGGAATGGGGAGGACAAGGAGGGCGAGCTGGGCGGCTCTTTTGGCTCTGCCAACCGGGCTGTCGAAATGCACCGGAAGAGTCAGTCACCTGCTTTGCATGATGATGATGATAAATTATTTATAAGGGACGTGGGTGGCGCTGTGGGTTAAACCACAGAGCCTAGGACTTGCCGATCAGAAGGTCGGCAGTTCGAATCCCCGCAACGGGGTGAGCTCCCCTTGCTTGGTCCCTGCTCCCAGTTCGAAAGCACGTCAAAGTGCAAGTAGATAAATAGGTACTGCTCCGGCGGGAAGGTAAACGGCGTTTCCGTGCGCTGCTCTGGTTCACCAGAAGCGGCTCAGTCCTGCTGGCCACATGACCTGGAAGCTGTATGCTGGCTCCCTTGGCCAGTAAAGCAAGATGAGCGACGCAACCCCAGAGTTGGCCATGACTGGACCTAATGGTCAGGGGTCCCTTTACCTTTTAAGGTGCTACTGGAAGGAATTGTTTATTTTGTTTCCCCAGTCAGAGGCAGTGATGCTTCTAAGGCCATCTGCTGGAAACCTCAGGAGGGGAGAGGACTCTTGTTCCCGGATCCTGCTTGCGGCTTCCCCACAGATTCCTATAGGCTTCCCATTGAGCGACCTGGTCGGTCATTGAGAGAACAGGATACTGGATGGGCCATTGGCCTGACCCTGTTTCATTCTTATATATCCTGACATGTGTTTCAAAAAGTTTTCATGGGGGCAAGGAGGTCACATTGTGTGGCTGGATGCATTGCTTGAGAACATAAGAAGAACCTGCTGGATGAGGCCAAAGGGGGCCCATCTAGTCCGGCAGCCTGTTCTCGCACTAGCCAGCCAGAGGTTTGTGGGGAACCAAGAGTAAGCAGGATCCAAACACAAGAGCAACACTCTGCTCTCCAGCAGTTCTCAGTAACTACCGTTCAGCAGCATTGCAGCCTCTGGCTGGGCAGGACAGAGACATCTTTCCCAGGGCCTTGCAAGGAGAAGGAACCACTTTGCAGGAAGGAGTAGCCTTGGGAGATTTCCCAGCAACAACCCCCCCCCCAAGCTAATAAGTGTTTCCCGGCACCCAAGAGATCAATCCTTTGTTACTTTCCTTCCTTGTTTGCCAGAAAGCCTTATCTGCGAGAGCCCAGCCTTTGATCTTAAACATGACTTTAAGAAATCAAAGCACGGAGGGCGGGAAAACCAGAAGTTAAGAGGCAGGATGGATTGAGCTAAGGTGCAAAGGTCCATGGATGTCACTCAGGGCTTTTTCTAAGTGGGTCACTAGCCAATCCAGGCATCTGAATGAGCAGGGTTGACCCATAGCAGGCGTGGAGAACTTTTGGCAAAAGTTCCCTCTACCTGCCTTGTTCTATTTGCAAGCCCCCACAATCAGCTGCTCAGGGTAACTTCCCAAGGGCGAAGCTTAAAGGTAAAGGTAAAGGGACCCCTGACCATTAGGTCCAGTCGTGGCCGACTCTGGGGTTGTTGCACTCATCTCGGTTTATTGGCCAAGGGAGCCGGCGTCCAGCTTCCGGGTCATGTGGCCAGCAGGACTGAGCCGCATCTGGCGAACCAGAGCAGCGCACGGAAACGCCGTTTACCTTCCCACCGGAGCCGTACCTATTTATCTACTTGCACTTTGACGTGCTTTCGAACTGCCAGGTTGGCAGGAGCAGGGACCGAGCAATGGGAGCTCACTCCGTCGCAGGGATTCGAACCCCTGACCTTCTAATCGGCAAGTCCTGGGCTCTGTGGTTTAACCCACAACGCCACCTGCATCCCTTTGCAAAGCCTCGTGGTCAGCTGAGGGACAGGGCTTCTGTGCACAAAAGGGGTCACCTGGTTTCACTTGCCAGACACAGCCTGTTCCCCAGGCCATCAAACTATCCAGCAACACTTAAACGCAGTTGCCAATAAATCCCGAGTTCTAGGATATGGTAAGAGTACAGTGGTACCTCAGGTTACAGACGCTTCAGGTTACAAACTCTGCTAACCAGGAAGTGGTTGCTTCAGGTTAAGAACTTTGCCCCAGGATAAGAACGGAAATAGCGCGCCAGCAGCACAGTGGCAGTGGGAGGCCCCATTAGCGAAAGCACGCATCAGGTTAAGAACCGTTTCAGGTTAAGAACGGACCTCTGGAATGAATTAAGTTCTTAACCCGAGGTACCACTGTATATTTATTTGTTTCATTTATTTCATAAAACATATACACCGCTTGATTGTAAGAAAAACCTCAAAGTGGTTTACAAAAAGATAAAGCAATTAAATAATAAGCAAAAATTTACAACAATAGATGAAAACATACAAAAAGTTAAAATACTAAAGAAAAGGTTAAATTCCAAGAACCTGCATAGACTGGTCTTAACAAGAACTTTTTCAGCAGGTGCCAAAAAGAGGACGACGAAGGTGCTTGCTTGATATCGAAGGGGCAGGGAGTTCAGAAGTGCAGGTGCCGCCACACTGAGCAGCCAATAATAATAATAATAATAATAATAATTTATTATTTATACCCCGCCCATCTGGCTGGGCCTCCCCAGCCACTCTGGGCGGCTTCCATAAAAACCAGAAATACAGTAAAATGTCACACGTTAAAAACTTCCCTGAACAGGGCTGCCTTAAGATGTCTCCTGAATGTCAGATAGTTGTTTATCGCTTTGACATCTGCTGGAAGGGCGTTCCACAGGGCGGGCGCCACTACCGAGAAGGCCCTCTGCCTGGTTCCCTGTAGCTTTGCTTCTCGCAGTGAGGGAACCGCCAGAAGGCCCTCGGCGCTGGACCTCAGCGTCCGGGCAGACTGATGGGGGTGGAGACGCTCCTTCAGGTATACTGGACCGAGGCCGTTTAGGGCTTTAAAGGTCAGCACCAACACTTTGAATTGTGCTCGGAAACGTACTGGGAGCCAATGCAGGTCTTTCAGGACCGGTGTTATATGGTCTCGGCGGCCGCTCCCAGTCACCAGTCTAGCTGCCGCATTCTGGATTAGTTGTAGTTTCCGCGTCACCTTCAAAGGTAGCCCCACGTAGAGCGCATTGCAGTAGTCCAAGCGGGAGATAACCAGAGCATGCACCACTCTGGCGAGACAGTCCGCAGGCAGATAGGGTCTCAGCCTACGTACCAGATGGAGCTGGTAAACAGCTGCCCTGGACACAGATTTGACCTGTGCCTCCATGGACAGCTGTGAGTCCAAAATGACTCCCAGGCTGCGCACCTGGTCCTTCAGGGGCACAGTTACCCCATTCAGGACCAGGGAATCCTCCACACCTGCCCGCCTCCTGTCCCCCAAAAACAGTACTTCTGTCTTGTCAGGATTCAACCTCAATCTGTTAGCCGCCATCCATCCTCCAACCGCCTCCAGACACTCACACAGGACCTTCACCGCCTTCACTGGTTCTGATTTAAAAGAGAGGTAGAGCTGGGTGTCATCCGCATACTGATGAACACCCAGCCCAAACCTCCTGATGATCTCTCCCAGCGGCTTCATATAGATGTTAAAAAGCATGGGGGAGAGGACAGAACCCTGAGGCACCCCACAAGTGAGGGCCCAAGGGTCTGAACACTCATCCCCCACCACCACTTTCTGAACACGGCCCAGGAGGAAGGAGCGGAACCACTGTATAACAGTGCCCCCAGCTCCCAGCCCCTCAAGACGGTCCAGAAGGATGCTATGGTCGATGGTATCAAACGCCGCTGAGAGATCCAGCAGAACTAGGAAACAGCTCTCACCTTTGTCCCTAGCCCGCCGGAGATCATCAACCAGTGCGACCAAGGCAGTTTCAGTCCCATGATGAGGCCTGAATCCCGACTGGAAGGGATCCAAATGGTCCGCTTCTTCCAGGCGTGCCTGGAGTTGTTCAGCAACCACTCGCTCAATCACCTTGCCCAGGAATGGAAGATTTGAGACTGGGCGATAGTTGGCCATCGTGGCCGCATCTAAAGATGGTTTTTTAAGAAGCGGTTTAATAACCGCCTCTTTCAGCGGGTCTGGGAAGGCTCCCTCACGGAGGGAAGCATTCACCACCCCACGAAGCCCATCGCCCAGTCCTTCCCGGCTAGCTTTTATAAGCCAGGATGGGCAAGGATCCAGGAGACAGGTGGTTGGTTTCACTCGTCCAAGCAGCCTGTCCACATCCTCGGAGGTAACAGGTTGAAATTGATCCCACTCAACTTGACTAGACAGAACTCTAGCACTCTCCCGCCCCGGCCCTGCTCCCACGGTGGAGTCTACTTCTTCCCGAATCTGGGCGATTTTATCTGCAAAAAACTTTGCAAAATCATTGCAGGAGAACATGTGGCCCGTACTGGGCCCCGATGTTGCAGGTGGTTCCGCTAAATTGTGAACCACCTGAAAAAGTCTCCTGCTGCTGTTTTCTGCAGATGCAATAGAGGCGGTGAAGAAATTCTTCTTCGCCGTCGCTATCGCCACTTGGTAGGCTCGACGTTGAGCTCTAACCTGTGTCCGGTCAGATTCGGAATGAGTTATCCGCCACCGGCGCTCTAGCCGTCTCAACGATTGTTTCATTGCCCTCAGATCCGTGGAAAACCACGGGGCTGTCCGGGCTCCATGCAATCGGAGAGGGCGCTTCGGAGCCAAACAGTCAATAGCCCTGGTTAATTCCACATTCCAGCGGGCCACCAGGGAATCGGCTGAAAGGCCATCAACATGGGATAAAGCATCCCCTACCACTCTCTGGAAACCATTTGGATCCATTAAGTGGCGGGGGCGGACCATCCGAATTGGTCCCACCTCCCTGCAGAGGGGATGGGTCGCAGAGAAGTCCAGTTGCACCAGGAAGTGATCTGACCATGGCACTTCTTTCATTTCGCTTTTACTTAGTGTCAGATCACCAACATCCATAGAGGTAAACACCAGGTCCAAGGCATGTCCACGGCTATGGGTTGGGCCAGACTTATTCAGGGACAGCCCCATGGAGGCCATGCTTTCCACGAAGTCCCGAGCGGCCCCTTGTAAGGTCGTGTCGGCATGGATGTTAAAATCCCCTAGGACGACCAGGCTAGGTGTCTCCAGGAGAACATCCGCCACGACCTGAAGCAGCTCGGGCAGGGAATCCTTGGTGCAGCGGGGAGGTCGGTACACCAAAAGGAATCCTGTACTGCCCCTATTGCCCAACTTCCAGAACATGCACTCAGAAAACTGGGTCTTCCCAATAGGACGCCTGGTGCAAACTAATGACTTCCTAAAAATCACTGCAACCCCCCCTCCCCGCCCACGTGACCTGGGTTGCTGTGCGTAAGAGAAACCTGGTGGACAAGCAGCGGCAAGGACAGGCCCATCTGCTTCATCCAACCAAGTCTCTGTTACACATGCCAGGTCAAATCCTCCATCCATGATCAAGTCATGGATGGCAGTGGTCTTACGAATCATTGACCTGGCATTGCACAGCAGCACCTTCAGGTCACGTGGGTATCCCTTGCTGATTCTAGTATCCATCCGGACAGGACCAGACCCGGAGGCAGGGATAGTCCTCAGACAACGACTAAACCTGCCTCCTCTGTAATGACATGGTCTGGTCTTAGCGTAACTCCTCCTCCTACCCGTGATCACTGAGATCGGTTGTCCCAGTGCATCCCCCCCTGTGGAACATGCCCCAGCCATTTTGTGGGCTGGGGCCCACTCCCCGGCAGCCCTGAACCCTCCCCCTAAAAACAAAATAACACCTTAAACAAACAAACAGAACCAATAAAACAATACAAACAAAAAAAATGTAAAAATTACAAAAACATCAAAATAAAAAAAATAATAATTCCCCAAGCCCAACCAAACATCCATCCCACCCCCACCCCCCACATACAAAAAATCCAAAGAAAATTTTTTAAAAACATTTTAAAAACACTCTGTGCCTCTCCGGCAGTAACAACTGTCCTAGTGAGGACTGTCAGGCCCCGCCCCGGGCCAGGTGGTAAGTGGCAGGGAGGAGCAGGGCCCTCAGCCACTCACTCAGGGGACTCCTCCTGGGCAGCAGGCAGCAAGCAGCACACAGTCCTTGTGAGGCTTCAGGCCCCGCCCCAGGCCAGATGGTAAGTGGCAAAAGCAGGGCCCACAAGCACTCACTCAGGGGAGTCTTCCTGGGCAGCAGGCAGCAAGCAGCATGCAGTCCTTGTGAGGCCCCAGGCCCCGCCCCAAGCCAGATGGTAGGTGGCAAAAGCAGGGCCCACAAGCACTCACTCAGGGAGTCTTCCTGGGCAGCAGGCCGCAAGCAGCACGCAGTCCTTATGAGGCTTCAGGCCCCGCCCCAAGCCAGATGGTAAGTGGCAAAAGCAGGGCCCACAAGCACTCACTCAGGGAGTCTTCCTGGGCAGCAGGCCGCAAGCAGCACGCAGTCCTTGTGAGGCCCCAGGCCCCGCCCCAAGCCAGATGGTAAGTGGCAAGAGCAGGGCCCACAAGCACTCACTCAGGGAGTCTTCCTGGGCAGCAGGCCGCAAGCAGCACGCAGTCCTTATGAGGCCCCAGGCCCCGCCCCAAGCCAGATGGTAAGTGGCAAAAGCAGGGCCCACAAGCACTCACTCAGGGAGTCTTCCTGGGCAGCAGGCCGCAAGCAGCACGCAGTCCTTATGAGGCCCCAGGCCCCGCCCCAAGCCAGATGGTAAGTGGCAAAAGCAGGGCCCACAAGCACTCACTCAGGGAGTCTTCCTGGGCAGCAGGCCGCAAGCAGCACGCAGTCCTTGTGAGGCTTCAGGCCCCGCCCCAGCCAGATGGTAAGTGGCAAAAGCAGGGCCCACAAGCACTCACTCAGGGAGTCTTCCTGGGCAGCAGGCCGCAAGCAGCACGCAGTCCTTATGAGGCCCCAGGCCCCGCCCCAAGCCAGATGGTAAGTGGCAAAAGCAGGGCCCACAAGCACTCACTCAGGGAGTCTTCCTGGGCAGCAGGCCGCAAGCAGCACGCAGTCCTTGTGAGGCTTCAGGCCCCGCCCCAGCCAGATGGTAAGTGGCAAAAGCAGGGCCCACAAGCACTCACTCAGGGAGTCTTCCTGGGCAGCAGGCCGCAAGCAGCACGCAGTCCTTGTGAGGCTTCAGGCCCCGCCCCAGCCAGATGGTAAGTGGCAAAAGCAGGGCCCACAAGCACTCACTCAGGGAGTCTTCCTGGGCAGCAGGCCGCAAGCAGCACGCAGTCCTTGTGAGGCTTCAGGCCCCGCCCCAGCCAGATGGTAAGTGGCAAAAGCAGGGCCCACAAGCACTCACTCAGGGAGTCTTCCTGGGCAGCAGGCCGCAAGCAGCACGCAGTCCTTGTGAGGCCCCAGGCCCCGCCCCAAGCCAGATGGTAAGTGGCAAAAGCAGGGCCCACAAGCACTCACTCAGGGAGTCTTCTACAAATGAAGTACACGTATTCTGAGGCACCTGAAGTCATCCCAATTCTGCTGATGGAAGAGGTCGGTTGGGCGAATGTCAGGTAAAGTGATCTCGTAGGTAAACTGGTCCCACGTTGTCAAGGGCTTTCTATACTAGTAGTAACTGGGAGTTTATTGGCACATACTGTGTGGAAATCCAGAAATGTTAAACTCGGGGACTCCCCACCCCGTCCCAGAACTCAGCTGACGCATGGAAAGGAGGAGGAAGAGGTTCAGGTGTTGTGACCAGGATCTCAATTTAATCGCCTGATAATGTTTAAGGGTTTGGGAAACTGGAACGCTGTGAAGGTATCAGGACGGCAGACAAGGCTGGGTCATTGATGATTCTAAACCAAGGTGGTTTTATGTCGTCCCCAAAGGGCTTGTTCTGCTCCCCGACCCACAATCTGGCCTTGCTATGAGGGCAGAGGTTAGTGAAACTGTGGGCAGAGGTTGTCTGAGAATAATTCTGGGGTATGTTGTCCTCTGTCGGCCAGCGATAGACAACTGTTCTCTCCTCGCCACGTAAGGATACCAGAGCATTATTGAAAGTATTCATTCATGGGTTGCAACTTTTGTCCTGGAATCAGTAACTCTTTGCAGTACCGGTAATCCCTGTGCAAAACACATCCTAAATAGGTGCAAGTCATATAGGCATCAGGGCGTTTTATACATTGCTTGGCAATAATTTCAAAGTGGGCTAAGATAATTCCCTTAAATAACTTGTTGACATTTTGAATCGCATACATCAAACGAGGTTAATTTTGACGGCAGAGGGCCTTCTCGGTAGTGGCGCCCTAACTGTGGAATGGGGTATAAATAATAAAGTTGTTGCTGTTGTTGTTGTTGTTAACTCGCAAAACATTAATACAGTGGTACCTGTACACTTCAGGTTACAGACTTCGCTAACCCAGAAATATTACCTCGGGTTAAGAACTTTGTGCGGCGGCAGCAGGAGGCCCCATTAGCTAAAGTGGTGCTTCAGGTTAAGAACAGTTTCAAGTTAAGAACAGACCTCCAGAATGAATTAGGTTCTTAACCCGAGGTACCACTGTAGAGCTGATGTTTGGAGTATAAAAAATGTATTTCATGTGTACAGAAGGCCAACAAATGCAAACTCTCTATTTATTTTGCAATGTGAAAGTTACCATTTGTTGCATGTGAAAAGGGATATTTCATATAGTTGTAAGCTTACACTCTTTTACCAGAGTCAACGGAGAAGCTCAGGCAATTCTGCGACCCTTCCACCTCGGCAATTCTATGGTTCTATGAGGCTGGCTTAGATGGCCCCCTTCAGGATTCCCCAACTGCTCTGTGAGTCTTGCTTCAACCTTCCCCTCTACAGGAGAGCAGGATTCTGACTATCTCTGCAGCCTCCAGTGACAAGATATATATGAGCCCAGCCAGAGAAATCACATCAAGGTGTGCAGCTCAGAGCTCCATCGCTTTCTCCTCAGGTCTGTGGAGCTTCGGAAGCACAGATGAATAATTGGTTTGGGGGCTCTGTGAGCAGCCGAGGCTGCAAGGGAGAAAGGCATATTGCTAACTCCTCCTTTATTTCTCATGGGGAAGCAGCCATCCTTGCAGAAAAGGCCGCCAGAAGTTCTGCAAGCCCCTACACGGGGAAGTTAAGACAGGGTTGCCATATTTCAGTCAACTTTTCCAGACGTACGGCAACCCTGAGTTAAGATTCCCCCTGGAAGCGGAAGCGCGGCCCAAACACTCCGGGAAAAGCAGCGGCAGCCCTAATGGAAACAGATGGGGCTGAGTTGTCCCTCCGTGGGGTCATTAACACTTCCCTTTGTCACAGCGACGTTGAGCAATAAGGCCGCCCGGCCCCATCCATGGCAAGATCCAATAACCTGTCCCGTCGGCAGAGAGACAGATGAGCCCCTAGGAGGGGATGGCGGGATGACAATTTGTCATCCCTGGTGCGGCTTCACCTTGGGCGGAGGAAATGTGATCAGAGCCCAGCGGCCCCTGCCACTGTCCGCTGCGGCCCCCGTGGCACAACGGGGAGAGTGGCGGTGATTTACAGCCCCGCCGTCCTAATTGCCTCCTGCCCGGCAGGGTAATGGATGGCCTCGTCGCGCTGATGGATGGCTCTCGCCGAGCTTCATTCAGTTAGGGGGCCTAATAAGTGTGGCTCCTGGAGGAGGGAAGGGAAGATGGAGAGCGTGTCAGAAAGGAGGGGACCTGTCTAGACCAGGCAGGGCAGGCGAGAAGTTAGGAGGAGGTCCAGAGGTAGACCACAGGACGCAACGGGGAAGCTGCTGGGCTGGGAGATGGGCAACTCTGAAGGCAGGTGCTCAAGAGGGTTTGATGGTTTTGACCCTCAAGTCAAACTGCATGGGGCTCCTCACCTGGCAGGGCTCTCCAGAGCTCACCTTGAGCTCTTGCTGCTGGAGACTCAAACCAGAGCAAGTTTCTGCATGAAAAACAGGTGATCTGCCCCTAAGCTAGGGTCCCACATCTTCCATACCTTGGGGAGGGAGGAGTGAAGATGGTGGCACACAGCTTCTTGACTACACCTCCTCTTCAGGAATGCCCATCACTCTTTGGAGAAGCTGAAGACACCTCAACACACAGTGAAAACCATGCTCAAGGCGGCTGGCAACATATCAAAAATTGCACAACTACAAGCATAACAATAGTGGTCACAAACGTATCAAAAAGGACACGGCTGAATTAAACTTTGCAGTGTTAAATGGTGTGAGGCAGGCAAGCGAACACCAGGGAGAAGGCCTTGTCTGCAGTGGCCCCTGCTCCACGGAGGGAACAGCCGTCAACTAGGTGGCCATTTTGGTGCCAAGTGATGCCCCCTTTTCTCCCCCCACGCCTTCCAAATAACCCAGATGCTCTGGGCCTTGGCTTCTTACACAGAGGATGCCACAAGTTCTGGTTTGTTGCATTTCTGTAGGGTTGTCATTCCCCTGCATTTTAATGGTTTTGTTTCACTTCCTACTCTGTTTGGTTTTTTATTGCAATAAGTAAATGGTGGCTACTAGCCATGACGGTCATGTTCCCCCTCTGACTCTGAATACCTGCTGCTGGGAATCGCAGGTGGGCAGAGGGCTGCTGGGCTCACCCCCCCCCCCAAGCAGCTGGCTGGCTACCGCGAGATCAGGAGGCTGGCGTCTTAACCCCTCTGCACAAATCCAACCCACAAATCAATGGTGTAACATTGGAAAATGCCAATCACTTCTCCTACCTCGGCAGTTATCTTTCCACAAGGGCCAACACTGATGCCGAAATCCAGCATCATCTGAGCTCTGCGAGTGCGGCTTTCTCCCAATTGAAGTTCAGAGTGTTTGAGGACTGGGACATTCACAGGGAAACCAAAATGCTTTTTTACAAAGCTATTGTACTACCAACCTTACTGTATGGACCACTTATAAATGCCATCTCCAACTCCTTGAAAGATTCCATCAACAGTGTCTCCAAAACAATTTACACATCACTCGGGAAGACAGGCGAACTAACGCCAGTGTACTGGAAGAAGCAAAGATCACCAGTGTTGAAGCAATGATTCAACATCAACTTCGTTGGACTGGTCATGTTGTGCGGATGCCTGATGATCGTCTTCCAAAGCAACTACAGTACTCTATTCCGAACATAAAAATGGAAAGAGGTTCAAAGACTCTCTCAAGGCAAATCTAAAAAAAGTATCAAGAACTGGGAAACACTGGCCTGCGAGCGCTCCAGTTGGAGAACAGCCCTTCCCAAAGGTGTCCTGGGTGTAGAAAAAACAGAGCTGACACGGGAGTTGGGATGCAAGTGAGATGTGCAGGAACAAGCTGATTGCTAGCTTAGCAGAGGCTCTTTTTATTTGCAAGATATGCAAAACCAGCAAGATACATTCAGGGCTTTGCCCTTTACACTTCTCCAATCCCAAGCCGCCTGGGTGTTGCCTTGTTATCTACGCAACCTGCTTCACCAAGTCATGTTCCCATTACAGGGGGGAAATGAGCAATACCTTTGCAAAGGAGGTAAAGGTCAGGAATGGAAGACAGCTGAGGAGTCAAGGAGTGGGCATGGCGGCTAGACAGCTGTGGCTTGTCTGATGCTGTGGGGGAGGGTGTGCCCTCACCCTGCAACGCCATCCCTACAATGGGTTTTGAAGGCACTCGAACTCAGGACGCAAGAGAGAAATGTGCTAAGAGGAAGGCACGCTTGGCAAATCCACACCGTGATCAACTCCCATCCGGAAACCAATGTCCCCACTGTGGAAGGACGTGTGGATCCAGAATTGGCCTCCACAGTCACTTACGGACTCATTTTTAAAACCGTGTTTATGGAAGACAATCTTACGCAGCTACGAGGGATCGCCAAAGAAAGACTGCTGTAGATACTATATATTTTTGGCATCTTTATTTTTAGACCTTCTTATGATTTATGTGAAAATTGTTCAACTTTGCTGTGTGCTTCTGGATGCATTTTGTTTATTGTTTACGACTACTTTTGCAATTATGCAAATCTTTCCACGCTGTGAGCTGCCTTGAGCAAGGTCTTAACTATGGGAAGGCAGCATAAAAATAAAATGATGATGAAGACAATTCAATGGGCCTCCTTTGGCTTGATCCAGCAAAGCTCGTTGTATGTTCTTGTATTTCCCAGAGAACTTCGTGGTGTGGGGTAGCAGAGGAATAGAAAGAAACATTTCAGATCTCTTTTGAAATCCATGTGTAAGTGGCTTATTCATTTAGTTAAGTACTGTCATATTCCCTTGCTCACTTTACAGCAAGCAAACTCAACCCTTTCCCATCTTGTTAGATTTTGGTGGAAAGTCTCCGTATGAACTGATCTGTTTCTCGCCTCATTTAAAACCAAGCTCTCTTTCCCCTGTGGATCATTGTTCTCCGGCCATCACCTGCATTCTGGTCAGTGTGGCTTCCAAAGCCCTGCTGCTGAATTTCCTGAGACCTCAGCTGAACAAAGTTTCCTAGAGCAAAAAACAGTTTAGCAGCGCCCCCACCAAGTGTGTGAACCTCGGTTCGCTCGCAGGACACAGAAGACAGCAGAGAGCTCAGATCTAAGGTCTTGCCAGCAGGTCCGGCTGCTCAGTCTCCTCTTTTGCGAAAAAGGAGAGCAAGGAAACAAAATGCACAGAGAAGAATCACACTTCATTCTGCACTTAAAGGGTGGCAACAATTTTGTCCTTGCATCAACTGTTCAGAAATGTGATTGAAAATAAATACATTTTACGTTGTAGTATTCCGTACTTCCAATTGTGGGTGAAGTGGTGAGGACAGGAGAGGGGAGCCCTGAATCCAGGGCTAGACTCAGTTCTATCTAGAGAAGATCTCCCCATCACCTCTCGTTCTTAAGATGTTTGCACACAACTCAGCAAAGGGCAGGCAATGTGCTGGAATACTGTCTCCTACCGGAATGACTCTGATGCTTTTTGTACGGGGAATGTTGATGTTCCGCAAGTTATTGATTATATGTGGGTTGTTCTTTTGTATCAGCAGCACCTCTTATTTCCGCCTCTGAATGACAGGTCTTCAAAATATGTGCTATCAGTTCGATTGATTCAGAATTCACATACCAGAGGCGTTTGCTGGGATTATCAAACCACTCTCTGCCTGGATCTTCAGCTCTGCCTTGCTCCCTTGTTAAGTGAGCAGTTTTTGTTGGTGCCCATCGATTCCACTGGCAGACCCTTGGCCAGGTGGGGGGCAAGGGTGGGGCATCTGGAAAGGGGAAGATGGTGAGGCTAACTTTTTGCCTTCACATTCTTACCTTTTAAAATAACTAATTTGGTTTGCACAGGAAGGTACAAATTATTATTCAAATAAAACAAGTGGTGGGGCGGGGGGGGGGGTCGTTTCTTTAAGGGAGCCACAAGATTTCTCCTTACTATAAAAGCCAGATCCGTGTGCAGGGAGAGAGTGAGGTGGATTTTGTGAGGGAGAGAGAGAGACTTGCAGGCAACCCAGTGAGAGGTGCTCAGACAAAAGCGCACACTCACGCTCTTGGATGACATGGTTTTTAATAAAAATTACGACAGAATAATAAATGTACAGTTCAAATCAACATGCTAAAATATCTAATGCCATTCAGACAGCAGCCCCATGCAGCCCCCGTTTCCCCCTTCTTAAGATCAGTAGCTGTTCTAGCCCTCTCTGACAGAAATCCCTTTAAAGTTAAAACTTAAAATGTACTAAACATTTCACCCTTTTTGTGCAATGACTTGTGCAAAAAAAAGCTGTTTTCACCACATTAGTTTACAAAATACTCCCCTCAAAGTAAAAAAAGGAAGACACCCAGAAATAAAAAAGCACACAGATAAATGAGCAATTAATAAACGTACTACCGAGAAGCTCATGTGTCGGGTGCGGTTGTGGTAGTTTTGGGGCCGCGAACAAGTGGTCTTCTGACTGCTTCTAAGATGTGCTCTGTGCTTGAGACCCAACGCCTGGTGCAAGCCACTTCTCAAAGGATTTCCAGGTTTGTGGTGAATTATGCCGTCGCTTTTGCAGTGCTCAGAAGACGGCTCCACCAAAAATGGGCCACAAGAGCTGGCTCTTGCGATGGTCTGTGTGTCAAGCCAAAAGGACGGGCACTACTTGCTTCCAGGGGCCCCAGAAGAGGCCAAACCATTTGCCTACTCTTGACCGCTTGCCCTGGGTGGCCAGACTCTCAGACAGCAGCACTAAAGCATTTGCTTCGAGACCCACCAGCCGGCTTCCTTACAGCCACCCCAGGACGATCACATTTGCAAGCCCTTAATGGAAACGGTTTCTGCAGGAACAAAGAGCCCGGCTTTTAAAAAAAAGTAACAATTTAAAAAATACCTACATACAAAAGGAATATTTAAAAACAAAAAACACAAACGGCAACAATACAATGGAGAGGGGTTTTTCTTTTTCCCCTTGTGAGTTTGAAAAGTGGGGTCAGATTTAACCCAAGTGCAAAACCAGCAAAGAACTTTTGCTTTGATCTCCAGCAAAGTGTCGACAGGAAGGACGTGGGCAGGAGAGGTCCCTGCGAAGGAGGAGGCTGGGGAGGAAAGGCCACCACCCCCCACTCTAGAGCAGCTGCAAGCCCCTGCTGGGGGGCCAGGGCGCTTGTATATACGGGGCGCCCAAGAGCATTTCGCCAGGCCTGCCGCTCTCAAGTCTTAAAGGGAAGAGGAAGGAGCAGGCAGGACTAAGCCCGCTTTGCCACCCTGAGGGGCTGCATGGCAGACCCCAAGAGAGCTGCTCCAGGACCCCGCCTGCAATTCTGCAGGGAATGCCTGGGCACCACCCCCTAGGGCCCCCCCCCGGCAGGTTTCTGCTCAGGTGGCCCAAGGCTGGTGGCTGTTCTTCACACACACACACCCCACTTATTCTCCTATTAATAATGATACTTCTCACCCGCCCCGTCTCTCCGTATCAAACCATGAACTGCAGAGGAGGCAATTCATTCACGGGGATTTCTTTTTTAAAAAACCAGAAAACGTTCTCCCGCTTTGCTTCTCTAAAGGAAGCCGACTCACTCTCGCTCGCTCTGCCGCAATGATTAATTCCCTTTTGAAGGGACGGGACTGTATTGCCTGGAACAAAACGCTAATTGGGAGCAGAGCACCAAAATTCCGTTGCTCATCCCCGTTATGTGATGGGCGGTTTGGAGTTGGACCCTACTGAAAGCGGACAGTCAGGACAAATATCTCCTTTAGCTCCAGAGGGGTTTCCCCCCTTCTCACGCCAACCAGCCTTTTCTCCGGATCAGGGCCAGGAGAAAAGGAGGGGTTCAGTTTGGGCTGCTCTGCGGATAAGTCGGTCCCACCCAGATCCGGCAACCCTCTTTCCATCGAGCACCATGGAGGCTGGAAGGAGGGCCTGGTCGGAGGCTGCGGGATGTTCGTGGCTGGCTTGGGTCTCCAGCGGAGTCTCCCTTCTGGCTTTTGCTCAGGAAAGGAAAAGGAATGGGTTGGTTCCTGACACAAAACGAGGCCTCACCTGCAAGCAGCCAGCTTGGGAACTGGGAAGCCTTCGAAGTCCAGGCCTGCCTGCTGTCCAGCTTTCCCCGTTTTTCAGTGCTGTAACTACTCTCAGGACAGGAGCCGCAACCCCCCCCCCCCAGTGACCTGGTGTCAGTTTTGCAGAGAGCTGCTTCACCCCCCTCACTCCTCCCATCCCCTGTTGCGGCTTCACCCCACCCCACGCCAAAGAGACCTGGTCAGAAGAACGGAACGAAGATTCACCAATGGAGGGACAAATCTACCTGCACCAGCTCAACTGGGGGGAAAGAACCTCTCGCGGAGATCACCCCCTTTCCCTTTCGTGCCCCCAAATGTAAGAGGGTGTGGAACACCTGCGGCTGCTGCGTCCAAAAGGAACTTGAGCCGAAAATGGCCATCAAATTCCCCCCCCCACAGGTGATGTCTGGGCGGAGGGGTGAGATTCTGGAAGATGCGGGAGAAACATCCAAATCAAAAACATCGGACGGACCCAAAGCCACACACACACCCTGCTCCAATCTCTTCTGCCCTTGGCAGTGGAAAGAGAACCCCCGCCATATAGGGACAGAGGCGGACAAGGCAAAACGGTGAGGGGGATTCATGTGGTCCTCTAGACAGGGAGGTTTTTTGGCAGTTCCCAACCACATCCACTCTGTCGACAGACATCGTCTCACGGCACACACACGCACACACCTGCTTCTGTTGGGCTTTTGTCTTCCATTGGAGTCCTGACTGATTCCAATGCCTGCAAGGATTGTGCAGAAATTTGGGACCACCAGATCTTTTTCTTCAGGAGGCCCAGTAAGAAGGCCCCCCACCCCTTTGAGGGCTCAAGGGAGCTCAGGGCAGGGAGACCCCCCCCCCATGCCACTAGGAACATTTCTTGAACGAGTGTAACTGCATAGGACAGGAATGGTGCCCTGCAATGGGGGGTAGCCCCCCTTCCCATTTTTTCCAATGGGCGCTGCCCACCTGTGCCACCCATGGCTGGACAAGCTGCCCATTGGCACTCGGCTGGCAACCCACCTTTCCTAGCCTGATGTAAACAGAGCTGCCCAGTGGCTCACGCCCCCAAATTTCCCACTGCGGCCACAAGCCTGGTACAAGCCAGCCACCCCCCCCCCTTTCCCAGGTAGGGAAAGAGGGGGCTCAGGGGACTGGGAAAGGCCCCTCCTTCTGGCTGTGAGATTCTGCTAGGACAAGGTTTTCTTTTAAAGGAAGACTCTTCCACCGCATTCCTACAAGCCTCACGGCTGCCCCTCTGTAGCTGCAGGAAGCATGGAAGGAAAATGTATTTCCAAGGCAGACCTGGTCACAAAGTGGAGCTCAGGCACCCCTAATGCGGGCAAACCCTTAGAAATGCACCCCTGGGGGACGCTGCTGAACTCACAGGCAAAGAAACATTTAAAAACAGTGTCAGGAGAGCAAAGTGGAAAGGGCCAGGGAAAGCCATTGCCCCAGGTAGGATGGGCAAGGCAGCGGAAGGAAAACAGCCCCCCCACCTCCACCCCCAATCTAGAAGCCAGTCTGACTCACAGAAGCTTCCTTTCCTGGGGCAGCCATATGGGGAAGAGGTTGATCCCAGTAGATCCCCTTGCCTGCCTTAATGGATAAACAGAACCTGCACCGATATTACACTGCTCAAATATCTCCATTCCCCATTCTTAATGAATTGACTGTAGGCCTGCAATGAGAAGAGAATTGAAATTCGATTTGCAAACAGCCAGAGTTGAAAGGGTGTGTGTGTGTGTGTGTGTGTGTGTGTGTGTGCGCGCGCGCAAAGGTGTCTGCTCTCCCAGGAAGTGTAAGGGCCAATTCGCTCAGCTGTTTCCCCCTGGAGAAGTGACCGCCCCCCTCAGCTGTCAGTTGCAACGCCACAAAGGGATGCTCTGAACATCACAATGCGCTGCTTTCTGGAAAATACAAAGCAAGGTGTTTGGGGCACAGGTGATGCCGGCTGCCTTGCCAAGATGCCCAGTAACAGAGGCTTCGCGATGAAAACATCACCACCAACCAGCCATGGGAAAGGACCCTCAGCCGATCCTCCTGCTACAGCCACACCCCAAACAACCAATTCCACATTGCAGGCAAATAAAATGTCTCTTTGCTGAGGCACGTTTGGAGCCCCAACCGTTTAAAAAAAACCACCCGACGCTGTCAGCAAACACCAGAGTGATGGACCCACTGGCATTTGGCTTCTGGAAGGAGTTTACGGGGCTCTGGGCTCCTGGATCATGTCCCGGTCTTGACGAAGAGGCCTCAAATCCTGGGAAGAGGACGACGACACAGGAACAGTTGGCGCCTGCCAGGCCCTCGCCTCTCCTTCCCCTCCAGCAGCCACGTTTGTCCACGAGGAAGGGCTCCACGAGGAGGGTGCACTGGTGCCCGGACAAGCCTCCTCTGTGTGCCGCTGGGCATGCCCCCCCCCCAGCATTTCCCAAGCCCCACCCAGGCAGCCGCGTGGCCCTGCCCGACCCCACCTCACGAGTGGTGGGTGTTGATGAGGCCTCGCAGCTGCTTGGCCACCGTGTCAATCAGCTTCTGCTTGTCCCGCTCGTTCTTCCGGAACTGTGCAAAGACGTTGTTCTTGCGGCTCGTGTCCTTCATCCTGCGCAAGGAGGGAAAGCGAGAGCGTCACTGCCTCGCAGGCAGAAAGGCTGCCCAGGCGCCCGGCCTCCGGGGCTCCCTTGGCCCACAGCAATGCCAGCCGGTGCCCCTGCGCCCCCCTTCTGCTGCTGGGGAAGGGGCAGCTGAGAGAGACAGAGCCCCCTTCACCCAGGTGCCAAAGGGGCCCTTTTATTCACCCCCCTCCCTCACCCATGAAGCTACACGATTGCCTTTTGCCACGTGCGCCCAATTGACCACAGAACTGGCTCTGTCACAGGTGCCACAAATACCCCTTCTGCATTTGTAAGAACTCCATATTTTAGTGGAACTTTGGAACTCCCTGCCTATGGGCACCAGGCAGGTGCCTTCACTGTGGGATGTGATACATAAGTAGCAGTCAAAGACAACATTCCCAGTTTTCCTAGAGTGGACATGCAAGGGGATGGTTGGTCGAGTCAGTCGAAAACTTCCTGTTTCCTCCTGGATTGGGACATACTTCCTCTTGCATGTGACTAGAGGTGGGCGTGACCTTACCTGTGCAGGTAACAAAACCACAAGGCACACAGCCCTCCTCCCTCCCCCCCATCTTCCTTTCTTTGTGTGAACAGCAGTGACTGCCAGTCTGCAGTCACTGGGATTAACCCCCCATATGGGGTAGATCCACATGTACCTGTATATACTTTGTAACTAAGTCTGCCTTCTGGGATCCAACTGTGAACAGAATGTGAGGAAACTTCTTTTATATACTTTACACAAGATTGTGGCGTGTTTATGCTTTTAGGAGGGATATAAGGAGGCTTACCGGGAATCTGATACTGAGAGGCTTAAACAAGCCTGCAACCAGCTACATGCTGTGCGTTTAAAGGGGAATGTAAAACACTACTAAGTCATAGAACTTGTTAGCGTAAGTTAGGAAGGATATTAATAAATAATATATCCTCTCCTGCCTCCCACATTCACTGTACTCTTTCTGGCGCCTGCTAAAAGCCTTTCAGTTTAAAAAAGCCTACCCAGACATTTAGAAAGTTGGTGCAAATATTAATCTGTTTTTAGTGAGTTGTTATTCTGAATTCCTGAAAGTCATAAATTATTGTTGATTTTCCTTAGGGATAATGCTACTGCTTTACATTTTCTGTAAACCACCGTGAGCTTTCTTTAAAAAATCAAATGCTGTATAAGTTTTATGAAATAATAATAGCACTTCTAATGGACAAAGCAAATTGGGGTCTGCCCCTGCTTCCAGAGAGGGGTCTATCCTGCCCTCAGCTCTCTGCATTGCCCAGGGCGGGCGGGTGATTTGTGAGGACCTGAGGCTGCAACACATGACAGAGCTTTGGGAACTGGGTTGCGGTGGCTCCCTGGGCTGTTAGAGGGAATTGATACCACATACCAGATCCACTGCCCTCCAGATTCCATTCCATGAATTCAGGAGGGCACCCAATTGACGAAAGGTGCACAAGACAGATTTCTGAAGGCATTAAGTGGGCTTCCTTAGAGAAGGGAGAGGGCTCAGGAAAACCTCTTAGGCCAGTGGTTTTCAACCAGTGTGCTATGGCCCCCTGGGGTGCGTTGAATGATAGTCACAGGTGCAGTGGGCAACACTGGCCTCTGTCTCTCTTTCCTTCCCTCCCTCCTCTGGTGTCCTCTTGCATCTCTGCCTCCCAAAGTCTTGCACAGATGTTTACTGCAGAAGCCCTGGCCATAAGCTTTGCAGGTGAATGGTGCCTGTGAGAGGCAACTCTCTTTGGGGCAGGGTGGGGGGCAGCTCAGAGACCAGGGCAGCAACAGCGGCTGCCCAGAGGACACCCAGGGAGAGGAGAGAGGAGAGGAGGGCACACTCTGCAAGGGTATTCAAAAAAGGGTGAGAGGCTGCCAGCTCTGCAGGCAAGGGGTGACCTAACTGGGCTCCTGAATGTAGTTGGTCAAGGGAGCCGTGGACCCAAGAAGGTTGAAATCCTCTGTCTTATGCCCTTCCTTGGTCTCCAATTACTATGCAGTTACAGCCCCCAGAAAAAGGGGTCAACAGCAAACTTCTCTTGAACATATTCGTCTTTTATTTGGGTGTGGAATTTTTGACATTAAGAAGAGTGGTCCTGGCTGCCTACTAACACTCATTTTTAACCTTCTGAGTAGGGAAACTGCCCTCACACATGGGACGGGAAATGGGGCGGGTGGAGGGCTATGGCAGCCTAGCCCACCCAGCACCTTCCAGACGTTTTGGTCAAGCAGACTGGGAGTCATGGGAGTCGTAGTCCAAAACATCTGGAAGGCTCTGGACTAGGCTAGGCTGCTCCACGCCAGGCAACCCACCATCGGAACATCAGGAATAAATTACGGGATTTGTGGGGGACATCCGAGTGTGCTTGAAGCCTGACGAAAGGGTCTTGGTACCCAGCTGGGTCTCCCTGTGGGGCTATCGGGCTACAAGTAACAGCGCAGGTAGGAGGGAATTAATGGCCAGACGCCTTTGCCAAAACCCTCCGCCAAAACCCTCCTCAAAGCGCCCCACGTTTTGTTGGAAGCTCATCTCTAAATACAGAGCAACCCTGGCTGAAATTGCCATCCCGCTTGAAACGGCAATTAGCGGATTGGAGATGATAAAGTTACCAGGAGGGGCTGCTTCCAGAAGGACCTGGAGCCTTGCGCCCACTGAGTGCTCCACTTAAATTGCACAATAAAAGGACTCACAGGGAAGAAAACTAGAGGAGCCCCCAAACAAGCCACATACTTACTCTCGCGATATCCTGTGGAAGTGAGGAAGGAGAAAGAGAGAGAGAGAGAAACCGAGAGAGGAGTTAAGAAGTGGCTTCTCTGGCCACTGACCGCCTGGGCAAATCTACTCCAGTGACCCTACAAGCCATTCTGGTCCGAGAGATGGAGAGAGGGAGGGAGGGAGGTGGGATGACCGAGCAGCAAGGATCCGCCACCAGCAGCCAAGCCAGGACTTTGACACACATGCTCTGAGCTGGGCCCCAGAGCAGCTAAGCGAGAGGGGAATGCGGCAAAGGTTCCTTGGGGAGAGGCATGGCGCCATTTTGCCCAGGGAGGCTCCTCTGCCCAAGCCAGGAAGCATCACCCAGGTGGGCTGGCAAAAGGATGAGCAGCACAAAGGAAGTCGGAGCAGGTTGTCAGGCTCTTGGGAAGAGTTGCGCTTTGACAGGCGTCCATTATGACTTCTGGGGACTGACCCAGGCCTTGCCCACCTGCCAAAGTTGGCCGGTGGGAGGTGGGGGGAGATAAAGACATGGTCCACTGGGCCAAAAGGATCCCCTCCCCTGTTGTACTGGCACAATTGCAAAGCACCCAGCATCCTCCCCCAAATTGATTGGCTGCTGCCCAGTCGAAGAGAGAAGGGCAGGGATCTCGTTCCTCAACATCCAGCTGTGTGGAGTTGAGAACCACTTTTCACATCCAGCGAGCCAAGACACCGGGGAAGGCAAAGAAGGACCTCCTGGTGACACCGGCAGTGGCGAGTGCGAATTCAGCAGGGAACCTGCATCGGCATTGGCAACTGCGTTCATTCCCATGGGGGGAGAGACATGAAATGGTGCCATTAAGAGGGACTTTGCATGCTTGATCAATCTGCACCCTCTCCAAGAAGAACTGGGCATCCCACACACAAGGACAATGTCAGTCAGGTTGCCTAGCCAATGAAGTGTATCAGTTATATATACCTGTTTCTAAATTTCCTGATTTCATTTGTATATTGGATTCTTCAATCGATCAATTCATGCATTCTTATAATTAAATGAATATGAACTGGAAGCAAAGGCTATGCAGTTTAATGGGGCGATGTGGGAGAAGTCTGTGTTGGATTCTCACTGTCCAACATGCTCTGACAATGCCTCAATGTGCAGAGTGGTCTGTTTGCACACACCTCTGTGTGGAGCCCTGGTGATTTCTGCACACTTCTGCCAGCCAGCTCGCTCTGACCACCCCATGCGCACACACAAAGCGAAGACGACCGGCGGTGGCAGGGAAACCACCCCTGCGCAAGACACACAGAACAGCACAAACACGTCACAGCCGTGGCAAGAGGCTCCGGGGCAGAGGGCAAGGGGTGCTCAGCAGCCCAGCAGCCTCAGCGCAAGCAGCAGCAGCAGCAGCAGCAGCCACCCTCCTCCCTCCTGGAAGGCCAGGCCAGGCAGCGGAGGCGATGGAAGGAGCCACCAGAGGGAACGTGGCTGCTTGTCAAAGCAAGCCAGGAAACCATCGGAAGAATGTCTCGGCTGAGGCACTCACTTTTCCAGCAAGATCAGCGCCGTTGTGGGATTCACGCGAAGGTATTTGCAGGTCGGCTGCCCGTAGTCGGCCAGGTATGTAGACCAATCCCACTGGAGAAACAGATCTAAGAGCTGAAACACAGAGAGAGAAACAGGTCACAGCTTAGAGGAACATCGGGGGGGGGCACATATTCAGAGATGCAACACGGCCCCCAGAGGAGGGGCTGCTGATGCCCTTGGCTCTGGGCTTTGGCAGGGGCCCAATGCCTCACCAGTAAAATGGGAATGCCAGCAGCCCACCACGCAGGGCTGTTAGGAGGGCCGCTGGCAAGGATGCTTTGAGAACTGGGATATTCTTTTCGGGGAAGGGTCAGCGAGGGTGTGTTCCCCCCACCCCCAGTTCTATAATGCTTTCTGACCCAAGGCAGTCTGCACTCACAAAGCGCGACAGAGGCAGGGAGGCAAAAGGAAAGGAGGATCCGGTTCAGTGTGTTTCTGCTTCCAAGGGGAGCAAGCAGCCGGTCAGGCCTGGGCTGTGGGGTTGGGGAAGTGGAAGGGAAAGATGACTGGCGCAGGAAACCAGGGGCAAAGTGGGGCCAAGCAGGAGGAACCAAGGACCAAGAACCCAGGGGAGCCAAGGGGCAGAAAAGGCTGTGCCAACAGTGCCCAGGCTCCCTGAAAAACCAAGCGCCACGGAGGGGTTTTTTCCCTATCCAGAGGCAGCCTTGTGCTGGGAGAGGAACAGAAACTCTGCATCCTAAAGGAAATACACGTCCCTTGGTCGGATGATTTGGGAAGCAACAGGGCATAGATGAGCAAAGGTGCCTTATTCTCACTTAGAGGAAAGTTTTCAAAGCTTAACTGTTGTGTTTTCAAAGCTTAACTGTTACACCACAAACTGGAAATCTCTACAAATGAGCCTTGGGCTCCTCAGGTAAACACCTTTCCCTCGGGGCCAGGACCCCAAAGAAGATCAATCAAGCTGGCAATGGTCAGAGCTGTGCAGATGCCATTTGAGACACCACTCTGCCCTTCCTTGTTGCGGTCAAACAGCTTTTGCCAACCTCGTGCCTGCCAGGTGTTTCGTACTGCAAATCTGTAAGGGCCGATGGGACCTGTAGTTTAGCAGGGGGCACCAGGCCTGGGAATGTGGGACTGGAGTTTCTTACGGCACAGTGCGCAGGAGGAGGGTGGCAGAAAGGGGTGGTGGCACTGCTGTGTGAGAAGCGCCACCTGCGACTGCGCAGGGCCGGCACAAAGTGTGCAGAAGCCCAGAGAACAGGGCGACAGCCTCCAGCCTCCCGGTCACAACTAAGCAGAGTCTAGACATTGCAAGCCGCGCATTTTGGACACCCTCAGATCCGGCTGCAGAGCCCACCGCCCGAGCCTTGGGCCCGCGGGCAGAGGAGCCAGGGTCAGGCCAATTTGTCCTCTGGTGATTGTGGTGTCCCCCGCTCTGCGCCACCGGGCGCCCTCCCCCAGCGCATCCCCCTGGGGAGCAGAGAGCGGCTTCCTCCTCGGGCTCGCCCCACCCCAGCGCCACGAAGGGGAGCGGCAGTGATGGATGGCCTGTGTGTTTTACAGCCGTTGAGCCCTATCCATCTTGTGGACACGCGGCCTCTGGCTTGCGATGCCTCCGAGGGCTCCCTCCTTCCCCTTGCGCAGGGCGGCTGCTGCGCTCGCAGAGCAACCAGAGGGGCGGGAAGTTCTCTCGCCAGGAACTCTGACAATGCAAGACGATTTATCTGTCACATAAATGCGGTTTTATTGGTTTTACTGTTTAAACTTTTCACCTCCGCAACTAAATCGGGGGCAGCGGGGGGGGGGGTGGAGAGGAGAGAAGAGCCTTTTGCACAAGGGCATCCCTGAAGCCCAGGCTCCTCCACGCATTCTGGCAGCCACCTTCTGGGGCAGATTCCAAAATAAAAATATGCAAATACCATTAATTCTTCAAACCAGAGAGTCGGCGGTGCAGCTCCATAAATCAAACTTGACAGCCCAGAGCGCACCAGGCCGGCGGGGGGGGGGGAGGGGAGAGGGGGAGCCGCAGTTTGCAAGTTCAGTGGGGGCTGCGCGGCTCAAGCGCTGCGGCTGCCGGTGTTTCTGCATGCCGTGCAGAGAGACGTGCAGGAGGGACGGCGGTGACCGTAAACCTGGTGCATGTCAGGGAGACAAGGCGGCTGGCTGGGTGGGGGACCTGGGATGGGGAAGAGAGGGAGAGGTCCCAGAGAGTTCAAGGTGTTTTCAGTGCCAGATCGTCCGTCAGAAGCTCTTCCAAGACCTGGGATTGCACTCTCAGGGCCGGGGGGGGGGGAGGCCTTCAGTCACAACCGTCCGTTTCACCCCAAGATGCTGCATGCAGCAGACCCCGTCCCTCAAACTGACTGACACCCCCAACTTCATCCTCCAACTTGGATGTCTTCAATAGAGGAATGGGTCCATTCATGAAGGAGACGGCCACTGACGGCTCCCAGCCATGAGGGTTGGAGGCAGCGATGCTCTTAAACCTAGTTGGTTTTTAAAGCACAGGAGCGGAGAGGGCTCTTTGCTCAGATCCCGCATACATCTGGCTAGCCAGCCCCTGTGAGAACAGGATGCTGGACTAAACAGACCACTGGCCTGATCCTGCAAGGCTCTTCTTAGGTTCAGCCCTTCATTGTGCTACAGCATGGGTCAGCAAACTAAGGCCTGGGGGCCAGACCCGGCCCAATTGCCTTCAGGAGCCGGCCCACAGACGGTCCAGGAATCACCATGTGGATCGGCATGGGGATTCTGATTGTTTGGGCTGCGCCATTCCTCACCCCCCTCACACACACTGCAATGGAACCTCCTCCCTCCCTCCCTCCTCCTGGCTTCTCCCTGCCCTGCCTAGAGGAGGAAGGGGGCTGGGCTTTGTTGAGCAGCGGTTGGCTGAGCGCCATTTTAAGCAGCCCCTCTCCGGAGCCAGCCCTTTTGCGCCACTCATCATCCCTCCGCTGCCGTCGCCACCAGCCCCTGCCGCTCGCAAGGCATAGGTAAGCAGCCACTGGGGCTCAACTGGTGCTGTGGAGAAGGGAGGGGAGAGTCAGGGGGGGTTCTTTCAAAATATAGTCCGGTCCCCCACAGTGGCCTGGCCCCCTGCGGAAAAAGTTTGCTGACCCCTGTGCTACAGTCAGAAAACCAGAGCCATCTTCAGGGGCTAGGCAGTGCAGCTCCCTCCCCAAGTCTCTTCATGAGGAGGTGCAAGGGTGTGCCTGGGCCCAATCCCTTGAGGAGCAGCCTTGACAGTCTGGCCCTGAAACACTCCTTCTTCCTGGTCACAGCACACCAACTTCCCTTCCAAAGCCCCCAGCCTTTGCCATCACTGGCAGCAGGAGCTGATGGCATCCGGCACAGAGGGCAAAGGGCGGCTTCCCAGAGTCACATGAACATTTGAAAAAGGGGAGGTTTGCATGCAAGCCTGTCCCAACGAGTAACAAAGTACAAGAATCCCATTAAGCACAATGCAATTACCTTGCACTGAATACGTCAATCTCTCTGCCAGCTCGACACTGGCACAACTACACAGGTTCGGTTAAAACAGTACCAGCCACAATTAAAAGCTCTCCAGCCCAGCGACATCCCAGGTGGCTCTACAAGGATGCTGCTTCTGACACATGACCTTCCAATCGCAGAACTACTCCCTGCCACGCCATCCCCATGCCGGAGACCACCCACAGCGACCGAGACACGTATTGCCAAATCCAGGACTCTAAATCAAGCATTGTTTCAGCCAGAACTGCAATGAGAAACTCACTGCCATGCCTGGCCCTGGCCTGATCCCAGACACGCAGTCCTTGGAGGGTGAAGAAGCCACCCCACAGCTTGGGGAGCAGACAGGGCTCCCCAGAACCAACGCTGAGGTCCCGTCAGGAGAAGGTGGTGCAGCCACACTCCAAGCATGAACGCTGGAACCGAAAGTTCTGGTCCCAACCAAAGATCAAAGCCACAGAATGTGTCCACAGGCCCAGGGCTGATGTGTGAGGATCCCAAATTAAGGACCTCCTCATGAGTAAGTGATGCCCTTAAATACCTTCCCCACCAGCAGTTTTGGATTGGGGCATAGTCTAAGAAGCCAGAGGATATGAGGCCTTGCTCTTGAGCCTTCTGTTTGCAGGAAGCAACATGAGTTCATCTCCTTCGACCCCAGACTGTGGCCTGACCTTGACCCTGGATGTCAAGTTGGACCAAGTCCAGTTCTCAGTGTTTGCCCTTAGGTTGCCTGGACCTCAGAGCACACCCTGCCCTTGTTGGTGATGATTTTGGGAAGAGGCTTAATCCTCTGGGAACCCAGCACCCACCATGACAGCATGGCGCCCCGCACAGCAAGTGGGCAGTGAGTCCACACTGGTGAGCCCCCTGCCCAAAAAAGGGGAGACTGCTCTCCCAGAGAAAATCCCTGGTGGAAAAGAGGATAAATGGAGAGGTGAACCAGTGAGGAAGAACTAAAAACCTTGCAACGTGATTCATTGCCAACTAGCAAGACCACCACCAGGCCGCCAATTCCAGTCCATTGCAATTAGCAGAGGAAAAGGCAGCTCAGAAGCAAACAATTGATCTTTCGGAGGTGAAGCCTTTGGGTTTTCTCTGGTTTCCGTGAGGCTTCCTCCCAAAGGCTGAGCAGACTCGTCCCCAAGTTCACCTTTTGCGGCTCCGGCTGCACGTCTGAGACCCCCTTAGGGCCTTGTAGGCCGTCACTCTTCCCACAACCAGGAGAAGGGGCGCCCGACTAGCTACGGACACCCTAAAACTCTGGCAACACCTCCCCACCCCACCCACTGGTTGTACACTTAATCCGAAGCCAGTCCCAAGGGCTTTACAATTAAAGGCCAGTTTGCACATCACACATTTTAGGTGTGCACATTGAGACAAACGCAATGTGTGAATGAAACAAGCAAATGCCTGGGAGCACATGAATTGCATAGGGATGCTCATCAGAGGCTGGAACTGGATCCATGCAGCGAGCACAGAGGAACAGTGGACCAAACTCCAGAAACGCCCTCCTAGGCTATTCTATGATGAACATGGCATGCCATCTTGGTAGAGTTCATCCCAACCAGGGTGCCAACCTCAATAAAATATGGGGCGGCAAGTAAGCCCCACCCCACACAACTGATCACATGACGAAGCGCACACACACCATTTGAATAGCAACGCTCATCAATTTTGGGGGGGCAGCCCCCTCAAATATTTTATTGGGGGGCAAACAGACCTTGGTCCCTAGGAGTTGGCTCCTATGATGCCAGCACTTCACCCCCTTGTGTTGTGCTGAGAGGGGGCTGGACATGGAAGGGGGGGGGAGGTTTGAACCACGAGCTCGCTGGCCCTCTCTGCAGCCTCCCCAGGGGTGACTCAGAAGTTCCATGGCCAGGAGATCTATGTGAGAGAGGGGAGAGGGGCTGGCACGTGTCCTTGGTGAGCCAGGAAGGGTAGCTGCTGAGGCGTCAGATGACAGCTCCCCGAATTACTGCCTGCTGGTTTTCAAGAGGCCGGATTGTGGCCAAGGACATCTGTTTATATCCTCAGACAATCCTCGAAAGGCTCCAAGGAGAAACCTGGAAGGATTCAAGTCGGGGGCAGGAGAGAGAGAGAGAGACGGAGTTTAACAGCACAAAACCCTCCGTCCACTCACACCCGTACCTCCCCCCCCCCATCTCGATTATTTTTGGATGTCCTCTGCCTGTTTTTAGGCTCCTGTCTTTATTAAATTAGGGTTCCAGTGGATGGAGTCCAGAAACCTTCACATCTGCACTTGCTGCCGACGAGCTCTGCCATTTTTCCATCTGTAAATGCTCATAAATTTATTCCCAGGAATCGCGCTCTGTTTCCAGTAACTCCAAAGTGTTATTGTGAGAAGGCAACCGGAGAGTCTCTTCTGACCACTCTCGTTTTCAGGCCTTGGTGTTGAAATGGCTCTTAAGGAGGAGAGGCCCACAAGCGCCTTTCTTCTGCTGGCTTACAGAGCAGGCTGCTCCAGCTCCCAGGCACGCCGGCCTCCTTCGTCCGCGGCTCCTGTCCTTGCAGGGCGGAGATTTGGACTTGCCACACCGCTGCCTATTTGCCTCTCTAAAGGGTTGCAGGGCTCTGTGACTACCAGTGGCTGGAAACCACAGGTGGGGCGAGCGGCTCGTGTTCAGATCCCGCTCTGGAGCTTCCCATTGGGGCAACTGCTCAGCCACCGGGAGAACAGGATGCTAGACATTTTAATTTGCTTTTATTTATCAGATTTATACACTGCCCTTCATCCAAAGACCTCAGGACGGTTCACAAGATGGGTGCGCAATGACCCAGCAGGCTCTTCTTATGCGCTTCTGAAGGGTCCACAGCTCAGTGGAAGAGGAGGAAGGCAAGAAGGCTTCCATCCTTGGCATCTCCGGCTGAAAGAAACGCTCGGGCAACAGGGGCTGGCAATGATTGCCCAGCCTGGCTCCCCCTCTCCCCTCACTGAGCTCCAATTCCCAGCACCCTTAAGGAACTACAGTTCCCAGGATCCTTTGCAAGAGAGGGAAGTCACATGCTTCCAACGCTTGGTGTGTTTTTCTGCCCAGGATGCTGGAGAGGCACTGCCAGCCAGGAAGGGATGATGGGCTGGGTGGGTGGGGGAATACAGGAGGTCCCCAGTCCCTCATCCTAACCCCCTGGAGCCCTAAACCCCTGACCAGTTCTGGAAGCAGAGAACCTGGCCTGACCCTGGCCTGAGGGGAGGACGGACCCTGAGCAGAGGCTCTAGCCAATGGCACTAAAGGGTGAGAAATGCTATCCCTATTGGCAACCCCAGGAAGGTCCTAAGGACCAGGAGTGGGTGCGCTACCTGGAGAGGGGCTTTCTCTCTGGCTCTCATACTTTGCATTTTTCTCTCCAGACTTCAGGAGCCAAGGAGTTCTCTGGCTCTGTCGCCAGCCTCTGCAGCTCAGCACCTGCAGCTGACAGCCGGCAGCCACATTCCACGGGGAGGGTCCCCGCTCAGCTGCTCCCCCCTGCAGTGGGCCCGCTCCGGAGGGAGACAGGCAGGCAGCGTCAGCAAAAGGGCGGGGAGGGTCTGGCAGGACGGAGAACCACATGGGGAGATGAAGGAGAGCAAGTCTCCCTTCAGAATGCCCCTGTCGCTGATTCAGGGGACTGGATGTCCTCACTCCCTATAGATCACAGAACTGAGCCCTGGCTTTTTCTTGGGTTCCTCCCTCTCCCTTGCCTGCTCCCTGCCCAAATTCACTCTGTTGCAAAGCCACAGATCAGTTGAGCGTCACCTCTCTGCCTGCAAACACCCAAGAGATGATGGGCAGCATCCTATTACCCCTGAATGTTGGAAGATTCAGGACAGACCAAAGAAATCCCTTCTTCACGCAGCTAATAGTGAAACTAGGAAACTGGTTCTCGCAGGAAGCAGGGATGGCCACCAACTTGGATGGCTTTAAAAGAGGACCAGACAAATCCATGGAGGAGGCGAGGCCCGTGGAAGGCTCCTAGCCAGGATGGGGCAGCGGTGCTTCTGAATCTCAGTTGCTGGAAGACACAAGAGGGGGAGCCGCTCTGGTGCCCAAATCCCTTTGGGAAGAGGATGCTGAATGACGAGAGGGGCCACTGGCCTGATCCTGCGGGCTCTTCTCTTGCCCTCTCTGTGTGATGTATCCATGAAACGAACCCTGAGGCCTCTGCCATTCGTCTCCGCGTCATCTCATCTGCCATCAAAATCACGGCTCCTCCCTTGTCTCTGCAGCATCAGGTCGGCTGTTTAAACCAGGGTTGTTGCCATAACTGAGAACCATGAGACGGTGCCCCCCCCCCAAATCGCTGGATCTGTCATGTTCCCCACCCCACCCGGTCACTGGGAACGACGCAAAGGACCCCAGTGTGGTCGGCAACTATTCCCGGCTCCCGTTTGGCGCGTGCCAAGTTCTCCGTGAACTGCAGGTTCCTTTTGTTTACCCGGCGAGGGTGGGGCAGGAGAGGAAGAGGTGACCTCTCCCTCACCCCCTCCCGTCTGTATGGGACTGACGCTGCTGCTGTCACCTCCCAGTGAACTTTCAGATTATCTCAGAAGAGCTTCACCTTGCCTTGAACTTGTTCGCTGCTCCCCAGCGCAGTCACGTAGCATTGCTTAAACACTCCAGCGCCACGCAGCCAGCGACTCCGCCAGCTTTAAAGTGGGGGGCGGGGAGGGGAGACTCGCTCGTCCCCATCGCCATTCCCAAAACACAACACTGTGATGTGGCCCGGGGAAGCCAGATAGAGAGAGAGGGGGGCACCCTGGCACACCCCGGAGTTGGGTGGCAGCAAGAGTTGGCCAGGGAGGGAGGGGACCCCCGAGCAGGAGCTGGCAACGCAGGAGACAGTGAGATGGAGGGGGGGCGCCCTGAGCAAGCAGGCCTAGCGAGAGAGACGAGGGCAGCCCACTTGCCTGCTGGAACCCGGCTCACACCAGAAGCGGAGGGCGGAAGGGGCAGTTTCAGAGCAAAAGAGGGGCAGCCCCCAAAGTCTCTTTGGGCCAGCTGCTGATTCCCTCACCCCACCCCTCTCCAAGCTCACTTCTGGACTAGGACTTGGCCTTGGGGAAAAGCACAGGGGCAGGGGGTGGGAATGGGGGATACCACAGACGGGAGATAACAGCAGCCGGCAGGACCAAATCTGCCCCCCAACTTCTGCATCCCTGTTATTAAAAAAAGGAAAGAAAAATCCAGACCCCAGAGCCCCCACTTTATGCAAGGTTCAGGGAGATCTGGGTTCAAATAAGGCAGTCAGCAGGTGCTACCTACATGGTTTGGCTGCCAATGACCAAAAGTCTTTTGTTTCCAAACAGCAACAATAACAATAACAACAACTGCAAAGGTGAACTGAAGCTTCCCACTCTACACTTTTCAGCATGTAAACTAAGCGAGCACAGATCCCTTTTGAATCCATTCCTAGTTCCTGGGGGTGGGGGGAGGCTGAGATTCCAAACCATAACCTTTAGGTTCTGTATTAATTAATCCAGCAGAACTGCCAGCAACTGTCTTCCACATGCACAACTCAGGGAAGAGATGCAAAGGACACCCCCCCCCCGTCCCAATGAAATATTGGGGATCCATCCTTGAGCAACGCCACCACGCTTGCAATCACGGCAGCCGACGAGAAGCCCAGGCAGAGGCCTGAAACAATGAGCGTTGGCACACGGAGGGGTGGACCTCATTGCACAAACTTCATTGCACAAACAGCTCCAGCCGGCATGTTTCAGAGACATCCTCAAGTTGCACATCAAAGGGCAGCAAAAAGAGAGAGAGAGAGAGAAGATCCTGGGCACGGACTGGGGGAGGTGCTGGCCTACAGTCCCTGGCCTGCAGCGAAAGCAGCTGCCTGTGCCGCCAGCATCCGGCTCCAAGAAGCCGCCCTCAGGTAACCTGTCAGTGCGTGTCAAAGTGAGTGGCAGAGGGCAGCAGGGTGGGAAGGGAACGCCAAGGGGGAAAGGCAGCCCTGGGTCTGGCCTGACGTGTCGGCAGCCTCAATGCAAACAAGCTGTGAACTGGAGAGGGCAAGGAGGAGCCCTGCCTGGTGTGAATAAGGCCTGTCACCAGCGGCAGCCCTGGCCAAACACGGGCGCCGCTTGCAGAGCTGTCAGATTTCTGAAAAGGGAGAGGAGAGCATTGCCATTTGCAAATGCTGAAGGCAAATGCTTGAAAGCACCCAGGAATGTTTCCGAAACCTGGAATATCTGGCAGCATTTTATCATCACTGCTAATCCTGGAGACGTCCCTTGGGAATCAGAATTACCATATTTTTTGCTCTGTAAGACTCACTTTTTCCCTCCTAAAAAGTAAGGGGAAATGTGTGTGCATCTTATGGAGCGAATGCAGGCTGCGCACTATCCCAGAAGCCAGAACAGCAAGAGGGATCGCTGCTTTCGCTGCACAGCGATCCCTCTTGTTGTTCTGGCTTCTAAGATTCAGAATATTTTTTTTCTTGTTTTCCTTCTCCAAAAACTAGGTGCGCCTTGTGGTCTGGTGCGTCTTATAGAGCGAAAAATACGGTAATATGTAAAGTTGCCTTGCTCTGGTGTCACTAAAAGGAAAAGTCAAGAAGCAAGCTGTAAAGGCAAATGGTCTCTTTAGCTTCTGCAACAAAGCTGGCCATTCCCCCAGGACCAGCCATCTTGCATGCCAGTCACAAGAACACAGGAGCACAGCAAGTCAGACAACTGGTCCACCTTGCTCAGTGCTGTCCACACTGACTGGCTGGCAGCAGCTCTCCAGGATTTCAGGCATGACTCCCTCCCAGTCGTGCCTGGAGATCTCTTTGGGGATTGAACCCTGGACCTGCTGCTTCCAAGGCAGACGCTCTCCCACTGAACCTTATATAATGTATTGTGGGGAGTGAGAGAGAATATTGGGTTGCTTTTGTTTGCGTTCCGTATTTTGTGTATTTTGTGTTTTTATTTTGTGATTTTATGTTGCAACCACCCTGGCAACAACCACTATACCTGCGGGTATAGGATGGAATACAAATTTAATAAATAATAATAATAATAATGCGCTTCCTGCCAGCCTGATCACTCCAGGCCGAGCCGTGGACAGGAAGATGGCCTTTGGTCCGACAAACTTCTGGTCCTCAGAACCCACTCCCTCTGCGCAAATTGTTCTATCAGAATCTGGCTTCCACCTCCACTTGCCTGAAGCTGAAACAGCACAGACCCCACTGCAAAGCCTACTGGAAGGGATTGGCGTGAGCTGAACCTAATCAGGCCTCCAATCTCGCAGGCCACGCTTGGCTGCGAGCGAGACAGCTCCACCTCCAGCACCGGGGTGAGTTTCAGCTGGAGCCGGGAGAGCAAACGGCAAAGCGTTTAATCCAGATATTGCGTCCGCCGAGGCTTGTTGCAGCAACAGCATCGCCTTTGGCACCGAGAGGAATAACAGGATTTATGGCTGTTTGCTGCAGATTAAGGATACATCTGAAACCGAAGCAGGAACCTGGACTGAAGCAAGAGGCTGTGTCGCCCTGACCCCTCGATGGCCCTGATGCTGCTGAACGCCGTTCTGAACTCTCGGCGGCAGAAGCAGGAGGAGGAGGCGGCGGCTGCTGAGGCGGCAAAGTGTCCCGCTTTGACCAAGCTGCAAAACACTCACTCCAGTGGCTGCCTGCGATTAAACCTTCCTGCCTGGCGACTGCAGGTGACCAACAAGCAGATTTATGTTATGCTCACACCAACTCATTTGCTTGGGACGAAACAGATTTACAACCCAAGCGGTGATTATAAGAACAGCTCCGTTGGTTAGAGCGTGGAGCGGATAAGGCCAAGGCTGCAGGTTTGATTCCCGGAGGGGACAGACGCATATTCCTGCACTGCAGGAGGTTGGACTAGATGATCCTCAGGGTCCCTTCCAACTCTATGATTCTATGATGGGAAGAAGGTCCCTTCCAACTTTACAATTCTATGATTCTAAGGTCGGATTTGAAAGGAGTGGCATCGGCGAGGCTGAACTCCAAAGCCGTCTCAGCCAGGCAAAACGGCATCAGCGGCCAATGAGCCCAGTTTTTCCCACGCTCCTGGGCACGTAGCTCAACTTCCCAAACTCCAGACATTTCCTCCTTCCCCGTTATCACATTGTGGTGGCACAAAAAAGGCCTACAAACCAACCCAATGACAATCCGCAAAAAAAACAATGCCAGGATGGATAGATGACTCAAGGGAACACAGGCAAGCAGCATCCTGGCTTTCCAGGAAGCTCAGAGGAGAACCAGTTGTAGTCTGCCTGGGGACAGCCCTCCACCCTTCCTCCAAGAAAGTTGGGGGAATCCCAAGGTGGAGCGCTGCCTCCTCAGTCATCTATGCAACAAACACGTTTGCCACACCTTAGAGAAGGTGCCTGGTTTGGGCTGTTCTCCAAGGTGGCAACAGAGCACAGCAAGGGCATCTGTTGTACTTAAAAGACTGGGGGAAGGTTGCTCACAGGCCCACAGCACAAATTTGTGTGAGCTAGTTTAGGTACAAATGGGCAGACTTTCAGAGGGGGGAATGGTATTTTCGCACATGCCGCCCTTATGAAACTCTGCAAAATGCAAGAAAGCATCACCCCTCTGGATCCACCAGTGCACCTGAATTAGATCCAGTTTTGCCCAGAGACACACACAACTTTGAAGTTAAGAATACTACAGTCTTTGGGAGTTAGATGTGTGCAATGTATTGTAACATTGCCTGGTAACCTTTGTAAACCACTTTGATAAGTATTGCAAAAAGTAACGGAGAAATATCAGCAATTATCAACAACATATCTGCAGTCTGCAAATGTAAAAAACACACACACAAAAAAACAAAAGTTTCCTTTTGTGTTCCTTGGAATAGTGCGTTTTACAGCGAAGTTCTTTTAGGACAATAAACCAGCCCTTAAGACAACATGGAAACCAACCCAAAAGCAATTTGGTCCACACAGCTTCAAGTGTCCAAGAGGGAATGATATGACAGTTGACCTTCAGATGCACAAATACCAGCATGGAATACAGTGGTGCCTCACAAGACGAAATTAATCCGTTCCGCGAGTCTCCTCTTCTTGCGGTTTTTTCGTCTTGCGAAGCACGGCTATTAGCGGCTTAGCGGCTTTAAGAAAAAGGAAACAAACTCGCAAGAACTCGCAAGACGTTTCATCTTGCGAAGCAAGCCCATAGGGAAATTCGTCTTGCGGAACGACTCAAAAACGGAAAACTCTTTCGTCTTGCGCGTTTTTCGTCTTGCGAGGCATTCGTCTTGCGGGGCACCACTGTATTATAGATATGTGTCTAATGCAGACAAAATTGCGTTCCTACTTGCAGATCCCCAAAGAGAGGCCTGCCACAGGAGCAAAGGAAGAACCATCAGAGAGAAGGAAAGAGAGAAGAGGCTGTCAAGGCAGTTCTGTGGATTTTACAGGCTCGTCCAAAATGAACATTCGCAACACAACTAAGTTCAGTTAGGTGTTTGTTTGTTAAAGTTCAAACTGTGCAGCAAACAACTGAGCACCAGGACACACGTGCACAAGCGCCCTCGTTCTCCGTCTTGGGCTGCCTCTCAGTGTTTCCCGGTGCCCTGGTGGTTTCCTCCACACCTTCCTAAAGCCCTGCTTTGCTCCTGCGGCTGTGAGCTGGATTCTGGGTCTGCTGAATTTGAGGAGCTACAACGGCAGGCTCTGCCTTGATCTCGGATGTGCAAAAGAAGAGGCAGCAGCAGTAGAGGAATGGGAGTTGGACCAGTCAGTGGCGAGGAGGAGGAGGAGGAGGAGGAGGAGGAGGAAGAGGACCAACAGAGGGATGGGGGGGGGCAGCAGCTATGCATCCCCAACTGCAGACTTGAGCTTCCGCTCTTTGGTGGCAAGGAGAAAAGAGGTCTGGTTCTCCTTTTCTCACCCACCTAGGAAGAGAGAGAGAAGAGAATATACAGAGGCTGTGCTGCTGGAGAACTGTGGCAAACTCCAGACTGTAGAGGAGAAGAGTTTGCCACCGAGCTGTGCCAGGACTGTTTCCTGCAGCTGAGCAGAGGTGTTGCACAGAAGAGACGTGCATGCCACATGGTTTACTCACAGCCTTGAAAACCTTTCTATTTATTATTGTTCCTCTCCCAGAGCCGGCTCCTCGGCCGCCACCTTGCAGGCAGGAGAGGGGCGGGCGTGGGTGTGCGGTTGTAGAGCCTGGCACATTTCTTCTGCCATCTGACGGTGTAAACCCTTTTCGGAGGTCACGAACTTTTTAAAACAAACAGCGCTGAGGTCATTGTGAGTGGGAAACAAGACAAAATGTGAGCCGCTGGAGGAGAGGAAGGGGAGCCAAACGTGGTGGAACAATGAGAGCTCTTAAAAGCTAATGAAATGCCTCGTTAATCATGGGGATGAAGGGACTTGGAAATGGGGGAAACAACAAACTGTGCCGATCCAGCTTGCACCTATCAAACCCCTCATTTCCACCCAACCACTTGGGAAATCAGCGCCGAGGACAGGATTCTGCACTTGGACAAAGACCGGGTTTTTGAAGTTAAGAGCACCAGATGTGGAACCCCTCGGAGCACTCAGGGCTCTCCTTTCAAGCACAGCAGGGTCAGCCTTACGCTCGGAGGTCAAACGGGCAACTGGGATCGACTCCTGGGTAGATGCACAGAATCGAAGGAGAGCTTGCCAAAGACAGAGGCGGATTTGGAGCAGAGCGACCGGTTCCGCTGCGCAGGGCGCCAAGCTAAGGGGGTGCAGCAACTATGATGTAATGAACTGAGTGGAGTGGAAGTCAAGGCGGAGGGGGGAGATTTTGGCCTCGCACAGGGTGCCGCTGAAATCTGAAAGACCAAAGTCCGCCCTTGCCAAAGATGCCTCCTACTACTCAAGGCATGGAGCTGTGATGCGAAGTTTGAGAATCGGGGGGGGGGGGGAGAATCTGCCCCTTCCCACCCTCTGCACTGCAGCCAGGAGAAATGAGACCCAATGGGCCTCTCTGGTAAAGCGACTGGGTGCAATGTCGGTGCTGGGTGCAGGCAGCACGCTTAAGCTAAGCCCCCTTTTATGGGCTGAAGACACGTTTATCCCATCCCCTTAGTAGTCCTACACCAAAAACTTAATAATGTATTCTGCAAATGGAGCAACACATCTTGGCTGAGGTTCTTTGGTTGCTCATTCATGCCCACATTTGTAAGGCTGATACGTCCAAAACCTGTTTACATCAATGTGGCCATGAGAGTCTTCCCATCTTCCCATCGGTAATGGTACAAAACACTGGGGCAGAATTTTTGGAAGGCAGGTAAATGTTCTCGCCATTTGGGATATTCAGATTGCACTGCTTATTTATAGAGACGTTTTAGTGTTCAGTCCGGACTCATACATACAACTTTCTGTGTGCAGGGGAAGTCTGAACAAAGGCTTAGATCCTGCTGTGCACTGAGGACCAAATCAGTACAGAGCATCCATCTGCTTGAAGGTACAGTAGAAGGGAAATCCAAAAACAACTGTGTGAGTAAGAATTTTTCTCTGGGATAGACTCAGCTCTGTCCGAGAAGTCAGGTGAGAGCACCAGAGAAGACAGACACCAAATGGGAGGCATTCAATCGACTGGGATTGAGATGCAGAAAACTCGGGGATGGGACCTTACTCTCAAGAAAAGGGCAGCAAAAAGGAGCAAGAGGCTGAAGCAACTCCCCTGAGATTAAAGGCTGTAACATTTCCTGCTGATGTTTTCTTTTGGGAAAATGGCAAGTAAGGAGGAGTCATGATAAAGGTGCCTGAAAGGGAGCTTCTGCCTCCCTCTCTCACAGCACTGGAACCCAGTGGGGCCGTCCAACAAAAGTGGAAGACCAGGTCCTATCTCCAGTATGAATGGCCCATCACGTCCATTGCTGAGATTTCAGTTGCAGTAGGCTTCCTATTTGATTGACCACTGTGAGAACAGGATCCTGGGCTACCTGGGCTTTTGATCTGACCCAGCAGCCATGTTCTTCTTACACCCCTTAACACTATTTGAAAAACACCGCAGGAGAGAGATATTTGCTTTTCCAGCAGAAACTCGCAGGGGTATTTGGCTGCACAAAGGCCAAGCCAGCCATGCGGAACTGGCCAGGCTGAGCCAGCGAAAGAGGCAGAGGGTGGAAAAGGGAATGTTTGCCGTCTGTGAGCTGTCAAAATCCCAGGAGGAGAGGACGGGGGCAGCTCAGCATCCTGTTCCTGCCTGGTATTGCAGCCTCAGAGATGGCCAGGCAGACTCGCCTCAACCCATCCTTATTATGCAATCGCTCTTATCCATCAGGGATAGAATTACTTGCACACTTCCCTGAAGGCACCAATGTGCAAGGTTCCATTTCAAACTACCAATGATACTACAATTTCCACTCAGCAGGATTGCTCTCACCCCTTCATGAACCTGCTCAGAATTTTTTTGGAGAAAAGACCGTCGGGCAGGCAAAGGAGATGGATTTGTCCTGCACAGCATCCGATGCCTTTTTAGGAAAGCTGATGCGCTCTGCTTGCGCCGTATTGGGCACCCAGGGCCTCCAGGGGCAAGAGGACTGCGCTCCCAGTGGCTGCCCCAGAGGCTGCGGCACATGAACTAGACATGGTAGCCACTCAGGAATGACACCAAATTCTGGGCAGCAGCAACAACCCGAACTCTCTTTTACAACCAAGCAGACAAGGGATCTTGGGGACGTCCAATGATCAAGAACAAAGCTGATTACTTTTATCTATTTCATGCTAACTATGGATCATGAGTCAAAAGCTCAGCTGGGCCACCAATAAGAAGATCCTGCTGGATCAGGCCAAGGGCCCACCCAGCCCAACATCCTGTTCCCACAGGGGCCAAATAGGTGTCTCTTCTGGGAAACCCTTCTCCCCTTCTGTGCCCTTGGCCGTTGCTGGTTACGTCACCCTGGTTAGTAGCAATTGACCGCCCTCTCCTCCTCCATGAATTTGCCCAATCCACTTTTAAAGCCATCTGGATTGCTGGCCATCAAGACCCCCTGTGGAAGCGAGTTCCACAACTTAATTATGAACTATGTGAAGAAGCAATCTATGCCAAAGTACTCCTTTGAGATTTTGCTCCACTCAAGTGGAGTACAGTCAAAGCCACGCAGGAGTCTCTGGCTCGTGGAGCATAGTGCGTATACCAAATGTATGGCTCATCTCATCTCTGTGAGCATGAGGCCTGTCAGCCACAAAGGACAGATGAGATAGATGGGCTTGTGCACCCAATCACACCTTACACTTGGGGAAAGAGTTTATGGAGGCATGAGACACACACACACACCCGCTTCCCCGAAGAGTAGAAAGTAAAGTGAATTAAAATGATGGTAGGTGTAAACACATGGGACGCGGGTGGCGCTGTGGGTTAAACCACAGAGCCTAGGACTTGCCGATCAGAAGGTCGGCGGTTTGAATCCCCGCGAGGGGGTGAGCTCCCGTTGCTCGGTCCCTGCTCCTGCCAACCTAGCAGTTCGAAAGCACGTCAAAGTGCAAGTAGATAAATAGGTACTGCTCCAGCGGGAAGGTAAACGGCGTTTCTGTGCGCTGCTCTGGTTCGCCAGAAGTGGCTTAGTCATGCTGGCCACATGACCCGGAAGCTGTATGCCAGCTCCCTTGGCCAATAAAGCGAGATGAGCGCCGCAACCCCAGAGTCGGCCATGAATGGACATAATGGTCAGGGGTCCCTTTACCTTAGGTGCAAACACGCAGCAGAGCTTCTGACTGCAGCATCATAATTCTCCTATATAATTTGAGGGTGAGACCACACCTGGTGAGCCAGTGTGAGAAACAGAAACTGGGCAAGATGGTAGACGATTTTGTCTAACTGGGTTCCACCATAACCAGCAACCTCTACATCGATGCTGAGCTGAACAAGCACATTGACAGGGCAGAAACAGCAATGCCTCTCCTCTCCAAAAGGGTCTCGGAGAAGGTGATGCTCATGTCCAATGCTAAGATGAAGGTCCACCAGGCTTGTGTGCCGAGTACGCTGCTTTGTGGAAGTGCGTTGTGGGCAATTTACAACCACCAGGAACGACGCTTCAATGCCTTCCTTCAGGAAGATTTTGGGCATCACACGGCAAACACTCTCAAACAAAGATGTGCTTTCCCAAGCACACATTCCCAGCATGTTCATGCTCCTGCCTCAGCGATGTCTACACTGACTTGATCATGTTCACAGAATGGAAGATGGCAGGATCCCCAAGGACATGAACTACAGCAGGCATGGGCAAACTCGGCCCTCCAGATGTTTTGGGACTACAATTCCCCCTGACCACTGATCCTGTTAGCTAGGGATGATGGGAGCTGTAGTCCCAAAACATCTGGACGGCCGAGTTTGCCCACGCTTGATCAGCAGGCACCAGGTAACATTGGAAGACCACCTCTGCATTGCAAACGTGATACGAAGGCTTGCAACATCAACCCTTGTGGCCACCCTGTTTCTTCCTAGATGATCTTTCATCCTGCAAAGGGTCTGCTCATGCTTTTTGAGGTAGGACCGGGTGCATCAGGATGGGATTGTCGCCAAATAGGGAGGCGGCGTGCAGAGTGTCCTCAAAAGGTCTCTGGCTACGTGAATGAGGAGGACACGAACCTGCGCCGGACTGTGCAAGCCGCCTGCTGAACAAGCCCGAATCGGAGTTGCTTTCCTTAGGAATTTTTCGGTAAGGAAATGAAAACACATGGGGTTCTCTCCCTCTCTGCCAAATACCACGTTAATTCCGAAAAGGCCTTTTTCATTAGATGATCTATACACAAGGGCTACAGATTACAAAAGCAGAAAATTAAATTGTAAACTGTACAGTGATGCCTCGAAGAGAGAGAAGCGGGAGAAGGGGAGTAACCAGAGACGCCAATTCCTTCTCCTCCTCCTGCCCTTCGCGTGGAATGAGCGCCAGGGAAGGCTACAGGGTTTCATAATCTATAAACCACCGCGGACGGGTTAGATCCTTATCGCCTTTAAACTGTAACTCAGCCCGAACTGAAGTTCCCAGAGTTCAGTTCATTTCGGAGGATGGAAGGGCTTAATGTGAATTAAGGGTTTCGATTCTCCTTCTCTCCCCCGCCCCCTCCCAGTTGTATTTTCCATAGACATTTTTCTGCAGCTCCAAGTGAGCACACCCAAGTTAATAAAAGAATTTCTGTCGGGCTCCAGCATCTCACATGCAAAAAAAGTTGTTGCTGCAAATAAGTTCATTCCCCACCATGAGCTTGTGGAGAAGACCTGGCCACCAAACTCACAAGGGTTGCCCACTCTTGGTCTGCACCCCCCACTGACTTCTGTGGTCTAAACCACAGAGCCTAGGACTTGCCGATCGGAAAGTCGGCAGTTGGAATCCCCATGATGGGGTGAGCTCCCATTGCTCAGTCCCTGCTCCTGCCAGCCTAGCGGTTCAAAAGCATGTCAAAGTGCAAGTAGATAAATAGGTACCGCTCCGGCGGGAAGGTAAATGGTGTTTCCGTGCGTTGCTCTGCTTCGCCAGAAGAGGCTTAGTCATGCTGGCCACATGACCCGGAAGCTGTACGCCGGCTCCCTCGGCCAATAAAGCGAGATGAGCGCCGCAACCCCAGAGTCAGCCACAACTAGACCTAATGGTCAGGGGTTCCTTTACCTTTACCTAAAGCATAGCCGTGCTGCTATGGTCTCATCTAGACTTGGTGGGTCTCTGTCTTGGGTGGACCATCCCTCCTCCCTCGCAACGTTCATCCCCCAACCTGGCTTCATCTTCACTGAGCTCTCCCTAGATGCCCTGCAATATCCACAATGTGGGGGAACCCATCCAGAACAGGCCCTTTTGCACCACATTGGACAAGCAAACCATCCACTTGCAAGTGAAAGCACAAACAGAAGACGGCTCAGAGTGCAACTCCCTGCACGTCTACTAAGAGGTTAAGCCGGATGGCTTCCTCTCAAGGGAAGCATGCTCAAAACTGCTGCCCTGGTTAGCCAAAGGAAGGGTTAGCTTTTCGTAAGCCACCCTGGGAACCAGCTGAAGGGCAGGTATGCATAAAATAAATTCATTAAGGATATTTTGCCCCGGGGAAAGTTGCTGAATGCTGCAAGACTTCAAAGCGAGCTATTTGCAAATGCGCGGCCCTTCTCCACCTCTTTGCAAGATTGAGAAAGTGCTCAGTGAGAGTAGTCCCATGGGATCTCTGCTAATTCACCTACTGAACAAAAGCACCTTGCATGCCACCCTGTTCTTCTTGGGCTCTGTGAAAAGTTTCTGATTTGGACACACCAGGCAGTTGCCTCCAGGGATGTTTGCCATGAGCTTTATTCCCTTGAGACTGCCCTGCAGGCGGCTGGGCTCTGTGGAGCTGCCAGGGGCAGAGAGAACTTAGCATACTGCTGACATGCATCTGTCTCCAGAGACAATGGAGTGTGCTTCTGGAGGTGAAAATATTTTTTGCTTCTGAAGTCATGCTACAGTGTATTTAATTATTTTGTATTAGGTGCCTTTTGAGAATTAATCTTTTAACATTTTTTTCTTCACATAACAGTGTTAACGTAAACTGTGCATAGTTTGCATGAATTAATAATAATTAATAAAATTTTAAAATATCATCCTACGGCCTTCCAAAAAAATTTGGGTCACTTTTTGGATTCTTTTCATATGATTCTTGCTGCGGGTGTTAATGCTTCCTTACTCGGGAGGAGGGACAGAGGACGGATCTGTTTTAAACAGATTTATACACGTGTTCTGAGTTTTGGGCAGAGGTGACCCAATCAAGCTTTGCCCACAACACAGTGTCTCTTGCATCAAGCACCCATTAGGCTGGAGACGCTCCTGTGACTAGTTATATGCAAAAACCTCACATATAATATAAGCATAATAGATACATGAGCCAAGTCCTAGGTAGTACTATATGTTTGCAGCATAATTTTATACATTTAATTACAATTAGGTTTTTTATTTATTGCATTTCTGCCCCACCTTTTCCCCAAGAAGCCCAATGTGGCAACTGTGCTCCTCCCCCCCATTTTATCCTCACAACAGCCCTGTGAGGTAGGGCAGGCTGAGAGTGGGCAACTGGCTGGGGGGGGGGGGATTCGAACTCAGTGTTGCATGTATCTGTTTATGTGCCAGTGACTATAGGAAACCTGGAGGGCAGATGCAAATGCTATTATATGAATTTTAATGCATATAACATATGAAAATTGTTCTTATTTTTAGTGGAGCTGAAAAGCAACAACACTCTTTTCTAACTGAGACCAAGGAGCAAGAAGGAAATCTGAAAAAGGTCTGTGTGGAGAAGCTCGGCGTTCATATTTGCAGAGAATCCCATCCCAACTGGGAGCACACATAACGTGGAATATGAGCAGGAGGCAGGCAGTTAAAATGTGCAGTGTGTTGGGAGCCAGGTTCAAATCCCACAGAGAAGCTCCCTGGGTGGCATCCTAGGCCACATTAGGCTGAAAAGATAAGGCAAGGAAACAGGTGAGCAAGTCAGGGTAGGCAGAGTTTGGCTTCTTCCAGTATAAAATTCCAGCTTTCCAGGAGCAGGATTGCTCCAATCTCTCAGCCTCGTTTACTGTCCATGCTTGCAATAGCCTGAAAGATCTGAGTTTTGGTTGCAGCCAAAGCTTGCGATGCCAACCAGAGCTATTCCTCACCTCTGCAGCTTTGCCGCCAAACCTCACCCACTCTCTGAACCTGTGACGGTGTTGTGGAGCCTGCATGCACACAACTGCCTGCCCCAGCAGCGCGCGAGGAGCTAAAAGTTCAAACACCCCCAGAGTACTGGGAGAGCGAAGCATGGAAAACTAATCTTATTTTAACGGTCTCATATACCAAGCAAATTTCTCTGCTGTCCCAGGCTCAATCATTCCGGCCTTAAAGATGTCTTAGCATTTCTCCCTATCATATTTATTGATCCTATCACACTGATAGGGCCGTGGCAAACAGATAACTAAGGCAATTAACCCAGAGGTGAACTCTGGAGCCCCGAAGAATCTGCACGCGAGGCTGAGAGACAACTGGGTGGGAGATTTCCTGGAGAGAGGCAGCCCAGAGGCATGTGGGGCAGAGAAGCAGCAGCAGCAGCAGCCTCCTCCGAATGGGCCAGGATCCTCCAGGAAAACAGCCCGGATCCTGCTGCCAGGACGCAAAGCCACAGTCCCCCCCGCCTCCCTCTGTGACACTTCTGAACTGTTGCCTTCATGTCTGCTTCATGCCACATGTCCCAAAGTTTTCACTTTGTTCCACAAACAGTGTTTATTATATGTTATTGGCTATTAAGAGAAAGACCCTACAAAACTGCCTTAAATTGAGCCAGGACCATTGGCTTCATGCTCAGCACTGCCCACATTGACTGGCAGAGGCTCCCCTGGATTTCGGGCAGGTCTACCTGGAGACCCCAGGGCTTGAACCCGGGACCTTTCTGATTGATTGATTGATTGGTTGGTTGGTTGGTTGGTTGGTTGGTTGCCTCCCCTGCATCCTCAGTTCCCAGGTTGTGTTACAGCATTAAAAACATTTTTAAAAACCTTTCAACACCTTCCAACCCTCCACACAAAGAAAATTAGCCTGCAAGGGCTGAGTGGTTAAATTAAGCCAGAGTACCTTCCAAAAGCTCATCTTATCTGCAAAGCTTTAGACGCAGACTGCTTTGGGATGCGGGTGACACTGTGGGTTGAACCACAGAGCCTAGGACTTGCCGATCAGAAGCTCAGCAGTTCGAATCCCCGCGACGGGGTGAGCTCCCGTTGCTCAGTCCCTGCTCCTGCCAACCTAGCAGTTCGAAAGCACGTCAAAGTGCAAGTGGATAAATAGGTACCGCTCCAGCGGGAAGGTAAACAGCGTTTCCGTGCGCTGCTCTGATTCGCCAGAAGCGGCTTAGTCATGCTGGCCACATGACCCAGAAGCTGTACGCCGGCTCCCTCAGCCAGTAAAGTGAGATGAGAGCTGCAACCCCAGAGTCAGCCACGACTGGACCTAATGGTCAGGGGTCCCTTTACCTTTACCCTTTACTTTCCAAAAGCTCATCTCATCCACAAAGCTTTAGACTTATTCAACTCAACCCAATGAGCTTATGAAGACAGGAGAACAAGAAGAAATGACTCTCCTGGCACAGCATCTATCCCATGCTTTCAAAGGTCTGGAGGTTTAATGCTACTCTTTTCCTTATCTGCCCAATATCCGCGCTGGGCATGCCCCATTGGAAGGCCAACTTAGAATCCCAGAACCAGCATTGCGGAGTTGGGACTCCAGGGGTCACCTTGCCCTGCAATGCCGCTATCAAAGCGAAAGGATCCCTGACTGATGGCTATCCAACCTCTGTTTAGAAGCCTCCAAGGAAGGGGAACCCACCACTCTCAAAGGAGTCCCTTCCACTGCTGGACAGCTCTTACTGTCAGAAAGCTCTTCCTAACCTTCAGCTGGGATCTCCTTTCTTGCCATTTGAATCCACTGGAGGTCCAGCTAGAATGAGAATTGGTGGCAGAACCTGGGGGTGGGGGGCTATGGCTCTTCCAGGCATAGGGAAGACCCTCGTGGCAGGTGCAGGCAATGGGAGTACAAGGAAGGGACCCAAACAGAGAGACAAAGAGCAAGAACCCTAAAAGCGAGACAGAAACAGAGCCCAGAGTGGAAAGGCAACGGCTGGGGCGAAGAGAGAGTGGAGCTTTAATGGCCTTGAATAAACTTGTTCTGAAAAGGAACACAAAGTGAAGATCAATTTACAGCAATAACAGCAGCAGCAAATCAATAGCCTGACCCACTTTCAGCTTATCGAGGGCAAACGTGGAGACTTTGCAAGGAGAAGAGCGGCTGGCCCTCTGACCAGAGAAGCCTCTTGCTCCACTGACAGAGCTTCTGTGAAAGCTGCTAGGGAAACCACAAGCAACGGGGCTTCCCATTTCTGAGGGCGGGCTTCCCAGGAGAGGAGCTAAATGGCCCCCAGCAAAAGCTCCTCTGGAATCATGGACATCCCATGAAGCTGAACGCTGGGAGACTCGGGGAAATCGTTGAACTACGGAACTCCCTCCCACCAGGAGGCTGGGATGGCCACCAACATGAATGGCTCTAAAAGATGATGAGACAAATACATAGAGGAGGAGAGGACTCTCCAAGGCCAGGATGGCTCTGCTCTGCCTCCACATTCGGAGGCAGCAATGTTTCTGAAGACCACAGACGGGGAGAGGACCCTTGCACTCAGATCCTGCTGGCAGGCATCCCATAATGGGCATCTGTTTGGCCACTGCGAGAAGAGGATGCTGGATGGACCACTGGCCAGATCCAGCCAGGCTCTTCTCGTGTTATGGTCTTAGGATCCTGTCTGAGCAGCTCCTCTGTCGGGGGATGGGGAGGCCTCTCAACACATGACAGGAAGCTTCCTCGATCTCCCCACAACTTTAGCTTCAAGATAGGGGATGCAAACTTTTTCAGCAAACTGTCCCTCAGACCATGTGGGGGCCGGACCATATTTTGAAGGGGGGGAATGAACGAATTCCTATGCCCCAAAAATAACCCAGAGATGCATTTTAAATAAAAGGACACATTCTACTCATGTAAAAACAAGCTGATTCCTGGACCATCCACGGGCTGGATTTAGAAGGCAATTGGGCTGGATCCAGCCCCCGGGCCTTAGGCTGCCTACCCGTGTTCAAGAGCTATTAAGACATAAAGATGCAGCTGCAGCCTGGATAAGGTCTCAGGAAGGGAGCAGGAACTCAGCAGGGCCTTCAACCTGAAGGAGAAGTCCTTCCAGATGAGGAGTCCATGCTTTGAAGGCCTCCCGCTTTTGGTGGCTCCAGGTAAGAGAGCTGGAGCCCCTCTGTTGTGTTAATGTTGTGAACCAGATAGAAGACAAGAAGCAGGACACACATCTGAAAATGCTTTCATGTCGTGAGGTTGCCAGGCAGCTCTCTCTGGGCACAATGGAGAACGACTCAAGCCTCAACACCCACCCACAAGCACCTTTCTCTTCTGAGAAGGAACGGACTAGGGTCAGACTGGTTCAAATCCCCACTCCGCCACGAGGCTCATGGGGGTGACCTCTCAACCTAAACTCCCTCACAGGGTTGTTGTGGGAATCAGATGAGGAGCTGGAGGAGAACTACGTGGACCTCCTTGAGCTCTGGGAGAAAAAGGTGGGATTGAAACGCAGTAAGTAATAAATAATGCTGCAGCTGCTGATTTCTAGGGACAGGGAGAAATGAGGGGACTTTCCTTACACTACGCCTGGCCTGCTCAGTATTGGGGAACCCAGGACAACCTGGTGCCCTCCAGATGTTTCAGGCAACAACTGGGTGGGGCTGGCAGGAATTGTCATCCAAAACATCTGGAGGGTGCCAGGATGGGGCTCGGCTGGGATAGGACTTTACGTAGAAGGATAACCCCAGAGAAAGTGGGCTGAGGCCAGAGGAAGATGCTCTCACTGTGGCCCTGTCTTCTTGGGCGGAACATGGAATTCTGCCTGAGGCCAAGGTTCCAAGAATCCTTCCTACAGCTCAAGCACATGGCAGGAATCCAAGCTAGGCGGCTCAGGAACCAAAACAAGTAGAAATGGCATTCCTAGCTTGCCTGGCTAAGACACCACCTGACAGCAGAAGGGACCCCTCCGGAAATTGGTGGACTCTCTTCCCTTGGAGGTTTTTAAGCAGAGGTTTGGTGGCCGTCCGTCAGGGTTGCTTCAGTTGAGATTCCTGCATTGCCGGGGGGTGGACTGGATGACCCTTGGGTCCCTTCCAGCTCTACAACTTTATAATTCTATGACCCCAGCAAAGGAGGGCCAGGCTGTGTTCCAGGTGGTGTTGGGAGGAGAGAGGTGTCCTCTGGGAGTGGGAATCCCATTGCCCCCCAAACGACTGACCCAACCACCAATACTTGATTCAGCTTCAGTTTTCTTGACACAGGCAGAAGCAAGCCTCTAAGTCCATTGAACAAGAACCCAAAAACAAGGAATTGCCCATGGGAGGCATGCATGCCATTCCCTGCCCACCCACAGGCTTCAGGTTGGGATTCCATGGCAGGAAGGTGACATTCAGGCTCTGGTCCCAAATCCCGCTCCCTCCCCTGGCAGCCCAGAGCGACTCGCTTTTCCGCCCGCTCTGGGGTTCAAGACCGAGGCGGCTTTCCTCCAGGCTGACAAAGGGGGAGCTTGTGGCCTGGGCGCTCTGTGCAGGGGCTCTCCTCTTCGGGCCCCCTCCCCGCTGCACCCTTATGCACACACGGAGCGAGATACAGCCGCCCAGCGAAGTCTGCGGTCCTGTTATCAGGGCCTTTTCTTTCTGTTTTATCGCCAGCCGCAGCCGAGTTCAGGGAGAGCAGGAAAGGAGGGGGGGTCAGGTGCAGGTCAGGGTGTGGTGTTGCCCCTGCTCCCTTATCAGCAGCTGAAGAAAGTGAATCCACCTGGTTTGTTTCTGGCTGTTAAGTGCGGCAGGGTCAGCCAGCATAGCAGCGGGTCGCCCAGAGTTCACCCTTCCTCCGGCCGCCTCGGTTATCGGCGGCGGCAGCGCTCAGCTCATCAACTTTCTCCACCTTGCAAGCAGCAATTTCCTGGTCCTCCACGGCTCGCCCCTCCCTGTAATCTAAACAGACAGGGCTCCGCACTCAGTGGCAGCCTTGCGCACTAATGCGCCGGCCACTCCTCCCCACCCCACCCCACCCCCGCCCCGTCCCGGTGCTAATGGGATGACAGCCCCTGTTAGCCAAGCTCCACTTGCTCTCCTCTGCTGCTCTGATAGTCCCCCCCCCCCCGAGGCAAGGCGTGTCCCCGGAGGAAAGGGCCTTGCCCAGCTGGAGCTGCACCAGCAACTCAACCGGTCGGGGTCTTAGCAAAGGGCCTGATTAACTGCGGCTCAGAGGGAGGCCTTTGGATTCGGGAGAGATGCAAGTAGCACTGTGGCCCCAAGACTGGTGTCCTGGGGTGAGATGAACCCAACATACTGAGAGAAGGGCAAATTTAAACTTGGGAAGAAGTTTGTTCCCTGGAGAGAACTGGACCTCTGTTGTTTCAGGTGGCCTCAGAGGTATGGGGAGCACTGCTGCTGCTGCTGCTTTTGCTGCTGTTGAGCCCGTGGCCGGCCAGAAGTCATAGCTATTTGAGATTCCTACTGCTCTGCTTCAAAAAGGGATGCGGGTGGCGCTGTGGGTTAAAGCACAGAGCCTAGGGCTTGCCGATCAGAAGGTCGGCAGTTCAAATCCCCACGACGGGGTGAGCTCCCCTTGCTCAGTCCCTGCTCCTGCCAACTTAGCAGTTCGAAAGCACGTCAAAGTGCAAGTAGATAAATAGGTACCGCTCCGGTGGGAAGGTAAACGGCGTTTCTGTGCACTGCTCTGGTTTCGCCAGAACCGGCTTAGTCCTGCTGGCCACATGACCCGGAAGCTGTACGCCGGCTCCCTCGGCCAATAAAGCGAGATGAGCGCTGCAACCCCAGAGTCGGTCACGACTGGACCTAACGGTCAGGGGTCCCCTTTACCTTTACTTTGGGAGCCAGTGTGGTGTAGTGGTTAAGAGCGGTAGTCACGTAATCTGGGAAACCGGGTTCGCGTCTCCGCTCCTCCACAAGCAGCTGCTGGGTGACCTTGGGCCAGTCACACTTCTCTGAAGTCTCTCAGCCCCACTCACCTCACAGAGTGTTTGTTGTGGGGGAGGAAGGGAAAGGAGAATGTTAGCCGCTTTGAGACTCCTGAAGGGGAGTGAAAGGCGGGATATCAAATCCAAATCCAAACTTTACTGCTCTGCTTCACTCTAAGGTCCCTGGCAGTCAAAAGAACATTGCTATTGCCAGTGGGCAAGGCAAGGAGATTTGCCACTAGCTGAAAGGTACCCTATACAGGCCAGAAAACAACTCAAAGGGGCTTCTCTCTATTAACCAGGGATCCGAACGTGATAGAGGCTAGTTCAGGATTACACCTACACCAAGAAAAATTAATTCCAATGCACCCTGCTCCACTTACAGACTTGCACAACTCCACAGGGATAGTGGATTTAAGGGGATGCGCCCTGGCTTCAGTACAATGGCCAAGACAGCACATCGGGCCGTATTCTGTGTCTGGAAGCACAGAATCTTAAGAGTTTGAAGGGATCTCCAGGATCATCTAGTCCACCCCCCCGCAATGCAGGAATCTCAACGAACGCATCCATGACAGATGGCCATCCAGCCTCTAGACACGCAGGACAGAGGTTCAGACATTACACTTTTGCTAGGTGAAATGGACTCCCTTGGAAGCTGGTGGACTCTCCTTCCTCGGAGGTTTTTAAGCAGAGCTTGGATGGACATCTGTCCTGGATGACTCTCATGACCTCTCCCAACTCTGCCATTCTGTGATTCTATAATAGGTGTCTGTGGTGGGGAGCTTATTTTGCTGAACCTATTTTAGCTCACCGGGCTGCTGCAATGATCACACTGGGCAGAGATACAGAGGAACCTGTCTCAACCCTTGAGGATGGCATCCCGTCACTTCGCCTTTAGAGCTTCCGCCTGTACAAGTCTGACCTTGCGCTTCATCTCTCAAATCACTGGTTGTCTGTCAAAAAGCCAACTGGTACAGGATGCAGCTCTGCCAGCTGCCAAGGCTGTTTCACCAGCAGCACAGGGCTCTGCCCGGTTCCTGTAAGGATCACGCACAGCGTGGCGGCACATGGCTCTCTCTGGCACCTGGACAGTGGATGAGAGACCATCTTGGCTGTGAGTCCCAGAAGACCTGCTCCCTGCCTTGCTGGCCTGAGAGGCCCTGACTGACTCCAGCTACAAAAGTCGAGGCTCCAGAATAGACTCTTGGCCTTGTTGCTGTTTTTGATACTGTTTGTATCTTTATTTTAGTTCTTGATATGATTTATGAGGAAATTGTTTGATGCCGTATTTATTGTTCAGGACTACTCTTGTTATGTTTGTAATTGCTTTTTTCAAGTTTGTAAGCTGCCTTGAGCGTGGCTGGAACAATGGAAAGGCGGCATACAAATAAAATGACTCACGATGCTTGTGTGAGGATAGTAAAGGGAACCAAAGGCACGGGCTGCCTCCCCATGGAGCGTGCAGCGCAACGGAGGGCTGCTGGTGTGTAAGTCTCCTCTCATGCACAGCTGCTTCATGGGAGCATATAAAAACAGTGCCGTTCCAATAAACCTTGTGAGATGATGATATAGAATCATAGAATCATAGAGTTGGAAGAGACCACAAGGGCCATCGAGTCCAACCCCCTGCCAAGCAGGAAACACCATCAGAGCACTCCTGACATATGATATCCTAGAATGGGGGAGCTAACTGCGGCTGAATGCGGGTCTGAAGGCACATCCAAATGGGAATAATGCAGAAGGAACCAACCACAGCAACTGTGCATTCAGAGGAAGGGCACTAGTTCACTGGCAGAGTGCATGGTTTGCATGCAGGCAGTCCCAAGTTTGATTCCCAGCAGGGCTAACCTGAAGAACCGCTGCTGCCAGTCAGTGTAGGCGATACTGAGTTAAATGGAACAGGGGTCTGACTCGGTAGAAGGTGGAGCACCTGACATTTCCATGTTCCTTTGCTCCTGATGGGCAGGGCATTTGGGTCCGCCTCCCAAAAGACTAGCTGGCGATACGTCTGGGTTGAGAAAGTATTGGCCCGGTTACTTTGGCAACAGGGACCTGCTACTGCGCACCCCTCGTGAATGTTTCCCTAACAAGGAGGCGTTTAAAAAAAAAAGCCAGAAAAGAGAGAGTCGCTTTTTAGTGGGGGTAGAGTGTTGCACCCTGAACCCCACCCAAGATGCCCCTGAAACCCATTTCTCAGCTGTCGCCTCGCTGACTTCCACCAAGTGGGATTTCACCGAGATTCAGCAAAGTTCAACCCGCACGTCTGCAGGAAGTGTGGAGTTCAGGCAACACCTCGCAGCCCTCGTGGAGTAATTACAGCTGCATCCAAACCACAGGGAGATTAAGTGCTATTTTCGGCTCTCCATAATCTTATTGGGCCACCGCAAGAACCTCCCCTCCCCTCTCTCCCCCCCCCCCACCGGTGCCGACGTCGGAATTCAATTCCGCAACTGGTCAAGGGGAGTAATTTTCTCTGCGGCTTTTAACAAATTGCTGTGCCTCGTATCGCTGGATGGCACGAGCCAAAGGCCACTTTGTATTTGCCGATTAGCACTGCTCAATTAAATTCCTCTCCTCGCTGGCACGGAGAGCTAATCTGCTCTAAGCGGCCAGTAAGCTCCTTTCTCCGTGTGAAATTGGTCCCAGATTTCAGCCTCTGATTTCCACCTGTTTGGGGTCGTGCCACGCTCAGGAGATGAAGGTTCAGCCAGAGTGCCAAGGGACCAGGCAGGGTTCAGGCTAACACTTCCACTACCAGTGGGTTAATTATAACTTCATTCTCAAACACACACACAAGCGGCTTGCTTCAACTCCCAGTGACCTTACCTACTTAATTTTTTTTACATCTGCGGAGTAAATTTCTGTCAGCAAAACTGAAAGGCCAAGCAGAGTTCAAAGTAACAATTCATGTTAAAAAAACAAAGGTTGCCCAGAACTAAATCACAGCCTTAAATAGTGAACCTCCCATAAAACACACAGGAGCTTTTAAGGTGAGCAGAGACGTTTCCCTGGAACTGCAAAGCACCCACCTGACAAATGGCTCTCTCCAAAGCTGCCTGCGGAAGAAGCCACCCCAGCGCATGCCGGCCTCTGGAAATTTACATGCTGCTGATTCCCACGTAAAACCCGCCTTGTCAGGCTGCCCTTGCGAGGAGGAATTCATGGCAGCATAAACTCAGCCCAAGGCGTCTCCAGAGCGTGGCTTTCTGTGACCTGGTGCTCAGCGCTCCTGTGCTAAACCGGAAGAATGGCAAAGGACACCAAGTGGGCACCTTGGCACTGGGTGGGCGTGGGCAGAGGGTGGGCGCATGTTTGCCCGCGACAAGTAGCCCCAGGTGCACCTTGCAGTGGAGATCAGCACAAGGTGAATTCAAAGCGGCTCTTATGGCGAGGGCAGAAGAGCTGCTTGGTCAGGATCAGGCCCGAGAGCCCACCTTCGAAGCCAACATCTGGCACCCCCACTGCGGCAAGACAGAGACCTTTGGAAGCTCAAAGGCAGCGCATGCAGGCAGTGGCTTTTGCCCACCTGGACTTATGCATGTGGGCGCCCACGCACAGTGTGGACCAAGGAATGAAAAAATTGCATTATGCCACAAGTCAGCTGAGCAGCTGAGCCATCCGGCAAATAAATAAATAAATAAATAAATGTCAGATCCAGGAGAAAGCTGGTGAGAGGGTTTGCTGGAGACCCTTTGAATATCCACACGCTTTGCATAGGTAACCTTCTTTGCAACTCAGTTGAACGGCACCATTTTTCAGAACATGTAGTAGTAGTAGTAGTAGTAGTAGTAGTAGTAGTAATAATAATAATAATAATAATAATAATAATAATAATAATAATAATAATTTATTATTTATACCCCGCCCATCTGGCTGAGCTTCCCCAGCCACTATGGGTGACCCGTGGTCTGGTCCTCAAGCACTATGTCAATCTTCCTCTAAGGATTTGGCTCAGAGAATGAAATAATGACAGCCAATACCACCCCATCTGATATAGAGCACCAACAGGCAAGGCCATGGCCAGGAGGACACACCATTTTAGGGAGCAAAACTTAATTTTCACATATATCTTCAGTGAGGGGCTTAAAATATGTTTTTGGTGTGGGGAATCAAAATCTGTTTTTTTGTGATTGGACAACATTTAGCTTGGTACGTCTACGTTTGATGGAGAGGCATATGCACTGCTTTCAGAAAACCAAGGAATGTTAATTTTACCTTCTGAAAATGTCAGGTAATGCTAAATAAATAAGAATAACCATATATAATATATATAATATATGCAAGTCATTGGCAATCCTTTTAAACGATTTCAATGCAATTTTACACACATTTTACTTACCAATCAAAGCTAAATTATATTAATTTGACCAAAGTATCTTTTGATTTCCCAAATCAAGTCATGTTACAACTTTTTAGCACCCCTCATGTTTGGAATTTGGAAGTTGAAAAATTTAACTCTGCTTCCAAGACAAGGTTGGGAGCAATCCTATACCCTTTTAAATGGGTTTGTGGGATGGGGTGTGGGGAAGGGATTATTGTCTCATTTTATTATGCATTTTGTGTTTTGAAACTGCCCTGAGATCTGTAGCTGAAGGGTGGCATACTGAATGAATGAATGAATGAATGAACGAGTCAAGCACGAAGGGCAGGAAAAGGGTTCGGAAGAAAGAGAAAGATCACGCCAGCCTAACAGCAGGGAACAAGCAGCCCATCACCTTTCATGTTAAAATGATATCACGGAGACACAAGCTGACAAAATCAAAAGTTGAGCAAGGGGCTTGATGGGAGATGCTCATCCCTGATGCAACTGCAAGGACCTGAGGGTTATCTCCATCATCATCAACATCTCAAATGTTGTTAAACTCCGACCTGCCCTTCACCAGCAGGGCCCAGGGAGGGTTACAAGGCAGGAGCAGCATCCCACCTGCAGAAAAGCTCCTCTGTCTTTGCTCTCGGGGTATCACTTCAGGCTCAGCCTGCTGGTTCCTCAGTTGTCCCTCTCTCTGCCGCCACCTGCTCTGTCAACAATGTTTAGGCAACACGAAAATCTTTAAATGAAGCGAGGTACCAAACTTGCCATGCAGGTCATCGTCTGTAAACTTTTATTTTCAGTTTATGAAGCAATTCTATATCCTCCCACCACGCTGACGAAGAATTCTACGAAACAGTTGTCAATATCTGGAAATACTGTTCAGTGCTGGGACATTATATTTGCTGAATACACAAAGCTTCACAGCTTGTCTTTCATCGTACAAAGTTTGGTACCTCGCTTCATTTAAAGATTTTCAGAGACTTTGAGACTGAAGATTTCATTTTGAGCTTGTTACTGTTTGAAGGAATTCTATAAAGATTGTCTATTACGTATGTATATGGTCATCGTGTTGCCTAGACATTGCTGAAGTTCTCTTTGCAGCACAGGGCTTTGTTTGGATACTTATTGCCATCTGCTCTGTGGCAGGCGCCCGACTCAACTCAACCCACCGCCTCAGCTCCAACGCTGCTTGGACCATCTCAGCTGCTTCGTCCTAATGCTGCTCTCCCTCCCAGCTGGTCCTGAGGCTGCAGGTGTCCATGGCAGCTCAACAAGAGAAGCAGAGAGCAACTGAGTGAAACGGGGAGCCCACCCGCCGGCTGCTGGGGTGGGGGTGTTAGATGGGGACAGGGCCGTTCCCTCAGCAACGCACTTGCAAAGCCATAGAGAGCTTGGGAGTGGGAGAGAAGGGGCCGTTCATGTGCAACTCACCACTTTCACGCATGGAAACTGCACACAGTGCACATTGGGTGAGTTGAGCTACTCCAAAAAATCAGATGTGTGTGCTGCCCTGTCCTTGCCCTTCCTTCCTGCCTCGTATATCCCCTGCTCAGCTCCTGCATCCACCCCGCCAAAGGGGAGAGGGCAGCGACTGAGTTGCTAGGGCTGATTGCTAGGGCTCCACTCAGGGTTGCTTTGGGTCTTTCACAGCCGCAGACAGGGTCCTATAACGGCAAAACTGACCAGGCTTTGTTGCTTTCCCCTGTACAGTGGTACCTCGAGTTACAAACGCCTCAGGTTACAAACTCTGCTAACCTGGAAGAGTTACCTCGAGTTGAGAACTTTGTCCCAGGATGACAACAGAAATCGTGTGCCAGCGGCGCAGCAGCAACAAGAGGCCCCATTAGCAAAAGCACGCCTCCGGTTAAGAACAGTTTCAGGTTAAGAACGGACCTCCGGAATGAATTAAGTTCGTAACTAGAGGTACCACAGTATCCCCCTTCCACGCTGCACATGGGCAGAGGTGCAGGAATGCCGCGAGTGAGGAGACCTCTGCAAGCAGATGAAAACATGGGCAGGATGTTGATTTCACTCGTAGTGTAACAAATACCACGGACAACATGGATTGATATAAAAGTTAGAGTATAGAAGAATATGCAGTTGTAAATGTTCAAAATGGGACCCCATGGAGGGGGTGGGGGGAAGTCCTGAAATTTGGAGGAATCTCTGTACAGTGGTACCTCAGGTTAAGAACTTAATTTGTTCTGGAGGTCCATTTTTAACCTGAAACCACTTTAGCTAATGGGGCCTCCTGCTGCCGCTGCGAAGTCACAGCACGATTTCTGTTCTCATCCTGAAGCAAAGTTCTTAACCTGAAGTAATATTTCTGGGTTAGCGGAGTCTGTAACCTGAAGCATCTGTAACCTGAAGCGTATGTAACCCGAGGTACCACTGTATATAGTTATTTTTTTGGATTTTTATAACTTTGTATTTGTAAAATCAGTGGGGGGGGGGTTCTAAAAAAATATTTAGGGGTACTCTCATTTTCCCACTCCTATTGAAATACTTCCCCTCAATTAGTCCAAACTTAGATTCACAAAATGTTTAGGGGTATGCGTACCCCTGCACCCCCCCCCCCAGGAAAAAGCACTGTGTAAAACTGAATAAAAATGATTTCTTAAAAATAAAAGAGTGAGGCTCCGTGCGTACTGGAAGATGGTGTGCCTAACATTTTATGCTTTCCCTCCTAGTGGATTTAATAAATTCTGCAAAACAAAAAAATTCTGGAGATCTCCCTTTTCCTGGCTATTTAAATGTCTTTATTTAGCAGAAATGAATGAATAAACTGATGCAATTCATGGAGGTTCCAGATTTCATCAGATAATGAATGCTGCCGATGAATGGTCTTGTTTTATTTCTTACTCAAATTTGTAGACGTTGCTTTTTGCATCCTTTTTCTTTTCTTCCTAAATCATTATAAGTGGGAAAAGAATAGGCTGCCCCACTGCTGCGTCGCATGTGAATTGGGCAGACGCAGCTTGGCTCTACTGGCTCATCTAGGGTGGTCCTGCGAAACAGCCTAAGCCATGGGGCCGGCCCTGCCGTTAGACAGAGTGAGGCCATGTGTGTCTGTAGGAAGCAGGCGTTTGGGGACAGTCCTGTGTGCGCTGAGCAACCTGCCTGGCGTCCTCTCAGCGACCTCGCTGCCCTCGGGTGAGGGGGCGGACACAGCGCCCCACAACCAGCAGCGGAGGGAGCTCCGCCGCCAGGCTGCCCAGCTCTGCCCATGCGCATGGGATACTGGGGGTGGGGGGGATGGGGGAGCAAATTCCGTCCTTTGCCTCAGGCAGCAAAGCATCTTGGGCTGGTCCTGCCAAGCCACCCTCAAAACCTTAAGCTCCCTGATCTCGCCCCTGGAGTAAAGAGTGATCAGATCTGATGTGCTGACTCAGGTAAAAACCAGGGGCGAACAGATGCAGGAGAAACACAATCCCCAAGAAGCTGCCTTGCCCAGTGAGGGGTGTGCTCGGCTGTCGGATGCAATTGCCATCACGGAGCCTCGCTCTTTCTAACTGTACGTACATTCAAAAGCCAGTTAAAACTATTTATTTGAATTAATTCTACAAAATTCACAATCTTGATCCAGCGACAGCAGCTTTTCAAAGTCTGGTAGTCTGTTACACTCCCAGCACCACGTTTGCCACCCCCTTGCCTCCTAGTGCCCCCCACACCCAGGTGTGTCATCCCACTGCCCACTTTGGGAACCCCTGGCCTAGGGGGTCCCAGAAAGACCCCAGGGGGGAGCCTTGTCTTCAGCGTGGGGCTCCACAGTTCGAAGGACAGCTGAAAGTAGGACAGGACCAAAGATGTAAGGAAGGAAAGCCAGGAAGGAAAAGGAAAGAGGAAGTCAAGAGAAACGAGGCGAGGCTGGCAGATGAAAATGATGGATTTTTCGGAGCTGGCTGATCTGACCGGAAGAGTCCGTGACCAGAAGGAGGAGGAGTATCAGGAAGAAAGGACAAAATTTAAAGATTATTTAGTTAAATATGTTAAGTTAATTGGAGATGCTTGCAAAAAACAGATAGGCTTAGGATTGAAATAGGTAATGTGATGAATGAATATGTTTAATGCTGAATTTGAAAGAAAGAAAGATGTTAAGTGATTAAGTTAATTTTATAAGAATATTGGTTTTGGAAAACCGTTAGAATGATATCCACTGAAATTCAACCAGGGAGATACGAGGAAGTCACTTAACAATGTTACTAAGTTTGGTTTAAATACGGTTGAGATTTATGTTTGTTTGTTTGTTTGTTTTTAAAAAATTGGAAAATCAATAAAAAAAATTGAAAGGGGGGGGGACAGAAACAAGGCGAGGAATGTGGTGTTTTCGAATTCAGGCAGAAGAAGATGCCTTCCAGCTCCACAATCCTATGACACCCCTTTTTCGTTTCTTTGGGCCCCTAAACACACACACACATTTCATGGGCCACGGCCTGGGCTTCTTGCACATCTTTCCAAAAGGATTCCTCCTCCGTCCCTGGCAGCAGCATCCCTCCGAGCCAGGTGACACATTCGAGACACACACGCCCCTTCTTGGGTAACAGACACCACCTCCTCGCCCTGATAGGACCTGATGAAAAATTCACCATGGCTCCGGCTGCAGTGCCAGGGAAGGAGCTGGCCGGCCGGGTCTCTTTTCACCTTCCTCAGGTTACAGCTCTGACCCAAGAGCATCGCGCGGCACAGCCGCCCAAACTCCTGTCAGGATGTGGGGCTGCACATTCTCAAGAGCAGCCCCATTAATGAGGGAGGCCGGACCCGCTGAAAGGGAGCCCTTGGCACTCTCTCGCTCACACCACCGGGGCTGGGAGGGGTCCTGGGTTTCGGCTCCAGGGTCTGCCTGTTTTGATGCTGCTCCTGCCCCCCCCCCCATGATCAAGATGAGGCACAAGGCCACAGCTGGGTCGCTTCTCCACAAGTCAGGTGTGCTTGCAAGAGTAAGAGGTGTGATGAAGCCCATATGCAGGCTCTGAGCCAGAAGATATACACTTTTAAAAAACAAAAACCAAATTCTGAACCAAGGAAATCCAAATCAGCAGTCAGAATAACTGCATGTAAATTAAACACATCTGGATCTGTTTCGCATAATGCGACTAGCTTCCAAGATTTAGTTTTTTTCTGGTTAAGAGGAGAAATGAAAGTGGCTGCAATATTCAGCACCGGGTTCAGCGACCCAAGCAGGGCAGAGAAATTTTATCCTGAACTTTCGCAAGGCCACCTGACTCATCTGACTCCACCCCATCCCCACTCCTGAACCATGAGGACTACTCTCATGAAACAATGGCTAGGGGCAGGGGCTCAATTCTGTGCAAGGTCCCCCATTCCAGATTCCTCCTCCAGATTTACCTTGTGTTATGCTTCAGAAAAGAGAAAGAGATTAACACCAACTTCTTTCCCATTAAATTATGGCGTCCTCAGCTTCTATTGTTGTTTTCAGTGATTTTTTGTTTTGTTTTAATTTGCTGGTTGCTCAGAGACCCCACTTTGGGGTGGAAAAATGGGATCTAGGTGGATACATGAATATATCAATCAAGTGTTTGTACATGATCTGCTGCAGGACCTCCCGCAATTACCACCTCAACAGGAGGATGCAGGAACAGGGTCTTTTGTGTGGTGGCTCCTCCTGACCCTTGGACCTTCTGCTCTTCTCTTGTATATCAGTCAGGCACCATTATCAGAGTCTCTTCAGAGCCCACTGAGGACCTGCCTTTTGAGTGGAGGTCTGTGCCTGAACTGGATTTGAAATGGCTTCTCTATGTATGCTCCAGTTGTTAAAACAATTCAAAATGTCTCCTGGGAAGCAAGTCCTCCCTATATCCATTAAATCCAAATTAATTAGAAGTCCATTCATCAGTCCTCTTGGAAATGGCAAAGCCATTGGCAAAAGCCACCACTTCTCCAAAGTGGAGGGACCCCAAATAGAACACACACTCAAAAGTCCACTTCTTGGCCATTGCCGTCTGGTCTGCTGAGGGAGGATGCTAACTGGGTTTCTTAACTAAGGGCTTTGCTACTGCTGCTGCTGCTTGGTTTCCTTTCCTGGGACACAAGAAAACTTGACACCTGCCTGTGCCACTCTCCTCTCTCTCTCTCTCTCTCTCTCTCTCTCTCTCTCTCTCTCACACACACACACACACACACACACACACACACACACCAAGGCTCATCAGCTCGGCAAACAGATACAGGTTTCCTGGGGTTGCCTACTGAGCCATTTGCCAAGTGTTGAAATGTTCCTATGGCTGTGGATCCGATTGTGCAAATACTTTGCACGCACCCCTCAATATAAGCAAATCAACAGTTTTAATTCAAAACGTGCACTTGGTATTAAGAAGGGGGGGGGTGATTTTTCAGACCTGGAACTTGAGCTCCTTTGGCTGCGAGGCCAAGTTGGACCGGCGGCAGGTAGCATACCCTCTTCCTTGCAAAAAAGGGGGGCTGCTGGTTGATACTCCCACAGCACCCCCTACTGGCTGAAGGCCTGGGAAGGGAACCAACGGCACCTGGGCAAATGTTCTGGAGCAGAAGCAACGGGGCTGAAGACTCGCCCTCCCCGTGGGGAAAGCGCAGCTCACATGCTAAAAACACGAAGAGCAATTCAGAGTCAAGTTGCAGCTCTGAAGCTAAATTGCCTTGATGCAGCAGAAGCTCTCGCAGGATCCAGCCGACTTACTCAGAGGCTGGAATCTGACACTGTATTAAAACTGGCTGCGATTGACTCGAGTATTAAATAATCGTAGCCTGGGCGAACACAGCCATACCAGTAAATGTAACTGCAGTTTCTTTCCTGGCTGTGCCAAAATATTCCAGCCATCATCCTCGCTGAGGCCCCTTTTGCAGAACAAAGATGGTACAGAATAAATGCAGACAGCATCTCGAAAGCAACCGCTAGAGACCCCGTCCCGTCCCTGGGTGTCCTTGGGGCAACAGAGGGGCTGGCAAGCCCCCTGTGGGGAATGGTGAAGGGGGCTGCTCCTTTTCATCCCCTCCCTGCAAAACCATATTTAACAGGGCTCTGCAAGACATCAAAATCTCTAAGTGGTTTTCAAAACACTGTTATTGTCAACTGAACTTATACCCTGCCCTTCCTCCCAAACGTTGTGGACTCCCATTCCTAGCAGCCCTAGGAATTATTTCCCAAAGCATCTGGACTTGAAATATGTCGCTGTGAATACGGTTTAAGTGGGGTGTAGTGGGAAGGAGGGGGAAAGCAACACTTTTGTGATATGTCTATTGACCTCCTTTTCTTATAAGCAAAGCAGCTCCTTGGCATTTTGGACCACACAGCATCATCTCCAATTCTGGAGCAGACCTAGGCTGCTGTCCTCTGGAGAAGGAGGGAATCCAGGCAACTATTCAGAAGCCTGTAGTTTTCTACCTCTTTAATAATAATAATAATAATAATAATAATAATAATAATAATAATAATAATAATACATTATTATTATTATTATTATTATTATTATTATTATTATTATTATTATTATTAATACCCCGCCCATCTGGCTGGGCTTCCCCAGCCACTCTGGGAGGCTTCCAACAAAATATTAAAATACAGTAATGCATCAAACATTAAAATCTTCCCTAAACAGGGCTGCCTTCAGATGTCTTCTAAAAGTTGTTCTTCTCTTTGACATCTGGTGGGAGGGTACCAAGAAGGCCCTCTGCCTGGTTCCCTGTAACTTGGCTTCTTGCAACTTGGCTTTTTGCGACTGCTGCCTTGCCACTGTGCCTGGGGCAGGGGGCTGCAGGCAGGGCATCTGTTGCTCAAAGGTGGCTGGGTCAGACCGGGCACCTTTGGAGAGCAAGGAGAGTGGTTTGTATAGAACGGGAGGACCCCCCCCCCTGAGCAAATTGTGACACAGGGTGGGCTGCAGAGCCAACGAGAAGGAGCAAGCACACCAAGGCCACGAGGAGAGGTCCTGAGAACCAAACCATTGAAATCCTGACTGCAGGTGCCCATGTGTGAGCAGTTTTCCAAAAGGGTTACACAGAGAGACGGGTAAAAGGTAAAGGACCCCTGACAGTTAAGTCCAGTTGCAGATGACTCTGGGCTTGCGGTGCTCATCTCGCTTTACAGGCCGAGGGAGCCGGCGTTTGTCCGCAGACAGTTTTTCCGGGTCATGTGACCAGCAGGACTAAGCTGCTTCTGGCACAACGGAACACCGAAACCAGAGCAGCGCTTGGAAACACTGGTGGTTTAGTCTGAGAATGGAACTGCGTTTTTCCAAGACAGTGGGCTGACTATGATCCCAGTGGAACATCACAGGAGTCTCTCGTGCCCTGCTTAGAACCTTCCTTGAAGCATCTCACTGCTCATGGTCCAAGCTCAGAGCAGTCACAGAATCATAGAACAGGAAGGCAGCTCCCAGGGTCCTCTTGTCCCAACCGCTGGAATGCAGGAATCCCAGCTCAAGAATCCCATGACAGATGGCCATTCAGCCTCTGCTTGAAAACCTCCAAGGAAGGAGAGTCCACCACCTTTAGAGTCAGAAAGTACTTCCTGACATCGTCACAACCGCCTTCCTTGCCATTTGAAGATTCTGACTGAACATTAGGAAGAACTTTCTGGTCAAAGTCACCACAGCAATCTCAGCTTTTACGTTCGGCCTCAAATCTGGGGTCTTCTCTTTCTTCCACAGCATTTGGGTTCATTTGTGGAGAGTCTGCAAACGAGGCAAAACAGCAACTTCGGACGGGGAAATGAGTCCGCGCCACGGCACATCCCAGGGTGGAAGGTGTTCTGGGATGGCCTGATCCCTCGGGGCGTAGAGAGGCTGAAAGCCGACTTGGCAGGGAAGGGGATTGCGGGGAGGGAAGGAGGGAGGGTTGGGAAGAGAGCAGAGCCAATGGAGGCTACAGAAACACCCCATGGTCCAGAGAATGCCACTGGGAATGTAAGCCCATGTCAGCCTCGGAAACAAATGGCACTGCATCATCGTGGCAGCTGAGACAAAGCGGGGTGTCTTTTAATGGACAAAGATTGTTTTGATGAAAAAAGGGCATCAGTCATTGCATCTCACTTCATTCAGACTTTCTCCTCCACCGCCATCCATCTTCACTGCCAACAGATGACAGAAGCGAGGCCCCCGCCACCACCCCACACGCCCCCCCCACAGGCCGGGGTGTTGCCCCCGCTCCGTAACAAATGACTTTGCTGGAAAATGGCCTCTTTCCTCCGCATCTGCGCTTGCCAAAGCCCAGGGGCACCCTATGGCCCACCACAATTGGCGAGGCTGCCACAATGAGGTCCCACTAATGGGCGGAGCCTCTGGCCACCGGCGGAAGCGGGAACAGAAGCGGCACAGTTTGGGGCTGGAGGCAGCGCCTGTGAGAAAGAACATTCGCCTCCCCCTGGACGCACCAACGAAACGCGCGCGCACACACACAAACACCCCTTCCTTGCGCACAGCGGAATGCAAATCCCTCCAGCCAGGCATTATGCACAAAGACAAAAGTCAGACCAGCAGGAGCAGCACCTGCTCAGGCCCAGGCGCCCAGGCCAAGCCCACCTTTCCTCCACTTGGATAGAGTCCAACCCAACCCACCCATGGCCCCAAGGGCTATCGATGACACCTTGCACCGGGCCGCCACCTCTCTCCCGCTGCTTCCGTCGGCGCAAGAGCCGTAGGCAACTCCACAAAACCGGTGGCCACATCCATGAGGGTTGACGTTGGCGATGGCGGCGAGGAAGGAGAGGTCTCCGGCCCGGCTCGCCAACCCCGCCCCCTCCTCCCTTCCCCTTCCCCTTCCCTTAAGACCTGATGGTCTTCAGTCACACATCTTAAAAGGAGGACAAAACACCAGAACACAAAGACGTACTTGTCTCAAGTCGATGAAGGCCAACTGCAGTGTGTCCCCTTGGAACCCAGGCACTGGGCCGGATCTGGCAAACTCTGTGGGAAAGAAGAGAGGATAAAAAGCGCTTTTAACTAACCATGGACAGGGAGATTGGCAGACGGATGACAGCGGAGACAACAGCGGCTGGGGGAGAGGAGGACCGCACTTCTAAGGAGCAAGGTCTCCCTCCCTTCCAGCTTTTTGTTCACCCTTCAAAATTTGTGTCATCAAAACACCATTAATTCCACCATCCTGACAGCAAGGAAACTGTACTAATTCGACCTGAAATTTATTCCCATGAGCTTCACTGGGCTCCAGAGTATTTGTTTTGTGAATGGACAAACAATTTGCAAAGAAGAAAAGCATTTGGGGGAATGGAGGGAGAGGACGGGGGGTGGGTGGGGGTCAATGGAAAAAGTTTTCCTCCCAACACAATAAAATCTTCAGCTGTGAAACCCTTTTCAGTTCCGAAAGCTATTTATATTTGGGGGCACTGAAGGAATTTTCTAATTTCATGCCTGTCACAGTGATCTATGCACATTTGTCAAAAATAAATAAGCAAGGCTGCTCCATTAATTATGTTGGAACAGAATAACATCTCCAACTGATATATCATATCATTGCACAAGGACCAGAAAGTGGGGGAGAACCACCACCGCTGCCATTGCACGAAACAGCCATTTATTCTGAAGGTGGCCATTGGACAAGCAGCTCATGTCAACAGGGATCAGGGGAAAGATCCTCAGATCCTTCTCTCTTCTGTGTCACCTGGATTCAAAGTTTCGGGTCTAAATCCACAATGTGGTGCATAATTATTTAAACACCACATCACAAACAACACAGTATGAATGCTGAAGATCTGTTTGCTGCCTTGCTAAGTTCACACACTGAAGGTTAAGCAAGGCTATCCCACCTCCTCTTGCTTACCTTGAGTAAACTAGAAGCATCTCCCTCCTAGGAAACTCAGGGCTCTGAACATCACAAGAGGAAAACTCACATTTCATCTCCCTAAACTGTTCGCCTAACATGCTACTAGTTGGTGGAACTGGCCAGGACTTCAGGAAGAGCATCACTACCTGAGATGCTGGAGAAACACACAAGGGTGGTCCAAGAACTTGGGTCCTCTCAGGCAGCTGGTCTACACAAGACGTTGTGTAGCAGCGACGTTGCAGGGGTGCATCTCTCTGATTGTGTTTTGCTTTATGGGTGCCCCAAGTGAGGACTGGATGATCTGAGTAGCTGGGCCAGCCTCAGCAATGCAGCAGGCCACTCCGGACCCTCGAGGAAGGCCAGGAAGACTGGGCACCAGGGACTTGTTGCAGGGTGTCGCTCAAGAGGCAGCATATTCTAGGCTCTCCCAAAACTTAGCATGGGCAGGGTCCTGGCAAAGGATGGCAGAACCCCTACCCAGGTTGAGGAGTTCTTAATCGCTCAAGGTGCACATTGAAAATTTATTAACAGACGTCTTTCCCATGTTGGAATTTTCTTACTTGTTAAGATTTATTTGTCGTCGGGACAAAATCTAAGGTAGGAATGGAAAATGAAGCCTTGGGAAGCTGGGTGAAGAAGAAGAAGAAGAAGAGTTTGGATTTGATATCCTGCCTTTCACTCCCTTTAAGGAGTCTCAAAGCGGCTAACATTCTCCTTTCCCTTCCTCCCCCACAACAAACACTCTGTGAGGTGAGTGGGGCTGAGAGACTTCAAAGAAGTGTGACTGGCCCAAGGTCACCCAGCAGCTGCATGTGGAGGAGCGGAGACGCGAACCCGGTTCCCCAGATTACGTGACTACCGCTCTTAACCACTACACCATACTGGCTCTCTCATACTGGGTGTGTGGTCGAGAGGGAGACTTGTTCTTAGGCTTTTATTCAAAACACAGCCAATGCTTGTAATACTGAGCTAGATGGACCAAGGTTCTGACCCTGTGCCAGGCAGATTCCTTGGCTCCCCTGCAGTCTGAATGGATGTCATGGGCCATGGCTGATTTACAACTCCATACATGGCATACAAACTATAGTTTTCCCAGTAGGGATGTATGGAAGTGAGAGCTGGACCATAAAGAAGGCTGATCGCCGAAGAATGGATGCTTTTGAATTCTGGTGCTGGAGGAGACTCTGGAGTGTCCTGTGGACTGCAAGAAGATCAAACCTCTCCATTCTGAAGGAAATCAGCCCTGAGTGCTCACTGGAAGGACAGATCCTGAAGCTGAGGCTCCAAGACTTTGGCCACCTCATGAGAAGAGAAGACTCCCTGGAAAAGACCCTGATGTTGGGAAAGATGGAGGGTGCAAGGAGAAGGGGATGGCAGAGGACAAGATGGTGGGACAGTGTTCTCGAAGCGACCAGCATGAGTTTGACCAAACTGCAGTGGAAGACAGGAGTGCCTGGCGTGCTCTGGTCCATGGGGTCACGAAGAGGCGGACACGACTAAATGACTAAACAACAACAACAAGATGGCATCATATGGAGATCAACCTCCTAGCCTCAAGATGCCACAGACTGATGAGATGGTTTTCTTAAGATGCACCAGATGTCTATTATTATTATTATTATTATTATTATTATTATTATTATTATTATTATTATTATTATTAGGAGTCACTTGCCGCACAGAGTTCTCTGAGCAACTTGAACAGCCGGAGAGGTCATATTCGGAGGACAGCTTGCCAGTTGGATGTCAGGGCACAAGTGTGCAAAACCTGCTGTTTTAATTCCAGCCACCACCCGGCCCAGGAGGGCACAGCCAGTTCTTCCATTGAGCCCCCTCAGTCAGGTGTCAGGACAATTAGCACAGAGCAGCCCAACGGCCCAGCGGGAGATTGCCCAGGAAACCATCGGATCCCTGTGCCATGTCAGCAAGGCGAGAGGGGGGTGGGAGCGAGCGGGAGCGAGAGAGCAAGCCCCCTACAGCATGGCCCCTCGAGCAGAACATGGACCAAGAATGGAGCTGGCCCCGGTACAAAGCCCCGGGGCAGCCGAGAGGGTTGGGAGATCTGTGTTCAGGCCAAAGAAGTGATGTCTCCGCGAGGCCTGCAAGCAGGGGCCACCCACCCCGGGCGGGTTACAGGGGGACTCAAACCTCTTTCCCAAAGCACCCTCCCAAAGGCAGCAGGACGGAGGAATAGGAACCGCTAAGCCTTGGACAAAGGAGAAGAACTAAAGAGAGCCCAAGACAACTGAAGAGCTGGGGTGGGAGAGGGGAGAGAAGGAGAAAGACCCACATGGGTTGATTATATGCAATGGACGTTTTTTCCTTTCGTTGGCTGTACAACAGAAACAAGACATATACAGAGAGGTCCCTGTACTTTACACACTGAAAAGGGGGGAAATATACCCCCTGCAAATTCCCATTCTCCCGGAAGCACAGAGGGCAGCCTTAATCCATCTGGGATACTGCCACCTCCTGGGTGGGTTCATCTTCCGACTGCCCCCACCACAACTGGAAGATCAGGAGAACTCGCCCTCCCTCGCTCACCCTTATCAACGGGAACAAAGAGGTCAGTCACTTAGAAGAGCAAAGGACCGTGTGCCTTGCAAGCGCCCGCTAGACCCGGAAGAACCAGCCCAAGCCCCTTCCGGGAGCCTTTCACCACTGCTCACTCGCTGGCCCTTCCCGGCCCATTTTTGGGGAGGACTTTCCAAAAGAGCACATGTATACACTGCCACACCTGCGTGTAAACTGTATGACCTTTGTGCACACTCTTCCCACAAAACCCACATTTTTTCCAATGCACGTTTTCTCTGAGTTGTACGTTTTATATGCAGACAGAGGGCCTTCTCGGTAGTGGCGCCCGCCCTGTGGAACTCCTTCCCTTCAGGGTATAAATAAATTTTTTTTTATTATTATTATTATTATTATTATTATTATTATTATTATTATTATTATTATTATTATTATTATTATATAAAATTTGTTATTTTGTGTGTGTGCACTTTGTGGACTGAAACTGCATTAAGAAAACCAAAAGAGTGCATAGTCTGACTACTGCTTGCAGCTTGGAAAGCAACTAAGTTTGGGAACGTCCAGCTCTCTGTGTCTCTCTCTCTCTGCCTCCCTCCCTCACCCATCCAGTTGAGCGCTCCTGCCTGCCAGCCTCGGAGCAGAGGTGAGAGGCACCTCTGGCCAGCCATGGAAAAGGAAGGGGCCTGGCAGGCCCAGCCGCCCCGTCACCTCGCCTGACCTTCGAGAGAGCAACACTTGGACTCTGTGCGCCTTCCCCAAACTCCTGCCAAGATCTTTCCAAGCAGGGCGACTGCCTGCACTTTACTCAACAGCTGCAGGTAATCACTGGGAGGGGAAACGAAAGAGTTTGGAGCAGATCTGGAGAAGGAGGAGGAGGAGGACATTGTTGCACAGAAGAAAGGGGCCATTATGGAAACGCCTTGGCTAGGCGGCTGCTCTTCAGGTTGGGAGGGATGGGGAGGCTCCCCTCCTTCCACGGCTACGTTCAGACAGGACACGGAAATTGCTCCGCAAATCCCCAAGGGAGGAATGCAGGAGGCTCTAGCCCCAGACAAGCCAGAGACAGGGCCTCCGAGAACACTCCAATCTGCCCTAGTGTCTCCCCACAAAGTGCCGCAATTTATTCTGAATGGGCTTTTCACCCATGAAGGTGGCTCTCTGTTAGGACCTGCGGAGAGACGCCCAGGAAACGAAGAGCAGCGGCTGGGGAGCTGGGCCTGACCAGTGGGGCTCTCTGCCTGTCTCCTTCTTACGGCCAAGACTAGAAGCAAGCTGTGCACTGGGGCTTTGGCTTATTTCCTCAGGGCTCCTCTCTCACCCACCCCAGCCTCCTTGCAAGCTCCCAGCTCCCCCAGGGCAGAACAAGCCTCCCTTCTTCTCCCTCTTTTCGTAAACAATATTCACTGAAAGTTTTCCACATAAGGTACAATAAAAAGCACACTAATTCAATAAAGAAAAATGGGGGGGGGGAGATGAGGAAAGGAAGAAAGGGAGGTGGAAATTATTTTTCATTTGTTCCCCTTTCAGGGCACAAACCTTGATGGAATGAATGGGGACACTTCCCGGTATACTGGGCCCTAGATCACTCACTGCTCCCCATTTTTATTCTTCAACAAGTGTCTAATTTTGATGTCTAGCGCAGGGAAGTGAGTAGCAAAGGCTGGGCAAGTGCGAGATGAGCTACGGACCATGGAAAGTCCTTCCCGCTCATGGAAATCAGCAGCGACCCTCGGGAGGAGACTTATCAGTCATGCTGTCAGCAAAGATCACCAGGAAATGAGGGGGTTTTGCGGGCAGTGAGCCTGCAAAGCCTTTTGCCGGCATTTGCTTCTCTCTGAAACTGACGGGCAGGAAGGAGAGAGCAGGAGCCTCCTTCTCCTCAGCCCAAGGGGCATTTGGGGCCTGGAGGGAGAGGGTCAGCTGCCCCGACCACGCAGGCTGGCACCCCCCACGAACAGGTCAAGGCCTTAGATCCACTCATCTAGCTTGGCATTGCCTACCCACTGGCCGGGAGCAGTTCCCCAGGATCCAGGCAGGGATCTTCCCCAGCTCCAGCAGCTGTGGGTGCAACCTGGAGCCAAAGAAGCAAAGCAGCAAACTTGTTAATAGCGTTCTACAGATTTCAGCTGCTTTACTGCTGATTTGTTAATTGTATGACTGTACTTGCGATGTTCTGTTCCGTTCTGGTTATTTATTGTTTCTAAGCTGCTTCATTTGAACGGAAAGTGGCGTAGAAACACCACTATCAATCCAATGGACTAGGATTCCCCTGCTCCCTTTGCAGAACAGACTTCAGACTGACTGGTCCCACCACTTTTGCAGGCTGGAGACCTGGGATTTTGAATAGCAGGCTTCTTAGGTGCTGCTTGCATTTCACTGCAGGCGACTGAGACCCCACAGAAAAATGCAAGATGCTAATACAGTACACAGCAATGACAAACCTAGACAGCATCTTAAAAAGCAGAGACATCACCTTGCCAACAAAGGTCCATATAGTTCAAGCTCTGGTTTTCCCAGTAGTGATGTATGGAAGTGAGAGCTGGACCATCAAGAAGGCTGATCGCCGAAGAATTGATGCTTTTGAATTATGGTGCTGGAGGAGACTCTTGAGAGTCCCATGGACTGCAAGAAGATCAAACCTATCCATTCTGAAGGAAAGCCCTGAGCCCGGCTTCGGCTGGGGAGGGCGGGATATAAATAAAATTTATTATTATTATTATTAAATCAGCCCTGAGTGCTCCCTGGAAGGACAGATCCTGAAGCTAAGGCTCCAAGATTTTGGCCATCTCAGGAGAAGAGAAGACTCCCTGGAAAGGACCCTGATGTTGGGAAAGATGGAGGGCACAAGGAGAAGGGGACGACAGAGGACGAGATGGTGGGACAGTGTTCTGGAAGATACTAGCATGAGTTTGACCAAACTGCGGGAGGCAGTGGAAGACAGGAGTGCCTGGCGTGCTCTGGTCCAGGGGGTCACGAAGAGGCGGACATGACTAAACAACTAAACAACAACAATACAAAATACAAAAAAAGGTTGTAAAGGGGAGAAAATCCCCGCTGAGGTTAATGGAATTCTGTTGCAGCCAAGAATGAGAAATATACCCCCTGCAAATTCCCATTCTTCTCGAGGCACAGAGAGCAGCCTGACTGCAGGGGCAGGTGGAAAAGCCCCGTCAGGGGCAAGAAAGGCTCGGAACCCGCTCAGGTCAGCACACGGGACAGAGCAAGGGAACCCAGGAAGTGGTCTTATACAGAGTCAGACCACTGGTCCATCTTGCTGAGTACTGTCAACACTGACTGGCAGCAGCAGGTTTCCAGGATTTGAGTCTGGAGCCTCCCAGTCCTGCCAGGAAATGCCCTTGGGGTTTGAACCCAGGACGTTCTGCTTGCAAGGCAGGCACTCTCCCACTGTGCCATGGGGAGCAGCAGCCTCAGAAGGACAAGGGGCAGAGGAGGGGCAGTCCCTGGGGTGAAGGGGCCGGCAGCAGGGCAGGGAAGGAATGGGGATGTTTTATTGTATTTTCAGTACTTTGTTGGGAGCCACCCAGAGTGGCTGGGGAAACCCAGGCAGACAGGCGAGGTATAAATAAATTATTATTATTATTATTATTATTATTATTATTATTATTATTATTATTATTATTATTATTATCATCATCATCATCATCATCATCATCATCATCACACAGCATGGCCTGAGCCTGCCTTGGGCGCTCCTGTGGCAAAACCCAGCCCTCTTGTCCATCTCCTGGCGCACGTCCCCCAGCCCCCCCCCCCGGCACGCGGAAGAAGCCTTACGTTCACACTCTGCCACGTCCAGGTTGAACTGCTGCAAGGCTCCCAGCGAGAGCTGCCGGACTTCGGCTTCCAAGAGCAGCTGGGTCAGCGAAGTGGCCAAGTGCTTGCAGGCCGACATGCAGGCCGTCTGAGCCACCTTGCCCTGGAAAGCAAAACGGGGAAGAATGTCAGAAGGGCTGCCAAAGAGGGCAAGATCTCCAAACGGGGGGAAGGGGGAAGAGACAAGGAGGGCGTGCACAGAACCACACAAGCCTTTCCCAACCAGGAGAGATTCGTCGGTGGCATCACCCCAACTTGGCCTGGCTTTGATGACCTGCAATCGCTGGCAGGTTCAGCCAAGGCAAATTCAGTTCCTTGGCACAAGGCAGGGTTAAAACAAGTTACAAAAAGTGTTTTCTCGCCAAGCCTGAGGACACAGGAAGGGTTTCTTTCCTCTCCTGCATAAAACCCTGGCAAGATGCAGAATAGGAAATGCTTTATCATACACATAAGATCATTGTGTAAACCAGCCCAGAGGGTGATGGGATCAAAGTGAGATTCCCAAACTGGGAATCAGCGTGAGCTTGTATTGAATTGTATTAATTGCTCGAACGATTTGCTTTTTCCCTGCTTTATTTAAATGTTACTGTGTTTCTGATATTATCATTATTATAGCAATCACTGTTTGCTGACTTTTCAATGCAAATGGTGTTGTTAGGAGCCATCCTGAGAGCAACATTTGTTACTGGAAAAGCAGAATGTGAATATTAAATCAAAATCAACTTGCAAATTTTGTATCAGTGTTTAAGGTTTCTTAGGCATTCAGGTTTCATTGGAAAGGTCACCATGGTTTGTTCGGGTTTTTTCACTGCAGACTACATTTCCCATGATGCTGTTGCAGTTAACTCTTGTCAGGAAGGAACCTGCGCCCTGCAAATTCCATAACTACTTTTGGCTTTCATCAATATAGCTTGCTATAGAAATGACACCTCCCATTCAAAGCAGGTAAGGGACCCTAATAGTAAGCTTTAAGAAACATTTAAAATTGCTGAAAATTTAGAGAGAAATGGAGCAAAAGCGTGGGAAGTCTGCTGCCTTAAAAAAAGAAAGAAAAAGAAAGAAAGAAAGAAAGAAAGAAAGAAAGAAAGAAAGAAAGAAAGAAAGAAAGAAAGATGGAATAGCTAGCACTTATGTTTGGCCCTGCAAGATTAACTGCTCCATTCCACTTCCAGGTACATTCTGGTAAGAGCTGCCACTGAAGCCTGGTAGCCCCCCAAATTGACAGCAATATTTGGGCAGCTACCCACAAAGTGTCTTGGGAGGCCCTGGGCACTTCACTTGCGAGTGTCTGAATTCTCCCTGCCCTATCCATCAATCCTCTAAGCCATGGGTAATTAATTAATTGTGAATCCTGGGGGGAAATAACACGAAGGAAGAGGTAATTATCCCCTTAGAAACCCATGCAAAGAGAGACGCTGGAGGGAAAATACCCAAAGCAAGATGTGCAAAGCTGGCGAGGCTGCTCACTTTGGCTGCGTTTTCAAGAGCAGCAGATTACATGCACCCACAGCTAGAGTCTGAATGGGCAAAGATGCACCCTGACCTCTACACACACACCGCTGAGCAGGAGACAGGCTGCCACATTCCTCAAATGTGATGTCTTTTGGGAAAGGAAGAGCGCACAGCCTCCCTTGAGTTTCTGGTCCCTGCCTGGAAAGACCCTTGAGATTTCTCAGGCTCTGAAGCTGGAAGCAGCTCCCTACGCTGGTCATCTCAACAGCTTTCCCTTCACTCTGCAAGGGAGCAGCACAAGAGGCCTTCACTTTCTTTATTATTAAATAACAGAAACATCCCACTTCTCTGGGTGGACACTTCAGATCAGAGAAAGCCAAAGAAAGTTTTAATCACCGCATATGCTATTACTAGAGGGATGTGGGTGGTGCTGTGGGTTAAACCAGTGTTTCCCAAACTTTTTTGGGCAACGGCACACCTGTTTACTGAAAAAAAATCTCGCGGCACACCACCATTAAAGCCCCGCCCCGTGACGTCAGCGCGCAGCGTCACGCCGGGAGGGACGCACGAAAGTGAAAGTTTTTTCCCTCCCCCCTCAGTCCCTCGCTCGGAATTCAGCTCGTTTGGGGCATCGCTCCGGCTGCTCCCTCTCCCGCCGCGCAGGAGCGATGCCTCTCTCTGGCTCTCCCTCCGCGCAGGCTGAGGGAGGGAGGGAGGTGCGCGTGTGACCCGTCTCTGCTGGGAGACCAAACCCAGCGAGGCAGAGTCGCGCGGAGGCGCCCAGGCAGCGCTGCCGGCTGCGAGGAGGAGCGCCAGGCAGCAGCAGGAGGCGCGGCCTCTCCTCGCCGCCGCCGCCCCGCCTCTCGCCGCCCGACTCGCCAGCCTCCCTCCAGGCATCTCGCGGCACACCAGCCGATGTCTCACGGCACACTCGTGTGCCGCGGAACACCGGTTGGGAAACACTGGGTTAAACCACAGAACCTAGGGTTTGCCGATCAGAAGGTCGGCGGTTCGAATCCCCGTGACGGAGTGAGCTCCCGTTGCTCGGTCCCTGCTCCTGCCAGCCTAGCAGTTCAAAAGCACGTCAAAGTGTAAGCAGATAAATAGGTACCACTCCAGAGGGAAGGTAAATGGCGTTTCCTTGCGCTGCTCTGGTTCGCCAGAAGCGGCTTAGCCATGCTGGCCACATGACCCGGAAGCTGTACGCCGGCTCCCTCGGCCAATAAAGCGAGATGAGTGCTGCAACCCCAGAGTCGGCCACAACTAGACCTAATGGTCAGGGGTCCCTTTACCTTTTTACTCTATTACTGCATCTTATGCTATATTTTGGCCTTGGGACTCTTTTAAATAACAGGCATTCAATGGAAACAACGAACAACAAAAGTAAGTAGGAGGCATCTCAATGAGTTTAAAAAACAAGCAGAATACATTTATCTGTCCCTGTTGGACACACCAGGAGGATGAAAAGGGTGTCTCTCACCCTTTCAACCTCTGGTTTTCAGTGGTGGAAGCTCCAGCCCCCCATCCCCAATGCAACCGTCCGCAGAAGGTGGTAGCAGTTGCTGCTTAGCCTGGGTTAAGAAACCCAAGGCTCCAGAGGTACCTGGTAGCAAGGTGCCAGAGAGATCCATCAACCGGAACGGCTGCTTGCTGTTTCCTGAAACATTAGAAATAACCCTCAAATGAAGGGGACGCAGACAGGAGCAGGAGCTGATTTGTGCCCCCTGTGAAGCTGGCTTGTCCATATCAGATAAGCAGGCTGCAAAATACACACAGTCTGGTACATTTACAACCCCTGAGATGGTTATCCTTGAAAGAAGCAGGCATTTCCGGCATCTGATGGGCGAGGCTCGGAGGCCACAATATGGCAGCTAGCCTCTCAAAAGGGCCACAAAACTCTTCTGATCTTGTTGCTACAGAATGCCAGAATCCAACGCTTTGAAGTTTATTCTTAATGCTAATGACGCCTTGCGGGAAGAGAACAACCACCTTTAATTATCCTTGCTCCTTACGACGGCGTTTTGGAGGAACACCCCTTCCCCCGCCTCTTTGCCAGGTAAAATGAACAGTTTATTCTGCAGACGCATAATACCATCTCATCCCAGAAAGCCCGAGAACGGTATGAAGCGAGTTGTTTGGAAAGCAAAAAAGGAAAACGACTCTTTATTCTCTTTCAGCGAAAGGAGACTGTACATGAACCGAGTAATCCCAAAAGTCCCCTGCCGTTCCAATTCAGAACAGGACCGGACAGGCTTGGAGATCAACATGGGAAAAGAAAGCTTTTGGGGGAGGGCAGGAGCTCCGTGTCAGACCCAGGCCAATAAAAGACACGCTAAGAGGGAAGGCTGTGGGGCGGCCGGACTCCGATTCTCACCAAATGGGCCCTGATAGGTGAGGCTGGAGGGAGCGGAGTCCAGTCTGGAGGCCACCACAATAGCCACCCCTGACTTCTTATGAGCTTTGGAGGGGAGAGGAATCTGGTGACCCCGCAACTCATGTCGTCACCCCGGCTTATTCTCTCCTGTGCTTCAAATCTGTTCACAGACTCCGTTTTCCTTATCAAACGCTTTCTCCCGGACCACAACACTCAACGAATCACAGAAGTACGGAGTTCGGAAGGACCCCAAGGGTCATCCCGTCCACCCCCTGCAAAACAGGAGGTGACGCTAAATAACTCTTGACCAGGAGCAATACTTTTTTTTGCTGTGTACGGAGGCAGGAGTCTGGCAGAAGGGAGGACAGTGCTTCTGGAGACAAGAAAGGGGGATGGCACGGAGACTGTGGAAGAGCTAAGGAACGGGCAGCCTTCACGGTTAACAGAGGAAAAGATGGTGGAGAAAATGGCAGGGGCCCCCGAAACCCTGTTTTCTGGTAGCGTATCTGAAGAAATGCACCAAAAGCTGATGTTTTACAACAAATTACAGAAGCCACCAGGTTACTAGGACTTGATGGCATTGGCCCAAGAACTTAAAAAAAAAATCTCCCATGTGAATCTGACAGACTATTAGCTTAAATCAGCCTCATTAGCATAAGCCTCATTAGCAGAGGACTGGAAGGTAGCTGGCATGGGCATCATTGGAACAATAATACATATATATTTAGAAGAATCTGGGTTAGAGTGGGGGTCAGGAAATTCCAATCTTATCACCCTACATTCTTAAAGGCTAGACTTGTCAAACTGATTGGCAGGACAGGCAAATGAAAGGTCTTCACAAAGCGTGCAGTAAATTCACAGAATCTGCTGCCACAGGACGTGACGGCGGCTGCTCTAATCTATGGAGGAGAAGGCTCTGAACAACTACAGTGGTTATGGTCGCTATCAACAACCTCCAGGTTCAGAGGCTGCATCCTACCCACCCCCACCCCTACCCAAGCCCCTACAGGAGAGGGTTGTGCCCACCTGCAGGGACAAAGCTGGATATGGGATGCCCCAGGACTGTATCCCTGCCCTCCTAGGAAGTCAGCCAGGGGAGTCTTTCGTTGTCCTCTTATGCATCTCAACGGCTGTGCAATTCGGTGCCTTGAAAGAGGCAGCACATTTCTTCTGACACTGAGAAGGAGGTGGGGGGACGTTGACAGAAGGATGACATACCCGCCCCAGTTGTGGTTTCTGGCACCCTGAGCACAAATCACTGTGAAAAATCAGGCTGGTGGGCCAGCATTTCTTGCTGTGCGTGGAGTGTTTTATGAGCTTCTGCGTTTGGGACCTTGCTTAGCTTTCTGGCAGGATCCACAGCTGGCCAAATGTTCCACCATGTCTCTGCTTTCTATGCTTTGCAAACATCCACGTGGGCCTATTACTCACCTCAAAGCTTTGGAAGCACAGCGCCCTTGGGCTCAGCACGCGGGGGGGGGGGGGGAGGAAGACCCACGAAGAAGAGGCACCACCTCATCCATCACTCAGGCCCTTATTCCAGCAGGCTCCGTTCCTCAAAGCGCTGCTACATTCCATTTCTTGCAGGCAAAGAGAAGTGCGAAGGGCAAAGCTATTTCACAGAGTGACAGGATAACATTCCTGGCCGGCTGCTCTTGGCCTGGTGCTCCCATACCAACTCCCATTTCCAGGGCCAGAATAAGGAGGACAGGCAACAAGCGGCCGGTCCGAGGATCAAGAGGGCCACTGTGAAGCCCCAGGGGTGAATGATCCACGCAGAAGCCATGGCTCAAACTTGCAGCAACAGTTTTCCTTCTTCATTCACAATCCTACTTTTCATTCTCCATTGACAATTGAGTTACTCACTGCCTTTGTGGGGGCTCATAGAATCACGGAATTGCCAAGTTGGAAGGGACCCCAAGGGTCATCCAGTCCAACCCCCTGCAATGCAGAAATCATAGCTAAGGCCTCCCTCCTGAGACCACCAGGGACTGGACAGTGTTTCATTTCCCTCGACCTCCAGCTCACTTGCATGGCTGGAAAGTCACTCCATGCTGGTGCTTCCCAAACTTTTTTCAAGCCATTGCAACCTTGGTTCCATAAATTCACCCCCTAACCTACCCTTTAGAAAGCAAACAGCAGTTTGCACAGCCCACTAAGGAAGACAATAACACAATAAATTCAAAACAGCCACAATTAATTGCGCATTTGTTCAAAATCCAATTAAAACTATTTGATTAATTCAACAAAAATGATAAACTTGATCCAGTGACAGCAGCTTTTCAAAGTCTGATTGCCACTGACACCTCCGGTACCCCCCTAAGGAATCCCACTGCCCTCCTCAGGGGGAGGTGCCCCCCCCCACTTTGGGAACCAAAGGCAAACCTTGCTCCCCTGCTCGGCAGGGCAGGCGCCTTCCCAGTCAATAAGCCTTCTGAAGCTCAAGAACCGCCCATCACTTCACAAGGCATCGGCCGCCCAAAAAACAAACATGGCGCACTCTGAAACCTTGCCTTGGCCAACGTGCCCAAGGATGACCGCAGCATCAACTGGAAGAGCAAACCGCTGTATTCAAGGAAGCTCCCTGGAAAACCTTCAGGCTGCGTCAACTGTTTATCCAAGATTTTCGAAAACAACACAGAAAACCTAACTAGCTGGACCAGGGTGAAAAATGGCAGCAAGGGCTTATGAGATGCTGCACTGCCAACACCTTGGAGTCTGCGGACGGCGTTCTCTGCCTTCAGCCTGGTTCAGTGCCAAATAAAGCCAGACACCTCAGTGGCACCGGACTTTGCTGGGAAAACGAGACAAGCGTTTAACAGAGGAAGTTGAATGATGGTGCATTTTCAGGCACTTTGCCCACCCAGTCTAACCATTTCCCACTCTGAGTGGCAGTGGGCTCCTGATGCTACCTACCCCCCCACCCCTCTTTTTACCTGGGGGTGCTGCCAGGGATTGAACCAGGAACTTCACCCTCCAATCCAGGGACATCTGCAAGTGATCCAGGACCTCTCTGAGGGTGATCTCTCACCTGCCAGTGACCAGGTGCCTTTTACTAAGGGGACCCCAGGAAGTCCTTTGCAGCTGCCGCTCCTCCTTTGCATGGCCCATTTATTCAAGGGGGCGGGAACCACCTTGGAAGTGCATCTCCTAACTGTTGCTGCCTGCGGATTTTCCAGAAGAGGCACCTGGCCAGCCACTGTGAGAACAGGGTGTTACACCAAATGGGTCACTGGCCTGATCATAGAATCATAGAATCATAGAATCATAGAGTTGGAAGAGACCACAAGGGCCATCGAGTCCAACCCCCTGCCAAGCAGGAAACACCATCAGAGCACTCCTGACATATGGTTGTCAAGCCTCTGCTTAAAGACCTCCAAAGTAGGAGACTCCACCACACTCCTTGGCAGCAAATTCCACTGTCGAACAGCTCTTACTGTCAGGAGGTTCTTCCTAATGTTTAGGTGGAATCTTCTTTCTTGTAGTTTGGATCCATTGCTCCGTGTCCGCTTCTCTGGAGCAGCAGAAAACAACCTTTCTCCCTCCTCTATGTGACATCCTTTTATATATTTGAACATGGCTATCATATCACCCCTTAACCTCCTCTTCTCCAGGCTAAACATGCCCAGCTCCCTTAGCCGTTCCTCATAAGGCATCGTTTCCAGGCCTTTGACCATTTTGGTTGCCCTCCTCTGGACACGTTCCAGTTTGTCAGTGTCCTTCTTGAATTGTGGTGCCCAGAACTGGACACAGTACTCCAGGTGTGGTCTGACCAGAGCAGAATACAGTGGCACTATTACTTCCCTTGATCTAGATGCTATACTCCTATTGATGCAGCCCAGAATTGCATTGGCTTTTTTAGCTGCCGCGTCACACTGTTGGCTCATGTCAAGTTTGTGGTCAACCAAGACTCCTAGATCCTTTTCACATGTACTGCTCTCAAGCCAGGTGTCACCCATCTTGTATTTGTGCCTCTCATTTTTTTTGCCCAAGTGCAATACTTTACATTTCTCCCTGTTAAAATTCATTTTGTTTGTTTTTGCCCAGTTCTCTAATCTGTCAAGGTCATTTTGAAGTGTGATCCTGTCCTCTGGGGTGTTAGCCACCCCTCCCAGTTTGGTGTCATCTGCAAATTTGATCAGGATGCCCTTGAGTCCATCATCCAAGTCGTTGATAAAGATGTTAAATAAGACCGGGCCCAAGACAGAACCCTGTGGCACCCCACTAGTCACTCTTCTCCAGGATGAAGAGGAACCATTGATGAGCACCCTTTGGGTTCGGTCAGTCAGCCAGTTACAAATCCACTGAGTGGTAGCAGAGTCAAGACCGCATTTTACCAGCTTCTTTACAAGAATATCATGGGACACCTTGTCAAATGCCTTACTGAAATCAAGGTAGGCTATATCCACTGAGTTCCCTTCATCTACCAGGCTTGTAATTCTGTCAAAAAATGAGATCAGGTTAGTCTGACATGACTTATTTTTCAGAAATCCATGCTGACTATTGGTGATCACAGCATTCCTTTCTAGGTGCTCACAGACTGTTTGCTTAATGATCTGCTCCAGAATCTTCCCTGCTATTGATGTCAGACTGACTGGGCGGTAATTATTTGGGTCCTCTCTTTTCCCCTTTTTGAAAATAGGGACAACATTTGCCCTCCTCCAGTCTGCCGGGACTTCGCCTGTTCTCCAGGATTTCTCGAAGATGACTGCCAGTGGTTCTGAGATCACATCTGCCAGTTCTTTTAATACTCTTGGATGCAGTTTATCTGGCCCTGGAGACTTGAATACATCTAAACTAGCCAAATATTCTTGTACTGTCTCCTTAGTTATTCTGGGCTGTGTTTCCTTTGCTGAATCATTTGCTCCAAATTCTTCAGGTCGGGCATTGTTTTCTTTATCGGAGAAGACTGAGGCAAAGAAGGCATTGAGGAGTTCAGCCCTTTCTGTGTCCCCTGTTTGCATTTCACCATCTTCTCCTCGGAGTGACCCCACTGTTTCTTTGTTCTTCCTTTTGCTACGAACATACCCATAAAAGCCTTTTTTGTTGCTTTTAACCTCTCTAGCAAGCCTGAGTTCATTCTGTGCTTTAGCTTTTCTGACTTTGTGTCTACATGTGCTGGCTATTTGTTTGAATTCCTCTTTGGTGGTTTCCCCCCTTTTCCATTTTTTGTACACATCCTTTTTAAATCTTAATTCAGTTAAAAGTTCTTTAGATAGCCACCCTGGCTTCTTTAGGCACCTTCCATGTTTCCGTCTCATTGGTATTGCCTGACGTTGTGCTTTTACTATCTCCCTCTTAACAAACTCCCAGCCATCATGAACTCCCTTTCCTTTTAGTATTGCTGTCCATGGGATCTCACCCAGCACTTCCCTAAGTTTTATGAAGTCGGCTTTCTTAAAGTCAAGAAATTGAGTCCTAGTGTGCTTGGCTGCTCCTTTCCGCTGTATAGTAAACTTCAGAAGAGCATGATCACTCGCGCCTAATGATCCTTCCACTTCTACCCCACTAACCAGGTCATCAACATTGGTTAGGACCAGATCTAAAATGGCTGTTCCTCTTGTTGCTTCTCCCACTTTCTGGACAATGAAGTTGTCTGCAAGGCCAGTGAGGAATCTGTTTGATCCAGCAGATGCTCTTATTACGTCCCTGCCTCTCCTCCACAGAACTCTGGATTCCCAGGTTGTCTCCCATCTGGGCACTGACCAGATGCAGAACAGCTCAGCTTCAGTGAGGCTGCTGCTGCTTTAGGAATATGGTGCCGTGCATGATATAGCCACTGCCCACAGGAGGGTGAAAAGGGATGGGCGAGACTGGGAAGGCCAACATGCCTTGGGGTGGGCAGGGCAAACACAGAGGCCAGGAGGGCACAGATTACTCTCTTCTGAGGCCAAAGTCAAGCGAGGCTGCTCGGACGGCTGCAGAGCACGTGCTCTGGGAGGACTCCCATCTGCTTTGGAAAACTAGGCATGAAATCACCTAATTCCATTTGTGTTTCAGGCCCTGGGCAATGGAGCAAACCCTCCGGGTCCCAGAGGAGGAGTAATCACCTCCGCAAAGAAGGCCAGAGCTGAAAGCCCTGAAAGCCGTCCCCGCAACACGTTTTTTTGGTGGTGACAAGAAAACACACTCAAATCAAGGAAATGTGTTAACAATTAGAGGATTAGGGGCAGAGCTGAAAGGCTGCCTTGTTAATTAGGGAACCTCGCTATCAAAGGCCTCATTAGGAGCTACTGAAACTCAAAGGCTGTTAAAACAAACATCCATTAATTCCAGTCCACAATCAGGGTCACGTTGGCTGCTACCTACCTCACTGCAAGAGGGAGGGAAGGAGGGAGGGAGCGGAGAACCTCCAGGAAACCACATCTGGCTGGCCTGCAAGGAGAAAGCAGGACTCCTTGCAGACATGTAGCAAGAGGGGTGGAGGGCTGGGGGGGGCACTCCTTCAAACATGGGGAAGCTGCGGGCTGGGCCACTCAAGGAAAAGTAGCCCATGGATCTGTGCTGGTTAGCAGGTAAGAAGGAGCAGGGCTGAGGGTGGTCCAAAACACTGGAGGGGGGCACCAGGTTGGGAAAGGCAGGAGGAGGCTCCCAAGAGTGCCCCCTCCTCCCACCAAAAGCACTCCAAGCGGAGATAACATGGCCTCCTTATTCTGCAGCTTGGGTGAATAGGCAATGAAACTGCAAGTAACGCAGTTCAAATAGTAAGTTTAAGGTGATGGATGTTGGGGGAAACATACCATGAACTCGTTCAAGGGATCTAAACTAACGGGTTGCTAATCGCAAAAGAACTTGTGCTCATGCTAAGTGGAAAGGAAGAAAAACGTCTTCTGTCTTGGGGATTCCTAGGAAAGTGATTCAAAACAAACAGACCGGCTATCATAGCATTGCTCAGCTGTGGAGGTCCTGCATGTGTTGCTGGGTTGAAAACCTCACCATTCATTGATCACAGAATCATGGAATTGTAGAGTTGGAAGGGACCCCAAGGGTCATCCACTCCAACCCCCGGCCAATGCAGGAATCCCACTGCAAGGGGTTGGAGTGGATGACCCTCGATTACGGGACATGCTACCTGGGGCTAACAGGATCTGGGGCCCACCAACATCTACAGAGCTCCCACAAGTTAGTCACTCCTGGTACAGATGGAGAAGAAAAACAATACTGGTTTTAAAAATATGAATGGAGAAGAAAGAGCAAAGGAAGGTTTGTTTGTTCCCTACTTCTCTCCTTCGGGAACTCAGGATCCCCCAGTGCAGCTGACTGGTGCTAGGTTCAGGGCACAGAGTGTGGAATTAATATATGGAATTCTTTGCCACAAGATGTCCTGCTGGCCAGGGGTTTTGTTACACTTTCCCCAAGGAGCACCTACTAAGGTGTTGAATGGAACCTCAGAAGGTCGGCGGTTCGAATACGCTCTGGCAGGAAGGTAAACGGCGTTTCTGTGCGCTGCTCTGGTTCGCCAAAAGCGGCTTAGTCCTGCTGGCCACATGACCCGGAAGCTGTACCCCGGCTTCCTCGGCCAATAAAGCGAGATGAGCGTCGCAACCCCAGAGTTGGTCACGACTGGACCTAACGGTCAGGGGTCCCTTTACATGGCTTGTAAAGGCCCCCTGCAACAGCATCATGTCCTGGCTTCTTAGGGTTGGTGGGGGCTCTTATTCCAGTGTCCAAAAGCTGGTCATGGCAGAACCTTAAACCCCTCAAAAAGGGCAGGAACCTTGTCCCCCCCCAACCCCCAGACTGCCCAGCTACCCCAATGCCCAGCGCAGTAGTCATTCCTGAATTTTCCCTTCCGTGGAGGTCACATCCACTTAGGATAGAAGGCAGCTGACCTTTGCAGGTTATTTTACTTGAATTTGTCCCCCAATTTTTATTTACATTGTGACGGGGGCGGGAAGGAAAAAGGTTAGCTGCTTTTTGAGCAAGAGCTGAAGTCTCCTTGCACTAGACGTGGCAAGCGTAGGATTTCAAAGAAGCTAGTGACTTCACAAAGTCAACTGGAAATTAATAGGTTCTTTTCGATTGGAGACTGTGCCCAACTCGGCATTTGATCTGGGTCCATGGGAAACAATCGCAAGTGGCCAACGCTGAGGCCAGTGTGTGGAAAAGACTTGGACCCAGGAGGAGACGGACGGCAGGCGCTAAACTATACAGACAGAGTTTACTTGGGTTTGGAATTCACTGAGAGGAAGAGGATGACGTTTTCAGCCAGTAAATTGGAGTCCTTGTTGACACAGCACAAGGCTCGCCGCAAGGGAGTCACTGTGGTCAGAAACAGAAGCTGCCATTTTGCCGGGACCTCCGCAGCCCCTCAGTCAGGAGCGGATTCTGTGTAAGACCCACTGTGTGCAGGAGGAGGAGATCCCAGTGGATTGGGCCTCTTATTGGATCCATGCTTAGAACAGCGCACCTTTCCAATTCCCACATGCGGCAACTGAATGAAGATAATTATTGCCTCTCCCTCTGCAAGAGCCACATCACCTTCTCTGTCCAAAAATGCCCTATGAGAAGCAGGTTACAAGACTCTCCTGTTAACACACCTCAATTCCAAAGCCCCAACGCAATGCAGGGCACATGGACGGTGTTGCCACTGTGGATTCTGAATTGTTAAGAATTCTCTGTACCCTTAAGTCTGAAGAGGACAGAAACATCCTGGGTGTCCCTGGGGCTGGTCCCTGGAAGGTAAGAGCTGCTTGACGGTGGAACAGACTCCCTCAGGTGGTGGACTCTTCATCCCTGGAGGTTTTAAAGCAGAAGTTGGGTAGCCACCTACTGGGGATTCTTCAGCTGCGATTCCTGCATTGCAGGGGGTTGGACTGGATGACCCTCGGGGTCCCTTCCAACTCTGCAATTCTATGATTCTATAAAACAGCCGCAACTGTCCCCAAAATACCTGCTGCCACCTGACTATCCTGTGACTGATCACTCCATGACCCAACATCTCTCCCTCCGAAGAAGGAGATTCCTCCCTCAGAAACCATCACGCCAGGAAATCCATTCTACACAAACCGCAGGCAGGAATAAGCCTTACAGCACGGGAGCACTGGCCCTTTGGAACTGCCTCCTGCCGCACACCAGACAGGCACCATCTTTCCAACACTGACTGAAGACCCGCCTTTTAAGTGGAGATTTTTCTTCCAGACTGCATCTGCGCTGGATTGAAAATTGTTGCTATATTGTCTCTGTTGTTGATGTTTGTATTGCCTAATCACTTGGGGGAAATGACTCAAAAACGAAGCATGGAACTAATTAAGAGTAGCTGTAACTACAATGGAGATACAGCAATTAGTAGTGTTATAGCAGTAGAAAGGAAATTCTGACTGAACAGTGGGAAGAACTTTCTGACAGCAAGAGCTGTTTGACAGTGGAACAGTCTCCTTCGGGAGGTGATGGACTCTCCTTCCTTGGAGGTTTTTAAGCCAAGGTGGGATGGTCATCTGTGATGGAGCCTCAGATGAGATTCCTGCACTGAAGGGGTTTGGACTCAATGACTCTTGGGCTCCCTTCCAACTCTACAATTTCATGCTTCCATATTGCCAAGGGGACGTGTGCCACCCTGAGTGCCTTCAGAGAGGGGGCAGGGTACAAATAAACAATAAATAAACCAGATAGCCAAGTGCTAGTATCTCTAATGGCTATTTAAATGGCTGAAACGCCCAACCCTGCCACCCCATACCGAAGAGGGGGTTCTTCCACACACCACAACATCTGCTGTCATGAAGAGCCAACACAGGCTGGTGCCAATGTGGTGCCCCGGGGTGTGTCCACCGGACTGGAAGGCCAAGGCTCAGCTCAGTTTTCAACAGACTCAGTGGGTGGCCTGGGCCAAATCCTGACTCCAGCTCAGTGATGTCCCTATTACATGGGCTTCTTTGTGCTAAGAGAGGGATTGCCCACATCTTTCGTGGAGAGGCTTCAAGCATAAAACAGAGAACAGCAGGCCAGGCACTGTTAGCTTTGTCTAAGATGATGGCAAAATTTATATATCCCGCTTCCATCTGACCGGGTTGCCCCAGCCACTCTCCCAACAAAATATTAAGCAGCACAATACAACAGCAACCGTTAAAAACTTTTCAGAGGTACAGCAGAGCTATGTGAGAGAAACCCAAGGAGAGGCCTTTTGTCTAGCCAGGGCAAAGGTGGGCAACGCCCTGGTCTGCCAGGGATCCCAGCCGCAGCCTCACGGCTACTCTTGAAGCATGACTCAGGAGAGTATAAATATGTGGTTAGGCATGGATGCTCCTCAGCCGAGCCAAGGGCAACTTTTCTGCCAGGGGGATGCCAAAAACGCTCCTCAGGCAAACATGCCGCGCTTGGCGGCTCCTGGAGGCATGTGGCCAGAAGAGCAATCTAGCAACAGCCGACAAAGTCACCTAGAAGAGGGACTGGGTGGGGGAAGCAGGTGCCTTAGACCGAGTCAAAGTCTGCTGCTTCCACTGATTGGCAGCAAGGGCTCTCCAGGGTCATTTGGGCAGGAAAGGGTCTCCCTCATCCCTACCTGGGGAAGCTGCCAGGTGCCAAACCTGGGATGCTGTGCCCACGGAGCAACAGCCCTCAGGGTGAAGGAGTTGGACCCAGTTGCGACCCTCAAGTAATTAATCGGCGAGATTAAGCCACTGGAAACCTTTCAGTCGACCCAACGTTACTTGTTTCTTAATGCCTACAGAAACCCTGGTGAGGGCAACAATATTTTTAATTTTTCTTTAAAAGAATCCTTCTCAAAGCAGGCACCGTCTTAGGAGAGCTATTCCCTGTCCTCTTTCATCACTCTCACAGAAGAGGAAAGGCAGGCACCAACTCAAAACAGAGGAAGAATGTTTTCTTCTGATGGAGCTTTGATCAGCTGATTAAAACTCATATAATTCCTCAGCTAAGATTTCTGCAATTGGGTGGTTGTTCTAGGTAAGCCTAAGGAAATTAGACTGGCCTCGACTAGAGCCAGGGCCTTTTTGGCCATGGCCCCGGCCTGGTGGAATGTTCTCCCACAAGAGACCAGGACCCTGCGGGATTTGACATCTTTCCACAGGGCCTGCAAGACGCAGCTGTTCTGCCAGGCCTTTCAGCAGGATGCAATTAGACTTACTTTCCTTTGTATAAAACAAGCCCGAAGGAGGCCCCCAACCCGCTCACAGGACCTTGTATTTTCAGTGGAAACAGTTAATCTCAACTCCAACCTGATAATTGCCACCTGCCCAGCTTTTAACTTGTCTGAATTAATTTTAAGATGTATTTTAATTAATTGATGTCTGTTTTTATGCATATTGTGTTGTTTTTATGATGTTAGCTGCTCTGAGCCTGGCCTCGGCCGGGGAGGGCGGGATACAAATAAAAATATATTGTTGTTGTTGTTGTTGTTGTTGTTGTTGTTGTTGTTGTTATTTGCCAGGAACCCTTCATAAGGGCAAAATGCTTAGTTTGGGCCAAAAGTTCCACAGCAGCCTGAAGCACAAGTCAAGAAGGTGCACTGAGCCCCGTTCCTGTTTTGACCCCCAACTCCATCCGTGTCTTGCTGCAGGAGGGCCATTCCACAGGCCAGGTCCGTGACCATTTAGTCCATTGAAAAAGTCACAGCATGTTGATTCTGACACATGCAGTTTGGAGGACTAACTGCAAGATACAGCCTCTGCCTTTAACTAGGCATAAACGCAGTTTGCTGAGGGCGGGTTGAGGCAGCCCAGTGCAGAACTGTCCGTGTGTCAATTAATGACTTCCTTACCTTGTGAAAAACAGGTTTGTGGCCTTTTCTTTACAAGCCTTTTAAAGGTATTCACGAGTCTGCCTGGTCCTCATTTCGAGGAGCCTCTAAGCCTTTGGCTTCTGTTCGGCTTGTAGCAGGAGAGCCACAGGTCAAACATGTGCTGCGCCGAAACCAAGCATTTCCGTTTGTCTGCTTTAAATTTGCTGCCTCTCATTCCTGATGAATGTCCCACGATCGCCCTTTGTGCTCGGAGAAGGGGATGAGCCCACGGACCGGCTGCTATTTTGCATTTCATCACTGGATCCTGCCTGGAAAAACCTCAGAGCTTCTCCAGAAACAGAAACAGTTTCTGCAGAGATGATGAAACCACTGAATTGGGGAAACTCAGCCCAATATATATATATATTCCCATCATGGAATCTGTATTCCAGATTAAGATGGGAGCATCTCTCCAATGAACTTGAGCTTTGAAGCAATATTGGATACCCAATTTTAAAGTGAGGTTTTTTTCCTGCCCACCTAGCAGTTCGAAAGCACGTCAATGTGCAAGTAGATCAATAGGCGGGAAGGTAAACGGCATTTCCGTGCGCTGCTCTGGTTCGCCAGAAGCGGCTTAGTCATGCTGGCCACGTGACCTGGAAGCTGTATGCCGGCTCCCTTGGCCAATAAAGCGAGATGAGCGCCGCAACCCCAGAGTCAGCCACGACTGGACCTAATGGTCAGGGGTCCCTTTACCTTTACCTTAGCAACACATTTGGGGGGCTGTGGCAGGGGATAAGAACATAAGAAGAGCCTTTGGATCGGGCCCATGGCCCCTCTAGTTCAGCATCCTGTTCTCACAGCAAGTAACCAGATGCCCGAACAGGAAGCCTGCAAGCCGGTCCTGAGTTCAAGAGCAACTCTCCTCTCCTGTGGCTTCCAGTGAAACAAACTCCCTTGGAGGCATTTAAGCAGAGGCTGGGTGGCCACCTGTCAGGGATGATTAGGTGAGATTCCTGCCTTGCAGGGGGCTGGACTAGATGGCCTCTGAGGGGTCCCCTTCCATCTCTGCCATTCTATGGTTCTATGGCAGTATATTGTCTCCCTGCTTATTTAACTTATATGTAGAATTCATCATGCGAAAGGCTGGACTGGATGAATTCCAAGCCGGAATTAAGTTTGCCGGAATAAATAGCAACAACCTCAGATATGCAGATGACACAACCTTGATGGCAGAAAGTGAGGAGGAATTAAAGAACCTTTTAATGAGGGTGAAAGAGGAGAGCGCAAAATATGGTCTGAAGCTCAACATCAAAAAAACGAAGATCATGGCCACTGGCCCATCACCTCCTGGCAAATAGACGGGGAAGAAATGGAGGCAGTGAGAGATTTTACTTTCTTGGGCTCCATGATCACTGCAGGTGGTGACAGCAGCCACAAAATTAAAAGACGCCTGCTTCCTGGGAGAAAAGCAATGACAAACCTAGACAGCATCTTAAAAAGCAGAGACATCACCTTGCCAACAAAGGTCCGTATAGTTAAAGCTATGGTTTTCCCAGTAGTGATGTATGGAAGTGAGAGCTGGACCATAAAGAAGGCTGATGGCAGAAGAATGGATGCTTTTGAATTCTGGTGCTGGAGGAGACTCTGGAGAGTCCCATGGACTGCAAGAAGATCAAACCTCTCCATTCGGAAGGAAATCAGGCCTAAGTGCTCACTGGAAGGACAGATCCTGAAGCTGAGGCTCCAAGACTTTGGCCACCTCATGAGAAGAGAAGACTCCCTGGAAAAGATCCTGATGTTGGGAAAGATGGAGGGCACAAGGAGAAGGGGAAAACAGAGGATGAGATGGCTGGACAGTGTCCTCGGAGCTACCAGCATGAGCATTACCAAACTGTGGGAGGCAGTGGAAGACAGGAGTGCCTGGCGTGCTCTGGTCCAGGGGGTCACGAAGAGTCGGACACGACTAAACGACTCAACAACAACATGCTGCCTCCAGCTGAATCTTCTACCTCTGGACTTCCTGCATCCAAAAAGGAGTTGGGCTGCAACTTTGAGTTGCTTGGGTGACGTCGTGATGCCACAGTGCAAAGAAGTCTATTCAAGGGGTAGGCTTGAAAATTGAAGGCAAATTTCCTTGTGGGCAAGACTTGTATTTCACCAAACTTTCTACAAAGCTTCTGTAAAAAGCTGGCTGTCCCCTATGAACTTGGAAAGAGGAAAACCTCCCAGGGTGCAAGTGTGCAGTGACGAGGGCGGGCAGTGCACTCCGAAGACAGACGTCAAGCGCCACCCACCAAGAACCCAGGCTCCCTGGTCCCTGGCCGGCACAGCATGACGACACCTTCTCGGGCAGCTTTTGCGTGGCTTTTCCTTTCTCCAGGACTTGTTTTCGAAACAACATTCTTTCCATTGGGCAGATTTTCCATGAAATACAAAGCAGCTGCCATCTTGGTAGGAGGAGGCTGATTCAACACAGATAGCGATCTCTCTCACAAACACAGACACACACACACTCAATGGCCTGGAACTTCCGTTTTATTAGTTGCCTCTTCCCGACACGCCGTGTTGTCTATAGAGGCCAGAGAGTTGCAGCTGGTTCCCCTGCCCACGCACAGTACATGCGCAAGCAGCACAAAGGATGCGGCAGCTAGACTGGTGACTGGGAGCGGCTGCCAAGACCACATAACACCGGTCTTGAAAGACCTACATTGGCTCCCAATACATTTCCAAGCACAATTCAACGTGTTGGTGATGACCTTGAAAGCCCTAAATGGCCTCAGTCCAGTATATCTGAAGGAGCGTCTCCACCCCCATCGTTCAGCCCAGACACCGGGGTCCATCTCCCAAGGGCCTTCTGGTTGTTCCCTCCATGCAAGAAGTGAGGTTACAGGGAACCAGGCAGAGGGCCTTCTCGGTGGTGGCACCTGCCCTGTGGAACACCCTCCCATCAGATGTCAAGGAAATAAACAACTATCTGACTTTTAGAAGATATCTGAAGGCAGCCCTCTTTAGGGAAGTTTTTAATGACTGGTGTTTTAATGCATTTTAAAACTTTTGTTGGAAGCTACCCAGAGTGGCTGGGAAAACCCAGACAGATGGGTGGGGTGTTATTTATTTATTTGTTTGTTTGTTTGTTTATTTAGATTATAATCTTCCTCCTCCTCCAAGTCACAGTAAAGATCCCTTCAAGCAACAGTGTCAGACTAGGACCTGGGTTCAAATCCCTCCATAGCTATGAAGCTCACTGGGTGTGACCTTTGGGGCAGTCACTGCCTCTCAGCCTAAACTACCTCACAGGATAAAAAAAAATCCTTGCAGTTGCACCTTAGAGACCAACTAAGTTAGTTATTGGTATGAGCTTTGGTATGAGCTTTCATGTGCATGCACACTTCTTCAGATACCTGTGGATGTGAAGTGTGCATGCACACGAAAGCTCATACTTTTAATTAGAGGTTGGGTGGCCATCTGTCTTGGATGCTTCAGTTGAGATCCCTGCATCGCAGGGGGTTGGACTACATGACCCTCAGGGTCCCTTCCAACTCTACAATTCTCTGTTTCTGTGAAGTCCTCCGGCTTCTTGTAGGCAGGTGTAACCCACCACCCAGTCAACGCCACCTGGAGGAAGGGAGAGAGCCAAGCCCCTTGCATCTGAGGAAGGACTTTGGATGATGCTGTAGCAGATTACTGGTACTATGCTGCAGCCTAGGGGAATCCCTACCTCTCCACAAACGTGATAGAGACACATTAAGGACCCCAAAATCTCCTGCCCAATGCAGCCTTTGGGGCAGGCATCCGGAAACTTGATTCGGAACCATCTTTGGTAGCAGAATGTGGAACGGACAAAGGGTGCACTCTAACTTTTCTAGCATTCCGACTGGATTAGTGCCCGGCTTGCTCAGTTAGTAGAAACTAACTAGAGAGTGCAACGTGAGACTATTTACGTTTTTAAAACGGTGGTAGTTAAGACACACAGCTGGATGGGAAAGCCGAGTCCCTCTCAGACACAGGGTGACGTCACTCGTCCCACGTCCAGCGGAAGGAGCCCCTGGGCACCCACTTTTGCGGGCTCCACTGCTGCTGCCACCCGGCTTTTCATCTGGATTCAGTGGCCAGAGGGCACACAGCCTTCTCCGCCATCCACACTGGCTGCAAACAGCTGCTTACTCTGGACAAGAGCCCGGAAAAGTGTGGAGAGCTCCTTCCCGGCTGCTGCCCAGCCCCCTCCTTCAAGAAGCCTGTGGGGCACCAGGAATTAACCCCGCCTGCTGACACCAGACCACCTCCCTCGGGTGACCCAAGTGGAGCTACCCCAATGCAGGTGGCAGAGACTGCAGTTGTTTGGAGCCCAAAAGGACTTAAGGCGGAGCTCCCTGGGACACGAGTCCACCGGTGGAAGAAAGGCTTCTATGTGTCCATCCTTGCATGCCAGAGACTCAAACGGCAAAGCAGCCACGCCTCTAGCGGTGGAGCATACGTAGGGTTAATGTGCCTCTTGGAAGGGGGGGGGGGGAGAGAGCCAGGACAGACTTGGATGAGCTTCTCTACCAGAGGTGAACCAAGCAGTGATGGAAGCTGTTAGAAGCGTTCATTGAACCAGAAGGCTGCATTTCTGCCTTTCACTGAGGTGGGGGGGGGCAGCAGCTCCCGGGGGGGAGGGGAGAAGGGAGTCAGGGTTCTTCCTGCCCCCCAAGTTGGAAACAGCAAGATTCCAAGGGAGCTCATACACATTTCCTGCGGATTCCACAGGGGCTTGTAGAGCAAGATCTGTTTCCCGCTGGATCAGGGGCCATCCGTCATGGATGCTTTCGTTGAGATTCCTGCACTGCAGGGGGCTGGACTAGCAGACCTTTGGGGTCCCTTCCAACTCTCCGATTCTCTGATTCTATGCCAGAGGAGAAACTGTCCTCCATGCAAGTCCTCTGACCTGTGAGGAGAGGGCAGGGAGCAAAGCTTGAGGTGTTCAGGGGCTGAATCTTACGGAGAAAATTCCCATTTTGGGGCAGTCCAAGGACTGCAAGACATGAGCTTTGAAAGGCGAGAAATGTCCTTCCTCAAAGGATTTCAAGGTGAGGCTGGAGAAGGCACTTTGGGCACAGGGCAGCCTGCTGCAGTTAGTGGAGCTTGGCCCAAGCAGCCTGCCAGCTCTTTTGCTGCTCCTCGGTGCCCTGCGTAAGAGCCTGCCCTCTGCTCCCGCATCCTCCCAGGCGGCCTTTGCCCTGCTGATCTCTCACCTTGACTTACGGGCAGAGGAACTGGGAATGGACAAACTGGGGGATGGAGCCTCAGAGCACGTCTGAACTCGAGTGCCACCCTCTGGCCAAAGGAGGGCACCGCAGGGGCGATGGGTGCTTTGGGAACCACCTGCACCCCCCACCCACCTGCCTTGGGCCATGTCTGGACCACTAAACAGTTATGACCCTTTTGAGCAGCGCCTGTCGTGGCTGCCTTGCTCCGGAGGGATCTGACGCCTGGAGCTGTGCTTCTTTTGCTCCCGGGATAAAGGCGCAGGGCTCCCTCCTCTGGCCCCCCCCCACCCTGCCGCCTCCTGGGCCCGCAGGCCTCGGCTGGTTCAAGGAACCTTCTAACAGACAAGGGGCAAGCAGGGCGGCATGGAACGCGGGCAGCGCACTGGGCATACTCACCGGCATGGCTGAGTGGGCATAGGAATCCCCCTAGGGAGGGAAGGTCAAGACAGGAAGCTTCAGAAGACACAGACCCACCCGGCTGGCAGGCAGCAAGAGGGGGCGATGGCAGCCAAAGGGGGCAGGTGAAGGGGGCAGTCTGGCTCCACGCAGCAGCTGGCACCGTCCTCCTCCGCAGGGAGGAAGGGAAGCACTGCCTGGGCGAGTCACGGACCGGCTTCTCTTCTGCAGGCAGCCTGGCCAAGGACAAGGGAAACAATCTGGGGGACAGGGGGACCCCGGCCCTGAGGTCAGAGGCAAAAGAGCTCCAAGCAGCAGTTGCAGAGGAGGGGGAGGGGGCCGGCCTTGCTTGCGAGAATTCAGAGGCACCGGTGGAACTCTCTGCCAACAGAAATCCCACAGGTGCCTTCTGCTTCTACATTTCAAGGCCTGCAGAAAAGTGGTCTGTTCCACCAAAGCTAAGCAGACAATTAAGAATACCTCTTTCCGCAACAGTTAACTGATCTCTGTCTTGAGCCTTTTCTATATGGCTTTTATTGCATAGTTTTATGTTTTGATTGCTTTGATGGGGGGTGTTTATGACACAGTGGTATACAAATATTTCTAGAAATACTTTGTGAGTGTTCATCTTGTAAACTGCCCTGTGATCTTCGGATGAAGGGTGATATATGAATTTAATAACTAATCATAATAATAAAATCTGGGTGAGGAGGGAGGAAGGGGGAACTGCCACTGGGATCAGGTCGCTGGGCCAGATGGAGGACTGCTGTTTGTGTCTGGAGGGGGCAGGGGGGTTCACAAACTGAGGGGCATCACCAGCCAGGGGTGTCTCTGGGGTTCAATAATGTTTGCCAAAGGCGCCTTCCCAGCGGATTCTGCTGCTGGGCTCACTAGCTATACCAGCGCTGGGGGTGCCTCCATAATTCTGCACTTTGTCCTGAATCTTTCAACATTCAGCTCCTCGAATGTTCCATGGTTATTAGAGAGGGAATAAAACTTTCCTCTATCCACTTTCTCCACGCTGTGCATTATTTTATAAACTTCTGCCATGATGCCTGTCACTCGCCTTTTCTGACAGCAATCCTGCAAGGTAGTCCCATCTTACTGCCCGCATATTGCAGATGGGGAAGGGGTCTGCAGCTGAGGAAGCCTGGCTTGCTCAAGGGAGCTTAGGGTCAAGGCAAGATGTTGGCCAAGGGCTCTGTGGGTCCCAGCTTACCCTCCCCCCTTGCCCCACCAGCTCCTAGGTCATGATGGGGCTTTTGTATCCAAACCGGGAGGTGCTGTTTCCCTCACATTTTGGATACGTGAGCAGCTGCGTTACAGATGCGCTGATGAGCCCATCCAAAGGGGCAAATTTCCTTTACAGTGGGGCCTCGGGTTAAGAACTTAATTCGTTCTGGAGGTCCGTTCTTAACCTGAAACTGTTCTTAACCTGAAGCACCACTTTAGCTAATGGGGCCTCCTGCTGCTGCTGCGCCGCCGCCGTGCAATTTCTGTTCTCATCCTGAAGCAAAGTTCTTAACCCGAGGTACTATTTCTGGGTTAGCGGAGTCTGGAACCTGAAGCGTCTGGAACCCGAAGCGTATGTAACCCGAGGTACCACTGAATGGGGAAATAAACTTTGCAAAGCTCTCCACCACCCAGGGGCAAGCAAAGGCTTTCTGTGCAAGGACGGCGAGGGCCAGATCGACCCGCGAAGGAGGGCCTGGACCCAAGCAAGACTTTTAAAGATTTTTCATGGTTCCATCTGAAATCTGCGCTCACCATCTGGCCAAAAGTAAACAGGGGAGGGGGGGAAGCGAGGGAGAGGCGGAGGGAGGGAGGGAGAGCACCAGGCTCCCCTTGCAAAGAGTTCAGGCTGAACTGCTGGAGCCGATTACGGCCGGGAGGATTGCTGAAAGATTACTTCCCCTTCCCAGGTCGCCGTAACCTCCTGACCTTCCCCGATTACCCCGCACAAGAAGGTTATCAAGATACAAGCCTCCGAGGATTAAAGGAAACTTAAAAATCAAAACAGAAAAACACTCCTTTCCCCAACAAATAAAAAACTTCCTTGCTTTGTTAAGCTGACAGCCCCGCCATAGGTGTTGACATAACCTTCCATCTGCAAAAGGCTTAGAGTCAACAAATCCGCACGCTTGGCGCAGATCTGTCCGGGCGATTTACTCTGACTTGTCTGACATGAAATTAAAATAACAGCCAGCCACCAGGGACAAAGGGGCTCCCTCTCTCTCTCTCTCTCGGCCATGATAGCCATCTCCTGCAACCAGAGACCCGTTCTCAAAAGAGCTGGAGACCATTTTGAAAAAGATATATATATATATAAAATACTAGCTGGTTTTATTTTAGATTTGGGTGCCGGGGTTTGCCTCCCATTCCTTTGTGGCAAACCACTACCACCCTGCTCAACTAGTGCATTCGGGGTGGGGTGGGGGTCGCAGGCCCAGGGTTTCATCCCTGAGTGAGTTCCACTCATTTGAGGCCATCTGAAAATGGTTACTCCAAACCACCATGGAAGTTCTCTGGGTAGCGGCCATAAGAGGCTGGAGGGCCCCACCCTCATGTGCGAACTCTTCACCCTGGACTTGAGCATTTGACAGCGCAAGGCGTGTGGGTCCCGGCTCCAATTTGCTGCCCTCTTCTCAAGCCAGTGAGGAAGCAGCAGGATGGAGAAGCGTCCGTCAGGACCAGAGGGGTCGTGCCACCCTCTTTGGGGGAGCACGTCCTGTCCAGACTCTTTGCAGCCACCTCCAAGCTCCCCACCAGACCATCTCTGGGCATGAGAAGAGAAACACCCACCTGAAAGCAGGGGAAACCGTTTCCTCTCGGTCTCTCCCAGCCCCACTTTGAGAATGTCCTGATCAATCTGGGAGAACATCATTAATGGTTTAAGGAAGATTAATCGCTCCAGACCCATCCCATAAATCATCGCAGACACGTCCTGCATTCCCGCACATCTCCACGTTAGGGATGCTTTATGCTCCGGTGGAAAAGCATCCCCCGCGGAGCTGAGCTGCTAAAGGAGACCACCAACTGGAGGGGTCTATAAACCAGACCTTGACTGAGGAATGGGACTCTCCCCAACCCTGTGCCAGGGAAAGCAGGGCAGGCGAGAGCGTCCCCTTCAACGTCATGATATGCAGTGACCAAAACTAAATATCACGTGCAAGATCCACGAGAGGGTCTCCCAGAGGACTGTGCATGCTCACATTTCACTGAAATGTAGCCACTGAGAACGGATACTAATTTCACCCTGTTGTACGTTGCTCACTTCTTCTCCCATTTGCCACTAATGTGAAAGGAGCATCCAAATTACATGGGCGAGAAAACTGGGGACCTCACTCCCCACCTCTCTCACACACACAGATCTGAACTCTCTTATTGCACCATCATCTATTTCTCTCCCCACTTTATTCTGAGGCCTGGATTTGGCGGGGGGTGGGGGGGCACCTGGCTCCAAGGAAAATGCACAACCCCGAGATTTGCTAAATACTTCCTGAGCCTGGACTGAAATGAAGGGTGGTTAACTTCACCACTGCGGTCTCCACAATCCCAAAAGTATATTCGAAACAATGACAAAAGCTCAAGTCGTTGAGTGGCAGCCAAAGGGAATAACAGTGGGGAAAAGCCCCACCAATGAGATCAGACTGATCCTGCACAGAGGACGGAGTGGGGCAAGGCCAGCAGGTGCGATCCTGCTCTCTCATGCATGGTTTAACCTCGGGAAAATCGTCTGCAGAGAGCTTAGAGCATCTTTAGAATGGCCACAATCTGCTTCTCCAATGGAATACGCCACACCACGAGAAGATGGAAAGCGGGTGCAGAGGTACCCTCAGGCAGTTTCACCTTCCTCCGCCCTTTGCCCAGCGTTTCAGAGACATACCAACCATTGAGCTGGACCCTTATTTGGTGGCATGATTGCCACTCCCTCCTATGATTCAGACAGGCTTGCTTGCCTTTGAAAAACGTCTTGCGGTTGCATTATATATATAATACAGCACTTATGCTCAGTGTTACCAATTCGCTTAAAACAAACAGTTTTTTTAAAGTTGAAAAACTGCTCGGGGGCGTGCAAGACGAGAGGTGCTAGCCAGTCTGCACCAAACACAGCCTAATTGTGCTGCAAACAGGGAGATCTGGTCTTTCAGAGTTTAATCCTAGAGAGGAAACTGTTCCTGTGAATGACACATGGCAAGCAGGACTCAGCAGGACACAGAGAGAAGCCAGGGATGGAGGAAGGAAGGGTCAGAGGCAGCAGGGTTTTCCCAAGTGGCTTTTGGCACTGAAATGCTTGTGGAAAGACCCATCAAGCACAATGTGAAGAAGAGGCTTGGATGTCATCCTCCTCTGTCAGCAAAAGCAGCTGCTGACCAGCTCCAGGAGAAGGACTAGGGAACATCTCTGGCTCTTGGTTTTGCCTTAACCACCTCTGGGGAGGCTCCTAACGTCATCCTCTCCTGCCAGCTGCATCTGTGGTAGCTCAGGAGACGTGCAACTGGATCAGAAGCTCCCAAAAAGAAGACGAGAAGGAAGAGGGAGAGGGAGAAGAAGAAGCTTTGTGTTCCGAGACATACTTACAGGCAGGTGTGTAAAGACCGCGAAGGTGCTGCGCAGGAAGGCAATGAGGTCCACCAGGTAGTCGCTGGCCTTGGAACCTGCCTCGACGGCCATCCAGTCATAATCTGCAAGCTGCAAGAACTGGTCGATCTTCTGGTTCAAGTTGGTGTAGATCTCCTCCTCTGCAGCATGGCGAGCGTCCTGAGGAAGAAAAGAAGGCTCAGCGGGAAACGAAGCATTGCAACCGGAATTCTTTGAGTGAGGTGGACCCTCCATGACTGCCTCCAGGATCCTTCAGGAGGATGTAACCTCCCTGGGGCCTTTTGTGAAGGGCAGGTACTAAACGTAGCTTATATAATAAATAAATATGCAAGTAAAAGAAAAACCTTTGACAATGGTGGCGAGCTTTCATAGAATCATAGAGTTGGAAGAGACCACAAGGGCCATCGAGTCCAACCCCCTGCCAAGCAGGAAACACCATCAGAGCACTCCTGACATATGGTTGTCAAGCCTCTGCTTAAAGACCTCCAAAGTAGGAGACTCCACCACACTCCTTGGCAGCAAATTCCACTGTCGAACAGCTCTTACTGTCAGGAAGTTCTTCCTAATGTTTAGGTGGAATCTTCTTTCTTGTAGTTTGGATCCATTGCTCCGTGTCCGCTTCTCTGGAGCAGCAGAAAACAACCTTTCTCCCTCCTCTATGTGACATCCTTTTATATATTTGAACATGGCTATCACATCACCCCTTAACCTCCTCTTCTCCAGGCTAAACATGCCCAGCTCCCTTAGCCGTTCCTCATAAGGCATCGTTTCCAGGCCTTTGACCATTTTGGTTGCCCTCCTCTGGACACGTTCCAGTTTGTCCGTGTCCTTCTTGAACTGTGGTGCCCAGAACTGGACACAGTACTCCAGGTGAGGTCTGACTAGAGCAGAATACAGTGGCACTATTACTTCCCTTGATCTAGATGCTATACTCCTATTGATGCAGCCCAGAATTGCATTGGCTTTTTTAGCTGCCGCGTCCCAGCTTTAATGGCCCTAAACAATTTGCGATCAAACTTGGCAACTTCTCTGCTCAGCTCTTACTCTAGTTCATTTATGCACAAGTTAAAAAGCTCAGGTCCAAATAGAAATCATTCTTGGAAGTCCAAGTATAAGGTTCTGCTCTTAGGCAGGAAGAACCAGATGCACAAATACAGGATGGGGGACACCCAGCTTACTAGCAGAACAGGTGAAAAAGATCTAGAGGTCTTGGTGGACCACAAGCTTAATGTGAGTCAACAGTGCGAGGCAGCAGCAAAAAAAGCTAATGCTATTCTGGCCTGTATCAACAGAAGTCTAGTGTCCAGATCAAGGGAAGTAATAGTACCACTCTATCCTGCCTTGGTCAGACCACACCTGGAATACCGTGTCCAATTCTGGGCACCACAATTTAAGAAGGATGGTGACAAGCTGGAAGGTGTGCAGAGGAGGGCAACCAAGATGATCTAGGGTCTGGAAACGAAGCCTTATGAAGAACAGTTAAGGGAATTATTGTTCAGTTTCTGTTAATTGGTTCTCGTGGGAAACTTGCAGATTCTAGCTTCACCAATTAACTCAAGCTGGTGTCAATTTACTCTTGGCAGAAAGCCCAGGTCTGCTTGACCTAGAAACTACTCACTCTGATTGGTTAACGAGCAGCACTCAACTCTGTTATCTAGGGATTGCTAGCACAGTTTGATGTGAGGTGTGTTAGGAGTTAGAAGTGCTGTGTATGGTTATGAGAGAGAGAGAGAGAGAAAGGAAGGATTTATTTTGCTTTTATTTGTATGCAGAAACTCTGCTGGTTTTATTTTTCCTTTTAATAAATCCTGTAAATAGTTATTCTGAGTCTAGCTGACTAGTCATTACTGCCGCAACTAGCTTCCTCGCTGTGCAGGAAAACTCTGCTACGTTTGGGCTAAAGCCAGTAGGGCTATGCCTGACACTTCAAAGTTCCATGAGGTTATGGGCATTGTGCTGCCAGCCTGAGTTGCGGTGGTGTCAGCATCAACGGCGTTGGTTCCAGTAGTTCCAGAAGTTGTTGTTCCTGTTGGTGCAGCAGATGGACTCTGGCTGGTTCCTGACTGTGGTGAGCTGGTGACGCAGCGGACACAAGGACAACAGCTGCAGCGTGTGAGTGCTGGGTGCTGTGGTTCCTGTTTTCTCTCTCGGTGGTCGTGAGTAGCTGGTTCCGGGTTCCAGGGACATCGCTCTCAAGATGGCCTCACAACCAGGTCAGATGGCTTTTGAGCGTCTGAATGACTCCAATTACTTGCTGTGGTCGGAACGCATGCAGGCAGTGCTGCAGAGGGATCGTCTCTGGCAAGTGGTGAGTAAGTTTCCTACGAAGCCTGATGATGAAGACCTCGATAAAGACCAAAGAGCAAGGGCCACAATTGTCTTGGGGCTGGAAGATTCCCAGTTGCCGTATGTGAGGGGAATCAAGACAGCTAGAGGTGTGTGGCAAGCACTTAAAGAACTCCATGTGCGTGAGACAGCGGTTTCCAAGCTGTTCATTCGCAAGGCATTGTACAAGGCAATGTTACAGCCTGGGGTTACAATGCAGGAACACCTACACAGTTTACAGTTAAAGTTTGCTGCGCTACAGGAAAGAGACTGTGCGTTAGACCAGCAGGAGAAGGTGGCTATTATTTTGAGTTCTCTCCCGGAAAGCTGGGATAATTTAGTTTTGTCTCTAGAAGGCATGCAGGAGCATGATTTATCAGTCAGTTACGTTACTGGGCGTTTGATTGAAGAATGGCAGAAGAGGCAAGAAAGGTCAGTGGCTGCAGAGGCTTCTACAGGTGGGCGGTTTGGAAGGAGTTCTCATGCCGTGCCAGAGGTGAAGCAAGAGCAGCGTACCGGTGAGGAGTCAGCGTTTGCTGTTAGGCGTTGTTTCCGATGTGGGTCTTCAGCGCATCTAAAGCGACAATGTCCGGAGTTGGTCAAGTCTCAGTGGCCGGTGCAGGAGCAGAGACGAGATCAGCAGCAGCAGCAGCGTAAAAAGAAATTCTTCAAACGAAAACAGTCGGCTCAGCTGGTGACCGGCGAGGTCAAGAGTGCTGATGAGAAACAAGCTGTCTGGGTGGTCGATTCGGGAGCATCTCGCCACATCGTAAATTCAGATGAATTGTTTGTTTCCAAGAACTCAGCACAGCGCAGCCAGGTGGCTCTAGCAGACGGAAGTACTTCCGAAGTGATTTCGGGGGGTGCAGTTTTTGTTCCTTGTCTTCGTGAATGCCTGCAAAATGTACTTTGTGTGCCGTCATTAAGGAGCAATCTGATGTCTGTAGATTGTTTGCTGAAAGCTGGGTTTAAAGTGTATTTTGAAGGAGACAGTTGCATTATTAAGAAGGCTGGTGAGATTTTAGGCACTGCTAAGTCAGAGGGAGGCTTGTTTTGGCTTAAAGCAGGATCTCAAGTTGCAGCAGTAGTCAGTAAATCTCAGCCTGCAGTGAATAACAAAGCTATACATGACAACTGTGTGCACTTATTGCATAGGAAAATGGGGCATGCTGGCTGGAAAAGTGTACTAAAAATGTCTGAATTGGCTGATGGGGGTAATTTAAAGAGTTGTAACAAGTACCTTGATTGTAATGTGTGTAAAAAGGTTAAAACCCACAGAGTCTCTTACCCCAGAAGTGACAGAGTTAGTGAGTCACCGCTACAGCTGGTTCACATGGACGTAATTGGTCCATTTGCTGTAAGCAGGGGTGGATCGCGTTTTTCACTAACAATTGTGGATGACGCCACGCGTTATTCTTGGGTTTTTCCCATGAAGAATAAGGGTGACGTGTTCACTAAGTTTAAAGGCTGGGTGGCATCTGTGGAAAGATTTCTGTCCATTAAACTCAGAAGGATTCAGACGGACAGAGGTGGCGAATTTATGTCAAATGCCTTTAGAGATTGGTTACAAAAGCGTGGCATTGGGCATAGAAAAACGAACGTTTTTTCCCCAGAGGAGAATGGCGTTGCAGAGCGAAAAAACAGATCTTTACAAGATATGATGTTTGCCATGCTTGATGATGCTGATTTGCCCATGTCTTATTGGGGGGAGAGCATGCTCACCGCGTGTTATCTCCAAAACAGGCTCTTCCATCAAACAATAGGTACAACCCCATACTTTAAATTGTTTCAGAAAAAACCTAAAATTGACCATTTGCATGTGTTTGGATCAAAAGCCTGGGTATTAATTCCGAAACAAATGAGAAAGAAGGGAGATCCTAAGACCAAACAGTTAGTGTTTGTGGGATACCAGGAGCTGGGAAAAGGTTTCCGCTTTGCTGAAGGGACAAATGGCATTGTGATCTCCAGGAATGCCAGTTTTTGTGAACATAGTGGCTGGGAGAGACTACATGCCAATACTGAGGTTTGGTTTGAACCTTCCCAGGAGCTTCATGACTCTGAAGGTAGACACAGAGAGTCAGAGTCTGAGGGGGAGGAAAGTTCAGACAAGAGCTCTCAAGAAAGTGGAGTTAGCCAGAGACCAGTTGCCAAGCAACAAAAGAGAGGTCGTAGTTCTGAGGAGGAAAGTGGGTCAGAAGAAAAATTTTCTCCCAGAAGATCTAAAAGACAAAACAAAGGAGTGCCTCCAGTGCGTTTTTCCCCAGATACTGCAAATGTGTTTAGTGTAATTGCAGAACCCAAGAATTTTCAGGAGGTGTTAAAGTTACCAAAAGAGGAGGCAGAGCGCTGGAAACAGGCAATGGAGGAAGAGATGTCCTCTCTGAATGAGCACAAGGTTTTTACACCAGTAGCAGCGCCTGAGGGGGCAAAGATTGTAGGCTGCAGGTGGGTGTACAAAAGACTTAGGCCTGGTTAGGACATATCTAGGGTTGGAAGTGTGCTGGGCCCAAGATGGCAGCTGCCTAATTAGTCAGCAGAACAAAGTTAAACAACTACTGACTACATACAGGATGCAGGATTGCAAAGGGGCAGCGGTGCCTATGGATCCAGGTTTCATAAAAACACTTCATATAGATGAGAGTCCTGAATTTGAACATCCTGATGTATATCACTCTGTAATTGGAAGTTTATTGTATTTAGCACAGTGGTCCAGACCTGATATTAGCTATGCAGTAGGCATATTAAGTAGATTGGTCTCAAAACCCACACTAAATGCCTGGAAAGGGGTAAAACAAGTTCTGAGGTATCTCAAGCAGACAATTGGCTATATGTTACAATTAAATTCTTTCGAGGACGAAATGTTGAGTTGCTACTGTGATAGTGACTGGGGAAATTTGCCAGATAGAAAATCTGTCACAGGACTAGTCATAATGGTCGGTGGAGCTTTAATCAGCTGGCGGTCACGCAAGCAAGACGTTGTAAGTGTGTCATCAACGGAATCAGAGTATGCCGCATTGAGTGAATTGTGCAACGAGGTGATTTATTTCAAGCATTTGTTAACAGATTTAAATGTAAATTGTGGAGAACCAGTACAAGTTTACATTGATAATCAAGCTTGTATAACCTTAAGTAAAACAGAGGGTTTCAAATCGCGTTCCAAACATATCTCTGTAAAATACCAAAATGTACGTTGCTGTGTACAAGACAATGTAATCACCTGTACTTATGTATCAAGTGAAGAAAATGTAGCAGATGTGTTAACTAAACCATTGGCAAAGATAAAGAACAAGCGAATGTGCAAGGGTTTAGGTTTGCTGGAAAAATAATCTCCTACATAGGTGTATTTGGTGTTAATTGTTCAGCAGAATCTGTGAGGGGGTGTTCAGTTTCGGTTTCAGTTTCTGTTAATTGGTTCTCGTGGGAAACTTGCAGATTCTAGCTTCACCAATTAACTCAAGCTGGAGTCAATTTACTCTTGGCAGAAAGCCCAGGTCTGCTTGACCTAGAAACTACTCACTCTGATTGGTTAACGAGCAGCACTCAACTCTGTTATCTAGGGATTGCTAGCACAGTTTGGTGTGAGGTGTGTTAGGAGTTAGAAGTGCTGTGTATGGTTATGAGAGAGAGAGAGAGAGAAAGGAAGGATTTATTTTGCTTTTATTTGTATGCAGAAACTCTGCTGGTTTTATTTTTCCTTTTAATAAATCCTGTAAATAGTTATTCTGAGTCTAGCTGACTAGTCATTACTGCCGCAACTAGCTTCCTCGCTGTGCAGGAAAACTCTGCTACGTTTGGGCTAAAGCCAGTAGGGCTATGCCTGACACTTCAAAGTTCCATGATTATACCCAGTTTAACCCAGGAAAGAGGAGACTGAGAAGAGACACAATAGCCATCTTCAAATACCTAAAGGTATTCCATCACATGGAAGATGGAGAAAGCTTGTTTTCTCCTGCTCTGGCGGGTGGGACCAGAACCAATGGATTCAAGTCACAAGAAAGGAGATTCCGACTGAACACCAGGAAGAACTTTCTGAAAGGAAGAGCTGCTCAACAGTGGAACAGTCTCCCTCAGGAGGTGGGGGACTCTCCTTCATTGGAGGTATTTAAGCAGTAGTTGGACAGCTGTCTGTCATGGATGCTTTAGCTGAGATTCCTGCGTTGCAGGGGGGTTGGAATAAATGACGCTTGGGATCCCTTCCAACTCTACAATTCTATGATTCCATGGCTCGATGTTAACCAAATCACCTTCATCTATATGCCTGCTGACATTCTCAAAGAACTCGAATAGGTTCCTGGCATGGGCTTTGGCTTTGCAGAAGCCATGCTGGCTCTGCTTCAGCAGGGCTTGTTCTTCAATATGCTTGGTTATTGTACCTTTAGCAGAGCTTCCCGCCAGCACACGGCACCAGCCTCACCTTGAAGGTGGTTGTTCCATATAACTTCGTCGTGTGGACGGTTTCTGGCAGGACGTTGGTGATGTTGGTTATGAATTCCTCAAGGAACCTGCAGGACTTCTCCAAGTGCGTCGTGTTGATAATAATCTGGACCAGCTGGAAAAGGAGCAGACACACATTTCACACTTTGGTTTTTCAACAACCGACAGCAGTACAGATAAAACCAAGGCAACCCATAATGGGCACCTGCGGTCATTCAGACACAGCCTCTGGCAGAACACAATAGGTCTGGACAAAGAGCCAGAGAAACGGGTCTCTCTTCCTCAACAGGTGATGTTTCTAAGCCATTCACGGCTCTCTGGGAAGGAATTTCCCAAGGATTTCTGCTAGAGGCAGAAGAAAAACTCTAATGAATTTTCTAAATTCAGCTCGTCTCCAATCCCATTAAAAGGCAATCTGGCTACAGGAAGAAAAAAAAAGCAAGACAGTAGATCTGAAGCCCTTTGCCAATAAGTCTTAAGTGACAGGAGCCTGAGTGACAGCTCCTCCCTCCCTCCCCCCAGCTCAGACAAGGCTCTTTAGGAAAACCTGCAGGCACTCGGAGGGGCAATTAAGAAAGAGCCAATTTGGTTGTCTCAGGATTTGAGGGTTTGTGACTGCTGCAAAACATGCCTTGTTATTTTTTCTTGGGCTGGGGGGGGGGGGGAAATGCTCCAGCGCCTGACATTAGAGGAGGCTGCAGGTATTTCTGAGGAGGAGCAATTCAACAAAAGAAAACCAGAACCTCTTTTTCTCGTCCTGCCTTCCCCTCCCTGACCCACCCCCCACGGGTGCTGGGGATTTTACACTAAGGAAGGGGGATTCGCATCAGTTGTAGGGCTCCCTCTTACCTCTGGAGCCATCTCAGCTACTTTTGATCATCTTCCCGTTTTTTTGAAACCAACTTGCTTCCCTTCCAAGGCCTCTCCCCACTCCTGCCAGGCTTCTAACAAATACAGTGGAACCTTGGTTCCCAAACTTAATCTGTTCCGGGAGTCTGTTCGATTCCCGAAACAGTTCAGGAACCAAGGCGCGGTTTCTGGTTGGCTGCAGCAGCTTCCTGCAGCCAATCAGAAGCCAAAGAACATTCGAAAACCGGAACAATTACTTCCGGTTTTCATTCATTCAGGAGCTGGAACGTTCGGCTCCCAAGGCGTTCGGGAGCCGAGGTTCCACTGAATCTAACTACCCCTTTTGCCACCCCCTTATTAAGCCATGAAGGTTGGCTGTTTGTGGGTTAGTGAGATTAGGTGAGGCTGGGTTGAGGGTGCAGCGCATGGGTACAAGATCCCTTGAGGGTGAAGTGCAATCACAGATCTACTCATGCTGGGGGTAGGTAGCCCCACCACCACATTCAACTTTTAGTCACACATGTTGCATGCAGGCTCTCCCAGACCCCACGTCCCCACTGATCAGTGGGGCCCCACCTTATTTGGCAGGTGCATCACGGAAATCTCCTTCAAGGAACTGCTAAGAGGACACTTGGACTTTCGGTTTTAGCAGGCGTGAGAAGCTACCACCACCACTCCAAAAAACATCTGTTTTGTGGAACAGCACAAAAAATGGCCTTAATGGGGAGGGTGGAAATGATGGGGTGTTTGAGATTTGGACATGAGAGATCCTGTGTCCAAGGCAAGCAAGTAGGCGGGAGGCAGGAGAAGAGATAAATCAAGCATGTAGAGAGGGGGCTTTCTACAGGACTGCTGAAAACTGCTTTTCCTTTCAGATGAGGCCACGAAGTTGGGGAGGAGGCACACAGAATTCATGCTCCCATATCCAAAGTAACTATGAAGGCAGGGGCAAACACACACACACACACACACACATCCGAAAGCAGAGCACTCGCCTCCGTCAGGCCGACGTTCCTCCTCTTGATGACGTTCTGCAAGCAGTTGCTCAGCGTTCGAGTCAGCAGCAAGTTGGTCGATTTCCGAATCATGTCATCCACTTCGGTGGAGCTGAAAGGCAGAGAGAGAAGTGAAGAAGAGAAATTGCTTAAAGGGGTAGTGAAGCAAGCATTGCTTTGGAACCAGATAATCCTGGAGTGTCAGGTGGCCCTTTCAAAAACCCAGCATCAAAGACAAGGTGGTTGCCATCCAGGCAGACTGAGGACCTGAGGGAATTGTGATTTCAGCAAACGGCAATTCTGAATTTTCATGATGGCGGAACAGAATGAGCCAGACGAGTCCTGATGGCGAGCAATGTTTTGCACCCTGAGCGTGCACGTGTTGTGTAGTTGAGGATGGAGATTTCAGTCTATCATCACAAAGGAAGGGACATCCCGGCAGAAGCTGAACTGAGCCCACAAGGATGAAGTCCCAAATTGGGGGGGGGGGGGGAGAAGGTGAGGAGGAACAGGCACCTGTGATTCACTCTCTTTTTGTTTGGTGTTACACTACTATAAATGTAACCATGTTGAATTTTTGAAAACTGTCATTGATTGATTCATATAAACCGCCATGAAAGCTCTTGGTCAAATTTCAGAACAAGTTACATGTATTTCATACATCCAGGAACAGTCCCAAGTCTGAAAGCATGAGGAAATAAAGGAAGATCTAGCAAGTGGAGACCCTCAACATGTGTTAGATGTATAGCAGCTGCAATCCAGCGGAACAGTCCACAGGGACGTGACTGCAGCATCCCAAATGGCGTCCAGAGTGAGGCCCAAGTCATGTTCCCAGAAACAGGGATCAGCCTGGCATGTTTCCTGGCATGAGCCTATCTGGGTCTGGGTGAGAGCAGCACCCAAAGGGACCAAAAGGGGCACTAACCCAATTCTCAAGACTCGGAAGGCTGCCCTGTGCCAAGACAAGCCAGACCCGTGGCCAAGGGGTTTTTTTGTGAGAGCGTAGCGACAAGGAGTCCGTCAATATAAGGAAAGAGCGTAGGAAGGAAAGGATGTAAACGCAGTGTAAAGTAGTCTTTATGTGAGTATATTGTATGCAATTATGGGGTATCAGAGTTTTTCAGGGCTAACCAGGCTGGGATAGCAGGATTGTGGGTTTTTGAATGTCTGGTGTAGATTTTTTTCAATTTCGTTGTTCTGTATGGGACGACGACAATAAAGATTATCGTATTATTGTATCGACGAGCCTCCGATGAAGCTGAAGGCTGGGAGATTCAGGACAGATCAAAGCCCTTCTTCATGCAGTGCCCAGTCAACCTAGGGGACTCCCTGGCAGGGATGGCCCCAACCCAGATGGTCTTAAATGGGGATTAGACACAATCATGGAGGAGGAGAGGGCGATCTGTGGCTACTACCTCTGCGATGCTTCTGCCCTGCAGTTGCTGGAAAGGGCAGGCGGGAAGAGGGCTCTGGTGCCCAGATCCTGCTTGTGGGTTTCTCACTGGGGCATCTGTTTGCCCCCTGTGAGAACAGGGCGCTGGACTAGGTGGAGCACGGGCCCCTTACAGGTTCTTATCTCAAGGGCATCACGACAGACAAACCAGGGAGCAACTCTAAACCCTCCTAGTTTGAGGCAAGGAGTGCCGCCCCCTCCTCCTCTGCTCCCCCCCCCAACTCCTTGTACACATTCCTTGTCCTCCTCCCCCCCCCCCACTACTCCCCAAGGGGAGGCATTTGTTGCTTGGAATCCTAATTAACAAAAATCACACTCCGCGTTCTTTGCTGCAGGGTCTGCTCTTTGCGGGGCAGGGAGGTGGGGAGCTATTGAGTGTGCCGAAAGAAAGACATCTGTGACAGTGACGGCTGGCGGCCCCCAAGTTCCTGCCGCGGCAGCCGTGACCTTTGTGGCGGCTGTGATGGACAGCCTGACCCCAATCACTCCGGGGCGCACCATAAATGACAGGGGAGAGGAGAAAGGCAGAAAGAAAAAACCGCGGCCGCCTTTGCAGGCAAACGTCCTAATAAAAACTAATACAAGCTGTCAAGCTGAAGGGAAGAGTCAACAGTAGCAGTAGCAGTAGCAGCAGCAGCCTTTTTTCCCTCAGCTCCCTTGTTGCTCCTGCTGGAAAAAAGTGCCCTGCTAAGCCAAGGCTGGACATAATAACAATAAAGGCACTTATTTCTAATGAAGGCCCAAGGTGGCCTCCAGGCAAGAGGAGCGGCCTCTGCTGGTCCTGCTCAAGGGAATCGCAGAAGGGAAAGCCCTGGACTCCCAGGAATGTCCCTTGGGAGAGAACTCCACCCTCTATCCAAACCAAGGTGGACCTTTTCTGCAAGCATTTGCCCTCAATGCATGGGCACACGTGGTGCAACACACACTGTTTTTCAAAAGATGGGACTCCAGGGGTGACAGGAGTAGAAGAACCACACTCAGCCAGAAGGAATCAGAGAAGCAATCCTGAAGATACCTCGAGGCATCCGTCTGCGATAAACACCACTGCAATCTTGGCTCTTTGTACCCTGTCCCAAAGGTCAACCCCCCCCCCTCAAATTTTAGATTTGGTGGCCAGAGGAAGCAATGCATTCTACAAGTGTTCATTTTTAATAAAAATAAAAAGTTGGCTTATGTTTGCAGAAGCTGCTCTTCTTCTGATATGGACAGGGAAGGGCCACCGAGTTTTGTTCAGGGTTGAAGCTTCTCCCTTGAAAGCTGATGCAACAAACCGTTGGCTAAGACAGCCTTCCACAACCTGGTGCCCTCCAGATGTTTTGGCCTACAACTCCCACCTGTTTCACCATCATACACCTTTCTGGATGGGGCTGATGGGAACCATACAGTCCAACCCACCTGAAGGATGCCTGGGTGGGGAAGGGTACTTTTACGGGTACCTGTCTTCTTCATCTAAATTACACATACGTTGATGATACCGTATTTTTTGCTCTATAAGACTCACTTTCCCCCCCCCCTAAAAAGTAAGGGGAAATGTGTGTGCGTCTTATGGAGCGAATGCAGGCTGCGCAGCTATCCCAGAAGCCAGAACAGCAAGAGGGGTTACTGCTTTCACTGCGCAATGATCCCTCTTGCTGTTCTGGCTTCTGAGATTCAGAATATTTTTTTTCTTGTTTTCCTCCTCCAAAAACTAGGTGCGTCTTGTGGTCTGGTGCGTCTTATAGAGCGAAAAATACGGTAATTAATATTATTGGCAGATCCTATTATATGGCAGCGTTTTTTATGTGGCTCAACAGAAAATGCTCACTGTCACCACCTGGTGAGAGGAAGGGGGGTGCCCAAGGAGAATTGCTTTAATGCCCCAAAATGCCCTGGGAAAAGGCACTGGTTTTTATCAAGTCAAGAGGAGTCAGTAGCATGTGGTTGTCATACCTTAGATGAAGGTCTTCAGAGAACTTCAGACAAGCATAGATAAATTCCTTGATCTGGCTGTAAACTCTAGGCACAAACTCGGAAAAGGGGAATTTCTTGGGGAACGGTTGCTGAAAAAAGGGAGAGGAGAGTGAGAGAACCCCCAAGGTGTGCCATTATTATTATTATTATTATTATTATTATTATTATTATTATTATTATTATTATTATTATTATCCACAGATAAGAAATAAGCCCCTTTGCTCCCCCGTCTCCCCTTTCAGGAGTCCTTCTTGGACAAAGCCTTTCCCCACGCAGAGTAGCCTGGCGTCTCTTTCACTGGGCCTTCTAGTCCTAGAATCGATCCCACACAACGTTGCTTTGGGGCAGCTGGCAAGCAGGCCAGCATGTTTTGTTCAGCAGCACAGGCCTCCCGTAGGAACAAGCAAAGGGAGGCTGAAGGAGGAATGCCGGCAAGCTCCCCACTGGCACCTCAACCAACATGGGTGGCACCGGGCACAGAATTCCTTTGAAGTCAGTTTGATTCTAGCCTTAAAGCTGTGGTCATCAGGAACCAATGGCCAGGTCCTCAGCGACGTTCCTCTGCCTATCTCTACACCTGGTGCTCTCCAGCTGTTTTGCAATGGCCACCAACTTGGCTGGCTTTAAAAGAGGATTGGACAAATTCATGGACGATAAGGCCATTAGAATCATAGAATCATAGAGTTGGAAGAGACCACAAGGGCCATCGAGTCCAACCCCCTGCCAAGCAGGAAACACCATCAGAGCACTCCTGACATATGGTTGTCAAGCCTCTGCTTAAAGACCTCCAAAGTAGGAGACTCCACCACACTCCTTGGCAGCAAATTCCACTGTCGAACAGCTCTTACTGTCAGGAAGTTCTTCCTAATGTTTAGGTGGAATCTTCTTTCTTGTAGTTTGGATCCATTGCTCCGTGTCCGCTTCTCTGGAGCAGCAGAAAACAACCTTTCTCCCTCCTCTATGTGACATCCTTTTATATATTTGAACATGGCTATCATATCACCCCTTAACCTCCTCTTCTCCAGGCTAAACATGCCCAGCTCCCTTAGCCGTTCCTCATAAGGCATCGTTTCCAGGCCTTTGACCATTTTGGTTGCCCTCCTCTGGACACGTTCCAGTTTGTCAGTGTCCTTCTTGAATTGTGGTGCCCAGAACTGGACACAGTACTCCAGGTGTGGTCTGACCAGAGCAGAATACAGTGGCACTATTACTTCCCTTGATCTAGATGCTATACTCCTATTGATGCAGCCCAGAATTGCATTGGCTTTTTTAGCTGCCGCGTCACACTGTTGGCTCATGTCAAGTTTGTGGTCAACCAAGACTCCTAGATCCTTTTCACATGTACTGCTCTCAAGCCAGGTGTCACCCATCTTGTATTTGTGCCTCTCATTTTTTTTGCCCAAGTGCAATACTTTACATTTCTCCCTGTTAAAATTCATTTTGTTTGTTTTTGCCCAGTTCTCTAATCTGTCAAGGTCGTTTTGAAGTGTGATCCTGTCCTCTGGGGTGTTAGCCACCCCTCCCAGTTTGGTGTCATCTGCAAATTTGATCAGGATGCCCTTGAGTCCATCATCCAAGTCGTTGATAAAGATGTTAAATAAGACCGGGCCCAAGACAGAACCCTGTGGCACCCCACTAGTCACTCTTCTCCAGGATGAAGAGGAACCATTGATGAGCACCCTTTGGGTTCGGTCAGTCAGCCAGTTACAAATCCACTGAGTGGTAGCAGAGTCAAGACCGCATTTTACCAGCTTCTTTACAAGAATATCATGGGACACCTTGTCAAATGCCTTACTGAAATCAAGGTAGGCTATATCCACTGAGTTCCCTTCATCTACCAGGCTTGTAATTCTGTCAAAAAATGAGATCAGGTTAGTCTGACATGACTTATTTTTCAGAAATCCATGCTGACTATTGGTGATCACAGCATTCCTTTCTAGGTGCTCACAGACTGTTTGCTTAATGATCTGCTCCAGAATCTTCCCTGCTATTGATGTCAGACTGACTGGGCGGTAATTATTTGGGTCCTCTCTTTTCCCCTTTTTGAAAATAGGGACAACATTTGCCCTCCTCCAGTCTGCCGGGACTTCGCCTGTTCTCCAGGATTTCTCGAAGATGACTGCCAGTGGTTCTGAGATCACATCTGCCAGTTCTTTTAATACTCTTGGATGCAGTTCATCTGGCCCTGGAGACTTGAATACATCTAAACTAGCCAAATATTCTTGTACTGTCTCCTTAGTTATTCTGGGCTGTGTTTCCTTTGCTGAATCATTTGCTCCAAATTCTTCAGGTCGGGCATTGTTTTCTTTATCGGAGAAGACTGAGGCAAAGAAGGCATTGAGGAGTTCAGCCCTTTCTGTGTCCCCTGTTTGCATTTCACCATCTTCTCCTCTGAGTGACCCCACTGTTTCTTTGTTCTTCCTTTTGCTACGAACATACCCATAAAAGCCTTTTTTGTTGCTTTTGACCTCTCTAGCAAGCCTGAGTTCATTCTGTGCTTTAGCTTTTCTGACTTTGTGTCTACACGTGCTGGCTATTTGTTTGAATTCCTCTTTGGTGGTTTCCCCCCTTTTCCATTTTTTGTACACATCCTTTTTTAATCTTAATTCAGTTAAAAGTTCTTTTGATAGCCACCCTGGCTTCTTTAGGCACTTTCCATGTTTCCGTCTCATTGGTATTGCCTGACGTTGTGCTTTTACTATCTCCCTCTTAACAAACTCCCAGCCATCACGAACTCCCTTTCCTTTTAGTATTGCTGTCCATGGGATCTCACCCAGCACTTCCCTAAGTTTTATGAAGTCGGCTTTCTTAAAGTCAAGAAATTGAGTCCTAATATGCTTGGCTGCTCCTTTCCGCTGTATAGTAAACTTCAGAAGAGCATGATCACTCGCGCCTAATGATCCTTCCACATCTACCCCACTAACTAGGTCATCAACATTGGTTAGGACCAGATCTAAAATGGCAGTTCCTCTTGTTGCTTCTCCCACTTTCTGGACAATGAAGTTGTCTGCAAGGCCAGTGAGGAATCTGTTTGACCTTATGCTCTTGGCTGAGTTTGACGTCCAACAAATATCCGGGTAATTGAAGTCCCCCATTACAACTATCTCCCTTCCTTTTGCATGCTTGGCCATCTGTTCCAGGAAGGCATCATCTATGTCCTCCGTTTGGCTTGGGGATCTATAGTAAACTCCCACAATGAGGTCTCTGTTATTCTTCTCTCCCTTAATTTTGACCCAAATGCTCTCACTTTGGCTTTGAGGTTCTAAATCTTGGATCTCTTCACAGGTATACACATCCCTGACATATAACGCCACTCCTCCTCCCCATTGATGGGCTACTAGTCAGGATGGCTCTGCTCTCAACTCCACAGCAGGAGGCAGGGAATGCTTCCAAAAACCAGCTGCTGGAAACCACAGAAGGGGAGAGTTGCTCCTGGGCTCACGTCCTGCTTGCAGGTTTCACACGGGCACCAGGTTGGCCACTGCAAGAACAAGATGTTGGACGACATGGGCCTTTGGCCTGATCTAGCAGGCCGTTCTTATGTCCTTCTGCCCTACCAGGACAGCTCAAGCTTATGGAAGTCGCAGTCGAAAGCATCTGGTTGGTGAAGACTCCTCTGCACCAACCTGCTCATATTTGCCAGGGGGAAAGTTTATTTCTCTAAAGTCTGACCAAGTTGGAGAGTTTTCTAGTCTTCACCCAAGGCCCCTTCCCTCTTGTCTCTGGATGGAGAGGTTCTTCTGAGCTAAGGAGCTTGCCCTCTTTCCTGAGGCAGAACATTCTCAGCTTAAAGGATAAATGCCTGCCCAGCTTTTTCTTGAAAAGTCTTTAAGGGGGAGCAAAGAGAAGTTGTGACACACCACCTCAATCAATAAATCTTTCCGACATCAAAACCATGTTCAAGGCAGATCGAAAGCTACAAAAATTATGTAACTACACGCATAACTAAAGTAAAGGTAAAGGGACCCCTGACCATTAGGTCCAGTCGTGACCGACTCTGGGGTTGCAGCGCTCATCTCGCTTTATTGGCCAAGGGAGCCGGCGTCCAGCTTCCGGGTCATGTGGCCAGCAGGACTAAGCTGCTTCTGGTGAACCAGAGCAGCGCACAGAAACACCTTTCACCTTCCTGCCGGAGCGGTACCTATTTATCTACTTGCATTTTGACGTGCTTTTGAACGGCTAGGTTGGCAGGAGCAGGGACCGAGCAACGGGAGCTCACCCTGTCGCGGGGATTTGAACCGCTGACCTTCTGATCGGCAAGTCCTAGGCTCTGTGGTTTAATCCACAGTGCCACCCGCGTCCCATAACTAAAGCAGTCATAAACAATAAGCCAAACATCAGAAGTACACAACCAAAGTGGACAATTTCCACATAAATCATTAGCTCCAAAATAAAGATACAAAAAATCAACAACAACATAAAAACCCCACCAGACCCCACCTACCTGCCCCCCACTTACCTTTTCTAGCTCCGGATCATGGAAGGGAAACTGCCCGACCATTTTCTGATACTGCTCTTCGTTGGCCACTGGGATGGGACTGTAGTTATCCGAATCCAAAATGTTTCTGTGAAATGCGACAATAAAGGAGGACAGTGAGAAAGATGGACCTCGCTCTGCTTCAGGTAGGAGGAGGAAGGCCTTGGCCTCCCAGGAAGCCACCACAGGAGCATTTGCAAGAAATGAAATGAAATGAAGCAGTAGCGTGACTCTGACGCTGGAGACAGAACATTGCCAGGCTCCCCTGAGGACCCAGGAATGCTACTGGGGGGCAGGTGGGCACCGCCCTGCTTCTCCTGCAGAACATACAGTCAAGCGTGTGGAAGGCAGAGAGGGAGCAGGTGCCACCATCGGGCCAAATCACAGCAGCCCCTTGAGCAGGCAGCCTCCCCCAGCCCACAAAAACCTCCCTGGAGTGTTTTCTGGAGTCAAGTGAGACCCAGCCCTGCAGAAGGTGTAACCCAGGCGCCCACCCCAAGGTACAGAAGCATCCGGCCAGGGGAAGAGAAAAGGAGGCAGCCGGCATCTCCGAGGTCTCTGCCCCCGAACGCTTGAGACCAGCCCCCGAGGGCTGCTGAAAGTAGCCTCACCTGAAGGCTCCTGCCCACTTCTTCAGCAGAGTCTCACTGTACTGATCCCGGATTTCCAGCAGCAAGTCAAAGAGGTGGTTGACGGGGAAGCCGTATCCCTGGGCAGAGACACACAAACATTCGAGCACAGGGAAGGCACAAAGGGCCACTTCAGACATTACACAGAGCGGAAAGTCCAGGGAGAGAGAAGGGCAACGCTGCACGTTCACATTTCGCATCCCGGAGGGTCATGTGGAAAGCAGCTTTGGTGCTCTGCCCCTTGGCTTCTGGGGGGCTCTTGGGGCTTTGAGCAGGGCCCCGGGGTGGAGCACAAGAAATTGCAGCAGAGAACGTTTTGGGCAGCCCCTCCCCACAGAATCCTTGAATGGTAAAGTTGGAAGAGACCCCAAAGGTCATCGAGTCCAATCCCCTGCAATGCAGGGATCACAGCTAAGAAACCCATTCCTATACGAAGCCCAGAAAACTGTGGATGGAATTTCAGAACACGAAAGGAAGAGGCAAGTCACACAGGAGCAGGAAAACCTCTCAAGGGAACCTTGGCAACAAGCTACAGCCACTCAAGCAATGGGGAGAGTCAGGTAAGGCCCAGTGCTGTACAGATTCAGGGGGTCAAGCAGCAAATCGTAGGGCAGCCCCCTTTGAGCAAGGCAAGGGTTGGGGGGCAGCAAGAAGGGGCCCAGGCTCAGAAGGCTGGCTGAGGAGGTCCTGGGCACATGACAGAAAGCTGGCAGACCTATGGGGCAGCGGGAGCAACAAAGAGGAGCTACACACCTGGAGCGTATCAGCGAAAAGCACAATGAGATTCTTCAAGTCCAAAATCAGGTTGGGGTCAGAGCAGTAGGACTGTAAGAGAGGGGAAAGGGTTATTTATTGACATGCTACTGTTCCACCCCACCTTTCTCCCAGAAGGGTCAGAACAGGGAGCACACCGGGAGGGTGTGTGAAAAAGAAACAAGAAACATTCTCTTTTAACTTTGCCTTCCCCCCATAGACTTCAGATGCTAGGAAAAACAATAGGCCCTGCCTTAAAAAATGAGGAATACAGTGAAGGGCTTTCGTTGCAGAGAGGGTATCACTGGAAGTGAATCCAGAGACCCCCACCCACCCAACTTCTGCAACGGCGTTTTCCAAGGACCAAGGCTGCCTGCCCACCTACAACCACTTCAGACCAAAGGACTGATACTCACGGAATGCGTCCGGAGAGCGGCGATCGTCTTTGACAGCGCCATCTCCCAGAGCTCATCGATGTAGACTCTGTCCACCAAGCCCTGGCTTGTGTGCAGGACGTGGTCCTCAATGACGAAGAATCTGCCAGAAGAGAAAAGAAGGGGAGGCTGTCAGGAGCCGAGCTCAGGTGTCCTTGAGTCCGCATGGAATTCAACAGAATCCGCAAGCTGGGTGAGCTCCTGCAAATCCATCTGGCAAGCCTGCAAGTCGTGGGGAAGCCCCATCAGCAGCCTTGGTCCAGAGCTCTGGGTCGGGTCATCATGGGGAGTTCATGGGTCTCCTCCACTTGCTCCAAGGCAGGGAAAAGCCTCATTTGGGAAGCCACAGACAGAGCTGGAAAGCTTAAAGGGGGTTCAAAATATTTTGCAGAGAATAAGGCTACCATTGGCTGCAAGCCGTGATGCTGTCTTGGAGGCGGGATTTCTCTGGAAGCCAGTCGATGGGAATCACCAGGGGGAGAGTGCTTCTGCACCCAGGTCCCATTAGGGAATCTGCCTGAAGCAAAGATCCCCAGTGTTGAAGCAAGGATTCTTCAACATCAACTTCATTGGACTGGTCATGTTGTGCGGATGCCTGATGATCGTCTTCCAAAGCAACTGCTCTATTCTGAACTTAAGAATGTAAAGTGTAATGTTGGTGGACAACAAAAGAGGTTTAAAGACTCTCTCAAGGCAAATCTTTAAAAATGTAGTATAAACACTAACAATTGAGAAACACTTGCTTGCGGGCGCTCCAGTTGGAGAACAGCCTTTACCAAAGGTATCCTGGGCTTTGAAGACATTCGAACTCAGGATGCAAGGGAGAAACGTGCTAAGAGGAAGGCATGCTTGGCAAATCCACTCCATGATCAACTCCCACCCGGAAACCAATGTCCCTACTGTGGAAGGACGTGTGGATCCAGAATTGGCCTCCACAGTCACTTACGGACTCATTGTTAAAACCATGTTTCTGGAAGACAATCTTACTCGGCTACAAGGGATCGCCAAAGAAGAAGAAAAAGAAGAGGAAGGAGAGGAAGGAGAAGGAGAAGAAAGATCTGCTTGACCACAGTGAAAACAGGATGCTGGGCTAGATGGCGTGATCCAGCTGCAGGGCTCGCCTTATGTTCTTAGGACCAGGCAACCTCCTCTAAATATGTACCTTTACTTAGCATTGCACTTGCAACTGGGCTTCAGTCTCAAGTAAGTGTGTGTGTGTGTGTGTGTGTGTGTGTGTGTGTGTGTGTGTGTGTCCCTCGAGTCACACACTCAGCTCCTTTGCTCACGTCTCCCATAATTATTTGCTCTGCAGGCCTATTTCCACCAATGAGCTGGGAAAGTCTGGTGAATGCACACTTCTCTGGGTTTGAGAACTATGTCTCTCCTGATGCTGTGGCTTCTGTTACACCTCAGCTCCATTCTGCTCCACAGCCAGGCTGAGAAGTCCTTTGCCTCTGCTCCTGGAGGAGCACAGGCCCAGGACGGCAGCAGAAAGATCCCAAGAACCGGGAAAACCTCTGTGCCCTCGTCATTCAGGATGTGGGAAGTCATGCAGGAGGCATCTTGAACCCCAGGACTCTCTGACAGGCTTCTTCTTGAAAACCTCCCCCCCCCAAAAAAGAGGTTCCCCAGCCCCCCTTGCCATGGCAGCTGAAGACCCAATTCACTGTACACAAAATCCTTTTATTCTCCAGCCTGCAAAATGGGCAAGATCTCTCTGTCCTCACATGCACCATGCAAGAATTGGGACATTCAGACTCATTTAGGAAGCACGTGGTTCTCTTGCTTCAACCCCCTCCATGTAGGACTTTTTAAAAGGAGGGGTATTTGCAGCATCTAAGCAGATGAAGAGAAAGAACAATACCTACCCTACAATCTGGTTGAAGTATTTCCGGTAGCCACCCAACGTCTCGTGCTGGAGGGGGAGAGAAATGGATCAAGATTAAAACGTGCTGAAAAGAGAAGGAGGGAGCAACCTCAGATATCCAGAGGTTTGGTGGAGAAACCCTCATCCCCAGCCCAGCTCTGAACCTGAAACCTATTCAAGGGAGCCCCACCTACCATGTTGGAGGGGGGCTGCAGCACCAGCCGGGCCTGCTTTCTCCTCTGCTTCCGGTAGTAGCTCTCAAAGGAATCTCGGGCGCCCTGAGAAGAAGAGACCTGGTCAAGCTCCAGTCCTGAACTGAGACAAATCTGTTTTGAACATGGCCAAGTAGAGATCTGAGCTCCTGAGTCTCTTGGGCCTAGAATCCTGGAGATGGAAGGACCATCTAGTCCAACCCTCTGCAATGCAAGAATCTCATCAAACGCTTAATAGAAGCACAGAGTATATCCAAGGCTGACCACCCCCAAGCCTGGTTGCAGCAGGCGGTCCAGGGAAATGGACTTCCAAGATCTGATTCCTGGTCAGTTGCCACCAAGTCTGCCCCCCTGAGTGTATATGTGAAGTTCATATTCCTTTGCCCTGACATGCACCACTTTACACTTGATTATATTGAGCTGTATTTGCCATTTTACCACTTTGCCACCTCACTGCTCATCCCTAACTAGATCGTTTATGAACAAGTTAAAAAAACCACAAGTCCCAATACTCCTCTTTGGTGGACTCTGCTTTCTACAGCTCTCCATTCGGAGAATTGTCCCTTTCAATTTATTCCAACTCTCTGTTTCCTGCAACTTTTGTTGTTGTTGAGTCGTTTAGTCATGTCTGCCTCTTCATGACCCCCTGGACCAGAGCACGCCAGGCCCTCCTGTCTTCCACTGCCTCCTGAAGTTTGGTCAGACTCATGCTGGTAGCTTCAAGAACACTGTCCAACCATCTCGTCCTCTGTCGTCCCCTTCTCCTTGTGCCCTCCATCTTTCCTAACATCAGGGTCCTTTCCAGGGAGTCTTCTCTTCTCATGAGGTGGCCAAAGTCTTGGAGCCTCAGGATCTGTCCTTCCAGGGAGCACCCAGGGCTGATTTCCTTCAGAATGGAGAGGTTGGGTCTTCTTGCAGTCCATGGGACTCTCCAGAGTCTCCTCCAGCACCATAATTCAAAAGCATTGATTCTTCGGCGATCAGCCTTCTTGATGGTCCAGCTCTCACTTCCATACATCACTACTGGGAAAACCAGAGCTTTAACTATACAGACCTTTGTTGGCAAGGTGATGTCTCCTGCAATTTAACTAATTCCTAATCCACAAAAGGACCTCTCCTCTTATCCCTTGACTATCAAACTTTGGATTCTTTGAAGAGGTACTTTGTCAAAAGCTTTTTGAAAGTCCAAGTGCACTAGGTCAAGTGGCTCGCCTCTATCCGTATGCATGCTGACACTCTTGAAGAACTCAAAAGATTCATGAGACAGGACTCGCCTTTGCAGAAGCCATGCTGGCTCTGCTTCAGCAAGGCTTCTTCTTCTATATGCTTGGTTATTTTATCTTCAGCAATACTTTCCACCAGTTTTCCCAAGACGGATGTTAAGTTAAGTGGCCTTCAATTTCCAAGATCCCCCCTGGATCCCTTTTTTAAACTGTCATTACGTTGGCTACATTCCAGTCCTCAGACATGAAGGCTGATTTGAGGGACAAGTTACATATTTTTGTAAGAAGATCTGCAATTTCGCTTTTTTCCTTGGGAACTGCTGGATGGATGCCATACAGACATGGCGATTTGGACGTTGTCGTTTTGTTTGTTAGGCCTAGAAGTTCATCTCTCTCCATCCCCACTATCTGCCTCAGTCCCTCGGACTCCCTTGCTGCAAAAGGAAGTTCAGGCACTGGGATGTGCCCTGTAACTTCCGCCATGAAGGCAGCCCCCAAACTTGGAAGCCCTTCCCTGCAGACCCCGCTCTGCCCAGCCCTGCAGCCACCAGAAAGGCAGTCTGGGGTGGGGTGGGAGATGGGGGGATTTTCCTGCCTCATCCACTGGGAACAGCAGCTCCATGTTTTCCTAATCAACCCAACTCCAAGGAACTAAAGGCCTATTTTCCATTTAAACCTCCCTTTCCCTCCCTCTCTGTGGGTAAGAGAGCAGCGAGAAAGTTCCTTAAAGCCTTTCATTTCCCCTGTCTGGCTGCAGCTGGAGTTCCCCTTTTAACTGCCTGGCCAGGGGAAGTGAAGACAGTTTTATATAGGGGGAAACTCTAAGGGCTGCTTTAATATGCTTGCATGTGAAGAGGGGAGCCCTTTTCATACGGCTCACTAATGAGGGTCAGCGGGATATCACACTTCGCCATCTGGCTCATTTGCACAGCGGGGCAGAGGCTGGCCCTACCCTTGCGCAAGGGCCAGAGCTGGAAGGCTAAAAGGGTGGTCAAGAGACGCCCCCTACTGGCCACATCCTGGAACGGCCACCATCCCGGCATCAGTACCGGGCAGAAGGGTCCCCTGCACCGCCTGATGCCACGGCTGGAAGGGAAATGGATACGGAGGGGAGACTGTGGTGAACATCCGTGCCATGGGAAGAAAGGAAGTCACTGAATCATAGAATTGTAGAGTTGGAAGGGACCCCAGGGGTCATCTATTCTAACCCACAGTAATGAAGGAATCTCAACTAAAGCATCCTGGCCAGGTGGCCATGAAACCTCTGCTTAAAAACCTCCAGGGCCACCTCCTGAGGGAGTCTGTCAAGCAGCTCTTACCATCAGAAAGTTCTTTCTGATGTCCTTCTTTGCACAGCACGTGGATAAGCTATGGAACCCCCTGCCACAGGAGCAGTCATGGTCACCAACAGGAGTGGCTTTGAAGAGGATTGGACTAATGCGTGGAGGAGAGGGCTAGCGATGGGTTTACCGGCCCCAGTGGTTCTGTTCTGCCCTCCTGAGATGGAGACAACGATGCTTCTGAATTCCAGTTCCTGGAAACCCCAGGAGGGGAGAGGGCTCTTCTGCTGGGATCCTGCTTGCAGATTTCCTATTGGGGCATCCTGTGAGGACAGGATGGTGGACTGTGAGGGTCAGTGGCCTGATCCAGCAGCCTCTTCTTATATTCTTACGCAAGAAAGCAAAGCAGTCACACTCAAGTGCCCTTCTGCACTCCCCTTTGGACTGCTGCTGTTCCTCTCCCACTTTGCCTGCTCCCTGGACTCCTCCCCACACATTTCCCACCAGGACAGCCTCTCCCTCCAGAGTCCCCAACCCACTTGCCCCTTCAAGCTCCCTTTTTCAAGGCCCCACTTTTGAGCAGATGACCCAGCCCCACATGTGAGTTCATGGGACTGCTACACATTGTTGGCCTGGACAGAGGGAGTAGGGAGCTCAAGATGGCTGCTCTGGCCAGCATCTCTGGGTCTCCACTGTGCAGTTGTGCCCTTGGGCTTCCTTGGCCTCCAAAAAACCAAGCTGAGACTCCTGCATTGGCCGGGGATTAGACTAGATGACCCCTGGTAGTCTCTCCCAACTCTACAATTCTATGATTCTAAGTCCTGGTATAGAGGCCCTTCCCTGCTTGAGGCCAGCAGTCTGGGCCTCTCTGCCCCTCTGTGACAAAGAGCCCTCTCCACTGCTCATTCTGCTAGCAGAGAAGCCCCTTGGAGCAGCCTGGGTTTCTCTTGGCAAGCCCCGGGACTGACCCAGGGGAGCTTCTCCTCGGAGGGCTTGGCAGCAGCCAGCAAAGAGGAGGCTGAAGGGGCCTGGCTTACAAAGCAGCCAAACACCATTCGCAATGGGTCTAGCCCCTGTTCACAGATGCCCGCCCTCCTCCCTAATGTATAAAATGAATTTAAAGCCCTCCTTGATGGTCAGCCCTTGCGTGGCTGACTCCTTCCAAAGCACTGCTAGTTCTGCTAGTGTGGCTTGAACTGATCACCACTTTCCACAAACTTTGAGGCAGGATTTTAAACAGGCAGGCCACATAAGACCATGGAGGAGCCAAGGGGGAAGGTACATGCCCACACACAGAAAGAGTGCATTCTACAACCCAATATGATAAAATTTTCTAACGTATATGAGGATTATTTGAACATTTTAAAAAGTTTTTTTAAAAAACAACACACACTCTTCGTAAACACACACCTTGGCACTGATCTGGAGTGCACAAGCGAGGAGCTGAAGGCATTACAGACATGCACTCTGCACAGAAAGCACAGGCTCTGTGAACTGTTGCTCCTGGGCCCTGGCAGAAGGCAGTGGGAGATTTCCTCGCTTCTGAAGACAACTAGTTGCAATGCGTGTTAGACACTGCAATAAAAGTCTATTTTCTGAGCTTTAAGGTCATTTCCAGGTGACCTTTTTATTGAGCCTTCATCCTGATTTGTATGCACAGAGTTTGCAAGGAGGTTAGACCCCACATCGGCTGTTTACTCAACATTCATTTCCTCGTATCCACATCATCTTCCCCCGGACGAGATGAATCTGGTATTTAAGTCAAGGGTATTACATGCGCTGGAAGGGGGAGGAGGAGAGAAGTCTGGGAACTTTTGTTCTCTTGCCAGAACCTCTGGCAACCCAAGGAACACATTTTATGATTTAAGAGATAATTATGACATACAAACGATGTGCAGGACAACTCCAATTTGACATGGCAAGCAGGCTGTCCTTTTCCTGTGCAGCCCAAACTCCAAGGCTCAAAGCCCAAGAGCTAACGCAGGAGGTGCGTTTTCCTGACTCCTGGAGGTCATTTGTTTCGCCCCAAGTCACAGAAATCAGGAGAGTCCCACAGAAACACACCCCACACACCTGCTGTGTGCCCACTTCAATTACAAATCACTGCAGGGAAATGGCGGGCGGGAAGGTTAATCTTCCTTCACAAAGCTACCCAGGACAACTGAATTCATAAGGCGGCAACATTTCGAAAGCTGTTCTTAAGAGGGGCCTTTCTTCCGATGATAGGCGGGGTGCCAGCCCTGTCTGCCCTTTCCTTCTGCATTAACGCTCCTCCAATGAAATGAGTAGGAACAGATGCCAATTCAAGTGCCCTGGGAGACCCAAAGCCCCCAGAGCCTTAAAGCCAAGCACATTCTCGTCCTCAAAGGACAGCAGCTGGAGCAGGGCCCGGAAGGTCTCTCCTCCTGCCACAGATGAGAGCCCAAAAAGACAAAAGATGCTCAGTGGCCCACTGGGTCTGGCATGCTGTTCTGACAGCGGCCAAGCAGATGCCTCCTATGGGACACCCGCAAGTAGGACCCGAGTGCAAGAGCAACTCTCCACTCCGGGGATTCAGAAGCACCGCCGCCTCCCAATTGTGAAGCCACAGCGTCGCCCCACTTTGCTAGTGGCCATGGCTGACGCTCCCCTCCATGAATGTGTCTCAACCTCTTTTCAAGCCATCCTGGTTGGTGGCCATCACTGTTTCTTTGGGGAGGAACTTCCGTCGTTTACTCTGCACCGTGTGAAGGGCTTTGCTTTGTCTTTGCTCCATCTTCCAACATGCAGCTTCACTGAATGTCCACCAGTCAAGGCACGGAGGGTGGCCCCCGGCCCAAATCCACTCCTCTCCTTCTCATGCTGCTGCCTGCAGATTCCAAAGTCAGTGGGCATCATTGCCGCGTGGCCTTTCCTCTGCTCAGCTTCTCTGGAGATACGAACAGCAACTTAGTCTTCACAACACACATTCCATTAATTCTAGGTGTTACAAGGGAATCTGCAACTGGTCCCGCTCCCCAGCGCCTGCTTCAGTGGTTGAAGCAGAAGGGGCTACGTGCTGAATGGTGCCCTAACTTGCAAAGTCAGGATCCAGGAAGGGATTTGCCCAGCTCAATTAGGTTTTTGTCACACAGAGGGAAGGAAATCCACAGACAGGAGTGGGCAACATGTGTGTCTCAGAAGCCATGCAACTAAAATGACAGGGGTTCCCCCATGGGCACTGGGCCTTATCTTCCCCACTCTTGCACATCTTCAGGCAAGTGACTTAACCTCAGTGACGGCTTCTCTCCAAAGCGCTTGGCAAAGCCAGTGGCCAAAGCAGCCAAGCTCCATCCCAGCCACAACACGGAGGGATGAGCCTCACATGTGTCAGGCCAATGGGCTGCAGCTATCAGATTCCTGGAAGGCCAGACCCCGGCCAAATGCACTTTGCTGAGCACGCTGAGAAATGTGTCTAATATCTGGCCCATATCAGATCAGGAGAGGGACTGCAGTCAAAAGTGTCAGGAATTTTTCAGTTGCTTTGAGTTGGTGGTAAGAAGCACAATCACTGAAAGCTCTGTGCCAGAAGCAGGCCCCAAGCATTGCTCACCCTCTGCCTTGTGAACAGCCTTGAAAACGAGTGCTAAATACCAATCATTTCTCTGTATTTAAAGAGACACGGGTGCATCCTGGAGGAAGAATGGCAATCCACAGATAAAACCACCAGCAACAGTCCAAATCACTGAGACCCAGGAAAGCTGGTTGCAGAAGAACAGCAATGCGCAGCCCCCAAAGCACAGACACAGGCAAGAAATGAACCCCAAGGAAGGAGGAAGCGCAGGACACAGAAATGGCTGAGAACCAGTGAAATAACTGAGAGGAAGAGGCCTTGGGATCGGTTCTGGTGAACCCACATGAACTCGTCTTTTCTCAAGTCAGAGCATTGACCCATCCAACTCATGGCTGCCCAGGCTGAGGGGCAGTTGCTCCCCAGGGTCTCAGATGGGGCTCTTTGCAGCCCATCTTGGGAGATGCTGTCAGGGACTGAGCCCAAGTCCTTCTCCATATGATGCATGTGCTCTCCCAATGAGCTACAGCCCTTCTCATTGGTTCCTTCTCTCTCTTGCCCCGCCCAGACCGGCCAATCCTACACCTGTTTCTTTTGTATTTGAAGCAAAGGAGGAGAAGCCTTCATTAGAACGTCAAGTCATTCTCTGGACACTCCCTCACCCAGGACATCCTCTCTAACCTCCTGGGACTCACTCCTTCTGCTCCCTTCCTCCCACCAATATCCCACCAGGAGTGGCCCTTGGAAGCAGGGTGCCCTATGCAAGGCCAACATTTGACGCACACTCCAGGCCTTGTGGTGCCTTCCCAAAGCCAGGTAAGAGAGGCCCTGGGCTTTGGGAAGGGGGTGCAAGGCTCTGGAGCCCTCCGGCCTCCCTCCCAAAGGTGGACTATGGGAAGGAGGCTGGAAGGCTGCCCTTGCCCCTGCGCCCTGGGTGGGGGAACCAGTCGCACGGCCCTAAATCTGCCTCTGGCAGGGAGCCTCGCTAGGGCAGGGTGAGAAACCTGTTCAGGTCAACTCAAATCATTATTTTCAAACTCTTTCCTTGACTGTGCCAAGGGGTTGCTGGTGTTTGGACAGCAGCTTCAGGAGCCACGGAGCTCTTTTCCCTTTTCCCTTCTGCCTGCTCTCCCTGTTCAGTCTCGGGAGACTCACAGGCTGCTTGTGAACCAGTCTGCAAGGAGGAATTGCCGCTGTCTGCAATGGGAGCGATGTCACGCCCCTGTGAAAAACCAAGCCACCGGGTTTTGTGAGCCACAGGGTAGGGGCAAACTGGGGGCAGTGGGGGGGGAGCGAGAGAGAGAAATAAAGCTCTGGCAGCGGCTGCTCCCCAGATTCCATGAGCCCCCAACCCAAAGCGGTTATCGCAGGTCACTGACACTTGTTCATTCTAATGGCTTTTCCTGTGCCCTTATCAATGCGGCGCACAAAGCATCTCCCTTCGGCCGTTCCCTATGATCTCAGCCCCGTGTTTACAGCTATCTAACTCCACCAGGCACCGCGAGGTCAGCCAAGTCAGGACAGGAGGCTCAGAGACAGGCCAGGGCAGGCTGATGGGGCGCCTGAGATGAAGGAGGGGGGTGGAGAGAGACAGAGAGACAGATGGAGACGGAGAAGGAGGAGAACATAAGGAGAAGAAGCTCTGCTTTCTAGTTTTGCCAGTCCCAGGACATAGCTGTAAACAGCCACAATGTCCATAGAACCACTGAACTGCAAAGCTGGAAGCTGCCCAACCTTAGAAATGCAGGAAGGAATGGGGTGGGCAAAGGCTGGACCCCCACAAAAGGAATGGACGGACAGACGGATGGACAGAGAAGGGGTCTTGAGGGGATGTTTGAGCAGAGGCATGCCTGGTAAGACCCTCCAAGTAGGTCTATCATAGGAACAGACGGAGGGTGGAAGGAAGAGCGTTACAGATGCTGATCATGAACTGGCTGCCCTCTTTCACACGCAAGGCGCCCTCCATCAATCCCATGGGTACATGTGGGGCCGTTTCATCGCGTGCCTTTGGCGTCATCACGCAGTGCTGCCGCCTTCCTGTTCCATGGTGCCCCTACAATACTGGGGGGCATTAACCCCTCTTGCACACAAGGGATACCCCACATGCACCACACTCCCATTCCCCAAATGGTACCTACATGTCTGACCCAAGCCAACAGACTGCCACTGAAGCACACAAGAAGCGCCTGTTGGGTCAGGCCCGTGGCCCGTCTGGTCCAGCCTCCTGTTCTCAGAGGGGCCCAGCAGATGCCTCAAGGAGAAACCAGCAAGAGCAGGACTCTCCCCTCCTGTGGTTTCCAGCAAGTGAGATTCAGAAGCATCTCTGCCTCCAGCACAGCAGAGCCATCCTGCCTAGGAGCCATCCATAGCCCATGACTTACAAAAACGTGAGGAAGTCTGGTCCTCTGTCTCCGACACAAGCATCCTCATGCCACCCATTTGGTCAGAGCAAGGAGCCCCCTGCTCTGAGGCTCACGAGAGACAAAACTTGTCTGCTGCGGACTGGCGGGCCCCTGAAAAGTGTGTGGTAGAGGCAGGGGGCCAGAGGAGCAGTCCAGGGGTGGGGGCAACCATTTATGGTGTTTGGCACCACCTGCGAGATAGGAGCCAGGGCAGGGGGAGGAGGAAGGGTCAGGGCAGTCCAAGATGGAGGCAGGCATGCAAGAAGCGCCAGAGGAAGAAGAGACTGGGCAGGTGAGAGACGGCCCAACAGACCCTCCACCATTCCCCACCCCACTATCTTCCAGAACCAGGAGGGGCCTGAGGAGCCAAAATGGCTTTCCTAGAGGGGGAGCCTCAGGTTGTGCGTGTGTGCCCCATCAGATGAGGGTCCATAAGCTGCAACTGCCCCACAGGGCGTAGAGCTGTGGACAGCTGCCTGGAGGCTAGAAGCCTGTGTGCATGTGTATAACTGGAGCTTCGTGGAAGCTGCTGCGAGTGAGTTCTTGGCTGGGGGTGCCCAGCACCCTGCCGTTCACTCAGCTTGTAGGTACTGATAAGGCACATTAGTTGATTTGATTCCCTATGACCCTGAGTGCTCACTGGAAGGACAGATCCTGAAGCTGAGGCTCCAAAACTTTGGCCATCTCATGAGAAGAGAAGACTCCCTGGAAAAGACCCTGATGTTGGGAAAGATGGAGGGCGCAAGGAGAAGGGGATGACAGAGGACGAGATGGTTGGACAGTGTTCTCGAAGCTACCAGAATGAGTTTGAGCAAACTGCGGGAGGCAGTGGAAGACAGGAGGGCCTGGAGTGCTCTGGTCCAGGGGGTCACAAAGAGGCGGACACGACTAAACAACAAAATGACGGAGAAGATCCTGAGCAAAGATTCTGCACCGACCAGAAGAGAAAGCGAGAGTCCTTGCTGGAGTCTGCTGTCCCCAGTCATGTGAGAGTCCACTCTCTGTTCACCACAGCCTGACCCTGGTTTGCTTCTGCCCCCCCCCCCCGCCGCCTGCCCTTCCTGCCAAAGTTCAGCACTTCCTGGAAAGTCTCCATGCCTGTTTGATATTGTACGTTGCCTCCGCTGGTGAAGGAAGAAGGATTTACAGGTGCCTGGCCCTGCCTCCAAGACCATGACCGAGCGCTGACCTTGTGTTACAATACGTGAACTCCTACCCTGCTGATAAGGAGGACTGGCAGATAGAAGCAGGGTTTTTTTTCTTTTTCAAATAATCCTTTGGGAACTTACAAGCTGCTCAGCCATAAAAGTGAGGTGACAGGAAGGTCGGGTTCACTAAAAATAATAAATATCGCAGTATTTATTCAAAGTGGGCCTTTTCAACTGCAGGCTAAGCACTTAGATAACGCTATTGTAAATGACAAATATTTGCATTTCTTAGAACTGTTATGTTATGATCCTTCCGGCCGGAGCCGATGTGAACATTTTCTCTGGTGCCTGCCTGGCCGCTGAGACCGCACACTCTGAGAGCAGAGCCTCGAAAACTGTTCAGGAATGAGCCACAGGTCAAGGGAAGTGGACAGCTGCCCTCCCAGGTCATTCTCAGGCCAGGCTCAATTGCTGTGCGACACACGCCGTGGGGAAGGACCCCTTTGGTTCTCTGCCTTTTGCCTGAAAGCAGATTTGTGCATTCTTGACACCCATTCTTTAGAGGCTGTGTCCCAAGGGAGCACCCCCAAACAGGGAGATGTACCCGTTAGTCGGTCTCTAGAAACACATGCAGAAAAACCTCTGTGGCCCTGTATTCCACGGTGGGCAAGCTACTAGACCGTGCACTTTGAGATCACATGGAAGGAACGAAGAGGAACTTGGATTCCGCTCAGAGTTCCACCTCTGGCCCAGGGCTTAAGGCTTCAGGACATTAACAGAGATGCTCAGGAACTCTGGCACCTGCGAGACACACCTTCACCTGCTCAAACCACAAGAGTGACACAGTCTTACTGTGGTCTAAACCACTGAGCCTCTTGGACTTGCCAATCAGAAAGTTGGCGGTTCGAATCCCTGTGGCAGCGTTAGCTCCCATTGCTCTGTCCCAGCTCCTGACAACCTAGCAGTTCAAAAACATGCCAGTGCAAGTAGATAAATAGGTACTGCTGTGACGGGAAGGTAAACGGCATTTCCATGCGCTCTGGTTTCCATCACGGTGTCCCGTTGCCCCAGAAGCAGTTTAGTCCCGCTGGTCACATGACCCAGAAAGCTGTCTGTGGACAAACGCCGGCTACCTCAGCCTGAAAGCAAGGTGAGAGCCGCAACCCCATAGTCACCTTTGACTGGCCTTAACCGTCCAGGGGTCCTTTACCTTTCCCTTTCACAGGATTAAAAGAGGAGCCCACGAGCAGAAAGTCAGAAAAGTCCCTAGGAGCAGCAACGTTAGCACCCTGGAGGAAAAATGCACCACACCACAATCTTAACAGAAGCACAATACCCCAGGGAGGAAAGCCATAGCCCATGAGTGTCATTCCTGAACAGGCACAGCATCCTGTGTCGGCGGTGGGGGATCCCTCTGGCCAGTGAAGGGTCTTCAGGTGCCACTTGGTGAAGGAGAATCCACCCAGATCCCCCATCCCTTATACAGAAAGACTATATCGAACGTTAACATTTAGCCCCTGTACAATTTTGGTCATTTCCCTGATTGCTACTGCTTGGGGATGGGGCACAACAGCAACCGACTTGAGCCCGAGTTCCAACCCCCCCCCCTTCCTCCTCACAAGAGGCTTTAAAACTCCGGAGCGACTCTACGGTCTTGCCGTAAAAGTTTCAATGGGTCTTGAGAGGTTGTTCGGCCTAAATTATGCTGGATGAGTCAGACTTGCCTTTGAAGAATGTGTCAGACGCAGCCATGTCTGCCTCCCGGCAGGAATGCAGGACGATAATCAGCATGTTTGCTATAACACAGCAGGGACTTTATGACAGGAGGCAAAGAGGCAATGGCTACTTCTCCTAGAAGCATGACTCCGAGGAAGAGGGGGGCAATCCCTCGGGTGGGACCCCTTCCCCGAAGACAAACAGACATGCTCTCGTGAAGAGGATACTTGGAGGGGTCCCGGCATGGGGTGATTTTAAGGCGGATAAGATAGTTGGGTGTGTGATGGGCGAATTTGCTGCCTGGCAGGAAGACTGTGGGTGTCGCTCGTTGCCTAGATAGCCTGGCAGATACTGCTGTGCAGAAGACAGAGGTCCTGGTGCACACTGGTACCAAGGACATGGGGAATTGTACTCTAGAGTTCCTGGAAGCCAGACTGAGGTTGCCGGGTAGGATCCTGAAAGTCGGGTGCTCCAAGGTAGCTTTCTCTGAAATGCCACTGGGTCTGTGTGCAGAGCCAGGCAGAGAGGGGCAGGTGTGGAGTCTCAATGCATGGATAAGACGATGGTGTCAGGAAGGGAGGGGACGGGTCTGGATTTGTTTCTGGGGCAAGCAAGGCCTGCGCATAAGGGACGGGCTCCACCTGAACCAGGACGGAACCAGAGCGTTGGCGCTTAAAATCCAAAAGGTGGCAGAACAGCTTTTAGACTTGATTGTGAGGGGTGGAGGGGATAAGAGCTGTGGAGGGTCTGGATCAGAAGACATCTTGGGATGGAATTGAAAAAAATATGAAAATTTGAATGGGGGAGTTGGAGAACTAGGCACTGAGAGTGCAGGGGCCCAGGAGAGCAATAATATTGCTCTGCAAATCTATGGTGCGGCTGCATTTGGAATTCTGTGTATAGTTCTGGCTGCATCTCTCCACGAGGACTTGGAAAAGGTTCAGAAAAGGGGAACCAAAATGGTCAGTGGGGTGGAGAACCTCCCCTATGAGGAAAGGTTATAGCATTTGGGACTTTTCTCTAAACTAAGGTCCCAAGAGATAGCTCAACCAGTAGAAGATGAGACTCCCAAGGTTGTGGGTTCGAACCCCACATTCGTTGAAAAGATTCTGCATTGCAGGAAGTTGGACTAGATGATTCTCATGGTGCCTTCTAAATCTGTGATTCTATATCCATGATAAAAATCATGTCTAGGGGAGACATGATAAGAGTGTACAAAATTATGTGTGCCATGGAGAGAGTGGGCAGAGATAACAGTAGAACTCATGAACATCCGACCAAGCTGAACGTTGGAAGATTCAGGACAGACCAAAAAAGAAAATACCCTTCCCCCCCCCATACAGATCATAGTTAATCTATGGAACTCCCTCCCACAGGAGGCAGTGATGGCCACCAAGCTGGATGGATTTAAAAGAGGATTACACAAATTCCTGGAGAATTTCTGTTCTTATGCGATACCAGAAGCAGAGCGAACCAAAGGTGATTTGGCTTTACCAAAACTAAAACTAAAAATGCAGCAACGCCCCCCCCAATACCTTCCAAATCACCCTTTATCAGGAAAAAAAGTAATGTTTTATGCACCAAAAAAATCTACAAGAGAGAGGGGGCTGGTAATCTCAAAGATTCCAGACCACCTTTTGACATTTTTCCTATAACAGGTGGAGGAGAGATGGCAGATCACTTACCAATACTGAATAGATGTGCAGACAGCGGTAGACGGGGGAGAAGTCCACCAAATCTTGGGCACCAGGCACCTAAGGCGATAGGAACAGAAGCAGACAGGTCAGCTGAAACATGGATGCATTTCTGGTGACATGTACTAGGCTGAGTGGTGGGGAGAAAGAGGAGGCGAGAAGCTGTGGTGGAAGTCAGCCTCTATCTTCGGAGCATAGGAAGTCCACCTTAAGGCTGGTTACATTACCACCCATCCAGAAAGAAACCTGTGTGCCAAAAGCCCCATGGATTGTCAGGGATTATTAAACTTCTCGCCGCTCACCTCAACCTCCAGTTTGGAGAGGGACAGGACAAGGCGGGGGGAACCAGGAGGCAAAGCAAGCTCGGGGGGTGTCATTCCACAAGGACTGACCCTTGGGGAAATTAAATGCCGGCAAAAGCAAACCTGAAGGAGCATCTCCACCCCCATCGTTCACTGAGGTCCAACTCTGAGGGCCTTCTGGCGGTTCCCTCCCTGTGAGAAGTGAGATTACAGGAAACCAGGCAGAGGGCCTTCTTGGTAGTGGCACCTGCCCTGTGGAACACCCTCCCACCAGATGTCAAAGAGAAGAAAAACTACCAGACTTTTAGAAGACATCTGAAGGCAACTCTGTTTAGGGAAGCTTTTAATGTTTCATGTTTTATCTCTTCTTCTTTTTCTTCTTCTGTTGGGAGCCACCCAGAGTGGCTAAGGAAACCCAGCCAGATGGGTGGGGTATAAATAAATTATTAGTATTAGTATTAGTATTAGTATTAGTATTAGTATTAGTATTAGTATTAGTATTAGTATTCTGGAAAGCCAGCCAGATGGGCGGGGTATAAATAAATTATTATTATTATTATTATTATTATTATTATTATTATTATTATTATTAGCCAAGTTTGGTCAGCCCAGCAGCTCCCAGGAGGTCATGAGGAAGGATTCTGTCTCTTCGCCTCCACCGCCAGAGACCTACCTGGCAGTGCCAAGGACTGAACGTGGGCATGTGTTCTACCAATGGGCTCCGGCCCTTGCCCATTGGCACAACACTTCCCAAACTTAATTCTGACAGGCAGGAAGAAAGGCTCCTGCTCCCCAAAGAACTTCCTCCCTTGCTGACGCACCCTTTCGGCACCCCCTGCTCCAACGTCAGTTTCATCACCAAGGACAGCACCCACTGCCAGTTCCTGAACAGAGTCTCACTTGTGCGCAGCTCGGTCCTTCTCAGGTCCTTATTAAGAGCCCTCCTCTCATGTGAGTGAGGACGGTCAGAGAGCAGGAGCAGCACCCTCTCCGCCACTGCCCCAGCTCCCCCCCCTAAGCCCTGACCGAAGGCACAGGATGAGGCCACCACCTCTCCAGGTCTGGTCAACGCCTGAAGGGAAGGACCCGTTGGGAGCCACATGGGCGCTGCTATGGATTCGTGATGGGAAGAAAGGTGGAATGCCAATTTTAAAAACTCAGTGACGTCAATAGCAAAGGTCATCTGCTCATGAAGGTGGCTGGAGAAGGGCAGAAGTGTAGCTGCCCTCTGACAGTGCTGCTGAAACAATTAGAGCTTTGGAGTTTGCCTTTTATGGCCTCGCATTATTCTAAACTCACGCTGCAAACCCCCTTCGAGCGCTTTGGGGAAGGGTTGTGGCTCAGCAGAAGAGAGAGTGCCTGTTGCATACATATATTCCTGGCCCCTCCAGTTTCACAAGGGTCAGGGAGCAGGCAATGCAAAAGGCTTTTCTCTGCCTGAGACCCAGAAAGCCACAGCCAGTCACAGCAGGCAATCCCAGGCATCTTCCTGTGCTTCCAAGGTTGGCACCCTTGCTGAGGGTAAAGGGGGCAGCTCAGTGGTTGCCTGCAGAAGGTCCCAAGCCCAGTCTCAGGATCTCGGGGGGGGGGGGGCAGCAAAAGGACTCCTCTCTGCCTAAGGCCCCAGGCCGCTATGCCAGCTGAGCTAGACCAGCCTTTGCAACCTGCTGCCTTCCACACACAACTCCTGAAATCTGAAACATCAGCTGAGGTCGACTGGCGGGGGTTGTAGCCAAAAGCACCAGGCTAGCTTGGTACAGGGAACGTGGGTGGCCATGTGGTCTCAACCACTGAGCCTCTTTGGCTTGCCCATCAGGAGGTCGGCGGCTCAAATCCCCGTGACGGGGTGAGCTCCCGTTGCTCGGTCCCTGCTCCTGCCAACCTAGCAGTTTGAAAGCATGTCAAAGTGCAAGTAAATCAATAGGTACTGCTCTGGCGGGAAGGTAAACGGCGTTTCCGTGCGCTGCTCTGGTTCACCAGAAGCGGCTCAGTCATGCTGGCCACATGACCCGGAAGCTGTCTGCGGACAAACGCCGGCTCCCTCGGCCAGTAAAGCGAGATGAGCGCTGCAACCCCAGAGTTGGCCACGACTGGACCTAATGGTCAGGGGTCCCTTTACCTTTACCTTTAGCTTGGTACAAGGCAGCTCCCCAGTGCTTGAGAGCTGCAGGCAGGCATTAAACCACCTCCTTCGTGGGTGGCACTCCGAGACAGTGTCTCTCTTTTGGGTCATAAAACAGAATCATGGAATTGTAGGGTTGGAAGGGGCCCAAAGGGACATCTAGTTCACCCCCCTGAGATGCCTCCTGCAATGGGTCAAGTGGTGGTTCTTCTGACTAATGGCTTCCCAGTGGCCGCATGGCTCTGCCTTCCTCAAATGCAACAGCGCCCACACATTTCCACTGCTGTCCAGTCTCAGTCAGACCTTTCTCCACCTGGCAATTGATTCCTCCTAGATTCGCTGCACCACAGCCAATCCGTCCCTACGCCTCTCTTCCTCCTCCTCCCTCCCCTGCTGGAGGAAATGCTTTGAATCCAAACCAGCACTTTCCCCTCGGCAGACCCTTCAGCGGGTGGCGGGGGAGGCTCCCTGTAGAATTACAACAACCCTCTTTGAAGGCACCAATCAGCTGGCTGCTACAGAAAGTGCATCTTCAAAGGAGGCTGCTGTAACCACTAATCAGCTGTCCGTGAGACTTCCGCTGAACGATGGCAGGTGCCAATCATCTGGTGCCTCTGTGACATCAGGGGACTGACTTGTGAGGGTTCCCATCTGCTTTTCGGAGTTGGCCTGCAAGGGGTAGGGAAGGGAAGGATCTGACCCACCAGCCAGACCTAGCTCTCCACCCCGCCGTGGGCTCTATCCTTATCTGTACGGGGCTCTGGGTGAGGCACCTCAGCTCTGCAGCAACCTGGAAACTGAGGATCGGTACAGAGAACAGATTTTTAAAAGCAGGGTAACTTTACGGAGACTTCAGTTTTACACTCTGGACAAGCACATATGTATAGATCCCTTGGTTTTCCATTCATTTTCTTCAAAAAATACCAAATACCATGGGTTGACTCTGGAAAGAGAAGGGTCTTCCTTTGCCCTGAAAGGGGAGTCCCCCCAGCCATCTTCTGGCTGTCTGAGAGATTGCAGCTGTCAGGCTGCAACAGGAACAGGGGGCAACTGACATGGGGGGGCAGGGAGAGAAGGAAGGGGCTGCTTCCCTCTTGGAACCAAAGTGCTCACCAATAAACCTTGAATGTCCAGGGGGCACAAAGAGCCGGTTTATCAGCCTGGCACTGACAGCCACCCAAGGCGCACCCCGGGGGCCCACACACCCCAAGTCCGAGGGGATGGCTTCTCTCCTCCCCAGGCGAGCCACGTGGCAACCCCACCTCCGCTTGGCAGGCACTTGCCTCCTCATCCTCCTCTTCGTCTTCGACATCCAAGATCCCAGAATCCTGCTCGGACGTGGGGCTCGTGCTTTTGACCTCTGGCTCCGATCCTGCAGAAGCATCCTTCTTGAACCGCCGACCACCAGCTTTCGAGGGCTGAGACACAACATTGCCCAGGTTCCTTTGCTGCTGGGCCTAAAAAGCACAAACATTTGGGGAAATTAAGTCCTGCCGCCATCTTATTTCAGAACGGGTGCTTGTGCCCCAAACGCCACGCAACCAACTCCTGCATTTACCTACCATTTCTAACCCGCCCGGGAGGCTGTGCCGTTGCATCAATGGCGCCTCCTTCCACAAATCATCATCCTAAGCCCAGCGCCTTTGCCAGACTGATCGGTTTACAGCCAGCTGCCTTGAGGATGGCCCGGCAGCCATGTGGCAGCTGTCACCGGATGCATTAAGGACCAAGAGTTACTTTGCTTTTGGATGTGTTCCCCTTTTCATCCCATGTCAGTAAAAGCCTCCCACATCTGGACCCCAGAGATCCATGGAAGCATTCTTCCTGCAGCACCCTGGGAAACCTGAATTGCGCGCAGTTGATTGACGCCGCCTGCAAAATGTATTCCGCCAAGATGCTCAGATCAGGATTACCCCAAAGGCTCAGCCTGACCGGGGGGGGGGCAACCTGGCAGGACAAGGCCCTCCCCCCTCCTCCCGTTTCCCCAAATTAGTTTGTAATCCTAATGTTTTAATCTGTAGGAAGCCCAGGACAAGGGGGCGTTGGGGCAGGACAAGCCTGCAAGGAGCTGTGGGGGTGGGAAATTTCATGACTTTCCTTCTTTTGTTTTTTAATGGAGGAGAAACATGCCATTGAGCTCTGCAGCTCAACTGACAGCCTGAAAGGGAGCAGGGATTTTCTCGTTAGATAACACCATATCCATGACAGAAAGGAAAATCCACCAGCCTCAAATGTGCATGTGTGCACTGACAGAGTCTACATAGATGTGACTGGAAGGGGATTAGGATGCAGAGACAGTCTTCAAAAGCCCAGCTTGGAGGGAGCCGAAGGGGGCAAGCCCCACACTTCACTCACATCTGAAACAGCTGGCTGCAGCACTGCACTTTAGGATGCTGTACAGGGAGAGGGCAGTGGGAGGGAGAGACTTAAAGCTGTGCCCGCAGGAATCCCATGGTTGCAAGGGGCCTTGAGGGTCCAGGACTCCGCTGCTGACCACCCCATCCCACCCAGGGCCCTCCCTCCCTGATGCCCTGCTCTCCAAAATGGGAACAGAGTGGGCATGACCAGAAGCAAGGAGGGCTGGCTGCAATCCCAGCAGCCCTCCCAGGGCAAGGGAGCAAAGGATTCCCCATGCAAAGGGAGCAGGTGTCATTCAGCCACAGCCAGAGGAGATGGCACAGCTTGGAGGCAAGAAGACCAAGCAGTCCCTTGCAACCACACAGCATAAAACCCTCGAGGGGTCAGAGGCAGGAGCAAATCTCTCCTCCTGTTGATCAAAGTGCTGCCCCTGGAACAGGGCAGGCGGAGTAAAGTGTGAGGACTACAAAGGCAAAATGAGCATCTTTGAACAGACTAGAGGTTTTGCAGGCCTTGGAACCCCACTGACGCCTTCATCGCACCAGGATCGTCACAGTAAAATGTTCTCATATGAGGAGAATGAAGCAGCTTTTGATAGTATGTGGGTGGGTGCAAGCAGGTTCCTGCAAACCCACAGAAATAACCAACAGCCACAAGATCAGGGCGAAATCACCCAGGGTGCAAAGGGAGGGGGGCATGAGAGCTTTCACTGCAAGGTACTAGTGAAGACAAATCTTTAGCTGTTCCACACACTGGAGTCGCACTGAAGTCAAAGAGGACTTAAGCGTTCCCAAACTCCGCCTGGAAGTCTGCCCGAAATCTAACGGCATTCTCAGAGGTCAAAGTCAGTGCGAAAACACGTCCAGTCCAGATGGAGAGACCGTGCGGGACCCTGGGCAGCCAAGTCCCTTGTGTCACGGCACAGCGCTGACCTCTAGTGGCAAAATGCGGCAGGCTCTCCTGCAACCAGTTCCCCCTTTATGCAACACACGCACTCAAGTCCACACAGACGGGGGTCCTTCTGCCCTGCCAAAAATCAGGGCGGGGGTGGGCTGCCCTTGCCCCTGGAGCTCTGAGCAGCCTCTCTCCATCTTACCTTCCTGGCCCCACTGCCTCCTGCATCCTTCGATTCTGTCACCACCCAAGCCCCTCCTGCTCTCAAGAGCATCTCTCGGTTCTCCTTCACTACCCCTCCATGTGGCCCTCTCTCCCAGCAGTGCCACAAGGCTCTGCCCTGGCTGGCTGCACATCCCCAGGTCCACTTCAGGGAGAGGACGTGGCTGCTCAGAGCCCTGAGCAACCTGGGAGCAGCTCTCCCGACACCCGCCTGACCCTGGGCTCACATCTGCAGGGGAGGCCCTTCTTCTGGCCCCGCCAAAGGGGCAGGCGCACTGTGCTGTGGGCAGGGACGGGGTCTTTGATGTGATGGCACTCCAGCTGCGGACGTCCTTCCTCTCCCTCTCCCAATATATGGCAAGCACCGGGATTGCTGAAGAGGCCCCTGTTCACCCAGGCCTTTGTAGGGGTCCACGCTGAAGAGAACATCTATGGAGCAATGTCTGGTTTTACGCATTGTGATACTGGTTTTGATGTTTTTTATTGTATCAATGGGTTTTTTTTATTGCAGCCCACCTTGTGTTCATATTCTGATGAATGGAGGGCTAGAAATGCAGCTAAATAGCTACAGTCAAACCTTGGTTTCTGAACGCCTCTGTTATCGTACATTTCGGCTCATGAATGCCAAAAACCCGGAAGCAAATACCCTGGTTTTCGAATGCTTTTCAGAACCCAAACGTCCGACGCAGCTTCCACTTGAGTGCAAGAAGCTCTTGCAACCAATCGGAAGCCGTGCCTCGGTTGTCAAACGTTTTGGAAGCCGAACGGTCTTCCAGAATGGATTACATTTGACAACTGAGCTTTGACTGTATTCAATGAATAAATAAAGGGTTGGATTGGGTGACTCTCAGGGCCTCTTTCAACTCTACAATTCTATGATTCTATGAACCTCGGCCATCTCCCTTCTGCTCTCATCCACAACCTAAAATGAAACCCCCAACGACATCCCACCCCCTGCTCACGACTCTTGCCTCTTCCTTCCCTCCCATTGCCATTCCCGGCATTGCTGCCAATATTCAGACTGTGTAACCTCCTTGGGGCAGAGTCTGTCCTCATTGCTTGAGCTCCTCCGCAGCAGCCCAGATGCAATCAATGGATGACAACAACAATAGCAATGTGCAAAGGGCATCCTATACGCTGCACTCTTCCAAACGTTTTGAAGGAAATCAGTGCACCTCACCCTAAACCTGCTCAGGTCAGGGTTCCTCACCCTCCAGTATTTAGGAATGGCCCAACCTCCACCAGCACCACCACAGGCACACGCACATAATTTTATGATGTTTTCAGAAACATCCTAAAATCGAAGTGCTCTCAATTAGGGGCGAACCAGAAGGGTCTTTGGCATGGGTAGGCAAACTAAGGCCCGGGGGCCGGATCTGGCCCAATCGCCTTCTCAATCCGGCCTGTGGACAGTCCGGGAGTCAGTGTGTTTTTACATGAGTAGAATGTGTGCTTTTATTTAAGATGCATCTCTGGGTTATTTGTGGGGCATAGGAATTCGTTCTTCCCCCCCCAAAAAAAAATATAGTCCAGCCCCCCACAAGGTCTGAGGGACAGTGGACTGGCCCCCTGCTGAAAAAGTTTGCTGACCCCTTGTCTTTGGCATCTACAGATTCCTCTTGAGGAATCCTAATAGGAGCCCCTTGTGAAGCCCTCTGATTACACCCCTCCAGGGGAGAAGGGTACCAGTTCCTTCTTCTGAGACTCAAGCGACTCGGGCAAACTTCTAAGCGCAGCATTCACAACTTGCACCTCAGCTCACAGCTTCATCAGCCCCAATGATATTTCAGTTTTCCGAAAGTCAGAAGCACTTGGGGAAAGTTTGCTGCCAGTGCACAGCTGGTCAGAGCACCCAAAGCGAGTTGCTCACTATCCTCCTTGAGAGTTGGACAGGTCAGTTCTGCATACGCATCTCTTTTCCATTATGTTTCCATATTGTTCTGCAATTATTTTTCCTGCTTAAGTACACATTGCAGACCAAAATGCTTTGGAGTTAAAGTGTTAGACTATATAGATGGGCAACTGTAACTTTATTGCTATTAAGAGATTTCAAAACTGCATTAAAAAAAAAATCCAGGATAATTCAAATTATCTTTAAAGATATTTTAAATTCAGGTTTTTTTTTAAAAAAAAACATATTTCTTATTGTTCTTTGTTGCCAAAGCAATACAAGGTTACATGAAACTCAGATATAAAATGCACAATGAAATGTTTGATGCCTGCTTAAAAGTTTTTTGTTCAGGGCAGCCTACATAAGCATGTAATTTTATTATGTCAGTTTATTTTTTAAAACCCGTGAGTTTATCAATATTTTGATAATTTTATTATGTCTGTTTTTAAGGTCTGTTTTTATTGCTATTTTAATGAATATTTTATACTATTTTATGTAAACTGCTTAGAGTTTTTTATTGTGTACTTATTGCTGTTATTTTATTTAGCAAGATTTTTATACCACAATAAAACTATAATGCTGCAAAATATGCATTTCATATGCATTTTGCTACCTTTTTCAGAGCCAAGAACTGTTTTTGCAAAATTCAGAGAACTTTGTTCAGATCCCCAGGCAAGTCCAGAAAAGACAAATCGTTGGTTCAGTTAAAAATGCAGACCTAAGAACCCTTGAGCGTCCCTGTGCCCTAGGAATCGTTTTTCACCAAGTTCTGTCTTCTACATTATTTCCCCTCATTCAGACATTGGAAAGCCTAGGTCTAAACTTATTAGTTAGTTTCCATACCTTCCTTCAGCCTAAGACCACAGAGAAAAAAGAGAAAAACACAATGATATGCAGCATAAGAACAAGCAATAACCCCGTCACACACAGTTTAAAAGGTCATAGATTGCTTTTTAGCCAAAGGCATGGGAGAAGAGGAAAAGCTTGTGTGGTATTTAAAGATATGCAACAAAGGTGCCACAAACAGGGGGGCCACCACAGGAAAGGCCTGTTCTCCTGTTGCCACCCTTTGGACTTCTCATGGAGGAGGCCAAACGGGCTCCATGAGGCAGGAGAGGGCACTCAGGGGCGATTGGGTTAAGAGCCCAAGCCATATGGATGCTCCAAAGGTCGACCAGGGCTTAGACAGGAGCACCAGTCGTATCAGCCTGAAAACCCCCCAGAGCTGTCTGGAAACCCATTGGATCCATCAGGCTCGAGGGACACACCATCCTAATAGGTCCCTCGCCTCTGCAGAGGGAGAAAGGTGCTGAAAGCCTAAATCTCAACAGGACTTAGTTGTGGATTGTAGAAGAGAAGGGGGAAGAACCAGGATAAGTTTTACTACCTAGAGCTGGCATGGCCAAACTTGGTCCTCTAGATGTTTTGGGACTACAATTCCCAGCATCCCTGACCACTGGTCCTGTTAGCTAGGGATGATGGGAGTTGTAGTCCCAAAACATCTGGAGGGCCAAGTTTGCTCATGCCTGACCTAGAGGGACCAGGATGTCAATCACTAACCAGCCTTTCTCCATGTGTTCCCTCAATCTGACAGTCAGAGGGTTATTTTCTTCCACTTGCACCCTGCCTTCTGCCATCCTGGAACCCAAGTGACTAAGTCCCATAGAATGTGAGCGCCCCATGATTAACCTCTCCACCTCCTCATGACCAAGCCCCAGGCGCCAAGCAGCCCGCCATCTCGTCTCCCTCCAAGAGAAGACTTCCCTGCACAACTTGTGGTTTGTGCCCTCCTAACTGAGACCAGGCGACAGATTCCCCTACAGCCATTTCTGGAAAAGCTCCATGGGAGGAGATTCCAGAGCCCCAGCTAAGTAGATGGAACTGCACAGAACAACCCAGTCTCTAGGCAAAGGCGGGCAGGCAGGGAGGCAGGCGCTGTTAGCTCCTCCAATTTGGATGGAATTACCAGGGGTTCGGTTTCCCCTCCTGCAAGATCTCAGCCCAGAAGGAAAAGGCTAGCGGAGGTGTGCCGCTCAGCCACGAAGGACCCCCACACCCCCACCGCACCCCCAAGCCCTTTACCGTTATGGATTTGGGAAGGAAGCTCTCTGCACTGTAATTGACACTGCACATAAAGAAAGAAAAATGACCTGCCCGGCCGGCACATTTCGATTCTCCGCGTTCTGTTTCGCATAAAGGCATCTGCCAGGCGCCCAATGGAGAGGCACACTTGGAAGCCACATCAAAGCCCAGCGATGCTCCACTCCCCCCCCCCCCGAAATCAGAGGAACCTCGGGAGGGAGGAGGACCAGAAAACCTTTACCTTTTGGTGTGGTTTACATGAAAGGCAGCCCTTTTCCTTTTCAACTATTGGGTAAAAGCAGCCATCTCACAGAGGGGCAATCAATCTGAAGCAAACCCCCCACCCCACCCCTTTTATTGTCCTCTGCAAGCGGAGGGTGTCAAGAGAGCCCTGTCTGGTTCCAGCACCTTGAGCAATAACGCCAAAAGGTGCCTGGGCCACGTACCTCCCATCCCCTCCGTTTACGGCTCTTTTCATTCCCTCGCAGGGCCAGCCGAGGGTCAGTCCTAGTCTGGGAGTATAAGACACAGCACTGGGTGGGGGGATGCCATTCACATGGTTTGCAGGCATCAGGCCCCAGGGTTGAGCCCCCAACATGGTGAGCTAAAGCGATCCTCCAACAGCCCAAAGCACTCCCTGGCCGGACTTCCTAAAGGGCATCTTCCGGGCTGGCAGCACTAACTTGAGCAGCGTGGCGTTCAGAAGCAGCTCCCAGTGCTCTCAAAAGAAGAGGGCAAAAGCAGGAGCTTTAGACTCAGTTTTAGGGGTGAAGGGACATGGGTGGCACTGTGGGTTAAACCACAGAGCCTAGGACTTGCCGATCAGAAGGTCGGCGGCTCGAATCCCTGCGACGGGGTGAGCTCCAGTTGCTCGGTCCCTGCTCCTGCCAACCTAGCAGTTCAAAAGCACGTCAAAGTGCAAGTAGATAAATAGGTATCGCTCCAGCGGGAATGTAAATGGCGTTTCCGTGCACTGCTCTGGTTCGCCAGAAGCGGCTTAGTCCTGCTGGCCACATGACCTAGAAGCTGTACACCGGCTCCCTTGGCCAGTAAAGCGCGATGAGCGCCGCAACCCCAGAGTCGGCCACGACTGGACCTAATGGTCAGGGGTCCCTTTACCTTTACCTTAGGGGTGAATTTAAAAAGGGGGGTATGTTGCTGAAACCCGCCAGCCTGCCTCTTGCCATGGCCCCCCCAAACCAGCTGAGAAGGATGCAAATATCTGGAGCCCATTGGGGGAAGCAGGCAGGAGCTCTCTGAATCTGGGCAGTGCTGAAACCAGGCCATGAAAGTGTGAGGTGAATGTCAGCGCTCTCCGGCAACGGCTGTGCGGCTTCACTCCGTAAAAGTAGCGGTTGATTCAAAACACCGCGCCACTCACCCCACGTCGCTTCGGATCCCCGAAAAAGGGTTTCCCTGCGAGTAGGGGAGGCGCTCCTGGTGTCAGCCGAATCCCACGTTCCCAGGCTTCCTCCGCCTGGGATTTTTAAAGGGTCTCCGCCTTCGCCGCGGCGGCAAGACCCGATTTTCACAGAGCGGGTTCCTCTCGGTCAGAGGAACTCCGCCATTGCCGATGGCGCTAACCCGGAAGTCCCCCCCCCCCCCAAAAAAAAACCAGCTGAGAAGGATGCAAATATCTGGATCCCATTGGGGGAAGCAGGCAGGAGCTCTCTGAATCTGGGCAGTGCTGAAACCAGGCCATGAAAGTGTGAGGTGAATGGGGTATGGGGACAAAAAGTTCCACTCCCTTAACCATTCTGCTACAAGTCACCCGCTTTCAGATGACTGTCTCTGGATTGTGCAGCAGAGACGATGCTTTAACACTGCCTGCTTCACCATGAATGAGCTGCGCCGGGTCTTGCGATGTGCGCTGCTGCTGCTGCCACCACCAACTCTCCCTGCCACGCTTGGCTGCTGGGCTCCCAACTGGGCCCCTGATCAAAAGCTGCCACCAGCTCCTTCCGTTATTCTCTTTTTCTGATCTCTCACCAGAAGAAACGGCCTTAACAAGCAGCGCCGGAAGGACTCCTGGTTTATTGCAGCGCTGAGTGCAAGCAAATGTCTCCGCTCTCCTGTCACTTCCACATGCTGAAGTCCCGTCCCCCCCCCCCAGCACACACAGAGAGAGTTTACTCTCAATCTGGGCAGCTAATTGGCCCTTTCCTGATGAGCCCAGAGATAAGGCACGGCAGCCCTGGAGGACGAGGAAGATTTATTAGGGCTGAAGGCTCTCCGTAGCTCTCATCGGTGGTTTTGATTAGTTCCTGAGAGTCTGCCGCTGCCACAATTGTTTTATAGAGCCCTCTAATGGACTGAGACGCGGAACTTTAAAATACCGTTTCACAATATCCCTCGCAATGGAATACATATTCCTTAAAACAATATTACAGAAAGCAGGCTGGCTGCAGAGGAGAGAGGAGAAAGTTAATAAAAAACGACAGTGCCGTTGGGCCTCTGCCAGAAACGCATTTGAAAGTTATAAAATCCTTCCAAGATCAGATAAGAGGGGTATTATGAAGGCAAGGTGTAAACTCAGCACACTGACATGGCTCCTGGCTCACGTTTTAACTAAAATCCAGCCACGCATCTGGACAATCAGGGACTATTATCTGGTGATCAAGGGGGGGCTTGATGCTCCCATTGTACTTAAAATACTTTATAATCATGTTTTTCCATCGAAAAGTGGCTCCTGGAGTGGTTGATAAATATAAATAGGACAGTCTCTGCCCTCAGAGTATAAGAGGCATGACACAAGAGGAAAAAGGGCTTGGAAAGGAGGAGGGAAAAGGATGCCACTCGTTCTTTGATACAGAACTAATCACCAGGTGGAGTGGAAGGGGCTCCCGGAGAGAAGGAGCCAGAAGATGCTGGTCCCTCAGCTGACGGAGTGTCTGTCTTGCAGTCCTGTCCCTGCTATGGCCTGATGGAATAGATGAGGCTTAGATTGTTTGGGGTTCATGTGCGGCGCAGGGTGTCTCTCATGTCTGTTGGGGGAATGGATCCAGAGATACTGAAATTTTCCGTCTATAAGATGCCCCCACGTATAAGACTCCCCCCCCCCATTTCTGCAGACTCAATTTTAAGAAAATGAGGGGAGATGGCCCAAAGTTGTTGAGCTTCTCCCCCCCACGCAGCTGCGGGCAGGAAACACTCCCGAGATCGTTTCCCGCTCGCTGCGGCATTGGGGGGAGTTGCGCTCCTGCCAATCAGCTGGCTGGTGGGCGCGCCACTACTCCTTCTCTCCCCCCCCCCAATGCCACTATCTGTGTACTGGACAACCCAAGTTTTGTGACACAATTCCTGAGTCGAAAAATCTCATCTAATACACAGAAAAATACGGTACATTTCATTATAAGACAAGCTGGAGGGCATGGGCAGGGCTTGAGGAAGTCTCTCCCCACCTGGCCACAACAGCGCCAGATATTGCGTCCCTTCCAAGAAAGGGGGGGGCTGCACACTCTTTAAACACTGTATTAAGAAGAAAAAAACATCGGCACTAAAGATAAAGCTGCAGTTAATTTCAGGACTATAATAAGCGAAACAGGCAAAGAATATCCCTCACTGTTCAATGTGCTTTTCTTTTCTAGTAAAGGACAGTGTTCCTTCGTTAATCCTTGCATAATTTCCAAGATTTGATGGAACTGCATAAACAAACTGGACCTTTTTTGTCAAGGTCGGAGTATTATTCATTCTCCCCAACTCTTGCCACTATTATCACGTGTGCCAGCAATTGTGACTGACTGCATACTATGCTATTTTTATGTAGCTGCTCACAGGAGGGTGAGAGGTTAAAGTTTCATATTCAGTTCTGTGGTTCTATTTAGAACCAGATCAAAAAAATAAAAAATAACTCCGTTCCCTCTCAGGGGCTCCCCCACCACATGTCCAATAAGGTCTCCAGGATGCCCAGGCCACTGGGAGCATTTGAAATTCTACTTCGTTGGCTGAATACATTCTGCTAAATGACAGGCACTACTTAAGTCACATGAAAGGAGAGCACACAGTGATCCTTTTTTAAAAAAGGAGGGCACTCTTGTGGAAGACCCATGCCACGGGATGGAGGGGCAGTCCTTGGAAGGCGCCCCCTTCACAGTGCAATTCCTCACGCTTTACATGCCATTTTAATGCCCACCCACCAGTCTGCAAAAAATCTTCAAGAGCTCCTCACAATCCCTTTTTGTTCTTGCCCCCAGCATAGTTTGGTGTCACCTGCTCATTCCTAACTCCAGATCATATAGGAACAAATTAAAAAGCACAGGCCCCACTGAAAATGCTTGGGGATAACCAGAGAACCAACATGCTTAAGTTGCCCCAAACCTGGATCTTGGCCCACGGGAATTCTCCTTTTTGTACACCTAGATTTTTCCTTGCCACCAACATGGGATTCCCATCTTCTTACATCCCTCCATTATGAGAATCTCCTACTCTTTGTTTCAACCAGTTACTAAGAAGAGAAGCCCGCGGCTTATCCCATGACATCCCCTTTTCCTCCGATGCCTCCTGTCTCCTCTTGTCTCGTGTTTTTAGACGGAGCGTTAGCAGGCAGGAGCTTGTGGTTTGCTTTTTATTTTGCACAGTGTCTAGTATGTATTAGGCACTTTTATAAATAATAAATTTTGTTGATGGATGATGATGACTGCTAAGTTTACTCAGGAGCCTTTGGTGAGGATCTCTGTCCAAATGCATTTGGAAGTCTGAGTACATAATGGCTACCAGATCATCCTGTCCATGTGTCTGTTGACACTCTCAAAGAACTCCAAAGGCTTGAGGAAGCACAGCTTCTTTTTGCAAAAGTCACCCTTAATCTCCGCAGCTGTGATGTCTATCTGGTCCAATATTGTGTCCTCTGAATTTGGAACCCAAGAGTTTTCCTACCCCGTGACCAAAGATCCAAGGAGCTTATGCATGTGGGAGCTTATGCATCAACAGAAGGACAGGGAACCTCTGGGGGCCTCCACAAATTGCTGGACTACAACTCCCATCATCCCTGACCATTGACCACACCAGCTGGGGCTGAGGGAAGCTGAAGTCCAACAACACCTGGAGAGTCTCCACAGGTTCCCCATCTCTGACTGACAGTGCATGCCCTTCTACCACATCTGCACTTAACGCTAAGTGCCCCTTGCCCATGCTCTGCCCATTTGTCCTCTAGGCAGGGGGAACTTCCTCTTATCCAGACATCCCTCTGCCACCTCTTCAGAAGACTGAGGCTAAGATCACCCCACCAAGATCAATGTTCCTCTATACAAGCTCCCTCTCCTTTTTAGTTTCTGCATTCTTCAGAACGGAATCCTGACACCAGCCAGCGGAAGCGTCCCTGCCCATCGCTGCTTGTCCTTCCCCTCTTCCTTCTCCCCATTCTATCAAAGCCTCCTTTGTTCTACCCTGGTAATCCCATGCTAGAAAAAATCCCCCAGATCCACCTGTCACCACTTCCCTTTCATCCTTCAACTTCTCCCTGCCTTTTCCAGCTTCGTGTATCATATCATTTCCCCACATCTTGCTATAAGCTTCCCAGCAAATATTCTACCCCATTCCATGGTTGCACTGGCTGGAAACTTTGGCTTGTCCACCTGAGCGAATGCCTTCCAAAGTTAAACTGTGGAACTCCTTCCCACAGGAGCCAGGGATAGCTCCCAAGATATTGATAGCTACAAGCCATGATGGCTACTGCTCTGCCTCACCATCTGATATGCTTCTGAGTACCAGTTTCCAGAGCCAAAGGAAGGGACAGGGCTCGAATCCTGCTTGGCCAGTATGAGAAGAGGGTGCTGAACTGGAAAGGCCACTGGCCTGATCCTGCAAGCTCTTCTTACATTCTTACTAGCTGGCCAGCAAACATTGGGGATCAGTTCTTTGCACATTGGAGTTCCCAATTTTAAACCGAGTGACTGAGTGAATTGCTGTGCTGAGAGCACTGTGCTCATGGGCACATTTTTATGCCTGGCTGTGGGAAGCTTCTTTCCCCTTCTCTCTGCCGTGGGAAACCCATGGGAGAAAATCTAGTGTTCTGCAAAAAGACAAAAGCAAAAACCCCTCTCCCCTATTTCAAGAATGGGTGTACAGTTCTATCATACACGATCGTCTCATACCAGACGGCATTATTAAAAACACTCCACATTCTCCATTCAGTAGATAGGGTGCCACAGAAAGACAAAGGGAACTTATATAGTTAATTATGCTGAACTGTGAGCAGCTAACATGGAACATCTTGTTTCAAGTTAGCTTCATTAGTATTATTATTAGAATCTTTTCCATGTACAGCATGCTTAACAACGCTTATTGAAAGTGGCTCCAGGCAGTTTACAGTCTTTCCTCCTAAGTTTTTAGGTATTTATTGCCATTTCTAAATTCTTTTACAAAAGAGAAAATAAAACATATGGTTAGACATAATCAGAAAGCTTATGTTTCCAAAACATTATGAAGACAGTGTTGCAAAATACTGCTGCTACCTATTTAGTCCTTATCAAGCTTTAAATAGGTCTGTTTTGTGACCTGATATTACTAATGAGCTCCTCCTTGCTCCTATTTTAAGGCTGCCTCAGTGCATTGACTCCCAAGGAAATAGAAAGATGAACAAAGCCGGAGTGAAGGGGAACCAGGACAAGATCCCTAGGAAAATCTTATCCCCAGGCAGCCAAAGTGACTCTTGCTCTCTATGCAAAGCACATGGTTCCAGAATATACAGGTGCCTTCCTCCTTGCCAAGGTGTGCCCTTAATTCACCCTTCCTAGAGCCCCTGAAAAGGAAATCTCCATGCCTGTGTCAACCACAGGTGAAACACATGAACACCCATCAGTACCCATCAAGGTTTGAGACCTCCAGATACATTTTCCACACAGAATGGAACCCTTCAAACTGAAAGATTTTGTTGTTGTTGTTGTTAAATTGAATCTGACAAAAAGTCGCTGATCCAGTCTAAATCGCATGTAATTAATTGACCTTTCTCATTTCGGTGATAAACCACATGAGATTATTTGAATCTTTGACTCATGTCACATCCCTAATTCCCCATAAGGTATGCGGGTGGCGTGGTGGTCTAAACCACAGAGCCTAGGGCTTGCTGATCAGAAGGTTGGCGGTTCGAATCCCCGCAACGGGGTGAGTTCCCGCTGCTCTGTCCCAGCTCCTGCCAACCTAGCAGTTCGAAAGCACAAAGTGCAAGTAGATAAATAGGTACTGCTGTGGCGGGAAGGTAAATGGTGTTTCCGTACACTCTGGTTTCCGTCAGTGTGTTCTGTTGTGCCAGAAGCCATTTAGTCCTGCTGGCCACATGACCTGGAAAGCTGTCTGTGGACAAACGCTGGCTCCCTCGGTCTGACAGTGAGATGAGCACCACAACCCCATAGTCGCCTTTGACTGGACTTAACCGCCCAGGGGTCCTTTACCTTTACCTAATTCCCCATATTGAGAATCCCATACATATTTCTGCTGTGCACCACGACTCCTGCCGAACATGTGCCCATCCTCTGCATGTAGAGTCAAGGACTTGTGCAGACGGATTCCGCATCGCCTTCAAAGCCAGGCATCTTGTTTGTCAAGAGCAACAGCACTTCATTTGTGGTCATCAAGTATGGGCTGTTTCGAAAGCCCTCCCTGCTCCTCTCCAGGATGGTTGAAAAGTTAGTCACTTTCCTCCTCGAAAACATGCAAACAACAAACATGCCAATTTCCACCCTCCCCATTTCTGTGGCTTTCTGCAAACCGAGTAAGAGTCCAAGAGACAATCACATCTAATGCTGAAGGAAACTAGAAAACAGCAGTGTTTCGCATAGAAAGCCAGGTAAGCCGGCATTACTCTGGCCATCAGCCCCACATTCCACAATCAAATATGCTTTCCCCCCATGCTCTGCAACAAACACTACATGCACTCCTTCGAAAACAGAGGATGTGGCTGCCTTCAAAGGGACACCCAGGCCTGCAAACGAATAGCATCCTTTTTGGAAGCAGGCTAGGTGACGCTCAGGGTTCTATTTCCCTAAACCACAAATGGGGAATGACCCCATTCCACACAGCCCTATATAGCATAGAGGCCTTTTAAGAGTTGTTTGCATGCCTCTTTTTTCTCCCAAAGGAGCAGGTTCATAGCCTGTGAGTGTTCCTGGATCCATCTCTCTTGCCAGAGGCCCAGATGACTGCAGTGGCTAAAAGAGTCTTTTACCAGCTTTGGCTTGGAAGACAGCTGCAGCCATATCTGGACCAAGACAGCCTGACCACTGTCGCCAATGCACTGGTAACCTCCTAGATGGATTACTGCAATGCACTTTACGTGGGGCTGCCCTTGAGGTTGGCCTGGAAGCTGCAGCTGGTGCAAAATGTGTCCGCTCAACTGCTCCCTAGGGCAGAATATTGCCATCGTATTACCTCTCACCCCTTATAAACCAAACTGAACGCTACTGCAGGAAAATGCACCCTACAGATACCATCTCATCAGAAGGTCCATTCTACACAAGGTCAAAACTGGGCCTACAGTGTGGTGGCACCTCCCCTTAGGATCTCCCTTCCCATCACATGTCAGGCAGGAACCATCTGCTCCCTGCCTGCTGCAAGGCTTCTCTTCCAGCAAGCTATCCAAGTGGATACTTCTTCCCCACTTGGTATATGTGTTGGGTTTGGTGGTGCTTTACCTGTTTTTTAAATATGCACTTGTTTTATTTATGTTTTTACTGCATTGCGAAATCACTTCGAGATGCTTCATAGGAAGCAATCCAGAAATGCAATAATTATAAATAAAAAATAATATCCAGTTTGCCACATGGCATCCCATGTTTCAAAGAAGTCTTTACAATGCCAACCGCTTCATGAATTACCAAAAAAAGAGAAAACCCACCCAGCAGAACTTGTTTCCATTCTGACAGACCAATGCATTCCAGGATTTCAAGGAGCTTAGCAAAGGTACATTTGACCTCTCTCACTTTCAAACTCAAAGCATCCAGGTGTTAACTTGCATTTAAAGACTGCAGAACTCTTAACTACATACAAAATGCCAAAAGAAACATCTCCTTCAGAAATTGTCGTTTGAAAATTAGCCCTGCTACTTCTGTCTAGTAAAACTTTTATAACCATCTTACATGTGGCTCTCAGCTATAAAACACGATTGGAAGAACAACACCACGGACTATATTTCATCAAGTGGAGTTTTCAGCCGGCTTTGCCTGGTTCCTATTATTCTCTTTCTCTCTCTCCTTCTCCCTCTTTTCAATTTAAGTTTACTGGCTAATTTTATGGAAACAAATAAAGAGACCTACACATTATAGATGTAATAAGGACAAAAGCATAACTCTGAAAGTACCACAAGTCAAGCCCCTCCGCTTTTCCAATTTTAATTTATGAGCCATAAACCTCCCGTGTGCTGGCGGCTCTTGCCTTTCTGGATTCCCTCCAGTGAATGGCACAAATGGCGGCCAGGTGTGCGTCTCAAAGGCAGGTGCTGAACTCAACTACGCTGGGCGCCTAAGAAGAGGCGCAGGAGGGGGAAGCTTCGCCCGCAGCCAGAACAAATACCTGCTGCTTGTCACTTCTCAAGCTGGACCTCATGGGGAGAAGCGGAACTTTTCACCTTGGCGCAGAGCTTGCAGCAGTGGCCGTAACCCAGAATGTCTGGCACACTGAAGGCACCATCCAACACACAGGTAGGCGGGTGCACATGGTGTCCACATAAATATGGCAGGCTCAGCTGCGCCTCTTCAAGCAGCTTTAAGAAAAAAGCGCAAGACGTTTTTGTCTTGCGAAGCAAGCCCATAGGGAAATTCGTCTAGCGAAGCAACGCAAAACCGAAAAACCCTTTCGTCTAGCGAGTTTTTCGTCTTGCGAGGCATTCGTCTTGCAGGGCACCACTGTACATGGTGGAGCCAGCTAGAGGTCTCCTGCTTCATAGCCTCACTCATAGCAATGCCTACGCAGGGCTTTACCTTCTCTTCCGGAACACAGCCACAAAGCCACCAAAAATTCTACGTACAAATCTCTTCCCAAAATCTTGATTTTTTTTATGTTTAGCTGTCCTATACAGTGGTAACTCTGGCTATGGATTTAATTCATTTTGGGCTGCCATGCACACCCTGAAAAATCCGTAACTAGAGGCGCCGCTTCTGCATATGCGGCAAAATCCAGAAGTATACACTTCCAGGTTTGCCGTGGCCATAACCCGAAGATGCCGTAACCTGGAGGTTACAATACGATACGATACAATACAATATCTTTATTGTCATTGTCCCGTACAGAACAATGAAATTGAAAAATCTACATAAGACATTCGAAACCCCCTAAAAACTCTGAAATCCCATTTTAAAATATAGTATACTCCTATAGAAACTCCTTATACTGTGTTTAAAACCAGAATTGCATTTGCGTAGAAACTGTTTCTCAGACGGCTAGTCCTGGTCTTTATAACCCTGGACCTTCGTCCAGAAGGCAGAAGCTGAAAGAGATCATTTCCGGGGTGTGCACTATCCTGCGCTATCTCTGCAGCTTTCTTATGGCACCTGGAAGCATAGATTCGATCCAAGGTGGGAAGAGTGCACCCAATTATTCTCTCCGCAGTCTTTACCACCCTGGACAGCATTGTTTTTTTCCTGGCCATGCAGCTCCCAAACCACACGCACAGACCATATGTTAATACACTCTCCACAGTACAATGGTAAAATGCCATCAACAGGTCCTTTGAGAGATTGTTTTTCCGGAAGATTCTCAGAAAATATAACCTCTGCTGTGCTCTCTTCACCAGGTCTTTGCTGTTTTCTCCCCAGGTTAGGTCATCTCTCACGCAACACGAGGTACCACTCTAAGTACTTTTATCCCACTATTGCCCAGACCTCCAGCTTCCAGAAGCTTAACTAGGACTCTATCTATCTATCTATCTATCTGGCCCTGACAATCGATCTGAATCCTGACAAGACAGAAGTACTGTTTTGGGGAGACAGGGGGCGGGCGGGTGTGGGGGATTCCCTGGTCCTGAATGGGGTAACTGTGCCCCGACCAGGTGCGCAGCCTGGGAGTCATTTTGGACTCACAGCTGTCCATGGAGGTGCAGGTCAATTCTGTGTCCAGGGCAGCTGTCTACCAACTCCACCTAGTACGCAGGCTGAGACCCTCTCTGCCCGCGGACTGTCTTGCCAGAGTGGTGCATGCTCTAGTTATCTCCCGCTTGGACTACTGCAACGCGCTCTACGTGGGGCTACCTTTGAAGGTGACCCGGAAACTGCAATTAATCCAGAATGCGGCAGCTAGACTGGTGACTGGGAGTGGCCGCCGGGACCACATAACACCGGTTCTGAGAGATCTGCATTGGCTCCCAGTACGTTTCCAAGCACAATTCAAAGTGTTGGTGCTGTTTGTTTGGAGGTTCTAGCAGGGGAGCGCAGCTATCGTATACCCTTGACCAAAGAACAAAGAAGTGGCAGAGAGACATTTCTAGATTTGTCTGGCAGGGCAAGAAGCCCAGAATAAAATTTAAAATACTAACTGATGTAAAAGAAAAGGGGGGATTTGCCCTGCCAGACCTTAAACTTTATTATGAATCAGCAGCCTTCTGCTGGTTGAAAGACTGGCTGCTTCTTGAGAACACAGACATTCTGGATTTAGAAGGTTTTAATAATGTTTTTGGGTGGCACACATACTTGTGGTACGACAAGGTTAAAGCACATAAAGCGTTTAAAAACCATATTGTCAGGAAAACTTTGTTTAATGTCTGGACAAGATATAAAGACTTACTTGAAAACAAAACCCCAAGGTGGTTGTCACCGATGGAGGCGAAGGCTCAGAAAAAGCTCAATATGGAGGCCAAGTGGCCGAAATATTGGGAAATTTTGGAGCAGGAAGGAGATAGTCTGAAATTGCAGAGTTTTGAGAAACTAAAAGATAAAGTGTGAGATTGGCTTCACTATTACCAAATAAGAGAGACCTTTAATCTAGACAAAAAAATTGGCTTCCAGGTGGAAAAATCAAAGTTGGAAACAGAACTGTTAGATCCTAAAACAAAGATACTTTCGAGAATGTATAACTTGCTGTTGAAATGGAACACCCAGGATGAGACGGTTAAATCTGCTATGATTAAATGGGCACAAGATGTTGGACATAACATTATGTTTGCTGACTGGGAACAGTTGTGGACCACAGGTATAAAATTTACGGCATGTAATGCCCTAAGAGAGAATATTATGAAAATGATTTATAGGTGGTACATGACCCCAGTCAAGCTTGCAAAAATTTACCATTTGCCCGATAATAAATGTTGGAAATGCATAGTTGGCCAATTGGTGCCAAAGAAGGACAGAACTTTTTTTATGTATGCAACAACAGCAGCAAGAATATTGATTGCAAAGTATTGGAAGACACAAGATTTGCCCACCCTGGAAGAATGGCAGATGAAGGTAATGGACTACATGGAACTGGCAGAAATGACTGGCAGAATTCGAGATCAGGGAGAGGAGTTGGTGGAGGAAGATTGGAAGAAATTTAAGGACTATTTGCAGAAGCACTGTAAAATTAAGGAATGTTAAAACGATGTCTGATGGAAAATAAGTGGTATTGGTAAAAAGATTTCTAAGAAAATGTAAATAGGGATTGATAATTGGAAAATTGATATTTATAATAGGTTAATATCTTGAGTGAGGATAAACGTTAGAGGGTAAGGACTTGCTGAATTTAATATCTGAACTGGAATACAAAATGGGAGGTGTGAGGAGGTCAAGAAACTAGTGAATGAAGTATAAGATTTGAAAATACTCATCTATTTTCTGTTCTGTCTTTTGGTTTTTCTTTTTGCTCTTGTTCTTTCTTTTTTCTTCCCTTCTTTTGTTAACTGCTTTCTATTGTGTATTTTTTATGTGTGTTTTGCTTTTGTATTTTTATATTTTTGTAGTTTTTCTTATGTTTAAATTTTGGAATTTTTATTGTCTCTGAAACTTTAATAAACATTATTTTTTTAAAAAGGAGTTTGTGGAAGCATATCAGAGAAAAACATCACCTCTTCTATATTTATTTTCTCAAGAACAAGGGTTCCCCCGGCGCCTCAAAGATGGTTCTCAAGCATTCCCGGCCAGCATGGCAGACGGGAGCAGCTTCCATAGCAATCTCCGTCTTCTTCCAGAAAAACAAGGCCTCTGGTTCACCCCAGAACATTCCGTTTGCCGAGGCTTACAAGCCACGCCAGGCTCAACGCCTCTGCCCTCCATGGCATTCCAGGAAAACATCCCTCTTCGTGAGATAATCTGGCCCACATATGGGATCTTCATGAAAGGAGAAAACATTGGCTGTTGCGTAAGGATGGAAACATATTCATTCATCTGAAAACGGCACGGGCGGAAGGATACTGTCCATGTCAGCCGTGGGATGGGAGTCAAAACAAAACAATGTGGTCAAAATGTTCTCCTTTCTTCCACATGCTCTTCGTTTAGAGTCCTGGGGCTGCTAACAATCTGCTCTTGAACGACTGTGACCTCTTCCCGTTCCCACTCATTTTCCTCCAAGTCGTGCCGGGAATTATTTCCATGAGGCATACTTGTCAACCCCGGCAGGTGCGCCATCTGGCACAAAGGTCTTCTGCGCATGCCCTTCCCATGCGCTTGCACATCTCCCGCTTGGGAAGGGCCATTGTTGCTCATGGATAGAGCATCTGCTTGGCAAGGGAGCCCTGCCTGGAGAGCCGATATCAGCAGTGTAGACAATACAGAGCTGGCTGGATCAATGAAGTGACCTTCCTGTGTCCTTTCCCTTCAAGACAACAGAGCTTGGGCATGATACCTTGTGCCACCCACCTCCCGTACGGCGCATAATGTCCATTCAACAGAGAGGCCCCCTTGAATGTTCCCTAGCTCTGGGGAGGGGTCACTTTTCCACGAGTAGCGCCTGGGAAGCTGGGCTGCTCTTTCAAATGACCCACGTAGGCAGAGGCTGGTTCTGCAAATGTTGACGAGGCAACTCGGAAGAAAAGCAGCAGCTCCTCACGTGACATGGAGAAAGTGGAGAGAGAGAAAAGGTTTCCTCCCTCTCTCACAACACCAGCAGCTGTGGAAATCCAAGGAAGCTGAAGGTCAGAAGGTTCAGGACAGGTCAAAGGAAGTCCCTCTTCACGTAGTGCAGTTAATCTAGGAGGAAAGGATGGCTACCAACCTAGAATCATAGAATCCTAGAGTTGGAAGAGACCACAAGGGCCATCGAGTCCAACCCCCTGCCAAGCAGGAAACACCATCAGAGCACTCCTGACATATGGTTGTCAAGCCTCTGCTTAAAGACCTCCAAAGAAGGAGACTCCACCACACTCCTTGGCAGCAAATTCCACTGTCGAACAGCTCTTACTGTCAGGAAGTTCTTCCTAATGTTTAGGTGGAATCTTCTTTCTTGTAGTTTGGATCTATTGCTCCGTGTCCGCTTCTCTGGAGCAGCAGAAAACAACCTTTCTCCCTCCTCTATGTGACATCCTGGACGTCTTTAGAAGAGGATTAGAGAAAGTCATGGAAGAAGAGAGGGCTATTGGTAGCTACTAGCCAGATGGCTGTGATCTGCTTCCACAGCTAGAGACAGCAATGCTGCTGAAGACCAGTTGCTGGGTGGGGAGTGTTCTGTTTGTTTTCTCAGAGCTGGAGAGTACGGACGCCATTATGCCTTTGTCTGTACATAGCGTGTAAATAAATAGTAGGTTAGATCTACGATGTCTCGCTCTTCTTGCTGTGTTTTGCCAGAAGATTACTGTGCATATACCAGTTGGTACATGTCGCTGGAGCGCCCTGGAGAAGAAGGAAAGTGTCTTTTCCACAGCTGCGCATACTGGAGGACACTCGGCATTCCGGGGGCTTGCAGGATCACCCCCAGGGCATTATTTTCCAACAGGGAGGGCCCTTGTGTGCTTGGATCCTGCTGCTGGGTTTCGTGCAAGAGTCTGGTTGCTCACTGGGAGAGCAGGATGCTGGACTAAATGGGCCGTTGGCCTGATCCAGAAGAGCTCTTCTTATGTTCCTATGTTGCTCAGAAAAGCCTTGTGAGCAGGAATGGAATGATCCTGCTCAAGGGTCTTTTTTTGGAGTGGAAGCCCAAATGGAGGACCAACTGCAAACTGTGGAGGGAAATATTCTATTGGAGTCACTTGCCAGTCAACTGGCTGTCTCTATGCCGGAACTCAAAGGGCACTGGGAGGACCGGACAGCACTTTTCCCCACTCCCCCCTCAAATTAATGGGGGGTCAGTTCCTCAAAAAGAGGAGAGCACATTACACTTTCAGCTCCAATTGGCCAACACATTATTATATTTTGTTTTATAAAATCCACCTTTCCGCTCACATGGAAGTTACAGGGAGGTCACCACAAATCAATAGCAAAGACTGAAACACAAGGGAGTAGAATCGTCCCTCCGCACAAAGATGATAGAGGACAAGGCTAGGGGCACCTTTACCGAGAGCAAGTCATGTGCATGTGCGTGCGCATGTGCACACTGGAGACCTTTGGCAGAAGCGCCTGTGTGCCTTTGGAGCAGTCCATTTTGTCCTTCTCAAAACACACACACACTTTTAAAGGTTGGCTACGGGCTGGACTAGCAGGCGGGAGAGGAAAGGCAGCCGTCTCCAAGGCTCTCCCACAGAGCTACAGCCTTTGAGTTCCCTGCAAGAAAGAGGCTTGCTCCAGAAGCCAAAGTCCTCTCTCACTGCATTTGGGCACCTAAGACAAGTCGTGCCCTCAACTACGGCACGAGAATATGCGCACCACATTCCCCACGCATGCGCTCTGAATTGGGGCGCAAGCATGCATAGAAAGAGCACACACAAGTTGAAATGTGTACCCACCACACTGGCCTCTCCCCTTGCGCTGCCTTCCCAACAGGGGACTGAAACAAATAAAAAACAGAAGCGCTCATGATAAATTGCAATGCAGAAGAATTCAGACACCCCTGCAAAGATACTCTTGCCCTCATACACACAGTAGGTTTTAATTATATTGTAATAAAGAGCTAAATGCATGTACATTTTTCTGATTTACTAGATCAGGGTGTGTGTTTTTTTCCAAAAAAAATATAAGCCAAGATGTGTATTCTGATTTTTTTTCCTCCTTCAAACCATGTAAATACACACACACACACACACACACACACACACACCACACACACACACACCACTGTGGCAAAAGCATTTGGAAAAATCTTCACCGTCAATTGTTTATTGGGGCTCCGACCGATTTTAATGAAAAATATGGTTACAATTTGAAAAAAACAGAGTTCTTTTATGTTTTGCACAATGAAAAGTCTCTACTATGCAACCTTCAGGGCACTTTTCTTTCTGAAAAAGTCCCAGTGTGGGCACCGGGCTCTCTGACCAGGAACCCTAATCGAAAGCCCAAAGATGTGGGTTGCAAAGTATGCCAAATATCCACAACAAGTGAAATTGGATGTAGAAAAATATGTTCTCAACATTTACTTCTGTTTAGGATGAAACCAAATCCAGATGCCCTGTGACAATACATTGTGTGAACTCGTAATTAACCATTTGCAGATGGGAGAAAAAGCTCATCCTGACATTTTCGGAGATGATCATTTCCACCCAGATCCAAAGGTCACCCAGTGGGCAAGGAGGTAACTAGGAGCCCAACCACCAACTGCAGACGGACGGGTGAAGGAAAGGCTCCATGTGGACACCAGAGGAACCCTCACGAGAGGAGGTACATTGCACACACTGACATCTTGCACCAGGGTCACCCCGGTCCCTCCAGGCGGTTTCATGGCCAACTGTTCTAGAGCACAGTCATCTAGCACATCTAGAAATTTTACTTTTGCTCTGTCTGCAACCCACTTATGTTCTGAACGATTCACGGAAGCACACCATCACCGTAAGAATGTATCTGAAGTCAACGTGTGGCCTGGTAAAACCACACCTTTGAGTTCTTTGCCTGGTTCTCTGAAGCCACCTGCCCGAAAACATGAGGATGTAAACCCCGCATGCACGTCCATTCAGGCAAGGTGGGCAGATGGGAACCATGGAGAGAAGCCTGAACAGGAGGACAGCTTGCCTTCCACAAGCAACCTAACAAAGGTTCCAAGCCTAAAACCTTGTCTTTCGACCAACCACAGGTGGAAATCCGGGTGTTTCATCAAGGACCGGGTCAAATCCTTTAGTCCGCAGCACATTTAGGGACTGTGCCAAATTAACCTGCAGTCATAAGGTAAGAGCACATGAGAAGGATACAGCAACTGACGAATCAGGAGAACCCCACTGAAACGAAACAGCTCCTTTAACTATTCAGGCTCCTTGCTTCATCTCGGTAAAATTACTTCTGTTGATTAAAAAATAATACTAATTGCAGACCACCCTGGAATCCATTTTTGGATGAAAGTTGGTTTACCATTTGTTCTAATAAATAAATAAATAAATGGATACCACTCTTGTGTCCACTTGCGTTTCTTAAGTTTACAGCCCAGGCACAGAGGAAAGCAAAGATTTCTAAAAACCAAACTGGCTGAAAGAATATTGCCTTGTACAAAAAGCTGCATCTTCTTTGTGATTGTTGTCCATTGAAGTCAAAGACTTCATAACACAAGCCTTTTATTAAAGGAAAGGAAGAGCAGAAGATAAACATGAGAACAATGAAAGGGGACAAATGGGGGCCAAAAGCACCCCTGGGGAAACTTCTGCAGCCACCAAAGTCGAGCGAATTCAGTTTCCCCCTGCCTTTGAATCAAGAGTCCTGCTCAAACGAGTCAGGCCTTAGTTCATTTTCTTTCAAGCACAGCACGTTTTAATAACATAGGAATGTTCTAGTGTCATCAAAATTCAAACATGCTTCATTGTATCCAGAAGAAAACTGAAATTGCCATGGGAAAATACCACAGCAATGGCCGCCATTCAAGAAAAATCCATTATTGGATCTGGAACATCCCCCCCCCCCCCGCCATGAACAACTGCATCTCTAATGCAAAGAAGCAGGTCTGAGTCCAGGGCGCACTTGACGCGGATCAGCTTTAAAATGGCTCTTGGAATATTTACGGTGTGGCTTACCTGGCCCAGTGGCTGGGCTTGTGTTCTGCGCATGGCCAAAGCAAAGAACAAGCACCCCTCTGCGATAATCTCAAGACCACACAACAAGTTTCATCAGAGCCAGAAACACAATCCTGGAATTCCTTACTGCCTCACTTGCGCTGGAACATCATCCCATGGACTCCTCCAAATAAATAAATTCCACCCATCGTCTCTATCAAATGCTGCCAAATGAATACTGCAGTCAATGCACAGGATTCTCTTGCAGGGCCAGGCCAGGTCACGACTTGCAAATACAGGCAGCCTTGGCATCGCCAAAGACAGAAACGGGGGCATTTTGACAGAGATACTGCTTCCACCTGTGGCAAATTCCAAGCAGAGTATTGGTCCGTTCTTGCAGACTGCTCAAATTTTACACCAAAAAGAGAATTCTTACAGACATGTGCTCCTCATATAGGAAGCCCTGTGCATGTATTTTGTAGTCTGGCATTGACAGGTGGTCTACAAATAATCCCCGTGATGTTCTCCCACTGTTTGTTTGAACTAGCTTGGAAGTCCCCAATTCCTTAAGCCTTTTCTTCATCAGGAAGTCGCACCAACCCCAGAATAACTTCTGTTGCCCCTTTTCTGCACCATCTTCACTAGGTCCCCTTTAAAGCCAAACAACCTGAATTCTACACAACTTTACAGAGACAATTCATTGTCTCCATCTTTCTTTCCTTTTTGTCTGCTAAATAAAAAAAAAGGTCTACATTATTTGTTGGTTTTTGTTTTTAAATTCCCTTCCCATTCTTGGCACTGAGCTATCTGGCTGCGGCGAAAGAAACAAATCAGCATTTGGGGCTTTTTAGTTTAAAGAACAAGCCGGTAAGAGGTGACATGAGAAAAGTTTATAAAACGATGCCGGGCCAGGAGGAAGTAGGTAAAGTTTTTCTCCTTCACATAACGCTGGACTTCACGGTCATCCAAGGTAGCTGAATGTTGGGAGATGCAGGACAGATGAAGGCACAGAGGTGAACAGTGGTGGCAACCAAAGGCTTAGACAAATTCATGGCAGATGAGGCGATCTGTGGCTACTCCATGGTTGGAGGCATAAAAGCTTCTGGAAACCACAAGAGGGGAGGGGGCTGCTCTTTTGCTCGGATCCTGCTTGCCAGCTTCCCGGTTGGCCATCGCCCTAATCCAGCAGCCTCTTCTGCTCTTATGCTATAAACAGGATTAGGACACATTGCTTTTTGTCCCAGCGTGCAATGCTGAATCTCATCTACCATTCTCTTGCCTGGTCACCCAGCTTGCAGAGGTTATCTTCACAGTCTGCAGAACTTTATTACACTGAATAACATGCTGTCCTCTGAAAAACTCCTCCTGGCTCTGAACTCCTGGCTGCCCTTGAGACTGACCCAGAAACTCCAGTGGGTGCAGAATGCTGCGGCGAGACTCCTTATGGGGTCTTCGCTGCGAGATCACATTCACCCGGTGCTATACCAGCTGCACTGGCTCCCGGTGGAGTACAGGATCAGGTTTAAGGTGCTGGTTTTAACCTTTAAAGCCCTATACGGCCTAGGACCCTCGTACCTACGGGACCGCCTCTCCTGGTATGCCCCACAGAGAAACCTACGGTCTGCAAATAATAACATCCTCAAGGTCCCAGGCCTCAGAGAGGTTAGGCTGGCCTCAACTAGAGCCAGGGCCTTCTCGGCTGCGGCTCCAACCTGGTGGAATGCTCTGTCACAAGAGACTAGGGCCCTGCGGGACCTGACATCTTTCCGCAGGGCCTGCAAGACAGAGTTGTTCCGCCAGGCCTTTGGTCAGGGCGCAGCCTGACTCCCTCCTCTGGCAACCTGCACAGAATTTTGCTTAATCGGTTGCCATCAATTTGATTTTAACTAATTTTTATAATGAAATATTTTTAGAATCTGTGATTATTTGATTGTTTATTTGGTTGTTGTTAGCCGCCCTGAGCCCGGCTCAGCTGGGGAGGGCAGGATATAAATAAAATTTTTTATTATTATTATTATTATTATAACTCAATGCAGAACATTACATTTGTCTCATTTGGGTTTCCTTTCATTAGTTTCAAGTGACTTTTTCATTCTGTCAAAGTCATCTGCAAATTTGATGGAGGGGAGGAAGACATCACAGTCGCAGGTGAAAAAGGCGAAGGGTGCCAACCCACACAAGTCCTCCCTCCGATTCTACGAGGAGCCCCTGGTGAGTACCCAAGGATCCTTTCCATATTCAGCGAAACCGCTCGCCAAATGTCACAAGGAACTCTACCCAATGCTCTGCTCGGTTGAAGCTAAATTGCATCAGCAGCCGTCCTCACATCCATCGCTGAGAACCCTGGCTTGCAACCCAGCTGGCATGCAAGGCTTAAGAATGCCACAGTAACTGCAGCAATGCACCAAAAGCGATTCAGCTGTCATGGGCAGGCAGAAGGCAGCAGCAAGACTGCAGAGCTGTGGCAGAAATCTGTGGGCCCGTCTTGCAGGTCTCCAGAGAAGTAGTAAGAAGAACTGCCTCGCCAGGGACAGGCTTCCACTACACTTCTTTCAACTTTTACGGATGGGCAGATTCCATCTTAATTTATTAGCGTCCTAAGTCCCTCCATACCTGCAATCACAAAGCAGAATAGTTTCCAGAAACACGACTGCCGTGATTGTGAGTTCAAAGCTTCAATCAACTCTTTTACATAATTGTCTGTATACAAAGTGCCTCCTCAGGCAGCTCACAAATGAAGATCAGCTTTTATTTCCCTCCCTGCCCCGCCACCCCAATTATTGTCCCAGCCAGATATCCAGTTCAAGGAACACTCCTAGCTTCACACAGTCACCGCTCAGCGCAACATCTGGAACGAGGATTTCTCCCCAAGCCGAAGCAGGAGCCAAACAAGCCGCAGCCTCTGCTACCTCTGCCTCCTGGAGACCCGGAAGGCCATTCATGGGACCACGTGGACGGGGTGGCAGGGCCATCGGAGCCGGTTGCTGCTGTCCAGGTAGTGCCCTCGCCAGACACAACTGCCTGACCCACAGCTCACATTTGCTCACCCTTCTCGATAAGGAATCGCTTCCAATGGGTTTCGTTGTGGTTTATGCCAGAGCTATAATTTTCCACGTCTTCAAAAGAAACTCTCTCTGAATTTTGGTCACCCTTCAAAGTTTCACTAAACCCTTTCCGATTCCCCAGCAGCCCCCTTTCTTACCATGCCAGCCCCCATGCAACAACTAAATAACAGTTTCCACTGCCAATTTTATCCTGGAGATGGGATTAGAACCATGACACAAACCCCAAAATATACATTCCTTATCATTAAAAGGGGATCAGAGAAAGAAATGAGAAAGGAAAGTGTTAGGTAAGACTGCCTAGCAAAATCTGCTGCATGACATCACAATCCGAGGTCTCCCAGCCTCCATCTCAGGAACGTTTTGCAAGATGGGCATTTCCACTGCAGATCACGCATAGCCAACAGCTCCCCCCCCCCCGCACATTTAACTGGGTGTTTTCAGACAAACAAAATCCTTAAAATGTTACAGGAAAAGACAAGGCCAATACTTGGTGGAAACATGGGGTTGTAGCCAATGCCAGCCCTACACAGAGTAGACCCACTGAAGTTAGCAGGTGTGGCTAACTTAGGTTTATTAATTTCAATGGGTCTACTCTGTGTATGGGGTGTTAGGGAAGGGGTAGTACCTTTGGTGGGGGGACACATCTTGCTCCTTCTGGGGAAGTTTGTCCACCTTTGGTCCCCACCCGGCACTCAGCTCTCCCCTGTGGCACCAACATTTTAGGAGCCCCTAAAGTTTCAGGATGTGATGTGGCTTTCTTCTCCAGTGGCTGCTGGCTCCCAGAAGCCTGTCCTGTGGAAGAGACAGAACTCTCACTGACCCTTCCACCCACCCACAGTGGAAGGCTCTGCAATGACATGATAGACTCCACATGAGCTATCACCCCTGCCTTCTTGCATGCAAGAAGCTGGTCGAAGGGGGAAAATGTGCTAGTAGCATTTGCATTTGTGTTGTGTTTATCTACAGCTTTAGAGAGGCTTAGCGCTTCTCTTGGAGGGGAACGGAAAAAATGGGCCTGACACAAGCCAGAGGGAGCTTTGCCCAAGGCCATGCTGTAGAGCTGGCTCCTTCTGCTGTAGCCCTTCAGCCACAGGGCAGAAGACAAGCAAAACAAACTCACAATCCATTGCTTTCAAAAGACAGGAAAGAGATGCTTCTTAACCACAGAAGCCTGTGTGTGACCCCCCCCCACTCCCTACCTCGCAAAGATCCGTTGGCCCTTTCCTCCTCTGACGCCTTCCTGGGGTCTGCACAACTTCATCGGGATTGAATGCTAAAATCCTCGACATCTGACTTGTTGCAGAATCAGGCAGCGGTTCTCAGTGGGCGTGGAGTCAGGTCAACAAATGCATTCTTGGCTTGTACCGGTGGTGGCTGAGTTGTTGCAGTAGCTACCACAGGTACAAGCCAAGAATGCCTTTGCTGAGCTTATTCCATGCGGGTTAAGTTTATTGCAACAGCAAGTTCTCTTCCTTCCCCGCCACCCCAAAGAATACTCCAGCCAGTACTCAGAAAGAAGTGCAGAGCACTTAATGAGCAAGGGCTCTTGGGTGGCCCTGCTAAGCAGAATGGGTGGCAACGGCCAAGGAAGAAGCGATGCCTTGTTTGCCACAGATCATGCCAGGCCTCCAGCTGGGAAAGGAAGGATGGCACCTTCACTATCCTTCATGTTAATGGTCAGCAAGCAACAGCAGCTATAAGCTCACAGCCCACTTCCATGCCAGTTTTGGGTCGCTTTCAAGAATGGGAAAGGAGGAAAATATTTGGGTGGTTGCCAAGCACCCATCAGGAGGCTCTTGCCATTTAATGAATACTTCAGGTTTCATGGCAGACTGATGGAGCCTTTCCTCCTGACTTTACCCACTCCAAGTCCCGCTCACACTCCCAGCTAATTTTCTCCCCAAGAGGAAAATGTTCCATGCCTCTGTAACTTCTCTTTGGGAGAAAGGAGCTTTGCGGGGAGTGGGGAGTGTAGTGTGACTGACATCTTCCAGAGAGCTGCTGCCAGTCCGAGTAGAGAATATGAGGCCCTGATGGACAAACAGCCTGGCCTGGTGGAATACAGGAACCTCCTACGTGTCGGGGTGGAGAGGGGGAATCACATGGTGATGCTCCTGGATGGACTGCTTAATTATAGTAGAAGACAGTGGAAGGGGAAATCTCTTTTAAAAATGTTGGACTGGAAGCTCCCAAAAACCTATGCTCTCCACATATGCCATGCACTGGGGAAAGGGGGTGGCAGAATCAGAGGCCACTTGACACACACGCAGTGGAATCCAGGATGCGAGAAAGGACATGGAAGGAGAGGTGGCGGGGCAGGGCGTTCACAAGGGACCACTGCCCAGTGGGCGATGGCACTCTGCAGGCAGGCATGGCAGACCTGTGCCTCTCTAGGTGCGGATGTCCAGACCCCCACCAGCGCCAGTCAGAATGGCCAATGGTCAGGGAGTGATGGGAGCTGGAGTCCAGAAACACCGAGAGCAACTGGTTGGTGACCCCTAAGATAAAGGGACAACGGGTCTTGTGTGGCAGAAGAAGGAGCCGGCTCATGCTGCCTTCTACACATGCAGAAGATAGCAGAACCTCACCTGGAAAGGCCAAACAACTCCAAAGATGACTCTTGAATGTGCATTTTAGGCTTGCTTAATGGTTTCATGAATATACAAATAACGAAGGGATTTTGAAAGAAAGACCGCAAGACCACAGTTTCCTGATGGTCTGTAGACTTCAGAATTGTTTCTAAGGAGAAGGAAAATATTAGCAAGTATTAAACACTGTCCCCTGCAATACCTCAATTCTAAGCGCAGTTAAAGTCCCATATTAAACCCAGAGGAAAATAATAAAAAGAACTTTGCCCTCATTTCACAACCTAAATGGAACGTTTTGTACTTTCCATTCTTCATTATTTGAACCAGACCAGACACACTTCCTGCTTGAGCAAAGGGGAGGAGCTCCTGATCCACAAGTCCGCTCAGAAGGTCACAGGCAATGCCAACTGGAGAGAGTCTGCAGGGCACTCAGGACGATGCCCAACACGATTCATGCTTTGTGTTCCAATTCTACCCATTTACATTCTCTGAGCTAACTTAAAAAGCATGCTTTGGAACAAGGACAGCAATTAATAAACCATGGAGATGGAAGGAAGCAGCGTCGCTCAACAGGCGGGATGGAACATTGCCTCCCTCCAGCCACCCCGCGTCCTTACGCCACGGCACGTGAATCTGCATCACAGGGACCGTGCTGGGTTTGCCCTTGAAGGTAGAAACTACAGCTGGTTCAAGATGCAGCAACCCAACTATTGGCTCAGAATCTCAATATTGCCTTCATTTTGGGAAGAAAAAATATATTCACTGGTTGCCTGTTATTTCTGTGGAGGTGACCCAATCCCTGATTCATCAGCAAAGTCTTAGGTAATGCAGAGAGTTTGGTGTACTTTGATTAAAACATTGCCCAAGCATGGGAACCCAAAGGATCCCATAGGGCTACAGTATCTTCTAAGGGTAGTGACATCTAGATCCATCCCTGGAGCCCCCAACTCTGATCACTAATCTGACCCACCAGACTCTCTCAAAACATGAACTTGGGGCAGCCCTAAGGCAAGATCTCTCACTGTATATTTCACCTGTATTATAAGAGTTTGAAATGCCCACCATGTTTGAGGTTGCCCACCCTGGCAGCCTTCAAGGGTTCCTGGGGCTTTGGACATCCGAGTGACCCCAGGGAGCACAGGAATTCAAGGTGGACAAGCAAGCCCTACATGAGTCATCCCAGGTAGGCAGGTCATGAAAGATCAAACCAGGTTCTTCTCGTAGCCAGCTCCTGCCACGTAAGCAGGGAAACTGCTGTGGCTGGAAGTAAGAAGAGGTTCGGTGGGGCAGCAAGGAAGGAAGCAGGAAGGAGAGGAGCCCCTTTGTGGCTCAGAAAAAAGCAGGGGGCTTGATCAGGAAGCTCTTAGCAAAGGGGGCGTCCCTTCTGGCTGATGGGAATAAGCTGGGGCAGGCTTGCAGGACTATCAGGTCCTCTTGGAACTCCCCCTTTGGCCAGCCTTTGTGGCAATGCATATAGACTGACTTCCTTGTCCGACATGCTTGAGGTCCCAGGCTTAAGACCTGCTCCAGGCTTCAGAGTCCGGTCAAGACTTTTATGTGAACCACAACTTCTAGTTGAGCCTTCTCTGCAAAAGCTGGTCATCGCTGGTGGCAGGAAGCACACACCTCTGAAAAGACTTATTGCCCATGTCTTTTAAAGGCCTGTTTTCCATTTGAGTGTACACACACACCTGCACACATGAGTACTGTGGGGTTCTGTATTCCAAGATGGTAACCACCTGCCTGCCCTGAGCCATAAAGACGCTTCTTAGAGCCCCAAGAATTCCCCAAGCTGGGCAGCCGCAGCCCCAGTTCCCAGCCTGTTCCGAGGCAAACAACCAAGCAGCTCCGCTTACCCATAAGTAGCCTCAGCCACGCGGGGAGAGCCAAGCCCTTACAAAATGGTTTGCATTTACATCTGGCTACCATGCAAGGTCTGGGAAAATGTTATTGTTCAAATTGAGTTTGATTTACTTGTCAAGCTAATTGTTCCAGTATTAATTAAACATGCCTCACTGCAGCTGTAGAGAGAGCACACAAGACCCACCGTCCCAGCCTGCCTCCCCAGAGGTCAAGGGTCGCGACTCCCACCAGGGGCCTTTTATAAATATTCATTTTAAAACTCCTAAGCATTTGCTACCACCTTAAGTGACTGTGGGGAGCATGTTCAGACACAAAACGCACCTTGGGAAACAAAAGAACCGCTTGGGAAGACAAGCATCTTGCAAACTGAAAGTTGACCTACGTCAGCACCGTATACCTTGCCCTGTTGCAGGCAGGCAGGGAGAGAGATTGTGAGCGTGCCTGGGCAGCGATTTTGACACCAAGCAACCAACTAAGCTTTACTCAGAGTAAGGTAAAGGGACTCCTGACCATTAGGTCCAGTCGTGGCCGACTCTGGGGTTGCGGCGCTCATCTTGCTTTATTGGCCGAGGGAGCCGGCGTACAGCTTCTGGGTCATGTGGCCAGCATGACTAAGCCGCTTCTGGCGAACCAGAGCAGCGCACAGAAACGCCGTTTACCTTCCCGCCGGAGCGGTACCTATTTATCTACTTGCACATTGATGTGCTTTTGAACTGCTAGGTGGGCAGAAGCAGGGACCGAGCAACGGGAGCTCACCCCGTCGCGGGGATTCGAACCGCCGACCTTCTGATCGGCAAACCCTAGGCTCAGTGGTTTAACCCACAGCGCCACCCGCGTCCTTACTCAGACTAGGTCTACTGAAATGAAGGCGCCTAATGTAGTCACGCTCATGCCACAAGGCTTAAGCTGTGCACAGGTGGGGTCACGGCAACCCCCAACAGAAGACATAGCTGTTGGGAATGGGCAGTTCCTCTGACACGAGGGAGTCACAGGCAAGCGAATTCCTTTGGCCAGTTTTGCTGTGCTCCAGAATGAGAACATCAAGATTTTTCTCTGCATGCAGTTTGAAGTCCTTCTGGGGCACGAACAGAGAAGTGCTTGTTCAGGGCAAGACACCCAGCAAGACCAGCGACTAGTTAGCTGCCAAGCCCGACACTTCACTGCACACCTTCTAAATGAGAGACAACCACTGACAGCACAGCTTGAAATCTGAAGCCTCAGATCTTCTGTGGACTACTAAACACAGCAAGAGCCAAGCGTCAGGGAGGGCGAAGAACAGCCACGTCCTTCACTCACATGCAGGCTCTACAGAGCTGGGAAAGTCTTAATTTAGGCATCAAAAAAGTTCTGGTCTAAGGCGCATGTTCTCACAGCCACATGGTTCCCAAAAGTAAAATATCACCAGCAGGCCTGGCAGGGAATGGAACTTGGCGGGAGAATTGAGGGTCCTTTTGAAAGCGGGAAACAACAGCAAACATCACCCAGAGTCTGATAATTACTGTTATTGAGTAAGTTAATAAGCCACATGGAAGTCTCTCCAGTCTTAAGTGGGGTCAAGTCTTCCAGAGTCTCAGCAGGCGGTTCAACTTTCCCAATGACTTCATGGCTTTTCGACCACCTTCAAGAACATACAAACCGCCATCTTTCAAACACAAGAGAAAATGCTCAACTCAATATCCCTTCGGGCACAGACAATTGGCCACATTCTGTCCTCTTCCTTGGGGCAAGTGGCCACTGAAATGAGGAGGAGCCCCAATGCATGTGCTCCTTCCACCTGAAGGTCAAATGAGAGACGGGGCCTTTTTTGTAGCAGCTTCCAAGCTGTAGAATGCTCTCCCCTGGGGAAGCCACCTGACGCTCACAACGGCTGCTTTTCCTGCTCCCACAGGCCTTTCAAGGTCCAGTTCTGAGTCCCTTGGTGCAGCCAGTGAGTGGAGCTAATGTACGTACCTGTGGGATGCTTTGTTTTGTATATAGCATTCAATTGTGCTGATTTCATACAGTAGTACCTTGGTTTAAGAACAGCTTAGTTTATGAACAACTTGGATTAAGAACGCTGCAAACCCAGAAGTAGGTGTTTTGGTTTGTGAACTTTGCCTTGGAATAAGAACATGTTTCGCTTCCTGTTGAGTGTGTTCCATTTGTAAATTGAGTCCCCGCTGCTGTGGGAAAGCATACCTTGGTTTAAGAACACTTTGGTTTAAGAACGGGCTTCTGGAACAGATTAAGTTCATAAACCAAGGTACCACTTACAGTGGTACCTCGGGTTAAGAACTTAATTCGTTCCGGAGGTCCATTCTTAACCTGAAACTTTTCTTAACCTGAAGCACCACTTTAGCTAATGGGGCCTCCCGCTGTCGCTGCGAGATTTCCGTTCTCACCCTGAAGCAAAGTTCTTAACCCAAGGTACTATTTCTGGGTTAGCGGAGTCTGTAACCTGAAGCGTTTGTAACCCGAGGTACCACTGTATTTGGTTTTTGTGCTCTTGAGCTTACTTTGGTTTTATTGCTTCATTTTTATTCTCTTTTTATTTGCATGCCACCAGGAGGATTTATTGTATGAGACGTCTCATAAATATAATAAATAAATGAGGTCAGTCAGGCTTCAAGGGTATCATGCTGCTGGCCAGTAAACGCAAGAGAGCAAAGCAAGTTCTCTTCCAGGACAATCGGCAAAAGATGCCACAGTTCTCAGACAAGGTGTTGGAAAAGCCCTGGTTTTCCTTCTTCAGAGTCCCTATTGCAGTGGCGTCCAACTTTTTTCCAAAGAGGGCCAGATTTGATGAAGTGAAGGGCCATGAGGGCCGCCCAGAGGGCCAACCAAAGTTCTTGACCTTTTTTAAGGATTGAAGTTGTTGGGGTTTTTTAGGATTTCACCCCAGGAAATAAACTGCCGGGGGGGGCCAGATTAAACCGACCGGCGGGCCAAATTAGGCCCCAAAAATGGACTTTGGACATTCCTGCCCTACTGAGTCTCTTGAGTCTGAAATTGTGAGATGTCCAAGGAGCCCAAGGTTTGAGGGGGAGAGCCCTTCTTGCCATTCTCATCTCTGCCTTTCATCCACAACTGTTCCATGAAATTGGGGGGGGGGGGTTGCTGAGGAAGAGCAAGCGCTGATCTTGAACAGAGCTGATGAAAGCTGTCTGCAAGGCCTAAGACACAGGTTTGAATTATCATGGAAAGACTGTTTAACTTTTGGCTCCCCAAATGCTTGTAACAATCAAAGCCACAAAAGGATATCTCCGTTGACGGCTTCACTGATCGTGATGGTTCTGAAGCCAGTCCTGACGCATGGTTTAGATAAGAGCTCCAGTTTACGTAGGAATGCCCCAAGATGCTTTTGATTTGGGCTTCAGAGGAATGAGCGGCTGCTTGTCTGTTCAGCTGCTTCCCCCCACCCCACCCTCCGCTTAAAATCTGAGGTATATTGCGGAAGAAATTCACACTGTAGCATTTTGTTAGCACTCAACCCAAATCGCGCATTGGCCCTGTTGAGCCTGCTAGGGCAAAGACCAAAGCAGAAAGAGAAGGTTCCTGAGCACAACTAAGCCAACTAGTGGCCGCTCTCCATCTGCCAAGCTTCTAAAGTGGTGCCCTATCAACTGCTTTGAACTACAAGTCCCACCCATCACCCTGCACCCTGACCAGTAGCCAAGGCTGATGGGAGTTGCGGTCCAAAACACCATGTTGGCTACCGCTGTTCCAAAGGGTAGTAAACCCAAAGCCACTGTGATGCGGCAGCAGCAGTCAAAGTGTTAAACTAGGACCTCGATTTAAATCCCCACTCAGCGCTGGAGCTCACTGGGTGGCTTTGAACCAGTCGCCATCTCCTAGCCTAGTCTACCTGTCAGGGCTGTTAAGGGTGCAACGGAGGAGAAAAGAAGGGGTCTCCTTTGGGCAGGGATCAGCAAACTTTTTCAGCAGGGGGCCATTCCACGGTCCCTCAGACCTTGCGGGGGGGCCAGACTATATTTTGAAGGGGGGGAAATGAACAAATTCCAATGCCCCACAAATAACCCAGAGATGCATTTTAAATAAAAGCACACATTCTACTCATGTAAAAACACGCTGATTCCCGGACAGTCTGCGGGCCGGATTTAGAAGGCGATTGGGCCAGATCCAGCCCCAGGCCTTAGTGTGCCTACCCATGCCTTTGGGGGTGCCCCATGCCCCCAGGTGCACAGCTTGCATCCACCAGAAGCCAGGCATTCAGTATTTATTGTGGGCCCCTCCCACCTCAGAACTGAAATTAGACAGACCCCCTCCCTTTCAGGCAATTGATTGTGACCTTCCTGCTTTAGCAGGTATTTTAACGCAGGCTTGTGTTTTTAGGATTCATTTGATTTTATCTATCATATGCTTTGGGCAATCTTCACGGAAACCCCCGAGATGGTGGCATGGAAATAGGTGAGATAAATAAGTAAATAAACTGGAAAGAGCAGCTGGAGCTTTGAACCGGGCGCATGAAGCTGTTGCCTATCACAGCCAGCCTCTTGCTGCATCCAGAGCCTGCTGACCCTGGGGTCTTCCCGAGGTCTTGGGCAGAGCCTTTCCCAGCCCTGCTGGCCAAGAGCCTTTCTAAGCAGAGCTTCACCAGGAACCGGGCCTGGGACCTTCTCCCACACAGCTATGGCCCCTTTCCCTTGTTAAGGAGAAGTAACACCCCAGAGCACCTAGTCATTCCAGCAACTCCCAGCTTCCAGGGGGCTGCAAGCATCCAGGGGGCTGCAAGCATCATTTTCTACGCAGGGAAGTAACTTGGCAGTCTGTGCCAAGCACATGTGTGTTTTTGATAAGCGCCGAGATGGCAAGGAGGACAAAGCCAGGCCCCACAGCACAGCAGCCCCGTTCACCCCCAAGCCTCCCTCCCTGAGATTCAGCTTTCGCCCCCTCTTCCCCACCGCAGCCAGAGGTCAGAGAGAAACTCCCCGAGATGAATCCTCTCTCAGCTGCATCCCATTCGAGACCCTCCCCACTCCAATTCCCATACGGTCCTTTATCTTGTTATTCTAACACAAGCCGACTTCTGAAACTTCTTTCACATCCAAAGTTATACCACGGCAATAACCACAATCCTGGCAGGCTGTCTCTGGACCTGGAAAGAGAGCAAACTTTCAAACTGTTTAGAAATAACCATTTAGGCTTTTCTGCTTTCATCCCCACCAAAAGCAGAAACTTTGCACAGGACCACAAGCTGTCAGCTTCCCAGCAACCCCAAAATCCCACTTAGCTCTCTAGTGTAAACAGAGTAGTAGCAAGCTACCACATCAAGGCACCCGGTCCTTGAAGGAATTATTCTGGAGTTCAATTCACATTTGTTCTGCACATGCCACTGAACGCAAGGTATTCTCCTTGTGAAACTTCTAAACCCTCCGCTTTCAAAGGGGCCACAAAAATCAGAAGGGGAAGGGAGAAGCAATGGATCCCTCCCAAAGAACCACCTCGTTGGGGAAATGGAACAGTTCGAGGAGAGCAGGGCATCGCACAGAGACGTACAGACAGGTCACAGAGGCTTTTCAGGAAGTACAGTTACACACACCTTGATTTTTGGCACACAGGAAGAAGACATGGCCCATAAAATAAACTCAACAACAGTTATGTGGGGTTATTCCTCAAGTCTCCATTGCCCTTCGCAAGTGCACTCCATTGCTACTGAACGCTGCCCAGGCCCCAGGTCTACAGCCTGGCTTCACTCTGCGCACGGAGCATGGTTCCATTACTGCTTCAGTTAATGACCTCCCAGGGCTGTGCGTTGGTGACAACACATGTGCAAAAGCCTAATTAGTCCCCGGAACTTTTCCACCTCTAATGTGAGCGTATGCCTCTGTTTGGCTATTAATTAGCCCTGGCAAGAAGGCTTCTATCCAGCAAGCATCTTCCACTGCTAATGAGACTGAGTCTCAATTTGCATCTCCTAGGAAAACGCCACTGCCTTTGCCCGCCAGGGAGACCCCAAGGGCTCTTGTTCCTAAAGGGCCACAATCCCTCATGGAGAACTTGCAGCAATCTGCCAGGTAACAACAGCCCTTGAGGCAATTAGCACTTGATGTTCTTTCTGTCCAGCCCTGTTACTAAGATAATCACCTTTTGATGATGGCCGTGATTATTACAGTTGTGATCATAGGATATTTTAATCCTGCTCTGCTCCCAAAGCAGCTTGCAAATGTCTAGGAAAAGGCAGGCTGTGAACCCTGGGGAAAGGTCTTAGAGACATGACATGGGTGGAATCTACACACACATAAGAACCATTCTGAAAATGCCTTTTTAAAAGCGTTTTTAAAAATAAATTGAATTTCCTGTAAGGCTCACCATCGCCATCTAGTGTCACATTGCATTTTGCACTTAAAACACACTTAAAATGTTTTATTTGCAGTTGTATAGCTGAGTCCATAAAGGGGAAACAGACCAGGAAAGAGAGAGAAAACCACTTCCAGCATTAATTATTCCTTACAACAGGTTTGCAGTGAACAACAGGAATGGAAAAACTTGGAGGGCATTCCAAAGTTGGAGCCCCACAGAAGACCTTGCAGTCCTTTCCCCCCTGACCCTCTCTTGCTGCCTAAGGGAATATGGCTCACTGCCCATCAAGAAACCCCTTGCCTATAAGCAGGCACCCTGCAGATCCACAAATTACTGAGATTTTTGGATACCCAGGGGTCTGATACCTCTCTTCTTCAGGCCTGATCCACCCTGCCAATGCCTACAGGACCAGGCCTCTCTTCAACTTAGCTTGACCCCTTATCTTGCCTTCTCTGTCTCCTTGCCTCTCAGCACTGTTTGTTACTCGGACCCTTGCAGGACGCGCAGTCAATTTTTCAAGCAGATTAGAGTTGCTACTGGACCTTAAGTCAGCCCCCTGCTCATCAGTGCATGAACCTTGTGGTCCCTTGGTCTCTTATGAGCCAACTCTTTATCACTGAGCAGAATAGCCACCCAAGAACTCCTGCGTTAGTCTCTGCTGAACCAGGAGGACACACTAAAATGCTTGGGAAAGGTAATTACATTGGGGTCATGTTCCAGGGATGGTGTCTAATGTCCACATCATGTTCAGAATCAGGCTAGGTGGTAGGTGGGAAGTCTTTTTTCCCAGATACCTGCCCCCTTCCACCGCTTTTTAATTTAAAAATAAAAAATAATAAAAATTGCCAAGTGTATAAAGCTGAAGATACACAAGTTACAGAGCCAGTGTGGTGTAGTGGTTAAGAGCAGTAGTCACGTAATCTAGGAAACCGGGTTCGTGTCTCCGCTCCTCCACATGCAGCTGCTGGGTGACCTTGGGCCAGTCACACTTCTGTGAAGTCTCTCAGCCCCACTCACCTCACAGAGTGTTTGTTGTGGGGGAGGAAGGGAAAGGAGATTGTTAGCCGCTTTGAGACTTCTGAAGGGGAGTGAAAGGCGGGATATCAAATCCAAACTCTTCTTCTTCTTCTTCTTACATGTGCTTAAGTTGCGAGTTACCTGCACTGACACTTCATCTCTCCCTCTGATCTCTGCCTTCCCAAGTCTCACTGTCTTTCTACCTGCACGTTATCCAAACCCCAGTCAATGGCACTTGAAAACCCCCCTCTGGTGTGCTGAGGCTGCAGGGCCTCTTCTGCAACAGCCACTCTGGCACAAAATTCTACTTCTGCAAATACGTCTTCACGTGTCAATAGTCGCATCAGCAATCCTCCTGCACTTGATGCAAGTGGCCTTGGGCCAATGTGTCAGCAGGAAAGCAAGGGAGGCCGTGCTGCAGAGTTCGGACCATTGCAGAGCCAACCTCTGAGCTGAAGGAGAGACCAGGGCTGTGCTTCTGTCCAGGGAACCCTGGGGGTGAGACAACATCAAGCTTCTGGGTTAGGAACATGTGGGAAAGGGTCTCCTACAGCTAAAAACTAACCTTTTACTTTGGAAGGCATGATTTGGAACTGGCAGCCCAGCACATGTAAGCAGAAGGCATGCATTCGTCATTCTGGTTTACCCATTAAAAATGTTGTGTACTGATCACTCAGGCACAGATCTCACCAGAATCACATCTTTGTATAGAAACTGATTATTGAAGAACATGATCATAGGGAAAGAGCTGCATATCAGGGATTACTTGCAGGTAAACTGAAACATCTGACATTCTCACACTGAGAGCACCTAGCAGATGCAACTTCTGAATTAGTCCTGAGAGGCACAGGGTTTTTTGATGTTTTTATTCTATACTGGAGTTTGAAGCCAAATGACAGGAAGGGGGAAGATTGTTTTTGGTGTGGGCAGAAATCTGTGCCAAGAAGCCAAGAGCAGACCTAACTAATGGTGTGTTTAGATTAGAGCACTAATTTCTTATATTCCTGGAGTTCTGACCCATGGAAAAACAAACGAATGAAACTTTCTCTCCCCTCAAATTAGAAACATTCACTTCTCAAGAGGAAAAAAAATAACCATTGAACTAAAAGACAAGATGACTGTGTTTATTCTCTTGAACTTCCACATGGGCAGCTGCTTAAACAATCCCTTCAGTTGCCCGATTCTCCAAGGAATTCTGGGACACTTCAAACGAGACACGACCCACTTGGGCAGGGCTTAAACTCAGCCCTGTGTCTTGGGCCTGGCTTTGCTACTCAGGAAGTGTGGACCCCGGGTGGGAGGAGAGACTGGATGCCCTTAGAGAAAGAGACTTTCCTGGGCCTTTCGCCCTTTTCTCAAACCCAGAATTCAAAACCCACAACTCCAATTGTTCTGAGTCAATCAGAAATGGCAATGAAAATGGTGGCAATCCAAGGTGCAGCTTTTGGGGCTGCACGGCTATAATCCTCGGGGTCCTCCCTCTTTCACTCCAGCCAGTGGGATCCAGGAGTCAAACGCAAACACCCCAAGTGCCCAGGCACACCTGAAGCCTGCGCTCCAGATCATGGCCCATGGCCACTCAAGAATCTTACCAGGGTGAAGCAAGTTCTTATTTGGGTCAGCACACAGATACGTTTAAGATGAAATCCGGCAGTGTACATATGCTCCACCTTTTCGGAAATGTCTACAAGGTGGGTGGGACGCACTAAGAGTGAGTATTCTGGTGGCGAGGGCCTTCTGTCGGTTCCCTCACTGCAAGAAGCGAAGTTACAGGGAACCAGGCAAAGGGCCTTCTAGGTGGTGGCGCCCGCCCTGTGGAACGCCCTCCCACCAGATGTCAAAGAGATAAACAACTATATGACATTTAAAAGACATCTGAATGCAGCCCTGTTTAGGGAAGCTTTTAATGACTGATGTTTTAATGTATTTCTAATCTTTGTTGGAAGCTGCCCAGAGTGGCTGGGGAAACCCAGCCAGATAGCCAGGGTATTAATAATAATAATAATAATAATAATAATAATAATAATAATAATAATAATAATAATAATAATAATAATTATTATTATTATTATTATTATTATTATTATTATTATTATTATTATTATTATTATTATTATTATATTTCATTGAAACCACTCTGATGTTTGGTGAAATTAACATGGATGGGCAGAAGAAAGCCAAGGCCTCTCCAAGCTGCAATCTTGTTAAACTGATGGTGTGAGGGATTGAGGACAGAAACCGCCCCTTCCTACCACATAAAAAATAAATGGCCTCCATAGCTTTGCAAACACCAATTAAAATTATCCAGTGATATGTCTAGATCCCCTACACTTACAATCCCACCATAAAAAAAACACATGACTTTCTCCTAAGTAGAATGAGTTCTGTTGAAGGCTCTGTACTGCCTGCGACAATCAAAACATTGCTGTGAACCACCCTGACTGAGATCTGTGGATGAAGGGCAGTATGCAAATTCAAAACAAAATAAATAACTTTAGAGCAGATTTGACAGTAGAAAGCTGTCTGAGGGCAGAAATTGTTCGAACTCTGATACATTATGCCATTAATGGTGTTTTGCTTTCTAATGCACAAAACATGCATTCCTAATACATGCACACACTCACACATATACAGAGATTCTCGGTGGTCAGAAGATGTTTTATTTTGATTGCGTTTAAAATTCTAGCACCTGAAAAGCAGCCGAGCAGTGGAAGAAAAAGCAAAGTGGGGTTTGTGTTCCCTTATCATCTGCTCTCTCTCTTATCACAGACACTTCAAGGATAATTGGGGAAGGTGAAGACACTCCGTACTCAGACACATGTGGGGAAGAGAAAGGCAAGCTTGCTGGAGAAGGTAAGATTTACACTGGGAGGAAGGAGGATTTTGAACATCAGGCGCCCCAAGGGCGGGGGTGGAAAGGGAGGTCATTTGGTATTCGCTTCATATATGGCTTTAAAGAAAAACTGGAGAGCCACCAAAAACGTGTGGTAAGAAAAACACCATTAATTTTTAGCATGTTACAACCCATTCCGATATTCTAAAGTCCCGTCTGGCATCTGAACTTTGAATGCACCTTTTAGCCAGACATTAAAAGAATTGCTCCAGCACTACAAAGCACTTCCTTTCGTGAAATGCACTTTAAATACCTCTCCAAGTGCTCCCCGCTGGATCGAAATGTCAGCAAGACATTCAAAGCACGACCCCGCTGCATACCAAAGAACAATTTCAACCCTCTCCACACACTTGGATCGGGCAGCACTCGGCTCTGTTGTCTGGCAAAGCCATTTTTCAAACCAGAGGCTTCAACCCTTTATCCCTCAGCACCATACAGCAGAGAACAATCTTTCATGCACGAGGTCTGGACACAATAGGCTTTGTCTTGTTAAATAAAAGAACATGGGCTTCTCTTCAAATCGCTTCCAGCTGCTGGCGCATGGCTTCACAGGGTCCCACAGCCACCCAATGCACAGCCTCTGGCTCCCTACGTACAACGCAGGCAGAGAAAAACCCTGAAGGGTCTGTGGTTGTTAAGCGGTGGGCGGCCCGGCTGAGCTGGGCAAGGTCTCCAAGGGCTGCTCAAGAGTCTGTGTGACGCCTCCTAGGCAATCTTTCTCTGCAGGGTGATAAGAGCTTGTGCAAGGGCGGACTCCCTCTCACCCGCCATCTGCGAACCCACAGCCCTGGCACCGAGAGAACAAAGCAGCCGGGTGACCTCCTATTCAACAGGCTTCCCTGTCTGCCCTAAAGACACATTCCAAATAAGTGGGGTGCTCAGACCTCAGTGAGGGTTCGCATTACGCTTGCACGGAGGCAGGGATGTTGAAAGCTCTGCAGACACATCGCCCTGAGCAGTCAAAACTGAAGAGCGGAGACCTCCACTGCGGTACTTAGACATCTTTTTTTGATGCAAAAGTCACAATCTGTTTATCGAAGGAAAAAGCTCGAAAGCCTAGACAGCTCTCCGCTGTCAGTGATCATCCCCGAGATCACTATCATACAAGGGGTCTCTGTGCAACAGCAACCCTCTCATGCAAAACCAGCAAGCCCACTCTGTGAAAACAGAGGAACCGGGACCGGTCCCCCAATAAAGAAAGGGGGGGACTCAGGAAGCCGAGGGGATGCCAGCAAACAACTAGCTAGTTGAATAAATGGAATAACAATCCAGTTGTCTCTATCACTTTCAGACCTGGAGCTTCTGTTTAGGGAGCCTGTGCTTCAGTTGCCGTACGTCTGGGTGATGGCAGCGCTGCTTCTGCAACCCAGGGAGGGTGAGGCTGTGGAATGTGCGGCCCTCCAAAGGTAAGAGATGGGGAACCTGTGGCCCTCCAGGCACTGCTGGACTGCAGCTCCCATCATCCCTGAGCCCTGGCCAAGCCGGCTGCTGAGAGCTGGGAGTCCAGAAGCAGCTTAAGGGCTGCCCGTTCCCTGTCCCTGCAGTCATGGAAGATAAAATTTAAAAACTGGGTGAGGGGGAGAGAGTAGGAGTTTTTAAAAGCCGAAGTCCCCAAGAGCAATCTCTCGAGAGCCCGGTGGCTCCTCCGCAGCTTTCAAATCTGGGTGCCTCGAATCCTCTAGTCGGGACCGATTCACCTCGAGGGGCAGAAGCCCAGACATCTGCCAGCGTTTTAGTCAGGCTTTTCCTGTTAAGGGTAATGAGAAGCATCTAGCATTGCCCAACTGTGTTGTCCTACTTCAGGAGATTTATGGAATATGGAAACTATTAAAATACTCACTTTCGCTCTTTAAAGAAAGAACGTAGACCTATAAACAAGGCCTTGGGGGCATTTCGGCAGCTTAATCCGCACAGGGAATGTTTTGTTGTTTAAGTCAATCAGAAACGGTTGGGCCCAGGAAGCCGTGAGTGACAAGAACTTGGCTAGGGTGGCAAAAGCCCAGGTTTTATTGTGCGGTTTCTAAGATGCAAATCACACCGTGCTTATGGAAAGCTGCCTTGCTTGCGATACAGCTCAGCTGTGCACAAGCCGTCCTGCTGAGCTGCAAGGAACCAAGTCTGCGCTGTCAGGGGCATCGGGCAGAGGCTGCTCCCCTCAGAAACGCAACTGGCACCGGGAGACTGCCAGGCCTCAGGATCCGTGCGCAGCCACAGCAGTCCCCGCAGGGACAGAGGCGTGGGCAGAAGAAAAGGAACGAAACAAGGCCAGTGCAGGCGTTCCCTCCTGAGGTCAAAGGGATGCCTGTCTCCTTATTACCCTATCTACTCGAGTCTAATGCACCACTGAATCTAATGCGCACCTCAGTTTTCAGAACCTTGAAACCAAAAATGTAACAAATGCAACAAAAATGCTGGCAAAGGTAAATGCGCCATCAAATCTAATGTGAGCCTTAATTTTCGCAACGTAATTTGGTCAAATAAGGTGAGCACTAGATTTGAGTGAACACAGTAAGTTGCTCCCCTGTGCTGTACCTTAATAAGGTGCAGGGGTGGTTTGATCAAACACACTCAATGGGGAAAGAGCTGGGACTGGGCTGGTTTATTACAATTATCTGCATGTTCTTAATAGATTTTCTAGAGGTAGATGTCAATATATAGATATGGATAGTGTTAACTCTAGCGATGTTTAATCATTTCTTAATAATTGATTTTTCCTGCTCTTATTTTTATCTGTAAGCCGCCTTGAGTCCCTATCAGGGAAAAAGGTCGGGTATAAATAAATACATTCATCACCACCACCACCACCATCATCATCATCATCATCATCATCTCCTGGCTGCTGAAAGTCAGCAAAACTTTCCCACAAAATTGAGATTCCAGCATTGCAGAGGGTCTGGCCAGATTATGCTCAGTGGACCTTTCCAACTCTACAGTTCTACCAATTGTCCCAGGTATGTGCCACACAAACCTCCACGTTCAGGGGCAGCTTGCTAAATGCAGCTGGGGTGAGGGCAAAGGCAGCAAGGATGGTCTGTGACTTCCATGCCTGGCTTCACCTCTCTGGCCGCTGTTGGAAATGGAGCCTTCGGTCTGATCCTGCAGACGATGGAAGCACCACTTAAACGGCATTCTCTGCTCCCTCTTTTTCTCTTCTGAAGAGCCGGGTTTATAGGGCCAGAAATCCTGGCTTAAAATAAAACACACACAGGTGGCGAATAAAAACTGGGCTTTGACCGACTGCCGCGTCTCGTGCAAACCCAGTTTGCAGCCTTTCGACTCTAAGTCAGGAACGGTTGGCCCTCCAGGGCTCGCCCAGTTCTTCCATGACCTCTGCCAGAACCTTCCAGAAATTACGTCCTTGGCACTCGCTCAACACCCTCCGCCACCCAAGGGGTTAAACCCAACCCCCGAGAGCCTACCAAGAGGGTTATTCACTCTGAGGCAATGCCACCAACCCTGAAATAAGATGAAACAGAAAACAATTGCGTTTGCCAACTTGGCTAGGAACAAGGAAGGTTATTAGAAACATATTCCTATTTGCTGCTAATAGAAACAGGGCAGAAGAAAAACATTTTAAAAACTCATTTTTGCTCGTTAATATATAAAATTTATAATATACAACAAATTTATTTGATCCGGAGATGCCAAATTCCCTTTTTCTTACAAATCCACTCATTAATGTTTTCAGCACCCCACGGTTACACCCTGCCGTCAGCCAAGAAGGAGCGAGACAACCAAACCCATCCCAGCTTCTTCTGCTCTCCGCCTCGATTCTGGATGGTCCCGAGAGCAGCTGGGGCAGCAGGAGCCTGGCCTGCCACACAGAGAGATCACTCGTCATCCAGAGATCGCAGAGAGCTTCAAAACACCAATTAATGGTGGCTCCTCAGCACTCCCAGGAGCTGGGTGGTAAGGGCAGAGTCACGGAACGGCGAAGCAACTTGGCCTCCGAAAGTCACGCTGCAGAGAAGCAACGGCAAAGCCGAGAGCAGGAAGCTGAACCCCGGCAACCCTCAGGCAAGGCCCACCAGCTCCACCTGCAGAGTCAGACCAAGCAACCATCACTGGTGCCCAGGCAACCCCAAGGGGCAGCTGGAAAGGGGCTGGTCGTGGGCACTGGCTGAGGCAGAAGAGCAGGACTGACTTTGCATTGGGTGGGATGATGGGAAAGTGCAACATCAGGCTCCGCCAAGGCCTCCAATCTTCTCTTCCAGGCCTTTTGACATCTCAGGGGTGAGCTTTACGCACCACATGCAAACATGTGGAAGAAGCCCCAGGGGCCTTTTCAATAAGGAAGAGCAGCTTTGGGAGGCTGCAAGGGGGAACGGAGAAGCAGTGTGCAGGGAGGGGTGAATAGCTGGCTGTTCTTCTACCTGAAATCACTCGCGTCCACACACAGATGCTTCTCTCCCTCCCCTCCCCAAGCAAACGCGGCTTTGGGGAAAGGGAGGGGAAGGCATCCCATACTGCGACCATAAGTGCTTTTTTTTGAAGGAGATGGTCACTGACGCTTTCTTCTGCACCAAGCACGTGTTGTGCCCACCCATGTGCCCCATCACCTGCACTCCTGGCCAAAGGATTCAAAGAAATGCTATGCTAAGTATCACAGTCCAAGAAAAGGGCTTTTCCCTGTTGGACACCCCACTCTTCACTCATTAAGAAGAAAAGTTCAAAGAGTGCAATCTGTGATGTGAATTAGGCATTCAAGAGATTGGAGAACATTAACTCTGCTTCCTTGTTTCCTTCACCATGAAAAATAGTGATTGAAAATATCAATAGCATACAGAAAGCCAGTTAGTTACATCGCAAGCACAACTCTGATTTTGCACTCAGCATCCTACTGGCTTGTGAGGTCCTCAGGTTTGTTTATTTCGCAATGATGTGGCTTCAACATTTCTGCTCTGGTTTTTCTAAATTTAACCTGAACAAGCTGTAGAAGGAAGGAGTGAGTGGCCCCACAGAAAGCAACAAGGGCGTCCATGGTGGAGAGCTTCGCGCCATTGAAGGCACACAACAGCCACGTCTTGGGCAGGAGATTCTGGCAGACAACAACAGAGGGTGAAAACAGAGGTTCTTTGGAATCTGCATTGCGATTCTTGTGAGGGGGTGGGAACAGGCATCACGCACATGGAGCACGTAGAAGGCTTGTGGAGAAGCAAGCCATTGCTTAGGGAATTCTTTGACCCAGTGATAGTTGAAAAGCATCTCAAAGCAACGTGTCATTAAATTATCGGCTGCCACAAATGCTGCCGCTGCCGCTGCCACTGTCCAGTCCTCACCATCTCTACTACCTGCTGGGCTGTCTTCTCGACTAGGGTTCCCTTGCACAACGTAGAAACAGCCAAGGGATTCAGGGATGCCCTTGCAGCTGTTCTTCCTTCAGATGTCCAGTAGAATTTGAGGCTTGCCATTGTCAAGAAGCAAGGCCTCTCGTGGTCGAGACATTGAGGCGGGGAGAGATCAGGCCGTGATCCCACCAGCGTTTTCTTATGAATGTTTGGCGCAAGCTGTTTGGAGCTCACGCACCCCACCTTTCAGGCTGAACAATGAACCACCCAAGGCGGCCAACACAATAAAATCAAAACACAGTCACACCACAATGACTGAAACAGAAAGTGGCACAAAAAAATGGAAGGATAAAAATGGAGAGCAAAAAGGAGGCGGCAATATGGAAACTGTGGCTTGTTTTGAACTTTAGCTCTTCCCTATTTATTGTGGTTTGTCTTTCTCACAATAAAACATCAGAAACCTTCCCTAAGTATTAAGAAGTCAACCATGTTAGAGACCTAAAACCATTCTTGTTCACGACTGGTTGAGGTTTTTAATACAATCAAGAGGCATATAAGTTTTATGAAATAAGCAAATAAAATAATTCTAAGGAGTCAGAAAACAGGGATTAGCTTTATCCGTAGGATCAACACAAGCACGAGGTGGAGACTGACTAAAGTAGCATTTCCTGTCTGACTTGCCCCTCTTCTGCCAGTCTCTGAATTTGGGCTCATCCAAAAGGGTCACATTTCACCCACAGAAGAAGAAATAAGCAGCTCTCAAGATGCTTCGATGTCTTCCTCCAAAAAAAATTAAGAGGACAAATAGAAGCCACGGTTCAACTCTGGCTCGCCTTCTTCAGAACTATGCAGACTGCATTGCAGGCAGCAAATTTCAGCACCACCACACAGGAGTTAGCAGAAGAGGCCCCAGGGTCCTCTCACTTCTTGAAGGATTTGAGACTATTTCAAATGCTTCAGAGGATGTTGGTTCTTGGACCACCAGCACTGATGGGGCGGCAAGCAGAGCTTGAGTGACACAGGAGGACTTGGAGGGAGAACCCAGCCATGTGAAAGCCAACTGCTCTGATGGTCCACAAGGACCCCAAGACTTTTCCACCCGTCCATCCGCAGGGTACTGGGGAGGGCTCCTGGTTGAGGAGTATCCGAGACACCGTGTAAATTGTATTTTGATGAAATGGTATGAGGCAAGCCTATTTTTCATTTTAACCATAGGCCAGCCTTGGTCACAGAAAAATTCAAAACATACACAACGCCAAAATTCAACAAGAGACCAAATGAAGGAAAGTCACCAGGGTTCTGGGCTCCGGAATGAGGCGAGAATCACAATCAAAAGGAACACCAGGAGGAAATCGTGGCAGGAAAGAGCAGGGGGGCTCACAGCTGCCCAACAGGACACCAAGTCCCACCCCTGGCAGAATCCCCAGTTCAGAAACAGGGATGGGGAGCGTCTCTCTTTGTGCCAGAGACCATCATGGAGACCCACTTGCAAACCAGTAACACCCACACAAGCACATCCCCAGGTAGACAGGATGCCCAAACATCACTTGAACTCTACACAGGTCTTAAGAAAAACTGTGCTCGTTTAAAGTCCTCCTGAAACTGAAAGGCAGCACAAGTAGTACACGATAAAAGGCTCGCTATTACTACCATATGGGCTTGCAAAATAAATGGCCCTAAATTAAAAGACCATATGAGCAGAGGGCTCACCCAGGCCCATGCAGAACGCCTGTGCGGGCACAGCACGCATCAAGATGCCTCGGACTGGGTGTCCTTCCCACCCCACCCCGGCCCCCATTTCATCGCTCAGCGCAGCTCAGACGAGCCTTTCAGCCCCTCTCGGCTGCAGCAAGACATTTCCTTGCATGTCGTTTGGCAGATGTGGCTGCAGGGCTGCGCGCCAATTCGCCCCCCAGCCCTCCGTTTTAATCAGTATCGCATAAAGTTTAACACATGCTTTGAAATGCGCACCAGATTCAAAGCGCAGCCTCGAGGGGGTCTTGCAGAGTAACACAGACCATCCCAGCCACTGCTCCTCCTCCAGCTAAGCCGCTCTCAACTTTGGCTGAACCACCCGGACTGTCAACGCCAGCGCGCTGCCAACCGGAGGAAAGGTTGTGGGGTCAGAGCCGAAAACAAGCCTCCGAGAGGCTGGAGCGTGCTCAGGACAGGACAGGGTGTTTGTTTATACGGCTGTCTGCTCAGGCGGGAGAGCTCTCGGGAGGCCTGTTCCAGGGCCAGCTCACCTACCAGGAGCACAGAAAGGTGAGCCAGGCAAAGCCACATCAAATGCCCACAGAGCCACGGCTGGGAGGCCAAGCGCCAGGGGGTGCTGCCATGTCAGAAGAGGGCTCGCCCAAAAAACTGGAGACACAAAGCAGAGCTGGAGGGCTGGAGCCCCTAGAGGCAAGCTAGATCGTGCAGCGCTTGCTCTTGAGCTCCCCTCCAACCAGCTACCTCATTTATCCCCCCTGGGACTGGCCAGGGGGCATGGGTGGGGGGGAGAGGGTGGGCAAAGGCCCCAGAAACAAGGGAGGGGAAGCTTGGGCTCCCGTTGGATGTTGCAGGCTGCTCTAGGCAGCTTCCAAATCCCTATGGTGGCGAAGAAGCAGGCATCGAACACAGAGGAAAGAGCTGCCCAGTGGGAGGTCCAAGGGTGACTCAGCCGGGCGAGGGGGCACCTCTCGCCTTTTGCTAGCTCCGTGGCTGAGCTGGAGGCTCAGTGTGGGCGGCATGTTGCAAAAGCTGGTTTCGTGGCAGCTGCTCCAGACGCTCTGCAGCTCCTCTCCTGGGTCAGGAGCTGAATGAGTGGCAGGAAGCACAGGGCAAGAATGCTATTCATTCCTTTATTTTAATCGATTGATTGCTTGTTTTTATGCATATTGTATTATTTATATGATGTTAGCCGCTCTGAGCCCAGCTCCGGCCAGAGAGGATGGGATCATAGCTGTCAACATTTCCCCTTTTTTAAGGGAAATTCCCTTATTCCAAATAGGATTCCTCGCAAGAAAAGGGAAAAGTTGACAGCTATGGGTGGGATACAAATATATATTATTATTATTATTATTATTATTATTATTATTATTATTATTATTATTATTATTTTAAAATTATATACTGCTCTTCATCCAAAGATGTTGATGATGATATATATGTATTCCTATGTATTGATATACCCAGCCTTTTTCCCGGCCTTTTTCAAGGCAGCTTACAGATAAAAATAATAACTGCTAAAAACACAGAATAGCATATCATTAAAATAAATGTTGATACAAATTGAACTATATACATCTAGATAATCTGTTTAAAACATACAGATAATGACAATAAAAGCAGCACGGCACTAGCCCTTTTGTTAGAAGCAGTCAGTTCTGAGAGGCCTGCTGAAACAAGGAAGTCTTCACCTGCTGATGGAAAAACAGCAAGGAAGGAGCCAGTCTAGCTTCTCTAGGGAGGGAGTTGTCTGGGAGGAGCCACCACAGAGAAGGCCATCACCCGCGTCTCCACCAAGCGTGCCTGTGAGGGTAGCAGGACCGAGAGAAGGGCCTCCCCCAAAGTTCTCAAAACTTGGGCAGATTCAGACAAGGGAATACGGTCTTTCAGACAGCTTGGACCACAGCCATGTAGGGCTTTATAGGTCATAACCAGTATTTTGAATTGTGCCCAGAAACAGACCAATAGAGAGTTGTCTGCTTCCTGTAACCAGCACCAGTCAACACTCTGGCTGAAGCTCTTTGAGACAACTGAAGCTTCTGAGCCCTTTTCAAAGGCAGCCCCATGTAGAGCGCATGACAGTAGTCCAGACGGGATGCAACTCAGGCGTGAATCACTGGGGCTTCAACTCACCCTTTAAGCTTCACGGGAGCAAATCTGGCAACATGCCGCTTTCCGTGGTGCTGGTACCGGCCTGCCTTGCCCCAATCAGGACACAACAGCCCCTGAATGACCATGGGAATAAGATGGCACCCTGGCCACGTCCCAGGGGCACCAAGAAGGAGCGCCAGGCATGCCCTGATTTTCAAAGAGCTCTAGCACTCATGTTATCGTGATCAAGGCTGCATAGGGATTAGGGCTTCACTGAATTCGAGGTGAGAGAAGGGGCAGCCTCTCTCTCCATTCTGTGCAAAATGCAAGATATTCACCAGCTCAGAATAAGCTATGCTGGAGGAGGGGGGGCCCTTAGTTATATACTGGCCCTTCTGCTGAGGAATTTCAGCCTGGGTTGGGCACAGCTGAGCAGCGCAAGGTAGGCCATGTTCACGCGCATGGCTCCGATTATAATCCTTGGTGCCAAAGGCATCACTCTCATGCGCCTTTGCAGAGCCCTTGGTTTCCATAGAAGAGGCCACAGCCTACATAATAAGATTTGTGAAAGTGGCCAGCTCCCCTAAGCCTATCCATGTCCACAGCCATGAAGAGGCCGTTCCTCCCCAGGCTACAAAACCCATTTTCCTTGGAGAATCAAGAGGAGGGGGTATGGGGAGGGGGAAACAGAGACATAGCAGCACCTCCTGAAGAAAATCTATGCTAATTTCCCCTTGTCTGTGCCATTAAACCATCAAGCCACAACGCTTTCCCAAGTCTTAATGTTTCATCTGAATTTTAAAAATCTCCATTTTCAAACAAAATACAAGGTTTGGGCTCACTGCAGTGTTTTGCCACACGGCAGTCATCCTGGCACACGCGGGCAGTCAGGCCACATGAATGACATGCTAAGAGTTGCTCTGAAAAGGGAGCCCTTTTACACAGTCCCTTTGCAAGCTGCGCAGCAGGTCCATTCGTTTTGGATGCTCCCACATTTCTCAAGCTGCAAGCCGTCCAGTGAAGAGACGACTCCTCAAGCCACACGTGAGACAGAGAGGGGTCCCAAAGAGAACAGGTGAGTTATGTGGGGAAGGGGCAGCAGAGGCTGAGCACCTGTCAATCAGCTGGCATTGCTGGAAGGGGGTAGGTGCTATCTATGAAAGCGGCATGAGAGACAGGAGATGAAGCCCTGATCCTTGAGTCTCGGCAACATCCACACACTGGCATGTTTTTCTGGGAAGTTGGCTGAAATGCCCCGAGAGCCAGAAAAGGGAGATATGTGGCTGGGGGTGGAAGGAGCTCCCCTAAAACCAAAAGCAGAGCTGTGGCCATCTTGTATTTTCTGTTACAAAAGCAGCAATAGTTTGGCCCTTTCTGGCTGAAACAACAACAGGCCATTTGGGGTGGGGTGGGGGTTTTGCAGCACCTGGACCTGCCCAGTTTGGTTCACTAATCATCAAGGGCAGGCATAGGCAAACTCAGCCCTCCAGATGTTTTGGGACTACAACTCCCATCATCCCTGACCACTGGTCCTGTTAGCCAGGGATGATGGGAGTTGTAGTCCCAAAACATCTGGAGGGCCGAGTTTACCTATGCCTGATCAAGGGCCTCATCCCAAGGAGGCTTCACTTTTTATCCCCATGTGCTCCCCATGGGCCAGGGTGCCCAAAAGTGGTTGACAGTGACAACCTCCCCACACAACGGTCTCAACGAGATCCTGCAGGGAATGGATAAAGGCCATGGGGTGGGAAAGCGCCTGGGGTGGGAATGAACTGTGGGAGGAATGTGTGAGAAATGTCATTAGGAACCATGGGCCTCAGAAATCAAGGGCCTTGGCCATGTACAGAGTGGAGCTCCCTCGCCAGCGAGAAGCATCTGTGTTGAATCAGATGATTCCACAATACAACAATTTTTCACATTTTATTATTCCTGGTAATGGTAATTGATGATGAACAAATGTTGGTTATATATTGATGTTCCTTTTATATTCGTAAGGATCTGGGTTGGAGGAGGTGACAGTGAGGGGTCAGTGAACTCAGAAACATGGGGAACCCTGTGTTAGGGGGACCAGCCCCAGAAGGAAGCTTCGGGGGACTCTGAACAAGGGGACTTCCCAGGAGGGCTTCTCGTGACGAGAGGGGAGGAGGGGAGCAGCCCTACAACCAGATCCTGAACCCAGAAGTGAAGCTATTCCCGCCTAGGGAAGCACACCTGGAACCACAGCCTTGAGCCTTGAAGCGGTGGCTCTGCCATTTGGGAACGTAAGAAAAAGAGCCGGCTGGATCAGGCCACGGGTCAATCCAGCCCAGCCTCTCGCAGTGGCCAGCCAGAAAGCAGCAAGCAGGATTCAAACTCAAGAGCAGCGCTCTCCCCTCCTGTGGTTTCCAGTATTCAGAATAATCACAGCCTCTGATCGTGGAAGCAAAGCATGTTTACTGTGGCAAGCGGTCATCGATCAATCTCTTCTCCTCGATGAATTTGTCTCACCTTCCTTTGAAGTTGGTGGCCATCACTGCCTCCTGTGGCAGGGAGTTCCAGAGTTTAACCATGTAACACTGTACCTCCTTTTACAAAGAGAGCCTGGTGCTAAAAGCCCCCCCCCAAAGGTCACCCCCCCTTCCCTACTCGCTGACCTCTGCCCATCCCTGCATTCCACAATATGGGGCCCTTTGGAGCAGAGGACTCCTCTGAAGGAGGCTGCCTGTCCTGGATGCTTCAGCTGCGATTCCTGCGTTGCACGGGGTTGGACTAGATGGCCCTCAGGTTCCCTTCCAGCTCCACAAGGGTAGGAAGAGAAGCCCACTAGAGCTCGGCCACTAGTCACAGGAAACTCCTGCCCCCCCCCCCCCCGGGGCTGAGGGTCCCCCCGCAATGTGCCTTCCGCCCGAGCCCATGTGGCCAGCAGGGGCGTGTGGGCGAGATCAATGGGAGCCTGAGGGTTTTGCAGTTTCTTTTCTGAGGTCATAAAAACAATACGGAGGAGTACCTGTTAATACATTTCTATAAATTATAAGAGTGTTATAAACACAGACTTAAAGGAATAGAATTCCTGTTAAGCAAACATGTGAGGTTTTCCGCAGAAAGCCAAGTAGTGTTCAAATAAAGAGCCTTTATGATAATAAGCACATTTGTGCTCTGATCCTGTGATGTGGAGTGAAATGGAACCGGAGGGAAAACAGAGAGGCACGAAACCCTCCAGCAGCACTGCGTGCCCAGAGATCGGGAACATGTTTGCGTCTGCAGATCTGACGATCACCAACACACTCGCACACCCGGTCCCCCGACGCTCGGCTTCCTCTCCTTTCCAGGAATTTCTGCCCAGATCCTTCATCATCTGCTTCCATTTGTGGAGATGGAACTCGTGTGGCCCCAAGAAGCTGCCCTTCCTGCAAGCCAGACTTTGGCCCACCTGGCTGAGGGCTGCTTGGTCCACCCAGAGATTTCAAGAGGAGGCCTTTCCAAGCTCCGTTCTCCAAAACCCCTCATCCCAAGTTCAACCCAGGGACTGTGGTCTTCTGCATGCAAATGCCATTGGTTTTGCCACCAGGCAATGCCTTCTTGTCCCCACCTGGAAGCCAAGACTGCCCCCTGCCCCTGTATGAAGATAGGGTGGTTTGTGCAAAGCCACCTGCCCCACCCAGAAGCACTTGCTAGCTAAGAACCAGCCTAGCTAAGGGGAGAGATCCAAGGTCAGGCAGCTTCAAATCCAGCACTGCAGCTGGGCTTGGAGGGCTCTCTGGTCCAAGGCCCATCCACAGGGAAGGGGCAAGGGCTGCAGGGTCTTGTGAAGCTCCTTCAATAACTTACAGCAAGCAGCAAAGCCCTCTTATAAGACCAAACCAGGCTCTGCTCCTTGTCTATGGCCTGGTGGACCCACCATTCCTCCAGGTATATGAGGGACTAACAGAAGCCAAGACCTCCTAAGGAGCAACACGCCCAGATCTGAAGCACTGAGCTGGGAGACTAGGACGCAGCCCCTTCGACTCTTCCATGCTAGGGTTTGAGGGGAGAGGCAATGGCTTTCTGCTTCTTTTGTTGTTGTTGTTTAGTCGTGTCCGCCTCTTCGTGACCCCCTGGACCAGAGCACGCCAGGCACTCCTGTCTTCCACTGCCTCCCACAGTTTGGTCAAACTCATGCTGGTAGCTTCGAGAACACTGTCCCACCATCTCATCCTCTGTCGTCCCCTTCTCCTTGTGCCCTCCATCTTTCCCAACATCAGGGTCTTTTCCAGGGAGTCTTCTCTTCTCATGAGGTGGCCAAAGTCTTGGAGCCTCAGCTTCAAGATCTGTCCTTCTAGTGAGCACTCAGGGCTGATTTCCTTCAGAATGGAGAGGTTTGATCTTCTTGCAGTCCATGGGACTCTCCAGAGTCTCCTCCAGCACCAGAATTCAAAAGCATCAATTCTTCGGTGATCAGCAGAAGGCATGTTATTAAGCAAAGCTCAGACGATTCAGTTGCTGCTGGTGTCAACAGCCACTGCCCTTATTCTGCATACATTTAAGCACCAAGTGAATTGTCACAAATGGCATCACCTGCATCCCAACACCTTTTAACTACAACTTTTACCCTTTTACCCCATTACATGCATTTGTAGATATGCACCTGCCCCTGTGCACCTGAAGAACAGGGCTCTTCAGGGACCACGAGACTCTGCTCTGATGCAACAGGCTCACACTGGAGATCATCCCACGCTCTGTGCCCTGGCCATGCACACCTGGTGGGAGGGTGCACCTGTCCACCCCCAGGTGGGGTGCTGACCTACATTTAGGAATGGTGGGAAATGGGGCCACCCAGAAATAAGTGAGAAGTTTCCGCATAGTCAGGGGCCTTCTCAGGCACACAGAAGCGAGTGAGTGAGCGAGTGAGCGAGTGTGCTTGTAAATGTAAAAGGGCAAAGTCTTAAAAAGCATGAAAACCCCAACCCGACAAGGATCTGTAGGCTTTTGAGACTAATGGAATGCCTTGAGTGGGGGGGGGAGCGAACTGGAGGGTGGAGAGAATAGGGGCTCAGCCTTTTCAGGCTGGGTCAGGGATGGGGAGTGGGTGCATTCCACAAAGTTACAGAACACACAAGAGACAGTAACTCAAAGGAAGGTTCAGGGCAAAAGGGAGACATGTTAGAATTCCTGCTCCGTGACTGCAGTCATGGGATTGTTGTCTTTCACATGACGTGGTATGTTTTGACTCCACAAAGTGGGAAGTGACGGATACAGGATGTTTGTGTTACTGTGTTCTGTGAAGTGGGACTATTCTCCTTTATTGTTGTTTTTCCTCTTTGCTGTCTGATGCTAGAGAGAGAGGGAGCCATGTTGCAGTGCTCCATGTGTGTTTATATGTAAATAAAGTAGATTAGCCAAAATGCTGAGTTGCTGAGGTCTGTTACGCAAAGCTGCGAAGACTCAGCAGATCCCTAAGTGTGCCGATGTCTGTTGGCATCGGTCACTGTGATGTTCGGGCAGAAGAAAGCTTTAGAAGCTCCGGAACAAAAGACCAGGAATGAGAGAACATGCTAGTCGGGCATGCGTCTCTGCCAGGGTCCTACTCAAGTGTAGGCCGAGCTCCTGACAATGTTTTCCCTCTCCCACTGATTGGACACCTCCCCCACAATACAACCACAAGATGCTCAGGTCTGGGTGAGGAGCCCTATAGCACAACATGTTCTTCCTTCCCCTTCCCCAGGCCCACAAGAGCAGGACACAGCCCCTGTCCCAACCTGTCAGGAGCCCTCCGGAGGAAGCCACTGTTTAGGGGACAGGAACACACTGCAACTAAAAGCACAGGTATGTTGTCCCAAAAAAACCAGCCTCCTTATCTCACCAAACCAATGCAAGTTCAGCCCGTAGACACACTCCACCCCGCATCCTGTTGGATGAGCGGCATGACTTGGCTTCCTTTGGGATACTGCTACTAGGAGGAAAGATTCATACCCCACCTTCTGAACCCAAGAGGCCAACATGTTTTCCATATTATTCTTGCCTGTATTGGACTGCTTGTGCACCAAAGTTCAACTCTATTCAGATAATTTATCAGTCACTTCAAACGTGAGGTCCCAGTGATCGAAAAATATACATCATCGCTTCTGCTCCCAAGCAGCTCCCATTCCTCTCCAAAGAGAGTTGCATGGGAGGCATGGCTGTGCTGAAGACCTCAGCACCTTCTTAGCCTCAGTTCATCCATTCACCAGGACTCGATGAGAGCGCAGGCGCCCATCTCACAGTCGGCAGCACCGTGTAACTCAGGGGGCCCGAAGACTCCCAGCTGCAAAGAGGCAAGCCAAGGGGGTGAAGGAGCCGCCATGGCCTGCCGGCCTGCCACTGCCGCTGCCAAAAGCCTGACAAGCAGTAAGACAAGGATGTCGCCTGCACGAACAGTTAAATCTGATTTTCTACAAAGTATACAGAGAAAGGCGGCGGGGGGAGCCCCAACAACTTCCATCTGCATTGCAGGAGATTACACAAGGTTTGAAAATCTTCAGCTTGTGGATAATTAGAAACACCGCCCAAGCGGCACTTTTAAACATTGTTCCGGGCCACTGAGAGGCCAGCCATCAGCATCTGGAATGCGAGTAGCGTTCAGCGAACATGTCATTCCATCCACCACATTCTCAAGCGAGGGGGGGGCGGGATGGCGCACCAGTGGCTCTGCACACATGGCGCTGGGGAGGAAGAAGAGCACAACTGGCCTGGAAACAGAGCCCAAATGGAGCCCAGGACCAGCAACGTGCCACTTGCCAGGGCAGCAGCTGTGGCGACAGCAGGGATTTCAACACACAAGAGGAAAACTTCATTAGCCTCTCCCCAGACACAGGGAAGCCACTGCCAGCAGGCAACTGCACTTCCCCACTGAACATCGAGGCAACTAGCAGCCCCCTGACGAGGGGCACAGAGGCATCACCTGGGCACACCTCTCTTAGGCACGAGGGATTGCAATCAACAGCCAGCCACCCACCCATCCAGAGACAGGCTGTTGCTGAGCACTCTCCTGGAAGAAGAAGAACCCAGGAAGCTGTTCTCAACTGCTGAGATGGCGAGGAAGAGGAGGCAAGCTGTCCGGAGGAGGGGGACAGAGATGGTGAGGGGCCAAGAGACCCAATGGGGAACGGCTGCAGGTATTGTGCATGTTTAGTTAGAAGTGGCCATTCACTTACTCTTTATTTAAAATATATCCCATTCCATAGCCCCAAAAGGTTCCCAAAGCGGCTTACAGAAAGATTCTCCAAACAAAACCACACTAAAATCTAGTACAGTGGTACAAACGCTTCTGGTTCCAGACTCTGCTAACCCAGAAAGAGTACCTCGGCTTAAGAACTTTGCTTCAGGATGAGAACAGAAATCGCAGTGCGATGGCAGCAGGAGGCCCCATTAGCTAAAGTGGTGCTTCAGGGTAAGAACAGTTTCAGGTTAAGAACGGACCTCCAGAACGAATTAAGTTCTTAACCCGAGGTACCACTGTACAGGAAAACAGAAATGACGCAGTGCCCGTGGGTAGCCGGGACTTCCCAAGCAGCATTCCCTGGCCCTTCCTGGGTGTGATTCTATGATTCTATGATTCTATGCCCAGCAGCAGTTCCCCCCACAATCCTCAGTGGCCAGGGAGTGGGGCTGAGCACCTGGACTCCATGCTGAAACCAACCTCGTCCTGAAAGAAGCTGGCACTTGGCAGGAACGTTCCCCCTCCAAGGTCCTCTGGGACAAGGGCGTGGGGCTGAGCAGCTGGATTTAGGGGCAACACGATGGCTTTCTTCAAGTATTTGAAGAGCTACAGCACAGATGGTGGGGCAAAGTGTTCCTCTGCTGCTCTGGAAGGTAGGACCAAAACCAAAGGGTTTCGAATTAACAAGAAAGGGGATTTCAGCTCAGCGTTAGAAAGAACTTCCTGACAGCAAGGGCTGCTCAAGAGAGGGAAGGGTGGCCTCAGAAAGTGGCTGACTCTGCTTTGTTGCAGGTAAGAGCGTAAGAAGAGCCTGGCTGCTGGATCAGGCCTAGGGGGGCCTCTCCAGTCCATCATCCTGTTGGGAAGCCCCGAAGCTGGACTTGAGAGCAACAGCTCCCTCTCCACTCATGTTCCCCAGGAAATGACACCTAGCGGCAGGCTGGCCAGTGCACAGCCATCATAACTGGCAGCCCTTGCTAGCCTCCTCCTCTTCCTCCATGAATGTGCCCAATGCTCTTTTAAAAGCCATCCAAGCTGGTGAGCATCACTGTGTCTTCGTGGTTTAGGATTTGCATGGGAGAAAACAGGGCTCTTGTGCCTTCAACAGCTGCACCTCCACAATGGCCTCGGTCCTGTATACCTGAAGGAGCGTCTCCACCCCCATTGTTCAGCCTTGACACTGAGGTCCAGCTCCAAGGGCCTTCTGGTGGTTCCCTCATTGCGAGAAGTGAGGTTACAGGGAACCAGACAGAGGGCCTTCCCGGTAGTGGTGCCCACCCTGTGGAACGCCCTCCCTTCAGATGTGAAGGAAATAAGCAGCTATCCTATCTTTAAAAGACATCTGAAGGCAGCCCTGTTTAGGGAAGTGTTTAATGTTTAATGCTGTATTGTTTTTAACACTCGATTGGGAGCCGCCCAGAGTGGCTGGGGAAACTCAGCCATATGGGCGGGATATAAATATTATTATTATTATTATTATTATTATTATTATTATTATTATTATTATTAATCACGACTGGCAGGACGCAGCTGACTTCCCAGAGTAAGCATGAGATTGTCCAGGAAGCAGAAGCAATTATTGTTCTCCTTCTACTTTGGCCATGTCCCTCTCGAAATTCAAAGTGTGCCCACTGGTCCAAAGAGGTTGGCAGCACCTCACCTACATAAAAGAATTCTGCTGCGCAGTCAACCATGTTCAAAGGCGGGCTACAAACCAAGCCTGGGTCACCAAGTGCAGAGACCCAGGAGAAAGAGGCACAAGAGGCAAAGCCACATTTTCAGATCAAGGAGACTCCAATGAAGGCTTAGACCAGGGGTCGGCAACCTAAGGCCCATGGGCCACAGGCGGCCCATGGGGGTCGTTTAACTGGCCCACGAGCCGCCCCCGAAATGAGCCGCCCGCTCGGTGAGTCCCTGTGAGCTGCGCCAAACCAGCGCAGCACAGCACGCGGACTCGCTTCTGCAGTGCTGGAAATTACATCTGCGCATGTGCAGACAACGAAATTCACATCTGCACAGACGCCAAAAATTATGGGCGGGAGTGCTCACGCGCATGCGCAATCCGGCCCGCAGAGGGATCTCCGCTGGAGTGAACTGGGCCAGACGAGATAAACCTTGCCGACCCCTGCCTTAGAGTCCTGTGGGGATTGAGAGCTAATGGGAAATTAGATAAGGCCAGAATAAACGCTGAAATATATCACCATTCTTAAGACACAGATCTTAATACAGTGATACCTCCAGTTACAAACTTAATTCATTCCAGAGGTCCGTTCTTAACCTGAAACCGTTCTTAACATGAGGCGCGCTTTCGCTAATGGGGCCTTCCACTGCTGCTGCGCCACCGGCGCATGACTTCCACTCATATCCTAGGGCAAAGTTCACAACAAGGAGCATCTACTTCCAGGTTAGCAGAGCTCGTTACCCAAAGCGTTCGTAAGGAGGACAGTACGTAACCCGAGGTTCCACTGCATAGAGATATAATATTGTGGGAGGTATTGTTTTTGTTTGTTACTATGGAATGAATTTTGTGTTTTTATATTGTAAACTGCCCTGTGGTCCTCAGATGAAAGACAATATAGGATGGCCTTGGGTTAGGCTTCCACTTCCAACGTTCCTGGCTACCTGAGCAATGCGCACAAAGGCAGCACTGCAGGCTTCCAAGTGACCCAGAGGAATTCCACCCTGGAAAACATTTACCTGTGGGGCTCTCCGTTGGAAATTATACCAAATGCCTTGCTTTGAGAAAGCGCTTTACCCACAGGGAAGGGACCACACCAACCTTATGGGGGGGGGGATCCTTCTTTTCATCATATAACTGCAATCAATGCATCTAGGCGAAGGAGAGTGAACAAGATCTTGCAGCAGTGCATTTGAAGAGGGCTTGGAAAGCAGCAGGGGAGCGTGTTGGTGCAATCCTCGTTCATTTTCGCGGAGACTGAGCAGGGGGTGCTCTCAGTCGACCTCGGCATCAGTAAACAACAGGAGTCAGTGGTGAATCGGAAAGGGCAGGCAACCCAGAGAGCTCCCCGATGGATGCTCCTCAGAGGGAGGCAGCGCTCACTCCCATCCGCCTGCCTGAAGAGGCAGAGCGGACACTTTTGGCCGCGGAAACTAACTTTATCCGATAATGACTTCTGGAGTGGTTATTCTTGGCCTCTGATGCAGGAGGCTTCCTGGAGGCTCAGGCTGGATGCTCAGAGGCAGCACTGTTTGGAGCGACCCCGTTCACATGCCTGGCATACCTCAGCTGCTACGCTATATAATAAAAATACATACCGGATGCCATCAAGTGTTAAAGAGATGTAACTCACTCCCAACAGCCCTCTCCCAGGCCAGATCTAAGAAACCCAAGGAGGGCAAGGAGGTCAGAGTCCAAGGCAAGTTCAGGGCACTCAGGTAAGGCATAGAATGAAAAATCATATGCATAGTCACAAACAAAAACACACACACACACGCACGCACACACACACAGTTTAAAAGGCCATAGATTAAATACCCAAAGGCCTAGGAGGAATGTTTTCGCCTGTCGTGCAACAAAGGTGCCAGGCAAATCTCCCTGGTGAGAGCACCCCACAAGTGGGGAGCCACCACAGAAAAGGCCCTGTAAAAGACAAGCACATTTACCAGTAATCCCAGAGCTGTTGACAATTGCAAACATTGCCTTGCCCCACCCCTTTAAAAATCTTTGTCCTTGCTCAATGTTCAAGTCAATGTCACGTTTTTAAAAAAACAACAACACAATTTTAATTGGTTATAAAACTGCTCTGGGAATTGGGAGGAGATGGAAGAGATGGGATTGTGGCTTCATGGCCACTGGCCAATAAGCCCTGTGCACTATGGGCTTCTGCTCCAATTTGGCACAACCAGTTTTCCCTGAGCTCCACCCTAGAGAGGAACAGATGCGCTTAGGCACAGCAGAGTGCCTGTACTTCCAGAGCGCAGCAACGGCCATTTGCATCTGTGCTTATTTGCGCATAGCCTTAAGGAACTGTTTTCATCCAGTGCAGGAAGCAACTCTTTTTATGGGGCAAAGGAAAACCTTCCAATATTCCACAGCACAATTTATCCCACAAGTTGCTACCAGCTTCCACCTCCCAAACACACAAACAATGTCCTGTTTGGAAGGCGGAATGAACACTTGCCCAACACCGCTGAAAGCTGTCCAGAAATGGTGCAACATGTAGCACTCGGATCACCACAAAACAATTCTTTCAAGTGGCATCAGGGTTCGTGCTAACCAACATCGGCTGCCTTGGCCTGCTTGAAGAAATCCAGCACAATCCATGTGGTGCGAGCCGAGATGCGCTGAGTGTTCTCTCTACCACAACAGCCAGCATCTGCCAACAGCTGCTTATCGGTGCCAGAAGCTAATTTCAGGGGGAGATGCAAAGGAGAGAGCTGCCAACTGTTGATGACCAAAGGAAGCCTCCGCCTCGCCATAATTGCATTGCATGTAAGGAACTGTTCCTTTGTTCAGACCCATCAATGGAAGAACTGTGTCCCTACGGAGCTCTAAAAACGTTTCTCCGCAAACGGTACCAGTCCACGACAGGCAAACCTTCACCTCAATTCAACTGGACATGCTGCTTTTGCCATCTTACTCCAATTCTTGTGGAGCACCTGTGAAATGTCGCCTTAAAGTGGCTTTTGCCCCAGACTCCACAGGCTTCCATGGGATTCTAAAGCTAAAGGTTTGGGGGACTCTCTTGCCTGGATTGGAAAAGCACAACCCCTACAGATCGGGCATCAAGCCTGCTGTGCTCGTCACAACTGTATATGTCACATTTCCCAGTTCAATTCTGCACCACGGAATGAGGGGCTGTGTTGATTCACAGGCAGAGCTGGAAAAGGGGACCAGACGCTCATGCAATTAACCTTGAAGCAACAATACATTCCGCTCCTCAGTGAAGACCAACCCAAAGCCAACCAAGCATCTGTCAGCCTGGGAAGAAGACAGCCAAACATCGGCACAGACTCATCCTGATGCTGCCAGTGCTTCAGCGTTTCTGGGAGAGATGGCATGGGCTGGGAATTGGGGGCTCTGGACCTCAGGGTCAAGACAGTTCGACAAGTCTGACATATTGATAACCGGAGGAATTACAGGCAATGAAGCAGGTTGATGATTAGAGCACAGGCAACAGAAATTTCACTCAAGACAGCATGTTTCCGGGCACAATTCAAAGTGTTGGTGCTGACCTTGAAAGCCCCAAACGGCCTTGGCCCAGTAGACCTGAAGGAGTGTCTCCACTCCCATTGTTCTGCCCGGACACTGAGATCCAGCTCCAAGGGCCTTCTGGCGGTTCCGTCCCTGCGAGAAGTGAGGTCACATGGAACCAGGCAGAGGGCCTTCTCGGTGGTGGCGCCCGCCCTGTGGAATGCCCTCCCATCAGATGTCAAGGAAATAAACAACTATCTGACTTTTAGAAGACATCTGAAGGCAGCCCTGTTTAGGGAAGCTTTTAAAATTTGTTGAATTATTCTATTTTAATATTTTGCTGGAAGGCACCCAGAGCGGCTGGGGAAACCCAGCCAGATGGGCAGGGTCTAAATAATATATTATTATTATTATTATTATTATTATTATTATTATTATTATTATTATTATTATTACTACTACTACTACTATTACTATTACTGCTGCTACTACTACAACTACAACTACTTGTGCCTGACATGTGACGCAGTAAAAAAGGCATACTTTGCTGAATCAACTGCATCCTCAAGTAGCTGTACAGCAGAACCCTTCAGGTTGGTTTGGAGGCTGCTGTTTCCGGAGGGCCCATCACTGGACCCCTGGAAGGCCTGCTGTGGAATGTTTGCCCAGCACTTTGAGGATAAAGTCGCTTGCCTTTGAAACACTCTTGATGCTATGGATAAGGCAGTTCCTAGAGAGGTATCCAGTCTTAATCTCGCCCTGTTTGGACGGTCTAATTTCAGTTAATGCGGACTGATGACGCAGCAAGGTGCTTGCAAGTAACGAGCCCAACTAAATGTCCTCTCGATTCCTGGCTCTTATGACTAATTAAATCTAGCCACCACAGTATGAGAGGATTCAATGTGTGGGGAAGGAAGGTGCAAATGATCTATTCCTATTTATTAATTTATTGATTGCCTTCTACAAAACCATCTCAAGGCAAGGCACAATCCAAACAGCAAAGAACAAAAATAAATTCCTGTAATGCCACCAGGTCAACCTATTGCTGATCTTAAGCTGGCCACTGTGGAACACGGGAACTTCAACAGAAACTTCTACTGCGAAGCTATTGAAATGCAACTTAATAAAAACGGAAATTCTATTCATTTGTATCAAAGAGAGAGAATAGTTTTCTGTATCACTACAGGTGCTAATGTACTCAGCAATTTTAAGATGACTTTGTTATCAATTACTGCTGTTGCGAAGAGTTAATTTGCACACATTTAAACTCTAACTGAATTGCCACAGATTGCACCTTTTTCCTTTATGCCCGGGTCAACCGAAGATCACACTCCATGCATCTAATAGTCTGCAAAAGATTGTGCCATAATAAAACTGCCTAGTCTTCAAAGGTGCCACAAAGCTCTTCTTAGAGGGAAAAGCTATCTAGGCACTGGCAACAGCTTGTTCAGGTTATTGCAATGTGAACAACCAGCAGCTGCCTTTGACAATAGTTGAAGATCTTCAACTGAAGAGTGGCTAGCTAACAATTTGAATAAATGAATGAAGAGTCCAGCTCATGGTGTGGTTCTCCAACAGGAAGCAAAAAGAGGCTGAATTCAAGGCTTCTTTGCCTTGATCACCTAAGCCAAGAAGGGAAACCATTCTGTTAACAAGAGATTTTTAGGGGGCTTGCTCACCCACTGATGAAAAAGCCACCGGAAGAAACAAGCAAAAAATACAATGGCAAAACCAAAGTGTTCTCTTGCTTCTCGGTTACCGGGAAACAGCTTCAGCTGGACAGGGATTGCCTTTGCGGATGCATTCCCCGCCAGTCGGGCACCAAAAGACAAATGAAAGCTATTAGTACTTTCCACGAGCCCAACACAGAGCGACTTTTCCAGAAACATGGTTGCGTTCGTGGCCAAACATTAAATATTTCCATAAACAATCAAGCTTCTAACTGTTTGCATCAGGTAAACCCGGGTCATTTTAATAAGGCCAATTTAAATTCCAAGAGACAAAAGGCACTTCCTACATCTTTAATACCTGCAACAGTTTATGAGCTTTCATGGGCTTGAAAGGATCGCCATGGTCTGCCTTTGATAGAGAAAGCCATTCTGCTGAGCTGGTCCATCAAAAGGGACTATGGAGAACACCTGGGTTATTAATGCACAATGGAAGAATCTATGGGTTGTATTCAACTAAGTACTACTCAGAGTAGATCCATGGAAATTAAGGAGCCTACATTAGTCATGTCCATTAACTTGAATGAATTGATTATGAGTAGGACCAGTATTTGGGACGCAGGTGGTGCTGTGGTCTAAACCACTGAGCCTAGGGCTTGCTGATCAGAAGGTCAGTGGTTCGAATCCCTGTGACGGGGTGAGCTCCCGTTGTTCGGTCCCAGCTCCTGCCAACCTAGCAGTTCGAAAGCATGCCAAAAATGCAAGTAGATAAATAGGTACCACTCCGGCAGGAAGGTAAACAGCGTTTCCATGCGCTGCTCTGGTTTCACCAGAAGTGTCTCAGTCATGCTGGCCACATGACCCAGAAAAATTGTTTGCAGACAAACGCCGTCTCCCTCGGCCTGTAAACTGAGATGAGCGCTGCAACCCCAGAATGGCCAACATAATCTGACAGGGAACCAACTCTACTCAGGATCTGAAGCTGGCACCATCCTGGATTACTTTATGCTTACTTATTTAAAATCACTGACGTACTGCTTAATATTTCAAAATTGTCGAAGCAGTGATCATGTGGGTAGGAGGATTGTATGGACTAAAATTCAAAACTCTGTGAAAAGGGCCTGCCACTTTCCCAGGACTCAAGAGAAACAAAAGCACTGCTCTGCCAAAGGTTCTCAATCCTGGAAGTATAAAGTCTGGCCATTAAACCTTCCAGGGCTAGTTCTGAGGAAAATGGATTTGGAGGAAACATTTTTAAAGGCTATAGAAGCTATATATCTTGAACGATGAGCAAATATTATTGTAAATAACATCACCTCTGAGGGATGCAAAGTTATGAAAGGAACCAGTCAAGGGTGCCCCCTGTACCCATTGCTGTTTATTTTGATTTTGGATGCACTGACACAAAAGATAAGGAATAATGACAAAAAGGGGTATAAAAGTGGACCAACAAAATTGTAAGTTAAAAGCATATGCAGATAAAGTTGTTTTGACGTTGGACCCACTAGAAAGTTTACCATCTGTTTTGGAATAAATAAGGAGTTTGGTAACTTCGCAGGTTTTTAACTAAACAAACAAAAAGCAACAATGCTAGTCAAAAATATGGATGCCCAACTCACAAAAGATTTGGAAAGAATTAGTGGTATAAAGAGCGAAAATAAAGTAAAATACCTGTGGATACGGTTAACTGTGAATAACCACAATGTCTTTAATGATAATTACGCAAGGGTTTGGAAAGAAATTAGGAAAGATTTGCAAATTTGGAGTAAAATGAAATTGTCACTGTTGGGTAAAATTACTGCTATAAAAATGAATATACTCCCAAAGATGCTACAGTGGTGCCCCGCAAGACGAACGCCTCGCAAGACGGAAAACCCGCTAGACGAAAGGGTTTTCCGTTTTGGAGGCGCTTCGCAAAACGAATTTCCCTATGGGCTTCCTTCGCAAGACGAAAGCCCATAGGGAAATCTCCAGGACAGCGGGGAAGCACAGCGCGTCTTCCCCACTGTCCTCGGACCTCCTCCGAAGGCTGGTGGTGGGGCGGAGAGACCTCCTCCTGCCGCCAGCCTTCGGAAGGCTGCTCCGAAGGCTGGCGGTGGGGCGGAAAGCCCTTCTCCCCGTGCCAGCCTTCGGAAGGCTGTCCTGAAGACTTGTGGTGGGAGGAGGGTTTTCCTTCCCACCGCGAACATTCAGAATGCTGTTCTGAATGTTGGCGGTGGGGAGGAAAAACCCTCCTCCCACCGCAAGCCCCAGGAACAGAGGAGAAGCGCTGCGCCCCTTCCCCTCTGTTCCCGTACCTGTCCTGAAGGCTTGCGGTGGGGAGAAAAGCCCTTCTCCGCACCGCCAGCCTGGCAAGCGGTTTCCATAGGAACGCATTAATTGATTTTCAATGCATTCCTATGGGAAACCGTGCTTCGCAAGACGAAAAACTCGCAAGAAGAAAAAACTTGCGGAACGAATTAATTTCGTCTTGCGAGGCACCACTGTATTTCTATTTCAAACAGTACCTATAATTAATGATATTCAAAATTTTAAGGACTGGCAGAAGGAAAACTGATTTCTGTCGATTCTTTGAAATCTTTGAAAGAAAGGCTTTTTCTTTGCTGTATCATTTTTGTTCATGTTCTGTTGATGTGGAATCTTATCAGAAAAGCAAATAAATAAATATATTTTTTTGAAAAAAAAACCACTTTCCAGTGCTAACACATTGGAGGCAGCCTGAGAATGGGCCTTTGCTGTTATTACTTACTATTCACTGGTGAGACTAAAATCTAAGACTACCCCAAAGAAAATTCATACCATGCAAAACCTTGCAGGAACCAGTCCAAGAGGACCTCCTGGGGGGAACCAGTACCAATGGTTCCTAGCCACCATGGTCCGGATCCTCCCTCCACGGTTGCAGGCAGCATGCCGCAGAGGGCCAGTTGATGGGAACCACAAATGAACTTTAAGGGGGGGGGGGATATGTGAGGAGCTCCTGTATTCTCATGCAGACTAAGGCCACCACCTCAAGAGGTTCAGGGCCACTGCTAAGGAAGTGGGATCCTGGCTTTTGTCCCCCAATAGACTTGCCCAGTTTAACTCTTCTTATGCAAATGACTAAGTGGTCTGAACTGGTGAGTGTCTCTTTTCTAACTGAAGTTCAGAACCGTTAAGAAGGTGGAACCATCCCCTTAGTAAATGTTTTGACTGTAATAAATGAAGCCCCTTCACGGATCACTGTCTTGTCGTGGCAAAGGGGCTTGAAGAACTCCAAAAAGCTGTGAGCCATGCCGTGCAGGGCCACCCAAGATGGACAGATCATGGCCGAGAGTTTAGACTAAATGTGATCCACCTGGAGAAGGAACTGGCAAACCACTCCAGTATTTTGCCAAGAAAACTCCATGGACATAAAAAAGGAGAAGCTTTGAGAAGAAAGTGAGAGTTTCCAAGGCATGCTCTGGTTCTTGGGGTCACAGAGAGTTGAACAAGGCTAAGGCGACTAAACAAAAATAAACCAAGAGCCAATTATCTATTCCCTGTCTCAGAATACTTGCATCAGAAATGTAGCTTCTCTGGCCATTGGTTCACACCACACTCCATCTAAGGAAGAAGGCTGGATTATATTAGCCTCTAATGCTGATGGAAGTGTGAGGAGCTCCCACAGTCCCCCATCCAACCAGTGACATGGGGCAGTCACAAGCAACGGAAGGGACAGAAAAGGAGCCTCTCCTAACCAGGAGCTCCACAGTGGCATCCATGGCCATCTGGTGCTTCAAACATCAAAAGGAGACCACTCCGCTCGACATGGCACCCGCCTAGTGCTCATGGCTCAGCTCACCTGCTTCATTGCTGTCTCGCCAATTTTGTCCGAGTGCTTACGGATGCTCTCCAGGAAATCTTTGAGGTCGGACATGGAAACTTCCTTGATCTCCTCATGCAGTTTTGGAATGTTGTCCACCATGACCTTGCAAAAGCGATAATGGCTCACTTGAGGCAAGTGCAGGTGCTCCAGGTGCTCCAGAGTCTTCAGGGCAGGGTAGTGTCTGGAAGAGAAGACCAACGCTCATCAGAAGCAGGAAAGATCACTCAATTCCGCAGCTTCCCAGGAGATGGTGGTCAACTGGCAAAACTTTGGCCTTCTAAAACGAGAAACACCAGGGTCCCATACAGCTTCTATAGCTCAACTGACACCCAAGCCTACTCACCCCACCCTTGTGTCTATCGGCCTACAAGTGGGAAGACAAACTGTGTAAGTGCCCAGGGCTCCTTCTTGGGAAAAGGCTCTGGTTAGTATATAGCCCACTTTGCCAGTGAAGAGGGGCCTGTCACCCACCACCATGATGGGACTTCTTGGATCACCCGCCCAAGGAACAAGAGCTGTACAAAGTTAGGCAGAGCGGCAGCCTTGCTATCAGAACTAGGTTACAGAGGCAGAGGAGGAGCCCAGAGAGAAATGAAAGTTGCAAGATAGAGAGAAGGAGCAAAGGCACTGACATTCTCAACCAGAAAGAGGGAGAGGGTTTCTGGACATAGAAAAGGGGAGGCAAGTCAGTGGAAGGATTCAAGGAGATACAAAAGGTGAACCTAGCAGAGGGCAGGACAATGATTTTGAGTCAAAGTGAAGCATATCATGATTGGGCAAAGAATAATTGCAAGCAGGGGACACAATCCAAGAGGACTCTCTTGCACAAACTTCCTTTATAACATGAGCACCGCACAAGCCCATTTATGATCCATTCTTTTTTGGAGAGATTTCCTCCGAAAGCAACAATTTCCCAGTTCTCCTGCTGGGCCAAGGCATGCAACAGTTCCTTGCTTGCTAGTCCTGACAATCGGTGCACACAGGTGCATGCAGGTGGGTGGACCAGGAGACTTTAGAGAGCTGGAAAGCAGCTTGCATTTATTTAAGAGGCAAGAAAATAGATTCTGCTTCTTACCAAACTTTTCAAACCCAGGGGTGAAATCAGTGGAGTTTCTGGGGGTCCTGAGAAAAGGTTTCAGCAGGAATGTAGCACATGCCAAAGATGTTTGGTCAGGACACTCTGGCGTTCGCACCCCCTACCACTAAAAATGTGTCCAGTCAGAAAGTGTGCATGCCAGTTGAAAAATGCACACACAGAACTGCTCAGATGTCCTCATCTCCAAACAATGTTTGCATAATGTGCAACTGGAGGAAAGGGAAGTTGTTTTAACTGAAAATTGTAGAGGCCATCAAGAGCAAAAGTCAGTGTGCTGTTTACTCCAGGAATCCAGGCTCTGTTTGTGTTGCCATGAGGTTTAGGTAAAGCTATTTCCAATAAAATGCAGCTCCTCTGGAGAGAAAGCAAAGGTTACACGAGTAGCCAGACGTTAGGCCAGCAGAACAGACGCAGGCCAGGCTTGCTTCATCTCAAGACACTGTTGTTTGAAGGATGACCAAAGGGCCCTGTGGAGTTTGGCTACACTCGCCACCCAGGCCCCCCGACAGCCTGCCAGAGCAGCCAATGTTCTTCCCATTGACAGACATCTCAAGCCAGTGAGGTCATGTGGACCCAAACATGCCCCTGTCACCCACCCACCCGCCCCCCCTCGGAGCGCAGCTCCCAAGCCAGGCCTCCCAGCTGTGCCCTGCTCAGCCTCTCAACAGCCGTGGCGCCTCGGCTCCTGCGCTCATGAGAGGAGCCTGGAGGCCAACTCGACGTGGTGCCATCTTTCACCCCAAGGGACTTCCGGGACACCGTCCAGAGATGGATTAACGGCAGCAAAAAAGCCTGAAAGACTAACAAAGGCTAAAGAGGCTTCGTTTATGCTGCATCAGACCAAAACGGCTCTCCCCTTTGGAAGGCAGGGATGAGGCCTGTTGACACAAACCAGCTGCAAAGACAGGAGAAACAGGCAGGAGAGTCCAAGGCATCTTTCGACTGTTAGAGAGACAGATCTTCAAACTAAGTACCTGACCCCTATCTGGGTGAGCAGAGGAGAAAAGAGGCTCCCATCTCACTGACAGCCAAGCAAGTCAGACAGCAGTCAAATATTCTCCAACCAAACCGGCCTTTCGGGAAAACTAGATTTTTTTTTGGGGGGGGGGATATTTCCCCTTGCAGCTTGCTTCACAGGTGCGAGGAGAATGAAGCTGGAACATCAACAGGGGAACTGATTAAGATATAAATTAGCACATGCGCTCTGCCTCAGTAGAAAGAAGGCAAAATAAGACCATTAAAAAGAGACTTAAAATGGGGAAAATGCAAGGCAGTATTATTAGAAGAAACCCTCAAATCCATCTCTACTTGGTCATTTAGACATGAGGAGGAGGAAGAGAATGATGATGATGATGATGATTTATTACTTTTACTCCGCCTACAGCCACTCCGCCAGGTTTCCAACATAATATAAAAAACACAACAGAACACCAGACATTAAAAGCTGCCGGTGCAATGGTTTTATGCAAGACACTTGCCATGGGTATATTTAGAATGCGATTTGTGAGGATCATTGTCAAAATAGGTTAGGAGTGGGGGCATGACTCCTTCTGTATTGTAGTGGCTGAAGGAGGGGGAAAGGAACCAAAGGAAGTTCCTGCAGCCAATTGGAAGCCAGGGAAGCCCCATCGGACGCTCAGCTTCCAAAAGAACAGTGTAAACCAGAACAGTCACTTCCGGGTTTTGATCGTTCAGGAGCCAAAATGTTCGAGAACTAGGCTGTTCGAAAACCAAGGCATGACGTATATGCATCATGGCAGCAAGGGACCCAGTCTGCTTTTGGCTGAACAGGAAACCACCACAGCACCAAGGGGCTTCCCAGAGACAGGCTTTCTGTGGGATGAAGCCAGGCGGCAGCAAGTTCCACAGAGTGAGAGGCAAAGGCTGAGCCATGGAGCACAATCCCCTGGGAAGTTCCCCTGCGCAAGCAGCCCCACTGAAGCAAGAGGGAAGTGAGCACCCAGTGGGGCTTGCTCTGGGTTGCAGGACGGGAGCAGCATTTGGGTTTCCGGCCTCAGAGGCCAAAATGCCTTGAGCCGGCTGTGCCATTTGCTCTTCCGTTCTTGGGGTGTCCGCCCGTTTGTTTCAGTGACGCTAAGACCTCCAGACAGACGCTGTCACATTTGTCACGCCGGCCACCATTATGAGCTTACCTTTTAGATTTCATTTGCTCTCTTAATTTGCTATCCATTTCCAGAACTAGAGCAGAGGAGACATAAGGATACAGAAGTCAGTAAGAGAAGAAATGGGGTGCTGGTGCCCTATCTAGAGCCATGCAGACGTTCTTTGCTTCGTCTCTCACCAGGAAGGCACTGCGTGAGCTTATCCACTGTGGCAGAAATATTGCGCTGCTGCAGCCGGCACTGTTTCAGCTCTTCCATCGCTCCCACCAGCTGTAAAAGAAACCTCCGTTTAACCCTAGCACTGCATTCCAAGTCAACTTCGCTTGCTGCATACCAAAGGCTCAAAGGCCGCAGGACCATTTTCTGTTCCATCCAACCATCCATTCAGGATCAAGGAACGATGAGGAAAATGGATCTGGGTATTCCTGGCCTATGTGGACTGTAGCTGTTGCTAGCAAGCATGGCCTACATGAGAAGTCGTTTCAAACATACAGGGCAGCAAAGGAGGGAAGGCGGAGGGAGCAGGAACTGCACTTCAGGCAGCTGCAGGTGGCAGAGGGAAGGTCACCAGCAAGGAACAGGTCAGAGATGAGAGCCGAGAGGGGAGTGTGGGGCTGGGCCATGGAGCTTCTCACTCTGGGCTAACTAACTCTTCCCTGTAAGGCCTCCCGGAGAGGAGCTCTCTTGCACTCACATTTCCCATGCTCCACAGTCTGAAAACTGGATGTTGGGCGTTCTTGTACAGATCTCACCAAGGAGGCATAGAAAATGCGCGCAAGGGGAATGGAAGACAGGCAAGGAAATCACAGCACACAGTGACCTTCCACCTTGGAATCACACGGTTTCCCTGGCACACAAGCCCATCATGTCTGGCACCCATACAATGGTCAGAGCCCACACCTGATGCTTTTCCCCCCTCCCCAACACTAGAACCCTGAGCTTACTTTTTTGCTTTCCATTTGCAGTTTTCTGTTTGTGTCCGTGACTTGATTCTGCAAAGAGAAAACCACATTGTTGTTTCAATTAGCACCTAGTTGAAAGTCTTGGGCGTCGGGCTGGAAAAGGAGACTGTATGAACTGGAAGATGCTCCTTGGCTTAACGAGCCCACATGAAATCTTGTCATGCAAACTGATCCCAGATACCGGGAAAAGTGAGCGCGGTTATGAAATGTCACCAAGGATTGGGAGATGTTTTAACAAAAGCAAGAGCATTGTGACACTTTATTCATGACCGACAACACACCTCTTTGCTGGGCAGCAGGGTCACAGAAGAAGGCCTTAGATGCTCTTCAGCCTCCCCATGCTTCAGAGAGTACACACAAGGCAACCTAGAGGTCAAAAGCAACACAAATGCATCCTACCAAGGCATGCACAGGCCAGTTGAAATCCGTAGGTTTAGTGTGAAAAACTGATGGAAGAGGGCCAGTGAAATAGGCCTCTGAAGCTGCCCTAGTGAGCCCAGAAGTGGGGCTCCAACTGGAAGCCGCCAGCCCAGACCCAGCGCTGCAACAGACTGCAGGCCACCGGTGGGAGCTTCTAGCATGCCAATCCCAACAGAGTTGGCAATTCATCAGCACACAAAGGGAGAACTAAAACTTATGCTTCCCACGATCTGAAGAGGCAAAGGGAGGACTGGGTTTCTCCGACTACACACAGGAGCTGCTCAGCCTGCTACAATATTGAACAATGGTGCTGGTAGCCAAAGGAAAAATGTGGAAGAAAATAACTTTTGGTCTCAGAAGCATGAATGGCTGCAAGGGGAGAGGCTTCAACATCAGCCTTGAAGCCAGGCATGATTAGACTGAATGGGAAGATGCAAGTTGGTCCCCTGACAGCTGCCACCAAACTCTCGCAAGCCTCTCTAAGGAACCTACTATTTCCTTGGACAGGGCATGAATTCACAGACCTCACTGGCATAGAATTTGTACCAAGCAACATTTTAAACAGGCTGATATAGTGGAGCTTCAAAGCCCACCCATTCACTGGCTCTCCCAGGATCAATGAGCTTTGATGCTCTACTGTATCTGGGCATGGGAGACACAATTTGCAACTCAACCAAAACACCCGCTCAAGCTTGCAGCTCAAGGCTTTGCTGCCCTGAGCCAAACAACTGCAACTCTTTGTTCTTGTGGCATAAACTTCAAAACGCTTTGTGCACCAAACGCACCAGAGATCAGTGTTATTTGCAGAACGAAGTTCTACTTTACTCCCCCCACTTTAAGGCAGCTACAGCTATTACTCAAGAGTAAATAGCAAGCAGTAATCCTGCATACCAGCATCCAACCCAAGACTGTGGCGCATTCTCTGCTGTTCCAACACAGGTCTGCAGTGAGTCTGCGGTTCTCCTTCAGACCAGCACACGTAGGTTGCTGCCTCCTCCTAGGAGCTCATTGCCCCTTCACAGGAATCCTAAGCACTGCCCACAGTGATGGATCCTTTTCCTTACCTTGAGCTTTTGGGCTTCTGCCCTGACTTTCAAGAATTCAGTGATGGCATCCACAAAGCCCTGGTAATGGAAGTTGCACATCTTTTCAATTTCACGGTCGTGATTCCGGATGCGAGCGTCGAGTTTCTCCATGAAGCGCCCATGCTCCTCACCATCGTAGACAGACCTGGATGAAACGCAAGGGGATTGGGCAGAAAGACACCTTCAGAATCCTCTCTCAGTCACTGAACTTCACTAAAGGAATCTGAAGGAGAGCTGAGGGTGGGGAGGAAGGAAAGATGCACTGCAACACCTTGTGATTTTACTGCAAGAGAAAGTGTATGATTTCCACCACAACAAGATCTGCCGTTCGGGTTTTTCCCCACCTCACTTCCCTCGTCACAGAAGTGCAAGGAACTACTCAAGAGATAGGAGTGAAGTGATCTCAATTATTTAGAAGAAAATACGAATTAGTTTAAAAATGTCGGCAGCAATTTATTTGGTATTTAAAAGGTTTATATCCTGGCTTTTAATCTAACAGTGCTCAAGGTGGATGACAGCAGAGTGAAATACACACAGAGAGATGGTACTAAGGTCATCACATGGCGATTCACAAATAATCTTTCTATGAGCAGCAGCCATTCAGAAAAGAGAAGCTGCCAGAGGACCGTTTAGGGAGCAAGAGTCAACACCGCATCTGCCTGGCTGACTTTGCCACCTGCTTGCTCAACCGCAGAATGCTGAATGGGAGGGCATGGGAGGGAGGAGTGGGAAGCCAAAGAATAAGAGGAGAACAGTCCGAGGACCTGGAACACAGCATCCAGAGCCAGCAACGTGATGAGAGAAGAAGCTGGTAGGTGGACAAGAACGTCCTTGGTGCAAAGCTGGACTGCGAGGTCTCAGCATCCAGAAGAAAGCACATTGAAAAGGAGTACCCAATGAGCAGACGCAGAACAAGCAAGCAGCCCCTCAAGCAAGAGGTGTTCTCCTCCTTCTCCTTCCCCTACAACTCCACATGCACCCCCAAATCCTAGGGGACGCTTTGGAGCAGATGGGGGGCATGCAGAGAAACTGGAAATCCCATTCCACAACTGCCCTGAGACCTCCAGGTACTGCATAGGGCGGTATATAAATTCAATAAATCAACAACAACAACAGGGCAAACACCTCTGGATGCCCTACAGTGCGTTCAAGCCCTAGTGTGAGGCAACAGAAGAAATGTGCTCTCTTCTTGAATTCTGATTTCTTATCTTATACTCCAACATTTCGGTTTAGGATTGACTAAAGACACTGCTTAAGGTTTCTCTGCAGTTTGAAATGCAGCTGCTCCTCTGCCTCCCCTCACAACCAGTACAAATCCCATGCGCACTTACCTGGGAGCAAGTCCCACTGAACGTAATAGCATTACCCTCTGTAATGACATGTATTGGAGTGCCCTGACAGAGACCCCTCTTCATGACAATACACCCTAAACAAGGCGTTTACAGTGGTACCTTGGTTTATGAACTTAATCCGTTCCGGAAGTCCATTCTTAAACCAAAGCATTCTTAAACCAAAGGCGTGCTTTCCCATAGCGGCAGGGGACTCAATTTACAAATGGAACACACTCAAGAGGAAGTGAAACATGTTCTTATTCCAAGGCAAAGTTCACAAACCAAAACAACTACTTCCGGGTTTGCAGCGTTCTTAATCCAAGTTGTTCATAAACTAAGCTGTTCTTAAACCAAGGTACCACTGTACTGGGGACTTGTCCCATTATCACTCTATCTTGCATCTCCCAGTACTAAATACAACTCTGAATGGCACAATGCAAAGCCAGAAACCACTAGCAGATCCCCAAGCAGCTTCCTGACTAAAGGTGTAAGATTTAACAGAAATACAGTGGTACCTCTGGTTATAGACTTAATTCGTTCCAGAGGTCCATTCTTAGGCTGAAACTGTTCTTATCCCAAGGTGCACTTTTGCTGATGGGGCCTACCTCTGGCATGCGATTTCCGTTCGCATCCTGGGGCAAAGTTCGCAACCAGGAGCAGCTACTTCCGGGTTAGGGGAGATCGTAACCTGAAGCGTTCGTAACCAGAGGTACCACTGTAGTAAAGCCATAAAAATAGCTCCTCCATTTCACATTCCCCTCCCACAAAAGGTTTGGGGGGAATTAAAATACAGTATATGCATAGCTTGTTTTATCATCATCTACCATAAAACATTTCTGCTGCAAGGACACGAACAATTCTTGTGGCACCTTAAAGTTTCATTGTGGAAAAAGCTTTCCTGGGTTATAACGCGCCAGAGCCTACGTCTGGGCTCCAGTGGATGGCAGCTTATGCCTGAATAAAATTTGTTAGTCTGTAAGGTGCTGTAAGCCTCTTTGTTGCTTTTGCTAATATTCTTAGCTTTCGCCAGTTAGGAAAATATGGGATGGGATGCAGGGTGGGGATAAAACAAGAAGATGAAAATGGAAACCATCAACATTGTAGTAAAATTTTATCATCTGGTCTTAGGCACAGTATGTAGACCTCAGCATTTTCATGTACAAAGGGAGGAAACTTGTTTTTTTATACAGGGGGGGGACTAAAAACAAGCACTCTTGTAATTAATGAAAGGTGATAAATCTGGATATTAGTATATCTTCATTAGACACAGGCTACAGCCTGGTGCATTACAACTCTCTTCTGAAACTAGCAATGTGCCTTTTTTTAAGAAAGGAGAGCCTGCCATCTAGCGACTGCTTGGCTTAGTCCTAATACACAACTCTTTTCATTGCAAGCCTGCACTGGGGCGAGATGGGCTAAGGGAGAGGAAGCCAACGGCGAGAGGGCCCATCCCTCACAATTGTGAAAAGCTGCCACATAGCTCAGCCACAGCACAAGCCCAAAAGAATTCTTAAAGCTGGTCCACGCACTCTCTCTGCAGATGCCTTGGGATCTGAACCCTGGAAATAAAGTGATTCCACATTGCACTGTCTTATTGCATTTACACGGCCACAAACCAGGAGGCAAAAGCAGCTCTGACATGTCCCCCCCCCTGAGCATCCTGCTCACGGCATGCAGGGGTCCCAACTGCAGGTCAGAGGCCGGGGCCGCACAAAGCATCTGATCGCTTTGGACCAGCAAGATGAACAGATTAAACTCAGCTCTGCTGACCTGTGAGCTGACAAGCAATGCAGAAGTTTTTAATGTTTGATGCTGCATTGTCTTTTTGATATTCGGTTGGAGGCCGCCCTGAGTGGCTGGGGAAGCCCAGCCACATGAGCAGGGTAATAATAATAATAATAATAATAATAATAATAATAATAATAATAATAATAAAATTATTATGGGGAATCACTCACATGCAACCCACTGCAGGTCCCTTTCAGGAGTAGCCCAAGGAGCGAGCCAGGACATGGCAGCATGAGCTACAAACACAGGAGCCATGTGCAGGATCAGACCAACCCCCCCTGCCCCCAGGTGGTTGTATGGATGACACATACAGTGGTACCTCGAGTTAAGAACTTAATTCGTTCTGGAGGTCCGTTCTTAACCTGAAACTGTTCTTAACCTGAGATACCACTTTGGCTAATGGGGCCTCCCACTGCCGCCACGCTGCCGGAGCATGATTTCTGTTCTCATCCTGAAGCAAAGTTCTTAACCCGAAGTACTATTTCTGGGTTAGCGGAGTCTGGAACCTGAAGTGTCTGCAACCCAAGGTACCACTGTAATTCTCTTCTATAGTCTACTTAAAGCCCCTTGGAAGACATGTAGAATGCCAATGGACTTTTTGGTCACCAGAAGGTGAGATGAGCATGCGCTGCAGCCACTCTGCCTAAGCCGGAGGGTCCGCTGACAGGTGCAGGTCCAAATGTGACCCCTTTGCTGGCCCTAAATGAGGAGCTCCCAACTGAAATCCATTTAGGCAGGAGGAGCCGGCAGCAGGGAAAACAGAGGACCCCAGGAATTCACATGCCGGGACAGCCTGATCACTTTCTGGGGCACGGAAATGTCTCGCTTTTTGGTTTCAATTAATAAATGGAACAAAAGCCTGGACTTCAATTTAAAAAGGCAAAATATGCCACGATGGTTTTTAACCTTCAGACATTTTCTTCTCATTAAGCGACATAAAAGCATTAGCATTTTGTTTATTAGAAGTTAAAAATAAAGTCGAACAAAAAGCGAGCTGCTTGCTTAATGCACAAGTATGCAAACAGTCACAGCGTGGGCTGGGAGAGGTCAGCAAGAGTTTGGATGCCCCAAACCTCTCCCCCCCCAGCACCAAGAGCGGGAAGGAAAACGCTCCGTTCTTCATAGAGCAGAGAGCATGGGCAATCCCAGATGAAACAGGCCACTCTATTGATCTACAGAGCTCCATCCATGAGCACAAAGGAGATGCGGGAGGCAGTTCCCAGCCATAGGGCAACAAATGCAGAGTCTAGAGGGAGCTGGGAACCTTCCGACAGCTGCAGATGGTGGAGCTGGAGAATCGCTGAAGGAGACATGTCAGAAGGAAAGAGCAGAGTAGCCATGGAAGGCTTTAGAAGTACGGAAGAGGTGTTTCTGCTGGGTCCTGAGGTGCACAGGAACACGGCAATTTAAAGAAGGGCATGGTAAGCCACCCCCAGGAAAGTTGAGAGAGCTATTACTACGACCACTGCTAAGCCAGTTGGCCGCACTGAAATGTTCTAAGGCACAAAAATAGAAAAGACCCCTCTACGCAGCACAGCTCAGTGATAAGAGTGAAGGGTTCAGAGACCCCGGCCTCAGAGAACAGGATGAGGAGGTTGTGGCCCTGTTGGGGCTTCATGGGGCAAAGCCAGGAAGCAGGCGGTTGGTGGAGGATAGCGAGGAATGGACAAGACTGCCTGCCAATAGCATCATCTTCTGGTTTTAACTGACCACCGTGACCCCAGGCCCCTGCTTTTGCTAACCTCAAAGGGGAAACTCTTCGCACTCACTTTCTGGGGTCAGCCAGCTGCATGCAACTTAAACCAGTTCTTTACCTGCAGCCACAACCGAACTGTTCTCAACTAGTGACAGACAATCCGAATTGTTAAAGAATTGAAGTAGAAGAAAAGGGCTCCCATCACTCGCTTGACATCTCTCACCTTCACCTTACTACTGGCCGTTATCAAAACCAATAGCCCAACTGGTTATTATGGGAACCCACAACCCACCAGGGGCTCAGGAGGGCCAAGAAGGCCAGATCTCAACATTCATGCGTGGGATACAAACCAGTTTCAGCTGCAGCAAACACATTCTGCCTGCAGAAATGGACAAGCCAACAAGCGGACACAAGCAAAGAGCAATTGGCGTGAGCCCGTGTTAGAAACTCAGATGTATAAGCTAGGTGCCAAACAGCTCTTTAAACCAGTCACCAAAACGGAATGTCTACTTGCCATTTGTGGGCTAGACAGTTCAAAGGTCGTATTTTCCAATATGACTTTTTGGTTCCTAAGAGATAGCACTCTACAGGAATGTGAAAACAGGCAAGATCCAATTATCCCCAGGCATGCATGTTGGTGGAGATGTCAGGCACCATTCTGGTGCCCAAGTATCTTCACCAGGTTGCAAGTGCCCAATAGCCAGGTGCAAAATGCGCCTGGCCAATTTCGAACACCGCCAATGAGCCGCTTTCAGAGCATGCGCATGAATAATAGCATTGTTTAGGTCAACGTAAGATGCAAACTTAATCTAAACAGTCAGGGGAAATCCACAGGATGTGTGGGCTTCAGCCAGTGAACCCCAAGATGACCATCTCTGCTGCTAACATTTTCCATTCCATATATGCCCAGAGGCTTTGAGCCTGGACCTCTGGCTGACCAGGGAAAAGAAACTGTGAAGCCTCTGCTAAAGGCCAAGCCAATTAGAAGGAATAAACTCAGCCACCCTGGAGCTGCCGAGTGCCAGCAAATCCAGACCCAGCACCATCAGAAAGGAAATAAAGAACAATGCCTCCAATTTAAGCTACAGGAGAGCATTTTTGGTTTCAGCGTTCTTATTAGGGAACATGCCTTTTGTCATCTGGGGCTACGAGAGAAAGATGGTTTTTGGGGGGGTGGGGGAGCTCGCATATGGCCTCAGCGAGTGCCAGGAAATGCAAGGAGCAACCCAGAAGGCAGGCGAGCCAGCCCTGCTCCAGCCAACACAGATCCCCCCAACTGAGAACTATGGAGAGGGAACTGGCCACAAGCGACACTTTTCGCTTCCCTCCTTGTGGAGGACACAATGGAAACAATTCCCCCCAGAACAAAAGCGGTGCGTCAGCAAGCGAGCCCGCCTCTCCCAGGCCCTTTCAAGTTGGAAGGACAGTTGATTCGCACCATGTGTAGGGTTGATGGGAACAAGCCCTACACCCAGGCGAGATAGATTTGAGCCCCTCCAAGCTGGTTGATATTAAGGGAGGGAGTGAATCATCTTTATGATGCGCTGTAAACAAAACACACTGGCCGTCACAACGGGAGGCATCCAGCAGTGCGCCACAGCGGGGCTCGGAGCCGCTTGAAAGTGTTCGTGCCGTGTGGGCCATCGCTGGGAAAAGTGTTGCGCTCTAATGAGAGGCAGGCTCAGATGGAGGCGGCTGGGGTGTCCTTCACTCAGTTCCGCTTTCCCTCGCATGGTGTTCCAGCACGGCCAGGCCTTCAGGAGGAACAGCGCAGGTGGCCAAAGAACCACTGCCCACAACACAGGCTCCCCAGACCCGTGGGGCAGCCATCATGGAAAAAGCTGGCCTGCGTGAGCTGGAAGCAGCCAGAACCGTGTGGGATCTGGCCCACCCACCTACCCATTTAGGTGAAAGGATCCGCATTTAATCCCCTCTCTGTCTCTCTCTCATATATGCACACCAACCTATGTAATCCAAACCAGGAGGCATCACAAACTGCGTAGAATCAATTCAAGTTCCACTACCCTAAGGTGCTTGCGGAACAAATCTTTCCATATGACTCAAGGAAGCCATGCAAAGAATGTCTTACCAGTAGCCCCCAAGTTCTGTGGCCGTTGGTTGATTGATTGATTGATTGATTGATTGATTTATACATACATACATACATACATACCCTGCCCATCTGGCTGGGCTTCCCCAGCCACTCTGGGCAGCTTCCAACAAAATAT